>NC_139617.1:8003178-8603178 GCF_964270895.1 Podarcis filfolensis | reverse complement strand
TAGTTTTTAGAATTTGGTGCTACAGCTCTTCTGCAAGCATGTATGCCAAGGTAGAGGGTGTTTTTGCAAAAGAAAAAAAATAGTTTATTTTAAAAGCAAAAAGCCTCCTACTTTAAGTAGGACACAGCAAAATAAACTGGTAGTTTGTGAAGTGTTCTGTCATTTTGTGCTGGCTTGTAGGTTTATCTTGTGCTGATCTTTATATAGCTAGTTGATACCATTTTTACATAATTGATTTTATTGATTTAAAAGCTTGTAAACTGCCCTGAGAATTTGGCTGAGGAACACAGGGACACGGGAAGCTGCCTTATACCGATTCAGACTACTGGTCTATATCTAGCTCATAATTGTCTACACCAGGGTTTCCCAAAGTTGGTTCTTCATCTGTCTTTGGACTATAACCATCATCCCTAGCTAGTTGGACCAGTGGTCAGAGATGATGGGAATTGTAGTTCAAAAATAGCTGGAGACCCCAAGTTTAGAAAATCCTGGTCTACACAGACCGGCAATGGCTCCACAAAATATCAGGCAGGGATCTCTCCCAGCCTGACATTGAGACACCAGTGATTGAACCTAGGAGCTAGCAGCTTGGATAATTGTGAAAAGAAGTACTTTATTTCTGAAGTTGTTGCTGAAGTGAAATACTGCTGTTTGAAAGAGTAGGAGCAGACCATCCCTTAATTTCTACCACTTCAGTGCAAACCAAGCATAAACCTGCACTTCATCCTTAATATTTCTCTTGCTCTGAAAGAGTCATTTCAAGAGTGGAGCTGACTGACTTTTCTTTTTAACGCTGGCAGGCTGCAAAAAGCAGAATATTAAGACAAGAAGCAGTTGCACCTCAACTGTCTGTGTGTTTCAGATCCCAGTGCAAATAAGAGATCTAGTCACCTCTGAAGACACTCTAGGATTAACACAGGTAGAGAAATTCCTGAGTCAACAGTCATGTTATGACTGGCTACAATTACTCCAAGGTGGATGTGAGTAAGAGAGAGGGGTACCTACCCTTTAAAAATAGCATGGGTAAGTTAGGATTCTGTCCAGGGCCAGCTCACAGCTTGGTTTGTTTTGCAAAGGGGCTGTCAAAGCATTTGGAGAGAGGTGGAAGTCTCGGTTCCACTCTCTTATTGGCTTTTATCCCCATTTCTCACAAGTCTGCAGTTGACATTTTGTCCAAGCTTAGCCTAACCTTGCAGCAATCCAAAGAATATACAATATACATTTGAAAACTTAACCGTCTTCTCTTATTCATCCCTTATCAGCGACTGCAGTGTTGCCGACATTTTTATTGCCTTATGTATTTGTACTACACTAAACAACAAAAGAGGTCTTCTCTCCTCCCTCTTAACAAGCAATGCCTAATCAGATCTGCCTTCCAGGATCACAACCTGCCTGTCAAGATCACTTTGATCTGGGCTGATGTGACAGCAAGTTGAAGCTTACATTTGAAGAGCCCACTATCAGGCAGGTTAACAGCACTGAAAACATTCTCCTCGGTATCTGACAGTATGATCACCACCCTCCCCACACAAGCTTGTAACTAGGCAGAACACTGCATCCTTCAAAACCGTTAATGATAGATGCCTTCCTAAATTATGACCATAGGCCGTGTCACTTCCTCCAGACTAATTCACATCCTGTCTTGCATAACAGCTACAAGAAGGCACATTTCTTCAGCAGGCAGCCCCAGCTAGTACAGCCTCTAAGCTGTATGACACACAGGCAGAAAAGAAGCAAGTTGTTGCAGAGTGCATAGACAACTCCAATAGTGGCAGGCTAGAAAATGAGGACCTTTCATTTTCAAAACACATTTCAGAGCATTTTAGCATTAATATCTCAGGGTGAGTTTTAACTCCCTGCATCACTTTAAAATACCGTATTTTTCGCTCTATAAGACGCACCAGACCACAAGACGCACCTAATTTTTGGAGGAGGAAAACAAGAAAAAAAATATTCTGAATCTCAGAAACCAGAACAGCAAGAGGGACCGCTGCGCAGTGAAAGCAGCAATCCCTCTTGCTGTTCTGGCTTCTGGGATACCTGCGCAGCCTGCATTCGCTCCATAAGACGCACACACATTTCCCCTTACTTTTTAGGAGGGAAAAAGTGAGTCTTATGGAGCAAAAAATACGGTATATTGCAAAGATTCCAGCAGATGCAAACATATTTATTGTGTCGGTGCACGCAGAAGAAATGCAAAACGAATAGATGTGGGATCTTTTCACAGACTTCTGTTAAAGAATATAAAGGACTTCCACAGAAGATGTCTTCAAGACCCACCTTTAATCTCAAACTACAACTCAAACTACGTTTCCAAATCTTCATCTTGCATATCAATTCAAATCTTCATCTTGTATATCAATAACCTCTATTATATCTGTCTTTAGCTACCTTTCCCTCTTCCTCATTCCTTTTTTCAACCTCCCACTCCAAAGCCCCCAGTGCAACAAACAGTCTTCGCTAAGATCACCAAACACATTTGCTCATCTACTAACTGTCAGCAATCCAGACAAACCAAACAGGCACAACTCATAAACTGTGCAAAAGACGTCTAACAGTTTTTATTTTATTTTAGAGTTTCGTGTAACTAAAAAAAAAAAAGTCTGTAAAGTGAGTTTGCCCATGAGACAAATTTTAAAATCCACAGTTGAGAAATATCTTTCTTTGGATAAAAGGTATGCAAACTCCCAATTTCACTAAAAAGCCACACTCTAAAGCAGACCCACCAGAAACCACCAATAAGCACAAGGTAGCATCGCAAAAATTGCTTTTGACAAACATAGTTGTAAAGAACCAGACAACACTGTTTCCTCCCCGTAACATCTTCTTTGCAGAATATGCCTCTTAATTAGTCATCCAAAGACTTAACGGCAGCCACACTGGGCATATTGTTTAGTTGTAACTTTCACATTTCATTTACTGACAAGTGTTATTAACTTGACAGTTGAAGAAAGAATAACGGCTCTCCCCCCCCCCCCCGCTTTTTTTTTTTTTTTTTTTTGCTTCTCCTATTTTCTCTAGCTGCAAAACACAATTCTTTCATTTGTGGCTGTAAATCAAGATCAATCTCCAAACTCAATGCTTTCCCATCACCACTGCCTCACTTTACCTCTTTTCTAAATGCTTGTAGTAACATTTTATGTCACTTTCTTTTATAGTCTATTAATTTCAAAGTCCTCTGGCACTCTTTACAGTAATTTCTTAGACTACATTAATTTCTTGTGATGCCACAATGTGGATATCCTCCACCAATAAATAAAAAATGGAGAGGTTTACATACACAAACACCCCAAATGGGATTTCTAAGGGGTCTGATCTTTTTTGACTCCCCAGGGAGCACCAAGGCTGTTTCTATACAGAGCCCTGGGAGGAACACATCTACCTGTGCATTGCATGCCCAAGTCCTCCACATGGAAAGAACAAGGAATCCTTAACATTGTGCTTTCCCAGCTGCCCACAGTTCATTTAAGAAGTTTACACAAGTTAAAACTGGACAGTTTTAAGCTTCTAATTATTTTTTATCTCTATGCTGTTGCTTGCTATCTTTGTATCTCCCGAAGGAGTTTTGCACTCTAAAACAACCACTACAGAAATAAATAGATTTCTTCAGTAAACCCTAGAACTTACCATCCTTTTGCCTGGCAATTTGCGCTTCATCTTTCCCAATTCTCTGAGGGTGAAAGAAGCCAAAAGCGAGCTCAGCTTCTCTTGCCCAAAGTTATCGTCCATGCTCTAAGTCTGCACGCCAAGAGAGCGAGCTCGGCAGTGTTGGAAGCTTAAGTATGGGATTCCTCATTAATAAATTCTTTTCTTATCATCCTCTTTAGCTTAAACCATACGCCATAAACCATTCTTATCAAGGACTACTGTAAAAAAAATGTGAAAACATATAAACCTAACCAAAACATGTCCCGCTAGAACAAAACAAGTCTCTGCCTTGTCCAACATCCAGCATGTCATTATCTCCAGAAACCCCATACATAAAACGTGAAGGCCGCAGCCCAGTCTTGCTGATGTCCCACAGGAACTCAAATGAAGAAAAATCTGATTCCATCTATCCACCACAGCCGGTAGTTGGATATAGGTCCATCCATCATGAACTTTATTTCTCATCACCACTTTAACTTCTAACTTCCATTAGGTTGAGGGCTAACTTGCCCTAATGAGGTGGGGGGTGAGTAATTTAATATCCTGGATCCCAAAAAAAACTGAAAGCAGAGACCCCAGTTGTGCCCAAGATTTCTGCCAAACCTTGGTGTCTCTGATACAGAGTTTTGGGCACTGGGCTGCAAAGGACAAAAGTGTCATGGGTCACTCTGCGCCCTATGATTGGCCATACACAAGAGGGCATGCAGGAGGGTGCCAGAGAGGGCAGGGGGTGCAGGGGGGTGCCTCAGAAAAAGAGAATGACGCTCAGGATCACCGCCAGGGGAATGTGTCAGCGCAGGCAAAGAGTGCCCTACACCAAATTGTCAGGATGAAACAGAAATGAGGGACCTGGAAGAGGGGACTGGGACCAGTGGAGCCTGATCAAAGCAAGAAAACAGCCCAAACAGCCCCTTCCCCACTGCTGCTTTCACCTCAAGCCCAATAGGCAGGCAAGGAGAGAAGAACAATGTTGTTTGTCTAAGAGAAGGAGCAAGTGGCCGCCTGCATGTGGTCAGCAGCCTGGAGGGAATGAAAGCTAAACACAGGTGGCAAATGTCTGAGGAAATGTTCACAGCTGTGCTTTGCCAGGCACTGGTAGGCTGGAAGCACAGAGCATGTGATCTCTGTATTTGTAGCTGACCCAGTTTGGGACCCACACTAATAGTAGTGTCCTATTTAAGGAGATGGGGTGTATGGGGTGTTATGGGAGGGATTATTGTTCTGGTTAATGTGTCCACCTTTGGTCTGCACCCTGCACTCAGCTCCCACCTGTGGCTCCTAGAAGCTGTCAGCATGCGACAGTGGCCCAGTGATGGCACATGTCTTTCTGGCATTTGCGGGGGGGGGTGTGCCACCGTGTGTGTACCCGGGGCAACAGCCCATGCTGCACTTTTGCAGTGGCCTCACCCTGGGAATAGCTTCACAACTGGCTGGCTAAAACAAGGTGAGGGCAGCCAGTGGGTCTCAAACCTTCAATGAGTTAGGGACTTCCCCTGCATATGAAGATGGAGCAGGCAAGACCAATAATGGGGCCAATTGTCTAGAAGGCAGTTTCTGCATGTGCTGTAGTGGGAAGCTGAGGGAAGTTAAGTGGGAAGGTAGCCCATCTAGAAGGAGAACTCTGATTCCAAACCACTGCTGCCTTGTGGCCATACTTATTCATGAGAAGGCTCCCCCTCTCCCATGCCTTGCAGGACATCTTCAAGAGAAGCAAAGGCTCAGGCACCATCCATCTGTACACAGGGTCTACACAGATCCAGAGAGGAGTCCCTAAGATGGTTGGATGGTGCCTTGTACGCCTCCTTCTGGCAACACCTGCAGCTGAGCTGGTGCCAAACATCTTGCTCTGCTTTCCTTTGGACCACATCAGCAAGTCTGAGAGATAGGTCTTGTCATCTGGGCAGCCCAGAGCCTCCATGCACACTGCCCAGGCTTGTGCTCTGGTTGAGGTCTACTTCAGCGCTGCTAACACAGCAGTTTGACTCTGCCCCTGGACGCACACACTCCATTGTTTCTCATATATATATATATATATATATATATATATATATATATATATATGAGTTTACAAAGAAAAGAAAAGATCAAATATCTTTTTTATCCAACATTATTCTAATCTTTCTCAAGACAGATGGATGCCAGCAACAATTTAAGGAGGGAAGAGGCAAGTCCCAAGTGTCAGCACAACTGTCCAGGGTAGGCATAACGAAGCACTGTAAGATGTCGGAGTGCAGAGGTGAGCAGAACGACACTTGTTGGGTGAAGGGTCAGCAGAGACTATAGAAGCATTGGGGTGCTGGGGGATCATTGCACACTGAGAGGAAGCAAGGGCAAAGGGGAACGAAGTACAGTGGTACTCTGTTCCGGAGCCCCGTTCGCATCCTGAATGGAATGCAAGACGCGACGGCATGTCTGCGCATGCATGGGTTGCGTTTCGCCGCTTCCGCACATGATGTCATTTTGGGCGTCTGCGCATGCACGAGCGGCGAAACCCGGAAGTAGCGCGCTCCGTTACTTCTGGGTTGCCACGGAGCACAACTCGAACACACTTAACCCAAAGCACATTCAACTCAAGGTATGACTGTACTGCTAAGAACATCCAGCTCCAGAACTAGGGGATGGGGACAGGGGTTGGAACATTCTGGGACTTGACACAGGATCTCCCCAATCTCAGCCCTTCAGCAAAGGCCAACCTTGAAACAAAATGTTCTTGGTGCAGAATAGATAAAGTAGTGTGTCTGCAAAAACAACACAGTTCTAGCCTTGATTGTTCTTGGGAAATCAATACTCCATGACGTTATGGTAGGCTATTTTGCGGCTTTCTTGACAGCTCAGAAAGCTGCAAATGTTCTAGCGCCATTTGATGTTGCAGCCCCACTGGAATCAGCAGGAGCCCTGAAATTAGCTGAGGTGGCATCTTACTTGCATGCTGAGTAGCCAATGCATGTGTGTCCCAGGTAAATCCATTATACCGGCTGATATCTACAAATTCTAAAGCAGGGAAGTACAGACTGCTCTCCTTGACCAAAAAAAGGTTTCTCCTATCGTCAGCCATAACCCCCACATCTGGGCTAACAATCACGTAGAGCCAGTAACCCAGGCACTAATATTTTAAACAACTCATATTGCAAGAGCAGTCTTGACTCTGCAGGTAACAGTTAAAAAGGTTCCTTACTGCAGTTACTTTGGGTGCGTTGTGGAAATAGAGACTCAAAAAAGGAATTATTTCTTGCTACTCATATTTGCACAATAAATGCTCCTCTTGGAGTTTAGTTTGGTTTGGTGTTTGTTTTTGTTAGTTGCAAACAAACCAAAAAACATGAATAAAGACTAGGAACTTTATGACTAACTACATAAAAACCCAACAGTGTGAACTGAAAAATACATTTTACAAGCAAATGTAACTTCATCTTGTTCAAAGAGTAGCAGCTTCGGGAAGGAAACGTTTAGAATGGAGGTGCAGTAACTAAGGTGGAAGTGTTCACACAGCTTATGGTTAATGAGATTTATTGTGAATGAGCAGATCACTCCCACTTTGCACCTCTCCTGAGCCAAGCAATCCTTGGCTAGGCCTGGCAAGGCTTCAGATCATGGTATGGAGTGAAACAAACCATGGCTCCTTTTTGGACATAACACAAAACCAATCCTAAGCAATTTGTTGCTTTCATTCACATGTGGTGGGGTGGGGGCGAGCAAAGCGAGAACAATATTCTCTCTTAGAGTATAAACTATTAACCATGTCTTACTGTGATGTGTCAACAAGCCCCTCTTAGCTCCTCTATGACCTTCCAAAGCCATTGCAAAGCAGCTGTCTGAATATTCCACAACAAGCCAAATCACACAAAAGCAGGATGGAGAACTTGCCAAGGAGTTCCAAACACAAATCAAGAAATTCACTGATATGTTCCAAAAGGCCTTTCATTGTTGCTGTTGTCTTTGTTGCCCTCACAAGAAGATACTTCAGACATGTATTCTGAATCTTTTGTCGGCCTGACTAGGAAGCTACCCCTCCATTTCTGATGCAGAGATTATGCCTAGAGCTGAATAAACAGCGTGCTAAAAGGTCAGACCATTTAAGCTGCACATACTTAGTTTAGGATGAAAGAACTGCTGTCGACTCTTAGTTATGACATTTCATCTCTAACCCCCCCTCCCTAGGAATTCCTTTGTCCCCCTTGCAAGCTTGGGAGGCCAATTCTGTTTCACACAAAACAATGAAAGTATCACTCTTTTAATGCAATTTTACTTACGTACATTAACTCATCACATCTGTCAACAAGTCTGAGGGTTCATCAAGGGACACAGAGGTTTGTTCACAAAGGGTTTAACCTAATATCAGAGGTGTTTGTGAGGATCAGCCTTAAGGTGTGTGTGTTTTTAAAGTGGGAGAAATCAAAATGAGCTGTTTTAATGGATGATTTCCCAAGATACCAGTTATCTCACCATGCCACAAGAAGGCTGAACATACACAGGAAAAAGCACGCGCGCACACACACAAATATCAAACAGAGTGGCAATGGCTGCCATTTATTTCTGCCTATCTAGTATTATTCATTATATGTTTATGCTCAGTGAAGTACCCATTACATTCACTCCAAAGTAAAAAACAGATCCAAATGCTGAACTGCCTGGATTAACATAGGAGCATGTGAAAGAGCAGTAAACTGAAAGCAGAGTTTGTTACTCACCTTTTTCTGTTTACAGTGTTACATCTATGGTAACACTAAGAGCCATGGGTATAACATATTAATATTTATAAGGGGGGAACAAAGCTTAACAGCGAAATGCCCCCAACTTGGTAAGTGCAAAGAACACTTAAATGTTGTCCTCATGACATTTGGCTCAAGAAAACGAGGCATTGAACCTATTTGCTCCAGTTGCAACACACTGTGGATTGCATTGAGTAGCCATGGTCATGGAGCAAAGTCCTCTTTTTGGTAGGAGAGGCCTATCTCATTCCCAAATTGGAAGTTGCACCCCCAATTTACAGAGTACAAAGATTGAAGGTCATCATGCCCAAACCAACTCCTCATTATCTCAGTAAGTGGATGCATTGAAGGACAGGGCTCTGGGGCCTAAAATTGTTGACCAAACAAGAGCAACCAGTTTCAGAAGTTTGTGTCTTACCATCTCCCGACTTTCCCCTAATAAGGTCATGTGATTATTATTTTTCAACAAGCTTGGCTTAAGTTGGAAGCCAGAACATGTGCGGAAGAACCACAATGACATCACAGGTGAAGGCTTGGCTCAAGGAAGTTCCCCTTTCAGCATCTCATATTGTTTTCCTTTCAGAGAGCATTTCCTTATTTTTCAAAACCATTGTGCTCCGAGAACGCAGTTCAGTGTAAAAGTGTCAAGCCACTTCCTCCCAGGCTTCCTTACTCATTTTGCACTAAAATATATCTAATCCAGGCCATCGTTCCTGAACAAAGGTGGGAGAAGATGATATTTTTAAAGTGTGCTAGTTTTTCATGTTCCCACAGAGGTGACAATTCATGGGGAATGGTGGTTATTAATTTAAGGGAAGGCTATTCGTTTTAAGATCACTGTTCAGAATGGAAACAAAACACACAGAAAGTATTGGGAGGGGGGAAGAGTAAGTCAGGATCCCACAGGCTACTCCATTGTCTCCCATGTAATTGATTTTGTGCGGTGTAATATAATAATAATAATAATAATAATAATAATAATAATAATAATAATAATAATATATTATTTATACCCCGCCCATCTGGCTGAGTCTCCCCAGCCACTCTGGGTGGCTTCCAATCAAGTGTTAAAAACAATAGCAATTAGAGCAGGGGTTGGCAATGTTTTTTGAGGCTGGGCAGTCCACTCCCCCGCAGACCTCTTGGTAGGCTGGAGTGTGCATGCCAGTGCGTGTGCTGAAGCATTTCCAGTGCTCTTCCAGGTCGGAAGAGCTCCGGAAATAGCGTGTGTGCATGCCCATGGGTACTTCTACGTCCCGGAAGTGTGCCGGAAATAGTGTGTACGCACACGTACGGGAGCTCTTCCGGGCGTGTGTGCATGCTATTTCCGGCGCACTTCCGAGATGGAGGAGCGCTAGTGCGCATGCACACACACACTATTTCCGGCGCACTTCTGGAACGGAAGTCAGTCCCCGCAGTGAGAAAAAAAAATGGCACTGCGGGGGGAAAAGCACGGAATCCCCACGCAGATCCACGGAACGGCCATGGGCCAGTTTCAGGAAGCTCATGGGGCGGAATTGGCCCATGGGCCTTAGGTTGTCGATCTCTGGGTTAGAGCATTGAACTAGGGTCAAACAACACATGCCCTATAGCTAGACAGGCACACTGACTTTTTAAATAAAATGCACCCCAAATCTCTTCAAAAGCAGGATGGGTGAATCTTCTTCCAGTTTGTGTCACTGTGCACCAATTTCTGCATTAGAATAAAAGAATCACAGAGTCGGAAGGGACCCTGAGGGTCATCTAATCCAACCCCCTGGAATGCAGGAATCTTTTTGCCCCATGTGGGGTTCAATTCCATGACCCTGAGATTAAGAGCCACATGCTCTACTGACCGAGCCATTAAGCTGCCATTTGTTCCCCACATTAAAAATCCTATTTTATGAATGTTAGGAGGAACCAGTGCTTTTTTTTTTCAGGGGGTACGCAAGGGTGCATGGTACTGGTACCTCTTTTTGTCATTGTTAAAAAGTGTGACACTTATTGTAACAACTTCGTGGTGAGTACCAGCATCTGTTTTTCTAGGGGAAAAAGCACTGGGAAGAACATAGGAATATAGGAAGCTCCTTCAAACTACATAGTTCTTTATGTATCCTTTCTCAAAACACACATTTTCAGAACTTATTTTGACAAGAACTATATCTGAACATTTAGAAAGTGAGAAGGCCAGTTGGTAGCTTAGGCCTGGTCATCGCTTGAGTTCAGGCAGTACAGATCAGGTCAGTTCACACAAAGGCTTCCTCAAACATTCCTACTCAAGGGCTATTCCCTGTAAAAAAAGAGTGCTACAATTTCTCCATCTCTGGTTTACAGAAAATGCATTATTAGTACAGTACATGGCACCCGATCAGGAGCCCAAGCAAGTGGACTTCATGTTGAGCAATGGTTCTTCACCATTTCTGCTGCCTCCCTTGTTTCTGAGGCAGGAGGCCAGGGGAGAATGGACCAAAAATGTAAAAAGGGACAATATAGTGCAGCTTCATGCGTCAATTGCCACGGCATTTGTATCCCAAAATTTCATAATGAAAGCTCAGGAGAGAATACTTAGAGGAACTTTTCTGCTTGGCCTCACATCAACCATCTAAAGTAGGGTTGTCAAGAGATAAATGATTTGTGAGGTTCATATCAGAGTATGGATGTCAATGTAGGTCTCCCTGAATGCAAATACAGCATACTACCCATCACCTCATGCCGGCTTACTAATTGCCCTATTCTGATGCATCTTATTCATAATATTTGCTTGAAAACCACATTTGCAAACCCCACCCCGCAAAGAAAACCCCTCCAACTCCTAAAAAGGCACCCGGGGTTCCTTCCTTCCTTTCCTAAATTGTTTATGGGAGGGGAGGTTATTACAGTAATATTCTTTCTTAAAAAGGTGCTGTATTGAGATGCAATTGCCACTACAGTGGTACCTTGATTTCTCAAACGCCTTGGTACTCAAACAACTTGGAACCCAAACACTGCAAACCCGGAAGTAAGTGTTCAGAAGCCGAATGTGCTCCGTTTTGAGTGTTATGCTGAGGTCTGTCTGTTTTTGCTATTTTGATTGATTGATTATGTTGCATGACTGCAGTACATTGTTTATTGCTTTCATTTTATGGACCAATGGCCTCATTAGATAGTAAAATTCATGTTAAATTCCTGCTTTATGGGTTGTTTTTAAAAGTCTGGAACGGATTAATCCATTTTGCATTACTTTCTATGGGAAAGTGCACCTTGGTTTTGAAACGCTTTGGTTTTGGAATGGACTTCCGGAACGGATTAAGTTTGAGAACCAAGGTACCACTGTAATGATTAATAGCGTTAATGCACACTAGCAAGTTTAGAATTAGGATCCTATTAATTTCCCATCATCCTGATCTGTCCAGGAGCAATGTTAGGCCTCTGGTCTCTTTCCAAAGGAAATTAAAATAATAATTCTGAAATGAGATTGGTCTTAACACAGACAGATAGAAATCAGCAGTGAGAGGTGTGGAAGCAAAACTGAAAAATACGACGTCTGCAACCCAGGACAAAGGACAGGCTGGATTGAATCTGCCCTGAAATTAGATGCCTCGTTAACTGCAGAGAGATGCACAACTACTCAAAATTTAAACTTCCTCTTTTCACTGGATTACAACTGTCATTACAAATCATGCAGATGAATGAATGCTTGAAAACGGCCCTTGTAGGTCTGTGATTTTGCTATGATGAATCAGATAATAAACGTGGGAGGCACGGGTGGTGTAATCTTTATATCAAGAACACATTTTCTGAAATGCATTGCGCTATTGTTCAATATGTAAAGTATACCACCACGCTGCTGTTCAGGAAAAATTGCTCCTGCCTTTCAATTGTAGAGAGGTATTTTATTAGAGATTTGCCTGTTGGGTGATTCAGAAAACAAATATAAGCAAAGAGCTACATGGATATGGATTTTCTTGCTGCAAGCCAGGAGTGCTGCTGTTCAGATGGACCCCTCACACAGAGATTCAGTGCCTGTTCCTGGCATCCCAAAGCCTGATCAATTATTTCTTTTGGTTGCAAAGATTTCATCAGGCATTGCTCACAAGATTTCAAAACTACCACTACAGGTTTAAGGACTACAAATATTGCAATTCCTTATTTAGAGGTCAAGCTGCAGCATGCATGTTCACAATTCCAACAACCCGTTACATCTCCCACCCCAGCCAGCAGCCAGTCAATGTTTCATGGCCCCTGAAAATGTTCAGTCTTTGTTGGGCTCTTTTTTCCTGCCACCCCCCGCAAAAATACGTTTTTATATTTCTGAAATCCCGACGGTTCCTGCAAGCCCGCCAACACCTAGCACTTGTCCCTGGGTGCTGCTGTCCTTGCTGCGTAACCAAAACAATCACAGCACAAATGCTGGAAATAAAGGGAGAACATTATTTGATTCAGTTGATGGCCAATTTATCAGGAGTTATGTACCCAGAAGGGACATGGGTGGCGCAGTGGGTTAAACCACATAGCCTAGGACTTGCCGATCAGAAGGTCAGCGGTTCGAATCCCCGTGACGGGGTGAGCTCCCGTTGCTCAGTTCCTGCCAACCTAGCAGTTCGAAAGCACGTCAGAGTGCAAGTAGATAAATAGGTACCACTCCGGCGGGAAGGTAAACGGCGTTTCCGTGCGCTGCTCTGGTTCACCAGAAGCAGCTTAGTCATGCTGGCCACATGACCCGGAAGGTGTATGCCAGCTCCCTTGGCCAGTATAGCGAGATGAGCGCCGCAGCCCCAGAGTCAGCCACAACTGGACCTAATGGTCAGGGGTCCCTTTACCTTTACCTTGTTATGTACCCAGAAAGTACCAGTTTCTCCCGAATTGCAAGAGGCTGGGCTAGATGACCCTTGGATGCTTCCAGCTCTGCAATCCTGTGATGTCATGGGATGTCTTGCAGGATTTGTTTTGACTGAATGTGGCCTTAAGATATGTTTTATCAGTGTAATCACTGGCCATGGTGTTCCTCAAGTGCTCAAGTTGTTCTGATGCCGTACTGGGGCTGAACTGACAGCTGAGAGAATACCTCAGAATTCAAATGGAGTCCAAATACCTTAGTTATATGGAACCTTATGAGTATCGACTGAATGGCATAATTATTGAGAGTGTTTTAGAAAAATCTGGGGTTGGCTTTTACAGCCCAACTCTCCATTAAGGGATTCAGTATCCCTTAAGTCTGTGATAGGTCAGAGAAAATTGGATGGAGGCAAGGAAGATTGTTATTTTCTGTTGAAACAGAGCGTCCCCCCCCCCCTTGCAAGGAGGTGAGAGACCAAGAACAAAGGTCTGCAAGCCCCTTTAAAGACTTTTAAAATTCCTCACCCCTTAACCAAAGACCACCCGAAAAACATCCTACATACATCACAGAAGGAGGCAGCCTCCAACAGAAATATGACACGTGGCAACCCATGTTAGCAGTGTTGTTTTTTGCTGATTTTCAATTAAAAAAGCTCCACAACTTTGCCAAAAGAAGCTCAACAACCCTAAGCATGGTTCTTCTTTCCTGTCTGTCAAGATAATGCTTTACTGTTTGTATTACCTGGGCAGTCTGGCCATTCTTTCGAGATGGTAAATACTTTACTTCTTGAGTCCAGGTCCAGCATACCCTATTCATACACAAAATATACCCTCAAGACAGGATGTGAAGGATTTGTAAGTGAAAAGAACTACTGGGAAAGATTTCTCAAAGATATTTCCTCCTCAGAGGAAATAGTTGGGGTCATTAAGAGTCAAGATGGCTTCAGGATTGCTCTCCTGTACTATTTCAGACATGCAGTTTATATACGGTAATTATGTATGTGTGTTTGCCTCGTGCATTTATGAACATTTCTTCTATATTCAAAACCTTATAATTCTTATAACAAAAGCTACCTCATTAGTTCAAATTCCATTAACTGTTTTGAACCATTTAACAGCCATGGAATGATGTCGAATCAACAAAACATACAAAATATCTAGGCACCAACGCAAACTTTTTAGGTGCCAAGGGTTCTCCAAGACGTGGTATAACCATCACTGAATATTGTGCTATTTGCACAGTCATTTAATTAAGAAATCTATCTACCCTTGCATGCAGCCTGCTACCAGGAATTTTTTCTCTCTAAACCCTTTAGAAGTTAAAACAATTTTTCTTTCTAAAAAAAAAAAAAAATTCCCAGGCTCACTTCATTTACTGCAATTGTCGTTTATCAGAAGAACCCTCTAAGTTATGTGAAATGACATTACCTCACTGCTCTAGGCTTTCCAATTCTCTGAACAGGAAGGAAACCGGCACACATCTCTTTAAGAGCCATTTCCTCTCTGCTCTATTAATTCTGGAGTCAAGCAAGCCACTCCTTTGTGCCATAGCAGAGCAAGATAGGAGCTGCTGCTAATACAATGGCTCTGTTTTTCATCTATTTGGTGTGGCAAGTGCTGCAGAATTCTCCTCAAAGAGAATGCACCTTTCATTTCTCATCCGTCATTTAAAGCTCTTAAAGGGAATTCATAGAGGCAGACAGAGAATTTCTAAAGACCACAGTGTTTAATTTCTCAAGTGACACGGACAATAGTTTTTCCTGTAAGACCAACAGGGAAACTGTCCTCCCAACCCCGGCTGTTTGCAAACACTCTGCAAAGGGCACTCTGTGCATGTTCAAAGACAACCTCTTTTTCATTAGCTGATCTCATTTTCCTAAGTATTACACTGAAAATACGTTCTTTCCCAACATGTGCTGTGTTTTCAATTTTAAAAGTCCTAGAAGGACTTTTGGTTGTGGTTGTGGGGTGTCAGGAAATAGTTGTTAAAGAGAATTCTACACAAAGAAAATTTTTGATAACCATATTTTTTAAAGGCATCCAGATCCTGGCTTCCAGATTCCCTGCCCAGTTTGCACAATCTTATCCTCTTTTTATTGTATTCTTTTTTCTTTTCTTTTTAAGTTAAAAGGCAGGCATCCATACCACAAGGCATCTCTTTGCATTCAATATTCATAGAGCACAACGGTCTTGTGACTGGGACCCCATGTGGTCAGACTGCAAAAGCAACTTTCGGGCTATGTGAACTTGTGATTTTGCCACATGGAAAGAAAGAAAAACTATCTCTCATACTATATGAATATAATGGTGAATTTCCTCTGGTCGTGTGAATCAGCCCCCTTGCTACATTACTGCTTGACGGACTTCGTTCCAACAGTGCATTTTCAAATATGCTTTCCCTGAACAAATTGTTGACTGATCTTTAGCAGTCTCGAAAAGTCAAAGGAAGTTCAGGCTGAGTGTCCTAGCGTTGGCGCAAAGAGCTCTGCCTCCCTTTCTCCCCCCCCCCCCCGGTTAAACGACAGAGGAAATACCACTTTGTCAGAGGTGGGGGGTGCACTGAACAGTAAATCAACAGTAAATCATTAGTAGATCGGCCACCTTTCCGGCACACCCAACCCATTAGCCTGTAAACACACTGAGAGACTGAACAGAAAAGTCATCAACGCTATTAAAAGTACAGGAGAGTAAAGGAGGATGGTAAGCATAGAGGGAAGGTGAGGAAGGAATGGGGGGGGGGAATGCCTCCTTTGCAGCATGCATTCACAGAGTGGGAGTAGCTAGGGGTGCTTTCATTACATATGTAGATAGAGGTTACCCTTTAATGCTTTGGAGATGCCAAACTACTTAAGTAGCATGCATATAGGAGCACCATGGGGCTGAGTCTCATAGCTACTTTCATTTCCTACAACGGCTCCAATATAGCATCATCCAAGGCCATTGTGGTCAATTTAAATGGTGGCTCCCAAGCAGCCAGCACTACTCAACACCAGGAGCTGCCTTATAACCGAGCCATCCCGTTGATTCACCAAGCTCTACACTAGGGCTGGGTGATATATATGTGTCATCCAAAACTGGTTTGAAGTCCATATTGTGATAATGGTTTTGTGATTTTTGGCCTGGCAATGTATCACAAATTATGATGGGTGTTGGGCTGGGTTATAGGTCATACAAAATGGGTTTGAAGTCCATATCGTGATATCGGTTTCATAATTTTTGACCTGGCAACATATCGCAAATCATGGGGTGTGGGTGTGCGCTACACATAAAATCACCATATGGGAGAAACTGTGAAGCCAGCCAATGTCTCTACATAGCTGTATCACTGTTTAAGACATTGTCATATATTGATATATCACGATGTTTAGGTTGTGAAAACCAGGTATCACCCAGTCCTAGTCTGCACTTTACAGCAGTAGCTCTCCAGGTTTTCACTCTCAGCCTTCTCTGAAGATGCTGCTGGGGAGTGAATGCAAAACCTTCTCCATGCAAACCACTGAGTTATAGCCATTCCCCAAGAGCACTGTTGCCAGGACCAGGGAAGGGGGTGAGGGTCCCCTCAAACCTGCAGCCAGCTTCAGAGCTTTAAATCACTGGCCCTGCTGTTTCTGCAGCTACAACCACAATATGCACCTTTTGAATGGAATAGCAAACAATAAAGACGATGCACTCATTCTGGTTTTCATTGCCCAAGAGCCATAATAAAGAATGCCACCCCACATTTCAGGCTCATATCTGCCTGCCCAACGCTGATATAAGGAACAAGAATAATCTCTTGCAGGATGTTCTTGGCCTGGTATCTCAACCTCTCTAGCAATACTCTCTCCTCGTTTTTGATTCCAGCTTCTCCGGAAAGAGGCAGCTTTTTAAAACACGTTTAAGGAAGTGGTCCCATGCCTTGCTCACACCACAGAAAAAGAGTTCCCGCTGCACAAGAGCTATTATGCTTGAAGGAATGGAGAAGCCCTCTGGGAAAAGGTGGGAAGGAATCAGCATTCCATGGGGGATGAGAATCCAGAAGGGTGACAGGTACCTGATACCCGATCTCTGCTTAAACAAGATTTTAAAACAACACCCCCATGGCCCTGCTTAGCCAGCCAGCCAAGTGCAGCCTGCAAGGACTTGGATCCAGTTCAAGACGGCTGCTTTGTGAAATTCTGGCAATGAGTGCAGGTGTCTGTTCTCCAAGGCAGAGGTGGCAGCAACCTGGCCCTTAATTGCAGGCAACTATTCTACTGTGCACTAAGCAGCAAAGGTAGTGAAGAGACTCTGTGCCAAACAAATTGCAAGAAACCACAAAATGAATAAAGAGCTGTCTGGATGGAGTAGAGTGGGAGAGAGAGAGAGAGAAAACCATATCTTTCTCGCTTAGAAAAAATCTTTATGATGCTGTTTGACTCCAGTTCCCATAAGCCCCAGCCAGCCTGGCCAATGCTCAGGGATGATGGAAGTTTTCACCTGGGAGGACACAGGTAACTCCCATCATTGCTCTAAAGGTTTGAAATGTTGCTCTGAGCACATACAGACTACCATGGTTGCCCTTACACAAGGACCACAAGGAAGATTAAAACATGGAAGATTAAGGTGGATTGCTAGCACTTAAAAACAGTTTAGTTCCACTTGCAGCAAGGTTACTCCCTCAGTGCTGTGAAAAATTGAGCTATGTGTTGTGACAAAACGATTCTTTACAGTCTTTAGTTTATTCACATTGACAGCAGTTCCCTGTAAGGGAAGACACTGTTCCTGTTTTAAAGATTAAGCCAACATGACCATGACCACTGAACTACTTTGGTTAAGATTTTTCTCTCCTCACTCCAAATTTAAAATGTGCATATAAAAGAAGTTTCTCTTTTGAGATTAGCACATGTAAGGTAGAAGGAAAGCAAAGGTACTAGTTCTCTCTGCCTTGGGAAAATACCCACACACCCCTCTTCACTCAAAGCGTCAAATTAGTTTCAAGTTCAAGGAACTATTTAAACTGATACTTCACTTACAGCCATGCCAAGTCAGAAGGATCTCAGCACATGCCTAAAGTGTTTCTGTAAAAGAAATGCCTTCTCAGTCTGGGCCAAAAACAGAATGAAGACCCCAGGAGAAAAGAGTGTTAAGTAACTGCTCTTCCACTTCATCTAGGTTACAGACCAATTATTTACTAGGGAAACAAAGAATGTTGTGTGCATCTTCAAAAACTGCAGGGCTCCTTGAAGGAATATTAAGGAGAGAAAAGGGGGAGTGGAATTGCTAACAAATTGGGCAGCTCAGATGGGCGTCTAAGGCTTAACAATTCATAATAAATGGTCAAATCTGTCTATGCTTAAAAGGCATCTTTTGCCAAAAACAAAATGGTAGATAAATAATTACAGCTGTCTGCTTTTAAACACTTAAGCTCTAAAAATAGCTTATTAAAGCAAAGCAAAATAAAACCAGGGGGGAGGGGGTCCTTAATCTAATATAGACTTGGATTGTAAATGTGCAGACTCCTTAGCCCCCACCCTCCTTTGAGGAAATAAAGACCCAGAACGTCCCTCCTTTAGCACGACTGAATTCCTTTGCAATGTGACCTCAGACATGCTTCCCTCAGTCTTTATCTGCCGACACAGCAGAGCTGTTGACCTTTCACCAATGACCTGCGCAGTCAATAAACAGCCTACAACCTATTTGAATAGAAACATTCCAAGCAACGGTTTGCCTTTCTTTCTTTTTTTAAGTGTCCCCCAACTATTGCCTTTTTGTTGCTGTTGCTGTTGCTGTTTTTAACAATTTTCTCTCCTAAGATTCTACTGGGCCTAAAATGATGCAATGAAGCCCCGCCCCCCTACCCAGCACCAACAGCAAATCACAGTAAATCTTTTGCTCTGGGCTACAGGCAGCCCTCTGAAGACTGCAGAAGTTTCATTCAAAGAGCACCCTGCTCCTTTAAGGACACTAAGGTAGGCTTTGCAGTGGTGCTTTTAAATGTGCCCTTTCCATTTTAAACTGCTGGTCCCTGTCCATGGTTCCAATGATGCATCACAATAATCCCTTCTTTTAGAGCTCGGTTTAGACTGCACAGCATACACACCACAGTTAACATCATGTTCCTTATTTTTACAAAGTTGTGTTAGCTTGCGACAAGCTAAATTTGTGTGCTGCTGAAAGTTTTTCACAGCTGTTTTATTTCACCTGTCCCAAAAGCAGAGAGCAGAAAACTCTGCACTGAAGTCCTTAAGCACCTTATGTTGCTGGGATATTTATTTATTTCTTGCACCTTTTCCACAAGGAGCTCAAGGTGGCATGCATGGTTCTCCCCCTCCTCATTTAAATACCCACAAACAACCCTGCAGGGTAAATTAAGCTGAGAGGCAGCGGCTACCTCAAGGTGACCCAGCGACCTCAAGGCTTAGCGGGGGATTTGAACCCTGGTCTGCTGGGTTCTAGTCTGACACTAACCAGTACACCAGTAGGCAGGAATCAATACAAGGTTGCATGCAGACCAAGAAGAGTTGTCACACTTGACCAGACATCTGGGGGAGCAGAACAGTGGCAGTGGCCTGCCAAGCAGCAGGGAGGACATCACAAACATCTGGCTCGCATGCCCCACACAGAATCGTGTGACTCAGTAAAGGGTTTTCTGCATCCCTGCCAAACCACTGATCACAACAGACATGAGAAATAATTCTGCTTCAGATCCCAGATGTCACTCTCTTGAGTGACAATGCATGTTAATTAAGGAGTACACAATTGGAAAGCATGAGACAGCCACTTGGCTTTCACGAAAGACAACTAGGACAACTAAGTAGAACGCCCTGATTCAGAGGCAGTGCATCCCCTGACACAAACAGAGGTTGGGGGGGCACTCAGGAATCAGCGGGCATGGACAGTGCCAGATTAAACCCTGTGGAGGCCACAGTAGGCAGTCCAAATCTCACCCCCACTCCTCATGTGTGTGTTCTAGTGGGATAACATTGAACTAAGAAAAGCTCAATTGTAATTTTCTTCCAATATTTTGATCATGGGATCCATAAGATGCATGGGGTCCATAAGCCAGTGCCTATTTGGTAATCTGGCACTGGGCATAGAAACTCTCTCTCTCCCCCCCCCCCAGTGGAGAAGAGGAGGGCAGACCCCTCTTCACCTCTATCAGGGAGAGATCCTCCTTCCCAGCCTGCCATAGAGCTCTTTGGGGATCAACTTGGTCTACAATGTGAGAAAGGCACACAGGGGGGCCCCCTCTCCACCCCATGTACCGTCCTCCCCATGCCCCCCCAGCTTGTCCGAGAGCTGTTTGGTGGACTAGGAAGGAGCTACATGAGGAGGAAGCAGAACAAGGGGTTACTCTCCCCAATGTGCCTTCCTTCCCACCACAATTGCACACCTGCAGTTTTGACAGCAGGGGAAAGAACCAAGAAGTGATGAAGAAGAAAGGACTTTGACACCTTTGGTTCCATGGGCTCTAATGTTGCTCTGTAAATACGATGCCACGTGGCTTTTTCAAGTTGCATAATAGTATAATAGAGGTATTATATTGTAAGGGAGGAAGCGTCCACTCTTCAGCTGCCGCCACACCCCCGCCTTTTAAATACTTCAATATTTTAACACCACTCAAAACCAAGGCAGACAGAAAGGAAGGAAGGACGGGAGAAACAAAACAATTATAAAGGAGAAAAAAACCAGGTTCCCTTGCAGTGTTTACAGCTCAACTATTGCAGCGCTTTAGCTTGGTGGATGAGAAATTAGAAGTGAAAATGATTAGAGAGGAACTAAAAATAGATGTGACTGGTGCATATGCCTTGTTCAGTTTCAGAAGAGGAGAAACTATTAGAATAAAGGGAGAAAGAAAAGTGTAGCAGTCTATAGCTTGACCCAACTGCTTTGCTGGGAAGCTAATAGATCCTGAGGTTATACTTTGAACCAAGAGTGGGGAGGCTTTTGCCCTGATGTTCCTCAGGAACGTTTTAATTATTGTTCCCCAGGTACCTAAATGCATCGTTAGGGTTAGGGCAGCAGAAAAGCATAAACTGGGAAGCCCTTGGTTCAGATCTCATCTCTTAACTGCCCCATACGGTAATTAGAGGAGTGATCTATTTGACGGTGCTTCCATAATGGTTCAGTGAGATAAAGTGATTTATGTCCAACACTCTAGAAGTTTTGATATGCACATAAGCATGCACACCTAACTTGTGTGTGTGAATATTCTGTAAGAATATTACAGAAGTGCTAATATAATTGCAAGTATATTTCTCTGGGTATATATTCCGCCCCCTCTTAGCTCCCTCAATAAAGGAAATATGCTTAATGATGCAGTGCTGGGGGGGGGGGGGAGAGAGAGATAGAGATTTGTGATTAAGGAACAGGAAAGAGGACAGCGAGATGAGGCGAGGGAAAGCAGATGATTCTGAATCCTTTGTCTTTCTCCCTATAAAAAATGAACACTTTCCCCATTATCTACGAATATTGCATTGAGGAAGTCTCTGTGCGGTCTCGGAAGAAACCGAAGCACTTAGTGCATTCAACACGAAGAACAATGTATACCTGCAGAAATATCCTGTTTTAATACTATATAGAATTACAGTGAAATTGGCTGAAATGTTATACTGTATATGGTTTATTTACTTTTAACCTGTAAATGATGGAAGCCTGCAAAAGGCATGCTACAACTTAAAAATAAAAAAACACAGCAAGAAGGGGTTAATTCTTAGGTTCCTTGTGTACCAACAGATGCCAACAGCAAGATTAGTGCATGAAGAAGGAAAGGAAAGGAAACGAAAGCGCACGCTTTCGGAATCACTCAGTGAACACATCCAGTGAAATAAAGGTAAATTCAAAAACAAGCATGAAACACGGAAGTGACTGAACACCCACCCACTCTGCTATGTGGTGTGACAAATAGGTTATAAGACTGTAATAGAAGCTTTTGCCTTTCTGCTCACAAATATGCAGAGAGCTGAAACCAACAATAATATGTTAATTAGATGCCCCCCCCCTTTGGGTATCAAGAGCCTATTTGCACCTATTAATACGGATTACCATTACCTGCTTGGTGAATAAAATTAACCCATTTATCAAGCAGCAAGGCCTCCTCTCAGCTCTTATTACAAACAGAAGGGGATACAAAATTGATGTCCCTCAAATATGAAAGCATCCAATTAAAATCATTTGAACTAGAAGCAAAAAAAGGGGGGGGGAGAAAAAACACCCTTCCACTTAAATTTAGAAATGGCAAAACTGCTCACATTAGGCTAACATGACCTCTTGTGGTATCAAATATATTCTAACACACAGAGAAGTATTTGAGGGAGGACCTTTCAGCCACCATCTGTCCACCAAATTGCAGAGTCCACACATGTGCAATTAAACACACTTCATTGGCTCCCTAGATATGTCAGTAGTGGGTAGGAGGTGACCGATTAAGTTAAACGAGGAGAGCAACCGTGAATATTCCACCTCTGTGTCCTGTGAGGAAACAGAGGTTAACAAAACAGAACCAGGCAAATTCTATTATAAAATCGGGCTGGGAATATTCTGCTGCCATAATGGTGCCAGGGGTAGCCCATGCTCTGCAAGCCGAATGAAGTGGGATAGCTCAGTTGGTAGAGAGCATGATAATCTTTAATCTCAGGGCCAAGGGTTCTAGCTCCACATTGGGTGAAAGGTTCCTGCATTGCAGCAGGAGACAGACTAGATGACTCTCATGGTCCCTTCCAACTCTACAATTCTGTGACGAAGGTACCCGAGATAGATCTATGATGAACTGCATACTGTATACCCACTCCACAGCATTTTGCAAAAGCTGACAGCAAGAGGAGGGACAGAAAAAGTTTTTGGCCCAAGGACCAAACTAGCCACGGGCTCCTAGCCATGTGAGATGGGGGGGAGGGTAATATAAGCCTCCTCTTCCCACCCCCACCCCCCGCTTTCACAGAGAGAATCAGGCTCCCACGCCTCTGTAATTAGTTCACGAAAGCAAAATAGGTAGCTGTTCATGTCTAATTTGGCCCTTAAATTCCAAGGTGTCAGATGCCATTTGCTTGTTGTAGAAATTTATATCCTACACATCCATGCCAGGGCAGGCTGTGGGAGGTGGGATGGGGGTGGAATCCTGCACATTGCCAAGCATTCATTTATTTAATCAATTAATTTGTACAGTGCCCTTCATCTGTAGATCTCAGGACAGTTCAGAACATAAAAACACAAAATACAAAATAAAAACAATAACAAGAAGGGGGAGGACAATGTCTCCACCCCCATCATTCTGCCCAGACACTGAGATGCAGCGCTGCGGGTCTTCTGGCGGTTCCCTCATTGCGAGAAGTGAGGTTACAGGGAAGCAGACAGAGGGCCTTCTCGGTAGTGGTGCCCGCCCTGTGGAACGCCCTCCCTTCAGATGTGAAGGAAATAAGCAGCTATCTTCTCTTTAAAAGATTTAATATTAATATTTAATGCTGTTTTGTTTTTAACACTTGATTGGGAGCCGCCCAGATTGGCTGGGGAAACTCAGCCAGATGGGCAGGATATAAATAATAAATTATTATTATTATTATTATTATTATTATTATTATTATTATTATTATTATTTTCCCTCCACGCCCTCCCACAAACACATTTACAAGGCTATAGGATGTTAATCAGCCAAAGACCCAGGTTGAGGGGGAACACTTTCATCTAGTGCCTAAAGTAAGGCTAGGCAATATATTGATATATCGCCCAAAACTGGTTTGATGTCCATATCGTGATATTGGGGTATGCGTGCTACGCAAAAATTGCAATATAGGAAAAACTGTGAAGCCAGACAATGCTTCTGCATAGCTGTGTCCTTACTTCAAGCATCGTGATATATCAGTATATCACAATGTTTAGTTGGTGATATATCACAGTGTTGAAAACCAGATTATCACTCAGCCCTAGCCTAAAGTTGTATAATGAAGGTGCCAGGCAAACCTCCCTGGGGAGAGCATTTCACAAACAGGGAGCCACTGCAAAAAAGGCCCATTCTCATGCTGCCATCCTCTGAACCTCTCACAAAGGAGGCACACGACACGAAGAAGAGCCTCAGAGGATGACTGCAGGGTCTGGGTAGGTTATTTAAGTATTCCCATCCTGAGCCAATTAAGGCTCCCTAGGTCAAAACCAGCACTTTGAATTGGGCCTGGAAAAGTCAGGCCAATGCATACGATCAAACTGTCTTGTCTCTCTCCCCCCCTCCCCACTGTGAGTTGCCAGGCTGCCAAATTCTGCAGCAGCTGAAGTTTCTGAACTGTCTTCAGGAACAGCCCCATGTATAAAACATTGCAGTAATCTAACCTAGAGGTTGTCAGAGCAGATACTACAGATGTTAGGCCATCCCTGTCCAGATGGGGGCGTAGCTGGACCACCAGGCAAAGCTGATAGAAGCACTGTGTACCACTGAAGCCTCCGGAGCCTCAAGCAACAGTAAAGGATCCAGAACTGCCCCCAAGCTATGTACATATCATCACAAGGTCTAGAACCCTAAAAAGAGACAGAGGCATGGTTAGAGGAAATGCCAAACTATGGTTAAGCACAACTATTGGGAACAAAACTTCATAGTGTGCTCCTTCTTCCTCCCTTCACCCATGGCAATTCTCTTCCTTTCCTGGCTTGAGGCAGACCATGGCTGCTTTTGAACTGTGGTTTGTAGGGCAAGCACAGAATGTAGTTGGCTGGATTGGATGCAACAGCAAACCATGGCTTGCCTCAAACTAGGAAAAGAATGGTGTATTTGACAAAAGGAAAGAAGTGTGCTCACGCATAAGGCTCAGGCACGTAACACTAAACAGTGGGTTTTGGCATTACACCTGTATCAAACCATTCGTGGAGCTAGAGTGAGCATCATATAACACTGGTCTTGAAAGACCTACATTGGCTCCCAGTACGTTTCCGAGCACAATTCAAAGTGTTGGTGCTGACCTTTAAAGCCCTAAACGGCCTCAGTCCAGTATATCTGAAGGAGCGTCTCCTCCCCCATCGTTCTGCCCGGACACTGAGGTCCAGCTCCGAGGGCCTTCTGGCGGTTCCCTCACTGCGAGAGGCCAAGTTACAGGGAACCAGGCAGAGGGCCTTCTCGGTAGTGGCGCCCGCCCTGTGGAACGCCCTCCCATCAGATGTCAAAGCGATAAACAACTACCTGACATTCAGAAGACATCTGAAGGCAGCCCTGTTCAGGGAAGTTTTTAATATGTGACATTTTAGTGTATTTTTCATCTTTGTTGGAAGCTGCCCAGAGTGGCTGGGGAAATCCAGCCAGATGGGCGGGGTACAAATAATAAATTATTATTATTATATATTATTATTATCACTCGGTAAATAAAATATACACATAACTACTTCAGTCCATAAACTTTCACCAACAGCAGTTGGCTGAACAAGAAGGTATTTATTACCCAAGCACCTGTACCCTTTATTCTAAGAGACTGAATGCCAGTGGAAACTTGGCCTAAAATCTGATCAAAGCTCAGTTACAGAACCAGTTTGATAGTTAGGTTACGGCCATTGAACATATGAAAGCCAACATGTGGCAGAGAGTCTCCCTCTTCCCGCAATGAGTTATCACAGAAATTGAACTTTATACTTAGAACAATAGGCAAGCGTTTCTGGGTCAGACAGTTTCACTTCCACCCTGGCATCCTTTGTAGACTGGGTAGAATATATTGAAAGATGCCATATTGTAAGCCACGTGTTATTAGAATAGTAGATTGTCAACCATTAGGTGGCATCTTAAGGCTTTGCAATAGCAAACAATGAGAAAAAACAGAACTGGAGGTCAGCAAGGGGGTTGTATGGTCCTCAATATTTTTTTTGTTTTGCTGTCATGCAATACTGGATTACCTTGGAAGCTGTGAATCATAACCCTAATGAATTCTTCAGCCCAAAAAGAAAAGAAAATGAAGGATGTCAGGGCTTTAAGTAATGAGCCACTGCCTTTGCAGTGCATAAATAAATCTTGGGTTAATTTATTTTCCTCTGACGAAGTAAGTTCTAGTGTGGTTTATCTGTTGTATATCACCAATTAACCATTCCTGAATTTTAAACAGAGCTGTTCATTATTATATTTTAAATTTTAGTTACAGGGTTTTGGGGGAGGTGGTTTTGAAAACAACACCCCGCCGCAATAACACAATTACTCCAAATCTGGAGAAATAAAAACGATGTGATTTATAAAGCAAACAAACCAGTTAGAACGCAGCTAATTACATTCGCTCGAGACTAGCTTGCTTTCGCCCTCGGTGAGTGTTTGTTTCAGCTCCCAGTGCTCTGATAGTTCCTGACAGCTTGCTGGGACACAGGAAAGAAGTAGGTCAGAGTAAGCTAGAATCTGCAACAGAGGATCCCGTTCAACAAGCTTGTAGGGTAATACAGAGATCGAGGAAGTGTGTAATGTAGCGACAGTGTTTGAGACACATAACAAACAGCCTGAGGACAGCCTCTAGCGCAGCCGGTACATTTATCTTCTCTGTGTTGTAACACCCCCTGTCTTTCTTCTCTCTCTTTCTCTCTCTCTCTCCACCCCGCCCCAATAGCTTATCTAGTTGTTTGGGAATCCTAATACAAAAGATGGACTTGAAGTGTGTGAAATTATGCAAAGCAGGAAGGGCGGGGGGCGGAGCTGCACTTCCCAGAGACTGCAGAGCCCTGATATCTGGGAGGGGGAAAGGGGCATAGCAAATTCTATGGATATTTAGCCTACTTAAAATAAACAGAATAAGCCTGTTCTCAGGGCAGCCCACAAGCCAAGCTTTGTAGTTCTGCTTTGCCCTAGCTCAGACATTAAGGGACAGTCTCAACCCAGTTTTGAAGTGACTGTCTATGCACAGATGTATGTAAAACAAGAATAACCTTAAAAATAGCTTGGCACAGGGGCAGCCAACACCTTCAGATGTTCCTGGACTAAAACTCCCATCGTTCCTGAACACTGTCTGGGGTTGGTGGGAGGTCCAACATCTGGAGGGCTCCACATTGGCTAACTCTGGCTTAGCAGCCTTGGAAAGAGAAAATAATACTGCTTATGCCTTTCAGAAAGGTGTGTGCTCAGTTTCTGTTTAAAATCCATGGAATGCCAGCTCAAATATGTGCTTAAGCTTAGGCTCTCCAGGCTCAGAATTGAAAGCACGCAGAATTAAAATAAAGCAGAGAGTATCTGAACACCAGCTGCCTTGCACATATTGCAGAATGGAGGCGGATCCTTCAGGTTAGAAAGTGTGACTTGCAGATAGGCATCAGCCAAGGTAAAAGGAATTTGTTCGCACTGTGTTTGGGCTGTACTTGTACTTGTACTGTACTGTACTTGGGCATAATTGTACAAGTACACAACAATATTTTCCCCTAGGATTGCTCAACACAGATCAGGGTGGTAGGCAACTGTTTATCTTTTCTTTTCCTTTAAAATGAAGTTTACATTTAGGCCTTTTATTAAGGCCGTTGGTGGTTCCATGGTAGAATTCTTGCCTGCTGTTTCAGGCTGTTTTGTATTTGAGATGCCTAGCACAAGCGTCTGGTCTGGGACCTGAAGCTGTCCTAATCTACATATTGCTTGACCACACTGACTCAAGCAAAAACCCCTAAACAAACCCCTGCTACATGCAAAAACTAACCATTTGTCTAAGTTTGGCCATCTCCTACAGTTAAGATACAATGGTACCTCTGGTTACAAACACCTCGGGTTACAAACACTTTGGGTTACAGACTCTGCTAACCCAGAAGCTGTACCTCGGATTAAGAACTTTACCTCAGGATGGGAACAGAAATCACATGGTGGCAGCGCGAGGCCCCATTTGCTAAAGCGGTACCTCAGGTTTCAGGTTAAGAACTGACCTCCATAACAAATTAAGTTCGTAACCAGAGGTATCATTGTACTCTGTTCCAGCATGAAGAGAGGGCTCACATCCAGCACGAACTACACTGTGCATCCTGTAATCTGCCCTGCACATTGGTTTTTACAGAGCATATAGGGCTGCCATACACCCAGAATTTCCTGGACGTATCTGGCATTTGTCTGCCAAAAATAGCATCTGGGCAGAATTTTCAGATACCAGTTACAATGTCTGTGGAAATCTGGGCGAATGGCAGCCCATATCGTAAGTGTTGACTGTTTGGTGAATTTCCTTTAAAAATAGCTTTAAAACTTAATTTTCAGATTCTTCAAAAAAGAACGCTCAACAACTTTGGCCAAAACAAAACAAGCCCAACAACTTTTGTGTCTGGATTTTCACTTTTTGAAATATGGCAACCCTACCATATGTAGAGGACAACCCCCATCACCAGCCCCTAAAATGCCCTTTAGTAAATAATGGATTTACTGTACCTGTAGTGCCTGTACCACTTTCCCACAGGCTCGTCCATTGGCACGAGTGCAATGTTTATAGTTTCACTGTTCTGCTGCAAAAGAAGGGTACCACTTCCTGGAGAAAGGCTATGTAGTTGCAAGACTTTAATGATCCCACAAGTACCATGGGATAAACCCAAAGAAAAATAACCGCCATGCCACTTGTCTAATGTTTAAATACACATTTAGATAGGAGGAATGCAGAGAGAAGAAGTGGCGTGGTACATCTGCAGCAGAGCAACCAGGTGTCTTCTTCTGCCCCGGCTGCAACAAAACATATCTCTCCCATTTCAGTCTCTATACCCATAACAGGCAAGGTAACTCACCAGCAGTTCTCCCTCAAAGGTACACTCCTCCATTGTCTCCCAAGACGGATGCCATAAAGATGGGAACAAGTTCTGCTGAAATGAATGCAAGATCTGAGTAGGTTTGTATAGGATTTGTCTGAGGTATGAAATGCAGCACAAAAAAGAGAAGTTTTTACTATACAGTGGACTCTCAGGTTACGTTACCTTCGGGTAATGCAAACCTCGGGTTGCGAACGCGGCACCCCCAGAAGTGTATACTTCTGGGTTTCACCGCGTGCATAGAAAGGCACCTCTGGTTACAAAGTTTTTGGAATACGGCTGGGCCTCCAGAACGGATCCCGTTCGTAACCGGAGGTACCACTGTAGTAGTAACCTCCCCTCCTCACAACTCCCCATTTTTGTATAACTTGCAGTGGATTTGAATATAGCAGATCCCATCATCCCATGCCAGCAATGACCTGCACCCAAAGTTTGGGACTATCCACCCATCCATTATGCCAGAAAATTATAAATGTGCATCAATTTATCTTTCATGGGAACATTGTATTGCCTTAAGAATGAGTACCAGACTAGTATGACAAATCATGGTGTGTGGCAAAAACTCATCATTGTTACCAGATCTGTTAGTGCACCACTGCAGACACATCTTACACATGTATTTATTAAAAGGCTAATTTTGAGGACATAGCAATTATGTCCTGGAGACCACTGTGCACACATAGAATTGCAGTGCCTTCAGTAACCTTGATTAATTTGTGAAATTCAGCATGGATCAATCCTACTGCACTCACTCCAGAAAGCTAGCACCACAGCTGCAATTTAATATTTATTTATAAATAAAGGTTTAAAGATTACAACATGCTGATATGCAAGATTTAGGAGCTGTTTTGCTGTTTGAAATGTCAGTACAGTGGTATCTCAGGTTACAGACGCTTCAGGTTACAGACCCTGCTAACCCAGAAATAGTACCTCGGGTTAAGAACTTTGCTTCAGGATGAGAACAGAAATCATGCGGCAGCAGCGGGAGGCCCCATTAGCTAAAGTGGTGCTTCAGGCTAAGAACAGTTTCAAGTTAAAGAACAGACCTCCGGAACGAATTAAGTTCTTAACCTGAGGTACCACTGTACAGAAACATACAGCAGAGGAAATCAAGAAAACAGCTCTCGCGGTCTGCAGCAAGGACAGTGTTGTCACGGAGCAGAGAGCCAAGAAGCAGCCTTTTTTTAGAGGGGGTTGAGGGTTATACCCACGTGACATTTCATGACAATGACATAGGTGGAGAAATTCTTGGGATATCCTGACTTGATTTCATTAACAAATGTGGCATAAGAGGCCTTCCTCTTTTAAGTGAAGTTCTTGTGCCCCCTACACAAAGTGGTTAAAACCGGAAGCTCTAAATAAAAGCAAAAGGGAAACTTCTTGCTTTGATTATTCATAGCTTCTTAGCAAGGTGCCCTTACTCAGCTGAAAGGGAGCAGGGTTATCTTTCCCTCAAACAGCATAAGAATCTGTGATTAATTCAGGTATGGTTGGGCATGCTTGCTGCTTGGAGACGATTTTGTCCATGCTGGGAGATTCCTTGCCAAATTATTGGTGTTATTTTGGATTAGATTTGGTACTGAATACTGGAATTAATTAGACTGGGGACATCCTCTTGCCTGTGAGTGGCATGTGCTGAGATTATTGCTGGCATATACACTAGGGCTTTCCCTATCCATTGCTGTGATCCTCCAACACATAGCTCACAGCAAAGTCAAATTACACACAAAGACTAGGGATTTGTGCCATGTTCCAGCTGCACAGATCTTTTGAGTACACCATTCTAAAACCAATGGCTGTGAACTGCTTACAAATAAAGCATTTTTTAAGCAAAAAAAAAAAAAAGCTTAAAATTTCTCATCTGAAAGGTATAATTCAATCCACATAAGATAGTACAGGATTTCTACTTAAGACCTCAATGGGCTTTGTTAGCCATAAGACTGCAAACCTTGGCAAGCCCACGTGCATGAATTAAGGATGTATCTCAATCAAACGTTTACTTCCTTACTATCACTGCATTTGATGTCTCCAGATGTAAAAGGAGAATTTTTAAAAATCTACCTCCAGGGTTGCTTTGACAAGAGCAAGTGTCATAATGTCATAAAATCCAGCGAATTTTCATTTGGAGGAAAATGAAATTGCTTTGTGAACCTACCATTAGAAGTTCAAACTACAGAAAACTCTCCTTGGCAGCCTGGTTCACAAACCAAAAACAAAACAAAGCCAACAGAAAGAAACAAAAGAGCCGGTGTCAATTTTGTAAATCTGTTTCTTGGGTTTACTTATATAGAACAGCCCAGAGATTGTTCCCCTGTGCAGAACTGGGTAGCTTCTACTTAAAGAACGTATATCTTAGAAAAGAGGTATGTTTGACAGGAACAATTTAAACTGCCATGGGCATAAACAAACACAAATGGATAAGGTTGTTTTCTTTCTTTCTTTTTGCTTTACACTCTGTACGTTTTCTGCAATACAGAAAGGTCTTAGGCAGTGACTTGGTTTTAAATGTATAGTCCGTAGAGTTCTTTGAAACTGGAAAGATTGGCCATATAAATTTCACTTGTTTTTTTCTTTTAAAATGTTTTTGCAATCCTAGTTCACATATATTCAGTTATACGGGGGGAGTTATTTATACAGTGGCATTGATAAACATAGCACCTTATGGCGTAAGACAGAAGAGAGAGAGGGCCCCAAGGATTACAGTCTAACCTCTGACAATGGGGAGAAAATAAGAGGGAGGATGGGAGAGGAAAAAGAAATGAAGACATGAAGAATGGAGAAAATGCTGCTATATATCCTTTAATTCCCTTGCAGCTGGGGATGGATATTTTCCATACTCCATGGAAAAGGTAGGCTTGAGGAGGGACTTGAAGAAAGGGAGATTATTATCTACATACATCATATAAATATATGATACATCATATAAATATGATGCATGTTCCAAACTGAATTTAGAACTGCGGAAATACAGCTATCTAAACTTATATTGTCAAAGCCATAGTTCCTTCGGGGTGGCGGGGTGGGGGTTCACCTTTATAATAAGTACAGTTCTCTCAGCTGATCAAAGTAAGAGAAAACTTGACTGGCAGGGCAGGACTTCTGTCTCAATTTGCTTAGAACATCTGGCTGTGGTTCAAAGTCAGGATCTGGAGCTGCAGGTTGGAGTGGGATGGAGGCAGGTCAAATTTGCCAGTCTCCTGCAACCCTTTCCTGCCACCCCAGTTGCTAATGCACATCAGAACGTGGTGCACAGCATCTGGAATTTGCCAGACGCATTTTGCATCTGGCTATCGGCCACTTGCACCCAGGCCTGGGTGCCTGGATGGTACCTGACATCTCTACCACCTGGAGGTACATGCCTGGGGAACTTTGGATCTTGACTATTTTCACATACCGTCGAATTCTATCCATTATATATTACCTACACAATCAAAACAAATGTCAGGAACCAAAAAAGTAATATTGAAAAATTCGATTTTCGAGCCATCAGATCCCAAAATGGCAACTAGACATTCCATTTTGGCGACTATAACCTTGGTTTAAGGAGCCATTTGGCACCTAGCATATGTGAGTTTCTAACAATGGGTGCACCTTGGCTGCTCCTGCATGCTTGCTTGATCTTAGAATTGATCTTCAGAATGGTAGGTGGGAAATCCCACTTGCAGGTGCCCCCTCTTGGTAAAAAATAAATAAATCCCTGCTTATGGAGATCTTGGTGGTCTAGGTGATAGGCTAAAAAAGGCTGTGTACAAACCATATATCTAAAGCACACGAACACCCTAAATCCTGGGAACTGTGGTTCGTTGAGGGTTGTAGCCCTATGAGGTGTAAATTACAGTTCATAAGATTCTTTTTGAGGATGCTTTAAATGAGTGGTGTGTACACAGTCTGTAACTCTTCTCCCTAGTATGGGAGATGGCCACAAGCAATGCACTTCTGAAATCCAGCTTGGTAGCTCAGTCGGTAGAGCATAAGACTCTTAATCTCATGGACATGGGTTCAAGCCCCATGTTGGGCAAAAGATTCCTGCATTGCAAGGGGTTGGACTAGATTATTCTTGTGGTCCCTTCCAGCTCTACAACTCTATGATTCTATGATGTAGAAGAGCAGTCCCATGTGAGATTCCCCCCACATTCTGAACTCACTTTGTCTCAGCAGCAGCATGTGCATGTGGGTTGGAGCATATATTTATGAACTTTCTCCAGGGCAGGGTTCTGAATACTGGGCCTTTCTAGCCAATTACTGCATGCAATATACAAATTCTCTCTTTGCTGTTAGTGCTTGGTATTCATCATCATCATCATCAACAACAACATCAAGCAACTCCAGTTTTCAACTGGTTGTCTAGACCCATCCCACATACTGGGAGCAATCGACAAATGTTTAAATGGGAACTGGACAGAAGCCATATTAACACACATGCCTTGATGGTTGCAAAGAAACAAGGGCAGGCTATAGTAACAATTAACATCTTAGAGAAAGACAATGAATATGATTAGTATGATCAAATCACCTGTGCCTGCTAGGGAAAAAGGAAGCTTTTAACAGTACTAAAATACAGAATTGATTTGTACACATATTTGATAAAATCGATGCAATTAGCAAGCAACTGAACACTAGAAAGGAAAATTGATTGCTAGATGAGCCTAGAGCAGAAGGTAATCAGTCCATTCTTCTGGATCCTCTCCATACAATAAAAAATTGTTCTTCCTTAATCGCCCCTAAATTATTTCCCTATTAATAATGCCATTACATAGCTATTCTTTTATTCCTATTATCTACTGTCCTCCTTGAAAAGCATTTAAAAGCTGTTTTTAGAGCAGCATACTCTAGCAATTTTTTTAAATATCTGCGGCACAATGCTACAAGCGGAAACTGAACAATAGCACGTAACAAAAGGGAGAAAAGCAATTTGGAAACCAGTTCTAACAACCAAATCAAACAAACGAGATTATCAGATAATGGGTTTTGATTTTGTAGGATTCTACCAGGTTTCTCAGTAGGTAGGAACTCAAGGTTCTACACAACCATGCAAGATCTGGGCTGCGCTGTGTAACCGGAATGATAACAACTTCGTCGGCAAGGAATTAACATACAGAAAATAAGTGTAGATTGTGTTTATACAATCAGCTCACTATGGAGTCAAACCCTCTGCTCGTGGTAGGGTATCACTAAAGATAATAATGGTAGCAACTCCAGTGTGTTGAGCAAGTTCCACAACTTAGGGGCTGCCACGAGAATGCCCTCTTAAGGGCTACCACTGCCCTAGCATATGATGGTTGTGGAAGCTCCTAAAAGGTTTTCTTTGCCAGTCTAAGTACCTGGGAGGGTCTGTACAGAAGGAGGTAGACTTTTGGTTATTTGGGGCCTGAGGCATTTATGGCTTTAAACACAAACATGAGCATCTTGAATTGGTACCACAAAACAAACCCGCAACCTGTACAGTGGTACCTAGGGTTAAGAACTTAATTCGTTCCGGAGGTCCGTTCTTAACCTGAAACTGTTCTTAACCTGAGGTACCACTTTAGCTAATGGGACCTTCTGCTGCCACCGCGCCACCACCATGCGATTTCTGTTCTCATCCTGAAGCAAAGTTCTTAACCCGAGGTACTATTTCTGGGTTTGTGGAGTCTGTAACCTGAAGCATCTGTAACCTGAAGCGTCTGTAACCCGAGGTTCCACTGTACAGTTGTTTTAAAACAAGTGGGTAGGACAACCAAGGCATTTCTTTCAACCAGGAATCAAGTCCCATACCTTCAAAGATAGCAAGGTAGCCAAAGCAGGGTAGCCAAGATAGCCAAAGGCCTTTGAGACTTAACAGGACCCAGTGCTAAATATAATGAACTGCAAGTACAGATCAGGTAGTCAACCCAGTAAGTGATACACTGCAGGGGGCACCTGGGAGGGACGCAGAGCTTTGCCCCACACTGCTTTTGTGGGCAGCGGGCACGCATGCCGTGCCCCCCTCAGCTTCCTACAGGTGGAGGGCACCAGGGAGGGATGCAGTTCTGGCGGGGCCCCCCACTCCTGGGATGTCTTGCCTCTGGGTGCCCTGCCCTATAGAGCGGTGTCACTGGGGCTCCCTACGCCACTGCGTAGTTCCCATGTACAGTTTTCATGATTCATCTGCAAATACCCTGATAAGGCGGTGATAAGACGAGTTGGTGTAGCACAACTGGGGGGCGGTGGAAAGGCCTAGGCTACAAATCCTCACGTCCCTACTTGAACCTGCCCTTAACTATTAAGATGGCTGTAGGCAACTCATTTTCCCACCCCCAGTCACAGAATCATAGGATTGCAGAGTTGGATGAAAGGCAACCTAAGGATTATCTAGCCAAACCCCCATCAAACCTGCAACCTTGGTGTTATCAGCACTACACACTAAGCAACTGAGCTGTCCAGGCTGACTTCCTCCTATCTGCAATATGATGGTGAGGAAATAATCCTGATTTGCTACACACATATGTTGTTAAGGGCTACAAAAATATAATGCACATAAAGCATATGGGGGGGGGAGTACCAATGCTGCATACAATTTCTATTATAAATCAAGTTTCAAGTCGGCTCATTCAGGGCGGCTATTTTTTTAACACGGCTATTTGCACTGCTACCTTTTTACTGGCTTCTCTAAAAAATTAAAGCCACTGCCTTGCCCAAAACCTCTGGCAAGCAGCACACACAGTATCAGAAAACCCCATACTGTCACAAAACCTTCTCTATTCAGGCAAGCGATGTAGGTTTATACTGTATAGCCATTTCTAACATGGTCCTTTGTTGCCACTTGGAACTATTTCCAGCCTCACAGCGCTTTCAAATTAATTTTGTCCAACAGTGGGTTTAGGCACATGAGTCTCAGAAACAATTTTAAATGGCCTAATTTTGACTTCAGCTGGTCTCTATGGAGATTAATTGAAATGTTGTATATCTAGGTAGTATGAAGGGAGCGGGGGGCGGGGAATAGAACAGGCATAATAAGGAGCTCATAGTAGATGTTTAAAGCCAGGAAGTGCAAAGTAAAAAGAAGAAGAAATCAACAGTTTAATCTTTCAAGTCTCCCTTAACCCCTATTATAAAGTGTTTAAGATTTGCTCCTGCATTGGGAACTGTGAGCATGTGGATGCATAGGAGATAATGCCAGGCTGAACACCATTCCTATGCTCTAGTCAAGCGAGATCAGCTAGGAAGTTTCTAAACTGCAACAGGCCAGAATAACCTCTGCACCTCAGTCTCCTCCCCACCCTAAAGCAGAGTACAATAATGATCCATTGTAAGCTGACACAGTCTCTCCATTTACAAAGAATGATAAAAGTGGTCATAGCAAAAAAATAAAATAAATGAGGCCAATAAGCATAGCTGCTAGCAGACTATCCCAGGAACTGTGTTCCTGCTGGACTCTATGCAGAAATGCTGGCCATTCATTAGCTTGTTTGTGTTCTGATTGTTTGGCTGGTTCCTCACTCCCTAGGCAGCAAGATTTATCCTCTTAGTTTAACACTACAAAGTAATCAAATTGCTCCATTACAGTTGAAAGGCTTTAGACAGCCTGGAGGGAAGTGGAAAAGGCGGGGCATTTCTGTGGCAGTCATGTATAGAGTAAGTTGTCTCATCAGTTAATCCTAAAGTTCATATTCCTCTTGCCTCCTTTCATGAAATGTCGAAACACTTAACTTTAATGACTGATGTAAGAAGGACGTACAACTCTCAGCTGAAAGTAAACTTGATCTACCTTCTGAGATTGTTGACCAAGACTCACTTCTGATCGAAAACAAAAAGTTCTCATGCAGCCTCTTTCTTCTCTTTTTGCTTCAAGCTAAACCCAAACATCTTTTTTTGCAACCAAAAGGAAGTTAGCATTTGGGGCAACAGGATGTTCCAGCAAACAAGCCAATACAGGAATAAAGAAAACAGGAAAGGAAATAGAGTCATGGCTTGTCCGGCTGCACACTTAAATGCCAGATCTTAACAAGAAACAAGAAAGACCAGAAAGCTATCATTTTAAACGTACATCCCCATATTGTCAAGGATGATCCCTTATTGCGGAACATCAGGAATCCATAAAACCTGTGATGCCCCTTGCTACATCACAACTCTTTGAGTTTATCTTATTTTTGGAAGATTGGTCATAGAATCGTAGAATTGTGGAGTTGTAAGGGACCCTGAGGATCATCTAGTCCAACCCCCTGCAATGAAGGAATATTCAGCAGTCCCATATGGGGATCGAATCGGCTGCCTTGGTGTTGTCAGCACCACACTCTCACCAACTGAGCTATCCAGCCACTTGGATCCGTGGTAGAGAATCCCTGCTTACACAGCACTAAAGTTAGTGAAAATGTGGGGTCTGAGCATATAGAGTTCACATTGTTATCAACATGAAAGGAAGCACAAGGGCCATGTCGTACTACCTCCTGCAATGCAGGAATCTTTTGCCCAAATGAGCTACCGGTCAGAGCCAGATGCATAAGCCACATCACTGGAATCAAAGAACAGGGGAACTGCAGACATATTCTGAACATATTCTTATTTATTTTCAGTATTATTACTCAGAGCTCATGGTCTTTTCACAGAGCAATGAGCCTTCATTTCAGCTGCCTCGTTTGTGTGGAAAAAGTCACCTTAGATGATGCATCATTAGCCCCACACATGTGATTATTTAAATGTTGGTTTGGAAGATTTTAAGCCATTTTGAAAGTACAAAGAACAGTTCTCATTGCAGGCCAAAACTGCATTAGGTCAGAATATTGAGGTCTCCAGACTGTGCTGTCCTTACATGTTCCATATACAACTAGACTGGGCTGTATTCGCCAGATTTTCCTTTTTGGATTTCAATGCACATTAAAATGGACTTATTCAAACAATGACTTGCAACTGGCGTTGCCCCAAGCAGGAATATGATATCACTCTGGATCACTTTTTAGACTTTTCTAAGAAGTTGCCTCACATACTTTGGTCTGCCTGACTTCAACAAAGCCTATTAAATCTTAGAGAGCGGGGAGCAAATGCCCCAAATAAAATCAATGGAGTTACATTTTAGGCTGTGTCATGTAGCATTTGACATTTAAGCTAAGACAGCACATTACTTAAGAGTGCTATTTTGAGGGTGGGGTTTTGGGTTTTCCATTCCTATTATTTCCTATTTATACTTCTAAACCTTTTTTTAAAAAATAATAATAATAATAACAAGTTGGCAAACCTAATGCGCAGAAGCACTAGGGTCAAGCTGTGTATTTGGCAATCTATTAAGTTACTAAGAGGTCAGTCGATGGGTCTCAAACCCTGAGTGAGTTAGGGATTTCCCTGCATTTGAAGACAGGCTCTGGTGGATTGAGCAGACAAGACTGTGGTGGGTCCAACGGGCAAGAAGGAGGTTTCTGCACATGCTGTAGAGGGAAGTGAGGGGCAGATGGGGCTTGTCACTCTGGGAAGGTTGCCCATCCAGGAGAAGGAAGAAACTACGCTGCCTTGTGGGATACCTTTGGGAGAGGAGATGGCTAAGGAGTAAACTCTACAGAAATACATAGTGGAGTCCCTAAGATGGCTGGATGGTGCCGCCTTCCAGTAACTCCTGCAGGCAAGGTGGTGCCAAACGTATTGATCTGCTTTTCCTTGGACCACACCAGTGAGCCCAAGAGGAGGCCTTTGTCACCTGGGTAGCCAAGGACCTCCATACATGCTGCCCAGACTTGTGCCCCAGGGAGGTTGCTTTGGGGCTGCTAATGCAGCAGTTTGACTTGACCCTTGGAGACGTATTCTATTGTCTCTTGGGACAGATGGGATGCCAGCCAACCGTTTCATTGATATATGCTTATGATATATTCATATACAATGCTTTTAAAATGTGTATCAAACATATTTATACTATTCTATCCTTTTAACAGTTAAGTAAAGCTGTTTTAACCTAGCTGGGTTGAAAACTTAAGTTGTGAGCCTTTCAGAACAGAATATATGTACCTCAATAAGAAATAGATCAAGCCTTAGCGATTGCATGGCAAGCAGGGAATGAAAATTACGTTTGTGTGCGTCTTTGTGTGTGAATGTGTTTTGCTTTCAGAGGGCTAAGAAGTAAGCAAGATGGCTTGCATCACAGTTCACATCCATAGTCAATCTGGACTTTTGCTACTTTAACCTTTGGCCCTACACAAATGGCGGATGCTTCCATGCATGCAAAATAACAATATTGAGACAATTCAAACCTGGACCTTGGTAGAGAAGAGTGCTGCTTTCACAAGCCAACTGGCATTATGGATTCTATTGGAAATAACTTTTACCTACCGAGACAGGTGAGCAGTTCTCTCTCAGGACCAATTTGGAGAAGCCAATTAGGATGGTGAAGGCAATTGTGAAGAAGACCTAGTGTTAACTGAGGAGGCCAACTGGGAAAAGGATTACAATTCACAAAAAAGGATTACAATACCTAAATCAGTAAAACCCAAGGAGACACTTGTCTGCAGCATTTACATTTCCCTCTTATTTTTGCTTCGTTATAGGATCCCTAGCCCAGATCCTTGGTATGTTTCAGTTTCATAAATTTATTTATACGATAGTATTAATAAAACAATGCAGAACATAACATAAGCCAACATCCACGATGTAAGAGCAAGAAGTTACCAGAGATACCAACAAACTCAAATCCAGCTTGTTTTCAGATTAAATCTCCGAATCATCACAACTATTTATAGCAATTTTATCTAACTCCTTTTTCCTGGTTTTTTTCTGCAGTCAGTACATAGAGAGCCACTCTGTATTACAAAGCTATTATTCTCACTCATAAGAAACTGAACCATTTCTGCCAGGGTGTAAGTATTTGCTTGCGTGAACAAAGGTTTCAGAATCTCTTGGGTCTCTATATAAACTGCAGGCTAACGGATAATGAGTGATGTCTTCCACCTGGGGTTGACCACAAATACAGAGTCCATCTGTGTTTGGCCATCCAAGACTGTGGTGGGCATCACTGGAAATACAGCTCAATAAAGGCCTTTCTTAAGGAAACTGGTGAGAGTTTGGTCAGATAACCAGCTCTAAAATGCTCTGTTCTCATGAGTGGATACCCAGAGGAAAATTCAGTGTTTCTAATTAGTTGAAGGTTCCTTTGGGATTCTATCCAGAAGAGGCAATCCCTTAGCTGACACTCATTCAAAGTCAAAGCAGAGCTCAGTTCTGGAAAATAATAATATTCTAAAACATATTGACAAGCTGCTTTCCAGAATTGGTTATCACTCAATTTCATATAACACAGTGCAGGAAAATGCTCAGTAGGCCATAGTAGCAATTTTTAAACTATACTTTAACACAGCACAGAGCACTCTTGCCTTAATTACCTTGGTATGTGTATATGTGAGAATACTGGTTCTTTGTGTGTACGAATTAAGTTTTAGTCTGTCTAGCCAGAATAATTCCTTCACTCCCATTTCTATCCCTCATTTCCACGGTTACTCTTCATTAGCAAGAGAACCCTCTGGCTATAACATTTGGTTAGCAAAAGAAAAAAGCTTTGAACCTTCCCCCCCCCCCTTTTCTTGTCGTCTGGCTGTTTATCCTGGGATCTTTGCGCTCCCTTTTTCAAAGAAAGATCTGTGAGTTGTGTGTGTGTCAAACTTGGATCAAATTGGCATACACTACAAGGCTGTTGTTTAAAGTTCACAGTCCACTTCCATCCCAACCTGGGCCTGTAACACTACCTCACAGGGTTATTGTGGGAGAACACTGTATGCCACACTGAAATCTTTGGAGAAAAAGGGGAGAAATAAATGCAATGAATAAATAATGTTAAATGCTGCTACAGGATAGTTCAGAAAGCGACAGGTTTGTGCATCATGAAGAGCACTCTCATAGTTCTGTGATGAAACATACACTTAATTAACCTCATTTGCTGAGCAAATATGCATGGGTGGAGGATGCATGGCAAACCAATGCGAGGAATGAACACCATGAGGATGACAGAGAAGCTACTCATGACGCAATGGCACACGGAAGCATGCAACTTCCGAACCTGTGCCTTGGGTGGCATTTCGTTTTCAAGAAACAATGCCTGGAATTTCGAGCAACACCGGCAAGTCACTTCTTGTCAGCGGAGCTTTGCAGACAGGCAGGTAAGCAAAAAAGCTGGGAATGCTGACACAAGACTTCTGTATAACTGAAAAGCAGCTCTACCATATACTTTGATACATTAAGACTGGATTATTTCCTAGGGAAAATGCAACTCTATTAGCTAAGTGGTTGAACACCCACCCACCCCAAGCAATCATAAATGCTCACTAGGAAACACTGGATTTTTAAAAATGCCCCCATAGTCTCTAAAAGGGGTCTGAGGCCTTGTGCCTCCGTCCCAAAGCCCAGGAAGCCTTTGTAAGCTGGTGCCTCTGACCCTAACTGTTCCCCTATGGAAAATTTCACTGCACACCACTGATGGGCAGCCTGGCTCTGGCATAGGCGCCAATCCCATTTGACTCAGCAGAGCCCACTTAGGAGAAGACTCAGGTGCCCTGACTACTTTAGCATGGATAATATGTTTATCTTTTAAATTCATTTTGGCTGAACACATAAAAGGAACTTTGCAACTGTCTCCTCGTGTAGAACAAGGTCTCATGACAGAAGCCTGTGGCTTTAAATCAGCAATGCAAAGCATTTAAAAGCAGCAGCATCAAAAACAGATACTTGCTCCTTTTGGAGTAAGTTGCACTCTTTGACAAGGGAGGAACAGAAATTCCATCCCAATGAGTCATCACTGGGCAGCCAAAGATCAACCCCTTTGGCCTGTGTTTCTGATGGCTGCATTGAACGGAGCTGTTTTTGTAGCCCTTGTGATTTTGAAAAATGAAAAGGGATAAGTTAAGGGTAAGTTAAGAAAACACAAGCAATCCTAAAGGAGCAAGCTGGAGAAAGTCTAGTAAGTAAAAAAAATAAGAATAAAAACCAGGATCACTTAATCTACTTGGTTTCTAAAAAACTAAAAGAATGCAGCAATTGCTTTCATATGAGGAAACTGTTCAGAGCACTCTAACAAAAGCAGAAGCAGCTGGAAAGAACAAAATTGAATTAAATCCGCTATCAGTTCTGTATCCTTCTGCTGACTGTACCAGATGAGTACCTGATAGCTATTTGGAAACAATTATCTAACCGTATTGGAAGATTGCTTTTAGGGGTTGAGTGGAATGATACGGAACTGGAGCCCACTTAGCTTGGTCACCTGTGGAAAATTTAACCCTGAAGGTCAGTCATTAAGATGCAGGCCTGGAAATGTGTTCATTCGCTAGCCTCCCCCCCCCCCTCTAGTAACAGTAGAGGATTCCTCTGCCAAAAAGAGAGAGAGGTGTTCCCATAATGCAGATCCACTGAATGCCCACAAAATCATTTTATTCCAGGCTGACAAACAGAGGAACGTCCATATATTAACATGAATTAGGATTGGCTACTTCTCTTTATATAACAGGTGGGCAACCTGCAGACAACCTAATTTTATGAAGTCTCTGACACCTCCTAAAGCCACCCCATTCTTCCATCCCATCAGTTTGTTCCTTCCTTCTTGATTAGACTGGTGGATGCCAATCTGAAGTAGCCATGGTGAAAATTGAAGGTGGGGGGAGGGTCCTTATTCCAGGTTACTTAATTCAGATCACTTTTGCCACTATCTCAGATCATCTTCAGCTCTGGCTCTGTTCACCACTGGCAGTTTACACCACTCTGCCAAATTTCCTCCGAGGAAATATAACCCTTGACAGAAAAACAAGAAAGGTTGTCCACCTTTATAGACAATCCCTTTGACCATGGGTAGGCAAACTAAGGCCCAGTGGCCAGATCCCTCAATCCGGCCAATGGACAGTCTGGGAATCAGCATGTTATTACATGAGTAAAATGTGTCCTTTTATTTAAAACGCATCTCTGGGTTATTTGTGGAGCATAGGAATTTGTTCATTCCCCCCCCCCAACATAGTCCGGCCCCCCACAAGGTCTGAGGGACAGTGGACAGGCCCCCTGCTGAAAAAGTTTGCTGACCCCTGCCTTTGACCTTTGACAACAGAAATAAAAGGCGCTTTTTACAGGCATGGTGCCCAAAAACACACATTTTGGGGCACTGCAAGAGATTGTGGGACACCCCCAATGCTTCTTTTCAGGGCAAGATCTTGGCCCAAAATTGTCTAAGAGCAAGGCACCCAAAATGGCCTCTGTGCTCTTCCTGGGGGAAACCAGGATGTCCCAGTTTTTCCGGGCCAGTTGACGGGTATGTGGTGTACAAACCAGGCCATGGACACCAGAGACCCATCTTCAGCAGGGGTCATCAACCTTTTCTCAGACAAAAATCTGTAGGCCTCACCCTGGCAGTGAGTGGGGCAGAGTCAAAGGTAGGTAGAGACACTCCATTCCTCTTACTTTCTGCTATAACTGTGTTCCATGGCCAGTTGCTGGGAATCACACTTGGGAAGTAGGTTGTTGCTCATGTCCTGCTTTTGTGTGCTTCTCATAGGCAGCTAGCTGGCCACCATGAGAGCAAGATGCTAGATGAGATGGGCTACTGGCCAGAATCAGCAGAGTCTTCTTATGTTCTTAACTAAGGATTAAACCAGAGATATTTGACATGTAAGGCATATTCCCTACCACTGAATGACTGACGTGCTATATATACTCTCTATGCAATGCTATTAAAAATTATGTATCTGTTCAAAATGGGTTAAGGAGATGACAGCGAGAAGCTCTGTGAACTTCCAGGAGTGGTTATTGGTACTGCTGACTCTGCTTTTGCACCTTCTAAGTTTTTTGTATTCTTTCCACTTGCATTTAGTGTCGCGATTTGATATCGTAACCCAGGCTCATTTCTGCACATCACTTTAGCTTCTTCATTGATGGAGGAAAGCAGGATGTGAATCGTTAAAAGCAAATTTTAGATTTTCAAAACATAGCTAAGAATATATTTTTTCATATCTATCTATATCTATCTATCTATCTATCTATCTATCATCTATCTATCTATATATCTCACATGTTTTCTCCAAAGCCCTTCACTCTCAGAACCTGACGAAAAGGCAGAAAAGCTAAAAAGATCAGCAAATAAAACATGCAGCGCGATTCATTAAAAACTAAAACTTCCTTCCCTTTTTTTTTTTAAAAAAAAGTCTCAAGATCAGTCCCCAAAGGTGAAGAGACTTCCGCCTTATCAGTGTGGCTGCAACGGTTTAGAAACATATCTAAAATGTTTAGCTTTGAACATAAGATATAATCTCTTGTACAGAAAGAAGAACCAGCCATATAAGAAAGAACAATAAAACCAAGTGTAGCAATAGGTTTACATAGCGATCCCTAACCAGATTGAGGCAGAATGAGCCTTTGCTGAGCTGCTTTTCCATCAAGCCAAAAAAAGAAAAAGACTACTGCTATTTGCTCTACTGCTGCTGGAATCATTAGAAAATTAAGATTATATTCTTTAATCAGCACAAATATTGTAGCACCAAGTATGTTGGGTTTGACTTTATACCCTCTAAATTAATTCCAGAGCCACAGCTAAGTAAGACCACATCCCTCATTGTGTTTTTGTTATAACATGCTCATGTGTAGCAAACTGTGAAGAAAATGTAGTAATTAGAGGTTAAATTAATCCCTGACAGACAAGCGGCTTAGTAAATCCAGGACCTCTTCACAAAGCAGTGCACGGGAGCTCGCCAGTCTTGCAGAATTAGGCACAAAGACCATTTGCAGCTGTAATGCACTTTGTCAATCTTCACACAAAAGAGTGGAGATGTAAGCAATTGGGGAAAGGCTTCAAAAGCCCAACAGCCACATCTAGACCTCCTAAAAAAAATAATGCTAAGTTACAGTGCAGTGCAATTATGAGAGGCACTGTAATCAGCTCAGAATCAACAACTTGGGCTGACATGAGCCTCTGATGCAGCTTTACGCTGGATGCTTACAAATGACATGCAGCCATCCCAAGATATTTTAGGGGAGCGCTACGAGTCATTAAAAAGAAGTCTTCCCAAAAAGAAATCCCAGGTTTTGTTTTCTTTTTTAAAATCAGTGTGTTCCTGGATAAGATGTGCTGTGGAAAGCAATTGGAAACCAGAATGGTTTGGGGGTGAAATTACAGAAAATATAGAGCTCAGTTTGAGAATTATAGCTCAGTTGGTTAGAGAGTGGTGCTCTGGGTTGCAGGTTCAATCCTCATATGGGAAAACCACACACGCTATTTCTGGCACACTTCCGGGTCGGAGAAGCACCAGAAATAGCTTGTGCATATGTGCATGGGCCTCCTCCGACCCAGATGTGCACCAGAAATAACGCTTGCGCATGCGCAAATAACGCTTGTGCATGCACACAAGCTATTTCCGGTGCTCCGACCCAGAAGTGGGCAGCCGCGCAGCACAGTGTCAGTAATAGCGGGCGGCAGCAGCAGGCAGCAGGGGTCGCCACGGGCTGGATAAACGAGTCTCTCGGGCCTTAGCTTGGGGACCCCTGAACTAGATGATCCCCAGCGTCCCTTCAAACTCTACAATTCTATCATCTATTTTGTTATAGCTCTGGAGTTACAGCCCATCAATGTTTTTCAACAAGATTGCACAATTCTGAGGATGGGGGCATGAAGTTTATAGAATTCTTCCCCCCCCCTTTGTTTTCTTTTTTCTTTTTAATTCTGAAATAGTTGTTGTTGTTGTTGTTGTTGTTTAGTCGTTTAGTCGTGTCCGACTCTTTGTGACCCCATGGACCAGAGCACGCCAGGCACTCCTGTCTTCCACTGCCTCCCGCAGTTTGTTCAGACTCATGTTTGTAGCTTCGAAGACACTATCCAACCATCTCGTCCTCTGTCGTCCCCTTCTCCTTGTGCCCTCCATCTTTCCCAACATCAGGGTCTTTTCCAGGGAGCCTTCTCTTCTCATGAGGTGGCCAAAGTATTGGAGCCTCAGTTTCACGATCTGTCCTTCCAGTGAGCATTCAGGGCTGATTTCCTTCAGAATGGAGAGGTTTGATATTCTTGCAGTCCATGGGACTCTCAAGAGTCTTCTCCAACACCATAATTCAAAAGCATCAATTCTTCGGAGATCAGCCTTCTTTATGGTCCAGCTCTCACTTCCATACATCACTACTGGGAAAACCATAGCTTTAACTATACGGACCTTTGTTGGCAAGGTGATGTCTCTACTTTTTAAGATGCTGTCTAGGTTGGTCATTGCTTTCCTCCCAAGAAGCAGGCGTCTCTTAATTTCGTGGCTGCTGTCACCATCTGCAGTGATCATGGAGCCCATAAAAGTAAAATCTCTCACTGCCTCCATTTCTTCCCCTTCTATTTGCCAGGAGGTGATGGGACCAGTGGCCATGATCTTCGTTTTTTGATGTTGAGCTTCAGACATATTTTGCGCTCTCCTCTTTCACCCTCAATAAAAGGTTCTTTAATTCCTCCTCACTTTCTGCCATCAAGGTTGTGTCATCTGCATATCTGAGGTTGTTGATATTTCTTCCAGCAATCTTAATTCCGGCTAGGGATTCATCCAGCCCAGCCTTTCGCATGATGAATTCTGCATATAAGTTAAATAACCAGGGAGACAATATACAGCCTTGTCGTACTCCTTTCCCAATTTTGAACCAATCAGTTGTTCCATATCCAGTTCTAACTGTAGCTTCTTGTCCCACATAGAGATTTCTCAGGAGACAGATGAGGTGATCAGGCACTCCCATTTCTTTAAGAACTTGCCATAGTTTGCTGTGGTTGACACAGTCAAAGGCTTTTGCATAGTCAATGAAGCAGAAGTAGATGTCTTTCTGGAACTCTCTAGCTTTCTCCATAATCCAGCGCATGTTTGCAATTTGGTCTCTGGTTCCTCTGCCTCTTCTAAATCCAGCTTGCACTTCTGGGAGTTCTCGGTCCATATACTGCTTGAGCCTTCCTTGTAGAATTTTAAGCATAACCTTGCTAGCGTGTGAAATGAGTGCAATTGTGCGGTAGTTGGAGCATTCTTTGGCACTGCCCTTCTTTGGGATTGGGATGTAGACTGATCTTCTCCAATCCTCTGGCCACTGCTGAGTTTTCCAAACTTGCTGGCATATTGAGTGTAGCACCTTAACAGCATCATCGTTTAAAATTTTAAATAGTTCAGCTGGAATATCATCACTTCCACTGGCCTTGTTATTAGCAGTGCTTTCTAAGGCCCATTTGACTTCACTCTCCAGGATGTCTGGCTCAAGCTCAGCAACCCCACTACCTGGGGTGTACGATACATTCATATCTTTCTGGTATAATTCCTCTGTGTATTCTTGCCATCTCTTCTTGATGTCTTCTGCTTCTGTTAGGTCCTTACCACTTTTGTCCTTTATTATGGCAATCTTTGAACGAAATGTTCCTTTCATATCTCCAATTTTCTTGAACAGATCTCTGGTTCTTCCCATTCTGTTGTTTTGCTCTATTTCTTTGCATTGCTCGTTTAAGTAGGCCTTCTTGTCTCTCATTGCTATTTTTTGGAAATCTGCATTCAATTTCCTGTATCTTTCTCTATCTCCCTCGCATTTTGCTTGCCTTCTCTCCCCCACTACTGAAACAGTAGGACACATCTAATGTGGAGTTTGGAGTTTGGGTAGCAGTACAGGAATAACAATTAAATGTAACTAAATATGTAAATTAGCATTGCCCTTCCACTCACTCCAAATTCTAATGTAGCCCACTTAGCTATGTAAGTTGCATAAACACTTCCTGCCACCAGGGACCCATTTACACAATCAGTTATCCTGAGTTAACGATGCTTGAACTCAATTCAACCTCTAATCTGTGTATATGTTTAAGGGATGAATCAGAGGCTGAGATGAGTGGAAAGCGTCAGACAGGCAGACTTGCCTTTGCCAAGATCAGGCACCTTTGGTTCAACCTGGAATATAATGATCATGTAAACACATTTAACAGGGTTGATCTCTCTGGTTTCTGAGTTCCACAGAGGAAAACACAGTAACTTCTTGAATGTGAATGGCCCCTGTTATTGCAACAGAAACATCCTGGAATTATTTACTCACATAAAGAGAAAACTTTGTCGTTGGGCTGCAGTCCATCAAGGATTCTCAAAGAGCAGAGGAGTGATGGTAGACAAGCATCCTCCAACGACAGCTTGGATTACACATCACAGATTACACATCAGTGGTGGGCAGCGTCAGAAACTCAGATACAGTATATAAGCTAGGTGCCAAATGACTCTTTAAACTAAGATTACGGAATGTCTAGTTGCCATTTTGGGGCAAGACGGCTCCAAAGTATTATTTTTCAAATGATGGGACTGACTGTGATTGATTATCAGTTAAACATCTGGCTAGTTCAGGTGGCAACCTTGTACTAAGTTAAGAAGTTTGAGAACTTAAAGAAGAAAAGTCACTTGATCCAGGGACAGTCCACATATATATTGGCCTATTCCAACCTCTTTTTACTACATTTTATACATGCTGTAAGAAAAAGCATTTTGGTTCCAGAAATTCATTCCAATTGTGCAGATGAACTATAACTGATAGAATTCTGCAGGATGGGGTACTAGTGTGTGAAAACAGTCCAGATCCAAGGATCCACAGGCATGCACCTCCCAATGGTGGAGATGCCAAGCGCCATCTTGGCACCAAGTCATCTTCACTTAGTCAAAAGTGGTCAGAAGCCACGTACAAAATGCGCCTGGTGCCTGGCTAATTTCTAACACTGGGGGTGTGACATACATTAGGGTGGGGAAAGATTCCCAGAGAGCCACTGGTGGTCAGTTTAAAATAGGCAATACAATCACACAGCTGTCTTTTTACAAATTGTAATGCAGTTGAACGCCGACAACCTGGAAGTGAATGCTTCCATTTTCGAACGTGCCTTGGAAGTCGGACAGCTTCCGAGGTACATTTCTCCATTTTTTTCAATGGATTTTGCCGACCAGCAATTGCGCCTTGGTTGTAGAACGTTTCGGAAGTCAAACGGTCTTCCGGAATGGATTATGTTCGACAACCGAGGTTCCACTATATAGTAATGTACAGTACCTCCTTTCCTGAAGTATACGGGATTTGTTGCAATGTTTGCATGTTCAGACCCAGAAACTCCCCCCCCTATATAAATTCACACTTGATTCAAATTTTAGTTTTGGTTTTTAGCAGAATTTAGGCCACAACTTTATTGATGACAGAAAGTGAGTGGTTGCATAGGCTCTGGTTCGACTAGCTCCCTGCCATGCAGGTAGTGCTGACCCAGGGTTCCAGCATAGGTCAGCCAAGGGTGAACACCTGGATAAGTGAAAAATCAGGAACGGACTATCTCCACCACCCAGGTGTCCCCCTGGACTCAGGCACGGGCACAACCCCCTCTCAGGGGTTGACCAAACCATTTGAGTCCCTGGATTCCTTTAACGGAATATGCTTCACATAAGGATGGCGAGACCATTCCCCCATCCCTATCACCTGAACCAGAGCCTATCCGCAACCTTACAAGTTGTGACAATTTGCTATGCGGCAGGCGAAACCCAAATGGCAACAGCCAATCAGCCAAGTGGGGAAAATTCCTGCCGTTCCCGTCCCAACGACACACAACGGCATAGCAAGGTCAAGCGCAAAATGCCCTAAAAGTAGGGAGAGGTGGGCGGGTGTTCCAAATGCACGCACCGAAAGAGGAAGCTCTGGGTCACGTGCATGGGCATATATAGGTCCCTCGATCCATTTGGACTGCACCCCATTGGCCAGATTAAACCCAGCATCGAGGGACCTACTATTCGGGTGTTGTGGCTGACCAATCTTACCCACCCACAACACAGGGGATCAGTTTCCAGGTCTCACTGCAACACGTGCCCTCTTTAAGGGAGGACATGATTTCCAAAAAGTGCATGCTTTGTTTGAACATGTAACATGTTTAGTTATTAGAAAACCCTCCACCAGAACTAAGTTTGGAAGAATAAGGCAGATCTCTCTCTCTCTCTCTCTCTCTCTCTCTCTCTCTCTCTCTCTCACACACACACACACACACACACACACACACAGAGAGAGAGAGAGAGAGAGACACTCAATAAGGTTGCAGGTTCAATCCAGCTGCATATTCCAGCATTGCAGGGGGTTGGACTAGATGATCCTCAGGGTCCCTTCCATGAGATTCTATGAGATGTTGGGATTACAAACCCTATTAGCTTTCACCAATGGTCAGGGAGCTGTAGTCCAGCATCATCTATAGAGCCACAGGTTAGCTACTCATTATAAAAGCTTAAGTAAAGCAGTTAGTAAGAGCGTATGAGTTCCGGTGTAGTCTTCTCTCTCTCTCTCTCTCTCTCTCTCTCTCTCTCTCTCTCTCTCTCTCTCATCAACTTAATTCATTTGGCAGCTGTTGGTATTAAGCTAATTCTTATTGATAGACTGACATTACCTTATAATTACTCGCTAAACTGGATGATCAAGGGCAGAGGTAACATGAGGTTCGATTTGGCACTACCTGCTCAAATTTGGTGGGTGTGTCTGTGTGAGACAAATTGTCTCCGATAAAAGTAGGTGAACTCCAACAGGTAGGATTGGCTAAAGCTAAGCTTGGAACACAATGAGCATTTCTTGTGTGTCAAAAAATGCTAAGAGAAGGGCAGTGGAAGCATGCATGAACTCCCGGGTTCAATGCCTGGCAGTTCCAGTTAAAAGAAGAATAAACATGTTTAGAGAATTATGTGGACCACCTTCTGCTTTTCAGCACATACTGCCGCAATCAGCAGACCCTATATGTTAAATGAAATAAAAACTGTCATCTTAGGAGATAAGTGCAGTGCAGATGATGCTTAAACATGGTTGGTTGTCTTAATCTTGATTAGGATCTCAAACATAAAGCTTCCTGAATGAGGAGAGCATGTAGACGGTTAGGAGAGCTGAAAATAATGCCAATATATTGTACACCTGGCAACCAATGCTCCCCTTTGGTTTCAGATAGTACATGGGTAGATGAGTCTAAAAAGCTCAAGACACAAATTTTCATGGCCCTCTAGTGGCTGTGATGGATCATTTACCAGAAGTAATGTATTTAGCGTTACCTCTGGAACTATATACCGTATTTTTCGCTCTATAGGACGCACTTTTTCCCCTCCAAAAATTAAGGGGAAATGTGTGTGCGTCCTATGGAGCGAATGCAGGCTCCTTGGCTTCAGCGATAGCAATGCGAAGCCTCCGAAGCGCAGAGGGAGCGCTCCCTCCGCGCTCCGGAGGTTTCGCGTTGCTACCGCTGAAGCCTGGACAGCAAAAGGGGTGGGTGCACATCTACCCCTCTCGCTCTCCAGGCTTCAGGGATAGCCGCCCAAAGCCTTCGGAGCGCAGCACGAGTTCCCACTGTGCTCCGCAGGCTTCAGGTTCCTTTTGCTGAAGCCAGGAGAGCAAGACTTTCCTGGCTTCAGCAGAGAGGGAGAGCTGCGCAGCGCCCCTTCAGCAAAGTGGGAGGAGAAATGGAAGGGGCTCCATTTCTCCTGCCGCTTCGCTGAAGGGGCTCTGAGCAGAGAGGGGGAGATTTTTTCCCCCTTGTTCTCCCCCTCTAAAACAAGGTGCGTCCTATGGTCCGGTGCGTCCTATAGAGCGAAAAATACGGCATTTGATTCTGACCAAACTAAGCACCCCCCCCTCCAGATTTATATTTTGCTCTAGGAGGCTTAGTTTGGTCAGAATTGAGTATACACTTCCACTTAATGCTAAATACATTACTTCTGGTAAATGAGCCACCATGGCCACTGGAGGCCATGAAAATTTTTAGACTGCTACCCACATACTCTCTGAAACCAAAGGGGCACATTGGTTGCCAGATGTGACATTTTTTTCAGCTCTCCTACCCCACTAATGTAGAGGAAGAGACCCACAAAAGTGGCTTGCTGCTTTGCAAGCGGAGAGCTGGAAAGACAGGGAAACTGCCTAGAACATGTATCAGGTGTTGTCAGACATAACATTCAACCGTAGTTGGGGGGAAACTAACCATGGTTAAAATTATGCTTGCATAGGAGTCACAGAAGCACCATGAACCAGAACCAGAACAAATCATTCTCCTCTCGCTTGGCTCACTTCTGTTGCATACCACCACCTCTGAAAACATACAAATCTAGACTTCAGCAGTGATTATAGCTTTCCTACTGTGTCCACCTCAATGCCCCCTCCCCCTGCAGAGGTAATCCCTATCATGGCTGCAACAGACTGAACCTCCAGCTGTCTCTTTTCAAACAGAAGAGTGCAAAGAATGGCAGAGGCAAAGTCAGCAAGTAGTTTTTTGTTTTTTGTTAAAGAAAATTCCAAGGAGAAAGGAGAGAGGGAGAGGGAGAGAGAGAGATACCTCTGACATTGCAGCATCCATTTATGATTCTGCATACTGCTGAAATATCAGATCACCAAATCATTAACACTCCAGGATATGCCCAAGGAAGCGTTTGGATAAATACCACTTTATCAGTAAGGCTGCCAAGCCTTTCACATGGTACAAGCTGGCAAAGAGAACAGCAAGGGCTTGAAATGAACCCTTGGAAGTACCAGATTTATCACTGATTGGTGACAGAAGTCTATTTGTTGATGAAATATGAGAGCCCAGGCAGCTTGTTAAGTAAACGTGCAGAACATTCTTCACTAGCCTAACTGCTGTGGCTTGACTTGGGGCTGTGCAAATTTGATTATTACCTCTGCAAGCCACTTTTGAGATAATCACAGGGATTGCATGCACTCGTGGGAGAGAACCACACCAGGGCCCCAGGGCTCTCCCTCCACAGAACAACCATGTCAGCAGCTCAAGTGCCTCAGTAGGACTGGCCAGTAGCCAGAGAGTTGGTTCAAAACCCTCTTCAGCAGCGGAGGTTTTTTCCTGACTTGGAGCAAGCTGCAGTTTCCTGGTCGAGGCTGAGTTTAGCCCTGGCTGGTCCAAGAAATTTTGTCGCTGTTGGCAAAACACCCGGACACTGCCCTTGCCCCATAACTCCAGCCCCCCATGCACTGCCCCCATTGTCATACCCACAGTGCTGCCAGTCCTGTCACAAATGTACCCTTCACTTGTAATTGTGCCCGTGCTGCCGCCATGATGGCAAGGGCAACAGTACCAGTCACCATCTCTTACCTCACAGGTTTGTTGAGAGGATGAATGTTGAGGAGGAGAACCATGTGCATCATCTTGAGACCACTGGAAGGTAAAGGTGGTATATGAGTGTTGTTTATGATAACAACCACAACCACAACACAAACCTTAGTTTAGTGAGGCCGTGCCAATGAATGGGCTCCCATACCTTTTTGCTGCCGGGGCCTCGCTGAGCTAAGCCAAGGTTGGGCTTAGCATGCCATCTTAATTAGGAAGTCAAACAAACCTTGGCAACAGCTCGTGCTTATAGTGTTGAGAGAGCTTTATCCCAGAGTCCTAGTTAAAGGGACGCACTAGTTTTGACTTAGCACACTATGTAAACTAACTCTTTCTGCCTTTGTTCCAGAGCTCTGTGAATCTCCACAGGGGAAGGAAAAGCAGTTTTGCAGTTTTGCCTTCCCCACACCCACCCCACACCTTCAAAAATGCTGATCTGCCAATCCAGTTGCACAGTACTGGAACATCAAAGCAGCATGCAGAGTCAAGCTCTCCGATGCTTACTTCAGCAGCAGCAGTGGCTGTGATATTACTTGACAAAGGAGGGCTGGCCTGGTGCATTTTGCTGCCCCAACCAAATGTCCCAAGATCCTATGGCAGTACAGGATAAGATGATGGGGCCCAAGTTCCAGACTGTGACCAGCACAATGCAAAGTCGCACTCCGGGATCAGTGCAGAGTTGCAAAAGATATTGTGGTGCATTTCTGCCTGCCTAGCATGCTAAAAAATACAGGCATTCCCAGCACGCTCTGCCAGGCCAGCACTGAAAGCAAAAGCCTCATAAAAGTTGAGGATCTTGCAAGGAGAAATCCAAGCTGTGGTTCAACAAATGCAAATTGGTAGCCTGGTCCAGAGCAAAGGGACACACCAGTAGTACAGTCAGACCTTGGGATAAATATGCTTCAGGTTGAGCACTTTCGGGTTATGCTCCGCGGCAACCTGGAAGTAGCGGAGCACGTTACTTCCAGGTTTCACCGCTCACGCATGCGCAGACGGTCAAAATGATGTCACGCGCATGCGCGGAAGCCATGAATCATGACCCGCGCACGTGCAGACACGTCTTGCGTTCCGTTCGGGATGCAAACGGGGCTCCGGAACAGATCCCGTTTGCATCCCAAGGTACCACTGTATATGGATAATTCACTACTAATTTGTGCATGCATTGCATTGGCAATACCCAGTGCAGAACTAAAGACAGGCTTGTGCAGAGCATGTCCGAGGTCTGTGACCAGAGTCTTGTTCTTGGCATGACAGCATAAGTCCAGCAGGCCCTTGGTGCCCCACCCCTGGCCAGCTTAGCCCTCTGAGGCCCAGACTGAGTGTACCCGGTTGCCGTCCCCCTCCCCCGCCAGCATGAGCCTGCCTGTAGGTCTTGGGGCATGATACATGCAGCACTAACAGGCTATTCATTGATTGATTGATTGCATTTCTATACCACCGTTAACTTGCAAGGATGTCAACGTGGTGCATATGGTTCTCCTCCCCATTTCATCCTCACAGCAACCCAGTGGTGTAGTTTAGGCTAAAGAGATGGTGGTTGTGACTGGCCCAAGGTCCCCCAGTGAGCTTCCTAGCTGAGTGGGGATTCGAACCCTAGTCTCTCCCAGGTCACAATCCAACCCTCTAACCACTGCACCACACTATTTAGAGTGAAGGCATAAAGGGGCAGTCTAGAACAGGAGTAGGGTGTTCCTTTAACCATGGTCAGAGGGACCAGGCAGGCAGGCCTGACCGGACAGGCAGTGTGGATTAATCAGGCCTTCCATGACTCCTTTTCTTCTTCCCAACCTCAGTAAGCATATGCAGGTCTGTTCCAAGAGAACTTGCCAAACTGCAGGCCAATTCATTTGATTTCCATGGCCATCCCCCATCAGGCTGCTGCAGAGATGGGGTTGCAGGGCATCTCCTCCTTGTCCAAATCTTTTCTTTCCAGCTGGGCATTACAAGGACTAGTGCTTCCCCAGCTTGATTCTCCCTCCTTCCTCCCAATCCCTTTTTCCTTTTGTGTGTCTCTATTTTGGTTCGTAAGCCCAGAGGGCAGGGACCATCTTATCACCAGCATTTGCAACCAGCTCTGGGAGCCCCATTGTTGCTTAAGAGAAGGATAAAAATCCTTCAGATAAGAACAGACACACCTGCATAAAAAAGCAAACTGTTGAAATCTGAGACAAATTAGTGACTTAAGAAGAAAAAACACACATACCTTAAGACCACACCCTCTCCCTAAAGAAAAACACAAGCTACCTCTCCAAACTACCATACAGGAAATTGATAGTTCTGGCCTTCGTTCTGTTTTAGGTGTCACAAAAAAGTAGTGAAAACCAGTACGTAATTGTTGCATACAAATCAATACTTTTTTGGAACTTCCAAAGTTCCAAAACTTTTTTGGAGCCATCCAAACTTTTTTGGAATCCTCCAATCTGAAATTGCTATCAGAATAAACCACAGGTGGCTAACTTGGCTATCCTTCAGATGCTGATGGACTACTGCCCCCATCATCCCCAACCACTGGCCCTGCTTGGCTGTGGCTGATGGGAGTCAGAGTCAAACAACATCTCGAGGGCCATAGGTCAAGCAATAAAACGATTGCCAGTCCAGAGCACCACCCCAGTACCGGTATATCTTGCTTTAAGTGATTTTTCTTTTCAGGCTTGGCCCCTGTACTCCATGCTCTGGCAACTTCCAGACTGGATTACTGCAATGTGGTCTACGTGGGGCTGTCCTTGAAGAGGACTGGCAAACTTCCCTCTTGCATGAGAAAGAAGTGGAAATGTCTTTAAGAGTTTAAGGTAAGATTCACACTTACCTTACGCCCCATAAGGTTCACACTTTCCTGGTCCATGTCTGTTCTCTTCTCCTTTCTTGCCCCTCTGCAAATCAGCAGAGGCAGCCCCCTTGGTCTGTGCTCAGAGGCTCAGGTGTGGACTCCTGAAATGTGGAACCCCCTCCCCACAGAGGTATGTCTGGCACCTTCATTATATAGCTTGCAGAGAATGCTGAAGCCATTCCTATTGGCTCTGACTTTTGACACTTTTTATGATTGTAAAAGGTAAAGGTAAAGGGACCCCTGACCATTAGGTCCAGTCGTGACCGATTCTGGGGTTGTGGCGCTCATCTCGCTTTATTGGCCGAGGAAGCCAGCGTACAGCTTCCAGGTCATGTGGCCAGCATGACTAAGCCGCTTCTGGCAAACCAGAGCAGCGCACAGAAACGCTGTTTACCTTCCCGCTGGAGTGGTACCTATTTATCTACTTGCACTTTCTGCTTTCGAACTGCTAGGTTGGCAGGAGCTGGGACCGAACAACGGGAGCTCACCCCGTCGCGGGGATTCGAACTGCCGACCTTCTGATCGGCAAGACCTAGGCTCTGTGGTTTAACCCACAGCGCCACCTGCGTCCCATGTGATTGAAAGTTGTTTCAAATTGCTTTTTAAAATTGTTGTTTCCATGCTGCAATCCACCCTGGGACTTAAAGGTAATAAATAAATAAACAATACTACAGCACCATCCACACATTCAGAAACAACTAGGCTGCCTGTCTCATTTGGATAGAATATCTGAAATATTTTAAGATTCTCAAGGACATAAGATTACCAGGATTGTGCATGCTCCATTGCAACTAATATTCTCTTTATGGAAAACTGAGATTGTGCAGGAGACCTTCCCTGCAGTCTGGGTCCCAAGAACCATTATAAACAAAGAACAGAAAAACAAGGGTGTGTGGGCTTGCAGTCAACTGGTGCAACTGGATTACCCATCAATAGCATTGAAGCAGGTATATTTTTAAGAGACGGGAATGACAGGAATTGGTTGTACTGAGCTGATCCATAGTAACCAACTCTTGTTCGTCCATCATTTATCTCTTTCACCAACAACATATGGGTTTGTCTATTCACACTCTCAGCATTCTATCTGCTCCAACAAACACCCAGCATTTTCTGCTTGGATAAGGAGATTTTTTAGTTACATCCATTATGTGCGTATCAACATTTATGGCACTGAGATAATTGCCCAAGAGCTCAGGGGGATAAAAGCACGCTCTTTATAACAACCCCCCTTGAAAATAAATAAATCAATATTGATATAAAATATTTTGACGCACAGCCGTAGACACACAAATCTTTCAATTTGAAATACCTGTACTTCTTTTTCTTTTAAAGTATCAGGCCATGCAAGAGAACTGGGCAACAGAGCTTGCTAATGAGCAGTGATTGGATATTGCTCCCTCTACAGAAAGGAATAAGAAGAACTGAGCAATATACAATATTAATCTTTCCTTAAATAAGCAAACCAGTTAGTAATGAATCATAACCTAAAGCACCTTGCCCTGCACATTTTTGCATCGCCAGCCACTCTTGAATAGTGGAGGGGGGACAATGAGACTGTTTGCATCCAGCATTTCCTTTAAAAACAGTGTTACATCCAAAGCAGAAGGTATTTTTGTACACACACACATAAAAAAACAACACCTGGAAATCTGAGATCAGATTTTGATTTTAGAATCCACATTTGGTAAGTTTGCTCGTGGATACCTCAGCTTGCCTCAATATTTCTTTTATTGTTCCTTAAACACACTAATTCAAATAGATTAGGGGGTTTTTTAATTGCAGAGATTAAGAAATATTCAGATATCTGCAGAATATCTGAATATGTCTTAATCTTAACTATCAATTCAACCCAGGAGCTGTGAGTTCATGCAATGTTTATTCACTTGGAATACAATTCTGTTTGGGTGCTTTTTCCTGAATACTATCATGGCTGGTTGGTTGCATACTTCTTAGGGCCAGTGGGAGTAATCAGAAAAAGACCCAGCTCAACACAGTTTGGTGCCCTAGTTAGAAAAACCAAATCCTTCTCCCCTCTGTTAACATGGTTACACTTCACTGCAAATTCTCCTGTGCAAGCCCTACTGAATCCTAGTGGATTTTAATCCCATGAGCCAAATCTTCCTGCATTCCTCTATGTGACCACAGTGTCCACAATCACCCAGCCCACCTTGATCTATAATTGTCCTCCACACCTGCAAAACTATGGCAGTAGCACAGGGAAAGTCTGGGAGAATAATCCAAGGGTGTGAAATAAGGGGATGTTCTTGTGCCTCTATGAGTTTTCAGAGGCTACATATGAGTTTACATTTTTAAGTGTAAAGAAAATGTAGCGGGCCACATTTTGCCTGACCTCTGCACGCTGCCAGTTGTCAGTACAGTGGTACCTTGGGTTACAAACTTAATTCATTCTGGAGGTCCGTTCTTAACCCGAAACCGTTCTTAACCTGAGGCACGCTTTCGTTAATGGGGCCTCCCGCTGCCGCCGGTGTGCGATTTCTGTTCTCATCCTGGGGCAAGGTACTACTTTCGGGTTAGTGGAGTTTGTAACCCAAAGCGTTTGTAAACCGAGGTACCACTGTATTCACAAAATATCCAATGAATAGCAATTAGATATAACCAGTTGTTGCTGAAACAAAACTCTGACAGCAATATCTGGTAAAGACAAGTTCATGGTGGATAGAGAGCTTACAAAACAAAGCATGATCTTAGCAAGTCTAAAGGGGTGGAAAATAGGCAAAGTGATTCAGATACCAAAACACAGGGTTCAGCCTATTGTGTATTAATTGTTTCTACCCACACTCTCCATTCTTTAAACATATTTCTTAGACAATGAAGTGTCTTTTGAATGCAACGGAAAGTTGGATAGGGAGTCCGTTCTTGTTTTTGACAGAACAGGCTGTTGCTTAAGGCAATTTATGCCACAATGAACCCATTACTCCCCAAGGTGCCACATATTTTTACCTCTTTCTGCCGTAGGCATATTGGGGAAACTCTGCTACACTTTCTTTCTAAGATGCCAAATATGAGTTTCTTTCCCCTTTCAAATTGTTGCTTATTATTCAGAAGGGTTTGCTTAAAAAAAATAAAATAGAAGGGAGAATTAGAATTCTGCTTTCGCTGGTACATGAAACCGCCTTCCCTGCACTGGAGAGCAGCTGCAAACCTCACCTAGAAGACACGCTGGTTCATATTTGTTTTCCATCCCTCAGCAACAAGACTACTTCCTGGTTGAGTTTTAAAGCTCCGCGACGACGTTCCCTTCTCAGCCCACACAACTGTGTCACTACCCACGTCAGCAGCAGGAAAACATTAAAGTCGCCCTTTGCTAATGCTTTCCTAACGTGGAATTTCCCTGTCACCTTTTCTCCCCGTTCCTCCCAACCAGAAGCATCTTTTCCTTAAATTGTTTCCCCTCACACACAACATACAGGAGCACTGAAAGGGGTCACTGCCAAAACTATGAGAATTTTGGCTTCCTTTCTGCTCTTGCCTGCCTCTTCCTTCATGCTGCGGCGTAAAGTGTTTGCACAAGTGCCGGTGCAGTTCTGCATGCTCCAGGTTATATATCACCGCACAACCTGGGCTGTGCGGCATCTAACAAAAGGTGGGCAAGAGAGATGGCAGGAATAGAATTTTGGGGTGGGGGAGGGTGACAAAGAGAACAGCTGTGCTCATGCGCAGCTCATATTATTTAAGGAATATTTTATCCCATGAAAGGGTAGGGTGGAAGTTACTGAAGTCTAGGTGTTTGCTAGTCAATCAATACTTTCTTCACAGTTATATTTGTCTCACAAGCATTAAAATCCACAAACGAGAGGTTTGCAACTGGGTTTTTTTAAATCATAAAGATATACGAGTCACAGAGTGGCTTGCATACTGGGGGTGTGCAGTATGCAAACAAGTGCCCAGGGGAAAGGGAAGAATGCCAGCAGCCAGCAGCTGAGCAGTACACAAGACCATTACTTTTTCTTCCTATTGAGAACCCCACTCTTTAGTATGCAAACTAGTGAGCACCTGGGGGGTGGGGGAGAAAGAGAGATGTTTCTTTAAGGGAAGGGCTTATTAACTGCTCTTGTGGGCAATAAACAGCTGGTCAGTCCGGCAGGTTCAAGGCCATTTCAGCTCTCTCTCTTATGGAGACACCATATGTCACATCTCTCACATCAGCAGCTTTAGTTTCCAATAATCTTGCTCCAGAACGGAAGCACAAAGGCAGGGAGAGGCAGAAGGAGGAGGGACGTGGGAAATATAGGTGGGAAGCTTGTGTTTTGCACTTGATTTGGTATTTGCTCACATTATGCTTAGTGACACTTACTGCATGCATGTGCACACACACACACACACACAGAGAGAGAGAGAGAGAGAGAGAGAGAGAGAGAGAGAGAGAGAGATGTTCCCGCTAGCTTCATGTTATAGGAGGAACAATAAAAGAAGCCTCCAGTTTTCAATGCTCGTTTTTTGCTGTTGCAGAGTTGCAGAGTCAGCAATGCATGGTCCCCTGGATAAACTGGAAATTTTAAGTGTGAAGTCCCAGCTCAACCAGAGAGTTCATGCAGAGGATAGAGTAGAAAGGTGACAATTGGCCCTGGCCCAGGATTGCTGCAAGAAATCAACAGGGTAGGAGTCATGGAGTAATCTGAACATCAGGGCTTCCAGTTAGCCCAAATGTCTCAGGGGGCATTTGTTAATGGACAGTGCACTGGAAGGGGCTTGTTCCCTTATATAATGGGGGTAGGGCAGACCTGGCCCATGCCTACACTGTGGCTGCCTTGTGGAAGCCCCTTTCAATTGCACTATGTGCCAATTGTTGTGGCATGGTCAGTCAGTCACGTTTAGCAGATTGTTGCAGTGACTGGGAAACTTTCACACCAGAACAAGCTTCTCTACGTAGCTTGCTTAAAGAGGCTTAAATGAAGACTGTCTGATCCTCACAATGGACCACAACAGATATGATTTTAAAACTGCCTCCATATGGGAGGCGGAACATACTGTGAACAAGTCACATCACATATCCCTGCCAAATGTGGCAGCTCCCGCCCTAGATTAACTAACTCTCCAACAAGCTTCTGATATCTATCAAGAGAAGCAGACACGGAGCAATGGATCCAAACTACAAGAAAGAAGATTCCACCTAAACATTAGGAACAACTTCCTGACAGTAAGAGCTGTTCGACAGTGGAATTTGCTGCCAAGGAGTGTGGTGGAGTCTCCTTCTTTGGAGGTCTTTAAGCAGAGGCTTGACAACCATATGTCAGGAGTGCTCTGATGGTGTTTCCTGCTTGGCAGGGGGTTGGACTCGATGGCCCTTGTGGTCTCTTCCAACTCTATGATTCTATGATTCTAAGATTCTGCATCAATTTACCTTTAATAAGATTTTCCTGGAAAGGGCAGACATGGTGGACCGCCTTTAGGACTTGTTACCAACTCAGGAGCCAGACATGGTGGTCTCTCAGTGACACTATGACTCCTTCTCTTTCGCAGTCCCCATCTCCTCTGACCTGTTGGCATCTCTTTTAAGATGTTCCTTATGTGTGCCATTAGCACCCTGGTGCCCAACACCAGGCATTATCCACTAAACCAACAGGCACACTATATGTATGCCCAATTAAGTGGTCAGTATCAAACTCTGTGCTTTTTCATAATGTGTTATGGAATCGTGGACCATGCACAGCCCTTCATACCATCATTTGGTGACATCAGCTAACACTTCTACAGGACACAATGATTTCCCATCTCCTTCAATCAGGATTCCAGGGAGTGGCCTATAAATTTATTTCAACCAGCAAAGTTTCAAGCCATCTGAGTGAGTGCCCTTAGGACTCACTAGCCAATTCCTCCCCCAGGCAAGGGGGCCTCAAAAATTGGCATGCATTAGGAATTAACAAGGGATTAAAGAGCTAAACATAGAAACACTAGAGAATTATATAATAGTCAAATGATATTTTTTTCCCTCCAAGTTACTCTGCTTAACTCCTTGCTAGTTGAAAAAGCTAGGTTTTCAGGCAACAGCTGATGAGGCCATTTCTGGGCCTGACTCCCATACCCATATATATATGGCTGTGGAGTGAAGGGGCAGAGGAGGTATCTCAAGCCAGTATTAGGTGATCAGCCTTCATTCCACAGATACCACCCCCACCACTAAACACTTTGGAGGGAAGGGCATTTACAATGCATTGTGACATACCAGAACTAGAGAGACCAGGGACTGAGCCCCCTTTCCAGCCATAAAGCTCTCCAAGTAGCCTTGGGCCAATCCCTATCTGGAAGGCCCACCCTCTTCACAGATTGGAGATAAAATGGTGATGGGGTTAGGAGAGAACTGTGCTGCATGGGAGAGGGGTGGATAAGATGAAAGAAACACAATGTATGACCAGGGAAGCTTGTTTGGTGAAAGGGTGACATAGGGCAGCCCCAGTTTTAAGGCGATGCGGGCAGTTCCCCCACACAGGGCACCAAGCCTAATAAGTGTTAGAAACTCAGATATATATGCTAGGCACCAAATGGCTCCTTAAATCACAGTCACCCAAAGCGGAATGTCTAGTTGCCATTTTGAGGCGAGACGGCTCTCAAGTCTTAATTTTCAATAAGACTCTTTGGTTCCTGAATTTCATTCTGATTGTGCAGATAAAATATAATGGACAGAATTCTACAGGATGCATTGCTAGTGTGTGAAAACAGTCACGATCTAAGGATCCCCAGGCATGCACCTCCAGGATGGGGGAGACATCAGGTGCCATCCTGGCACCTGGTTATCTTCACTTGGTCACAAGTGGCTGATAGTCAGGTACAAAATGTGCCTGGTGAATTTCAAAAGATGATGATGATGATACCACCTATACAGTGGTACCTCGGGTTAAGAACTTAATTTGTTCTGGAGGTCTGCTCTTAACCTGAAACTGTTCTTAACCTGAAGCACCACTTTAGTGGGGCCTCCTGCTGCCGCCGCTGCACAATTTCTGTTCTCATCCTGAAGCAAAGTTCTTAACCCGAGGTAATATTTCTGGGTTAGCGGAGTCTGTAACTTGAAGCGTATGTAACCCGAGGTACTACTGTACAGTGGTACCTCGGGTTAAGTACTTAATTCATTCTGGAGGTCCGTACTTAACCTGAAATTGTTCTTAACCTGAAGCACCGCTTTAGCTAATGGGGCCTCCTGCTGCCGCTGCGCCGCCGGAGCCCGATTTCTGTTCTTATCCTGAAGCAAAGTTCTTAACCTGAAGCACTATTTCTAGGTTAGCGGAGTGTGTAACCTGAAGTGTATGTAACCTGAAGTGTATGTAACCCGAGGTACCACTGTATTTAAACAGGGAACCTACTGAGAAGATTCATTTAAAAAAGCAACTATACAAAAACAAATTATTGTCAAAAGAAGAAATATTTAAGGTAAAGGTAAAGGTAAAGGGACCCCTGACCATTTGGTCCAGTCGTGACCGACTCTGGGGTTGCGGCGCTCATCTCGCTTTATTGGCCGAGGGAGCTGGCGTACAACTTCCGGGTCATGTGGCCAGCATGACTAAGCCGCTTCTGGTGAACCAGAACAGCGCATGGAAACTCCGTTTACCTTCCCGCCGGAGCGGTACCTATTTATCTACTTGCACTTTGACGTGCTTTCAAACTGCTTGGTTGGCAGGGGAATATTTAAGGAGGAGGTACCAAATCTTGTCCTTTCTTTCCAAGTTGGATGAATAGGTCTCTGCCACTGGGGTCCTGCTTGGTATTGTTTTTCAGCTTCTATTATATTTGCGACTGTTCTGTAACTTTTTAAAGCAGTTTTTGTAATATTTTGTCTATTGCCTTAGTATAAAATACATGTGGAAGGAGGTTAGTTCACAGGTGAGTGAGCTTCTCTGATGGGTGGATTTTTATTTTTATTTTTCAACTCAGGAAGGTGTGACCAGGCTCGTCAGGCTAGCTTGAGTGATTAAATTCTGCAGCCCTGACTCCCCTCCACCAGTACAGTGGTACCTCGGGTTACATACGCTTCAGGTTACATACGCTTCAAGTTACAGACTCCGCTAACCCAGAAATATTACCTCGGGTTAAGAACTTTGCGTCAGGATGAGAACAGAAATTGTGCTCTGGTGGCGCGGCAGCAGCGGGAGGCCCCATAAGCTAAAGTGGTGCTTCAGGTTAAGAACAGTTTCAGGTTAAGAACGGACCTCTGGAACGAATTAAGTACTTAACCTGAGGTACTACTGTACTGCAAAGAGTAGGAAAAAAGAAAACATGGTCACTTCCTGGCCCATTCTCTCAGAAATAAATAAGTTATACAATCCCAGTCAACTTTGGGAAGCTTGCCATAAGATAAAGAACTATCTGTTAGAAAGGCTCATTAGTGGGTTTGATTTGATCAACTCACCAAGGCATTAAGAGTTTTGTCCTGAGTGTGTGAAGCCTATAACACACTTTGGAGCATGTTCAGAATAGGGCTGGGAAATATCTGGTTTTCAACATTGTGATTTATCACCAGCTAAACATTGCAATATACTGATATATCACAATGCCTGGAATAAGGATGGAGCTATGGGGAGGCTGCCTTCACTATTTTTCCTGCATCGTGATTTTTGCCAACACCTGACTTTGTGATTCGCTGCCCCCTGCAGGAGACAAGAGGGAGCTGAGCCAGCAGCGTTAAGAGGGCTGCAGGAATTGAGAGAAGCATTGGCTGGCTTCATCTTTCCCACATTGTGATTTTTGCATGGAACACACACAAAAACACAAACACGTCATGATTCGTGATATATTGCCAGGTCAAAAATTATGAAACCGATAGCACAATCTGAACTTCAAACTGGTTTTGGGCAATATATTGCCCAGATCTACAGAGTTGTATTGCTTCACCTGTGGGCAGTCCAAGCCAAGGTTCTCACATCTGACCTCAGAGCCCCTGAACTTGCGACATGGTTCTTGTGACCCTCCAGAACCTCCAATCTCCAGCCCGAGTTGCTGATGGTCAGTGATGACAGCAATCAGACAACATTTGGAGGAGCACAGGTGCTGCATCCCTTCTCTAGGGCAAAGGAGGCAGTGGTTCACTTAATAACCCTTACCTCTTTCCTTTCCCGGTTTCAGTTGTAAGCTCTTTGGGACAGACACCTGCCAGTTTATTCAGCACACATCATTCTGTTTAGCATCATGCATGCTGTTGGCACTGTATAAAGAGTGGTTTGTGTGTTGAGCCATGGCTTCTTGTTTCTCACACCCAATAACCAGAACAGCCAGGAATGGGAAGAACAGGAAAAGAAGAGAGAATTGCTTAAACCAGTGGTGTTACAGGTAGACAAGCAGGCAAGCTCCCTAGTCCCCTCTCTCCAACGTTAGCAGAGAGTACACCTTCCAGACAGGTGGTGGAAGAATAGCATTATCAGTCCAGTCATTAATCTCCACCTTTGCAAATCTCATAGGCAAAGGAAATATGGGAACACACTGGGGTTTATGTCAGAGGGCATGCTCCCCACCTCTTGCGCAGGGGTAGGGAGGAGGCTCCTCTGGGTACCATCTTTGCAAAGCTGGTAAGACTCTTACCTTGTTTTCAGTTGTCAGAGGTGGAGGAGAAAAAAGAAAGATACTAGCCCCCATCACACTCACACCCCAAGCCTTTGCGAATCGTGGAGGGGGGAAGCACCGAGCTGGTCGTGCTAGAATGGCAACAGAGACGCCCCTGCAACCTATTAATCTCCTGTTACAAACGCCAGGATCTTTTGCAGACGTTGTGCCATCTCCCCTCCCTTCCTCCCCTCCCTTCCCAGCTTCAGCCTGCTGAGGAGGGAGAAGGAGAAAGAGAGAGAAAGCAGCTTTTAAATTTATTATTCCAGGAAGGAGGAGGACTCTGAAAAGAAAGCACAAGCGGGCTTCTTCCAAGGAGAACTGCCACCCCCCTCCGCTCCAAGCAGGAATACTCTCCCCCTAATCACCCTGGTTACAGGACACCCCCCCCAAAACACACACATACACCTCTCTCCTTCCCCTTTAGTAAACCCATAACAAAAGCATGCTGTACTGCCTGGGAATATAAGACTAACCAGCAGCCAAAGGCCACCCAAACAAATCCCCCCCCCCCGCAATTTCCACAGCAGTCTCTTATTGGGGAAGGAGGGGGTCCCAGCAACTAGGGTGGTGAGTTAATTTAGCGGGGGAGGGGGTCAAAGACTGTAATGGAGGAAGAAGAGCGAGCCTAATAATTAATCAGCCAAACATAGCAATAGCAATAGCAATAGCAGCAGCAGCAGCAGCAGCAGCAGCAACAGCCTCCTCCTCCTCCTCTGGGTTAAACAAGGGAGACAGCTGGAGAGCCCAATCAACAACAAGCAGCTTGTTTACCCCGCAAAGTGGCTCCTTCCACCTCACCTCTTAATCACAGGGTGAGAAATCAAAATACTTTTAAAAAAAAAGTGAGTCAGCATGGGTGGATTAAAAAAAAAAACAACAAACCCCAACGAGGAAGAACTCACCACAAGGCAAGAAAGACACAGTCAGAGTTTGGACTAATTAGTGTTTAAAATGCCGGAAGACAGCTTTTCAGTCACACGTAACTCTTTTGTATTTTTTTGCAGAAACCCGCACCCCTACCCCCGCGGGGTAACTTTGGCAGGCTGCTTCACTCGACGGTTTGTTTAACATCTTTATTAATATAACTCTACCAACGTGCATCACACTGAGAGCACAGCGGAGCGCAGGAAGAGTCCCTGCCCCAAAGAGCTCGCAAACTAGTGTGATGGTTTGTTTTGTTTTTCGGGGGGCGGAGGGAGAAGAGAAACGGGAATGTAAAGAAGCTTCTGACTTTAATATATTTATCACACTTCTCACCTTTGAAAGCGAGACAGCGATGATCTAGCCTTTTTAGGTACCCACCGATCAGGTCGTTTTATTAGAGCATCTCATATAGCAACGCTCCATGGGAGGCGCCTTTAGAGAACATCTCCCCACCACGTTTTGTTCATTCATGATTTTCTGTTTGATGCAAGTTTTAAGGAAAGCCCCCCCATCCCAGTAATCAGGCTAAAACAAGCATTCCTGTATGACTCTGTTTACACAGGGGTACCACCGCAGCTTCGAGGTCTGGGAGTATTGGCAGTTACCTAATCCTATTAAGTCTTCTGTGCAGTCAGCATTTAATCTAGGATAATAATAATTTTTTTTAAAAAAAAAAGTCAGACAGAGGCTACTTCCTTTCCAGACTTGATTCTGAGACACATTTTTCATGTAGAAAGGGAAGCCGTAATATATCCTCCATCACAATAAAAAGTATCGTTTTGCATTCATCACCGCACCTTCGTGCCCGGGGAGCCAGGGGCTATTTGCGGGGAGGTCTGCGTTTGTAAACTGCTCATCCTACCCAAGCGCCGGAGCGGGTGGGTGGAACGGCGAGGAGGAGATGTGTAGGTCGAGCACAGTGTGTCTGCCTAAGGAACAAAACTATTCCGGGATTGTGGCAGGCGAGCACACAGATGGGAGACGAAAACTGTATGTGTGTGCGCGCGCGCGCGGGCTGAGCGCGTCGTCGCCCCTCTTTTTCTCCCACTGCCAGCGGCAGCTGCTTCCCAGCCAGACATGCAGGAAAGGGGCTGCACTTCTGTCTGCCTCCCTTGAAACCGATCTTCTTCCACAGGCACGCCAGCCTGTCCTACTTTCCCCCCCGCTCTCTCCTTTCTTCCTTTCCTAGGAGCCACACGACGGCAAGAAATCATCTCCATCTACCACCATTTTAAAACACAAACACAGCATAGCGAGAAATTGCACTAGGACGCTGAAACAGACACACAGACATAGACACACGCAGGCGTACAAGCGCACTCTGGACGGAAAAAAAATAAAATAAAATAAAATAAATAATAATAATAAATACAGGAAGCTTCCAAGTTACCACCAAAATGCGAAAGCGCTGTCTGCCCCGGTTGTCTTTACGCACAGCCTCAGCACGGATCGGGAAGCGGGTGGGAAAGGATCACTTTCCCCATCCCAGGAACTAAATCCCTCTCATCAGAGTCTCTCTTGGGATCCTGGTGCCCAGAGACGTTCGCTAAGAACGAGACTTTTCGTCCCTTCCTGCCCGCCCGGCTGAAGTCTACTTACTGGAATATGCGGCTCCATGCGTGGTGCATCTACCCGCGGGGAAACCAGAAGCATCTTGGACTGGTGATCCACCAGCTTTTACATCCAGTTTGATTGTTTTGGACGAAACCCAGCAGCGCTCAAAGGAAAAGAAAAAAAAGAAAGGAGGGAGGGAGGGAGGGAGGTGGGGAAAGAGAGAGGGACTCTCGGCGCTTGTTTCCCCTCGCCTCTTAGGTTCCCGACAAGTTCATCCTGGCGTTGCAGTTTGCTAATGATTCACTGTCTGTCTCATTTCGCGCACTACATTTCCCTCAGCCCACAGTTTCCTCAGTCAGAGGTGGAGTTTGTGGGCTTGAAGTTACTGATAGGGCATATCTAACTGCTGTGTCACTCGGAGAGGAGGAGACACGCCGCCGCTCGCTCTCTTTCCCTTACTCTTACACACACGCAGCCTAACTCCAGTCTTAAAGGGGAAGGAGCATATCGTTGTGCCACCTTGACATAAAAAGCGACAAGTCCAGAGAGCTCCGCGCTGCATTTTAACGCGCAAAGAGCCGCCTAATTCGACTAGGAGGGCTGCTGAGTTCCGCGCAGAATTGTCACCTTAAAAAGAAAAAGTTGCCTCGCTCCCGGTGCCTTGTTTCCAACATAAATCTGCCTCCCCAGAAACGGCGCAAGAGGCGACGCTTTCCGTATCATCCCGTATTCCCCTGCCAGGAAAATAAAAATGCACATTTGCTTCATTTAAACGGTGCCAGGATGCTTGTTGTTAAAGACGCAGAAGCAGCTCCCGCCCCCGCAACACACAAAGGTGATAACCTCATTTATATACTTAACCAAACTAATTAGAAACCAACAGAAATAATATCGTAAGCTAGACCGCATGTGGAAGAAGGTTCATTCATTCTCTCTCTGCTTTCGAGCATGTCTGGGAGGCTTAAGGAAGAGCCCGGTGTAGATAGCCACTTTCCGCGCAGCCGACGGCTAACTAACTTCACTCGCCGCCAGCCCCTCACTCCAGTTTATTAACAAGCGCGTCCCTTTGCTTCCAGAGGTGCATAGCATAGGATTATGCAGGTGGCTGCCAAAAAATCTGGATGCCTTTTATGCTTGCAAAACATGCTTGTACCCAAGAGGTTTCCTCCGAGCCGGCCAGCGGATGCTCGGGGAGAAAACTGCCAGAAAACTGCGAGCTCACATCCAGCCCATACCTAAGTGCAATCCTATGAATGTCCGCTCAAAAGTGATTGCTCCCGCAATAGTTTAATCCTATATACAGTACATCCACAAAGAAGTAATTATCCCCAGTGAGAGTTACTCCCAAGTTAGTAAAACCCATCCCACCCACTAAACTGGAAGAAAATCCTAGTGAGCTTCATTGGATTATTAAGTTTTAGTTGCCAAACTTACCATGTCTGAGTCGGACATCGTGAGTGCACAAGCTCCGCGGAGCTGCTGTCTCTTAAGTGACACCTGCCACCTGCCAGCAGAGAGCCAGATCGAGAGTGCTCCAGATCTCTGAACTGCTTGAGTGGGAGTGACTGTGGATAAAGATGGTGCACCTGCTTTTCTACTGCCAGCTAGAGATGTGTCCTTGCCTGGATTAACTGTAACTTCATTTATGCACATACAGTTTGACATTGATTTCAGAAACTGATTGTGTGCTAAGAAATCCTTGGGCTCAGGAACAAAAGAGGGGTCAAGCTGGGAGCCATTTGAATGTTTACGACAATCAAAACCTCTGGATGACTTCCCACAGCAATTTCATGTAGATATTAAATAGTGTGGATAATAAGATGGGGCCTTACAATTGTCTAGTCCCGTCCCATCCTGGGAAAGATGGCCTGGAAGGATATAATAGTTGATGGCATTTAATTATGCGGCGTACTTTTATCCAGCATTATATCCCAAAGTGTCTTACAGAAGATTGCAATTACATCCAAAAAGATATGCATGTATAATCAGAAATAATACAGTGCCAGGTTTATTCCAAGCAATATGTTTTGCCCACACTCTTGGTATTATTTCGTGTTGCTAGCAGCGGGTCCAATGGGACCTCCAAGGCGAAGGTATCAAAAGATGTCCAGCCAAAACACATGCCACATGCCTAGTGCTTGGTAGGGAAACCAGGGAAATTAAGGCAATTTCATGTCTAAAACAAAGAGAGAAACAAAACCAAAAAGTACCCAAGTAATCTCCATCACCTGGGAGCCCTTGGAGCTGGGTCTAAGTCCATGTGGCAACTCTTGCCAGTTGGGCTGGCACAAGACATTTTGCTGCCTGAGCCAAAGGATGAAATGCCGCTGCCTCTTCCGGTTATAGAAGCTGACTGGTCAGGAAGCTGTGTTTTATTTCAATACCAGCAACGAACCAGCATCCTCCACCAAACCTGAGTTCAGCAAGCTAGTTTATAGGGGTGCAGGCCAGGCTGCAGGGCATACACAACAGTGGGGAATAGCTGACGAGCTTGGGTAGGCAAACTAAGGCCCGGGGGCCGGATGCGGCCAAATCGCCTTCTAAATCTGGCCTGTGGACGCTCCGGGAATCAGCGTGTTTTTACATGAGTAGAATGTGTCCTTTTATTTAAAATGCATCTCCGGTTATTTGTGGGGCCTGCCTGGTGATTTTACAGGAGCAGAACATGTCCTTTTATTTAAAATACATCTCTGGGTTATTTGTGGAGCGCAGGAATTTGTTCTCCCCCTCCCAAAAAAAATATAGTCTGGCCCCCCACAAGCTCTGAGGGACAGTGGACCGGCCCTCTGCTGAAAAAGTTTGCTGACCCCTGGCTTAGGAGGAACACCTGAGAGGGCCGCCTCTCCTGTGCCATAGTATTTGCTGCTCATAGTAGTTTTCTCACTGTGTCTAAGGGTAGGCCTGGCCATACTCATCATACAACAAGTCAACTTTGCGCATCCTGCTCCAAGGGGTGTAAGCAACAACATGGATGTAAGCAACAACACTGCGGAATAAAGGAATATTGTTGTCTTTCCCTTTCCCAATAGACTAGTAAAGATTGCTAGATACATTTTGATGTTCTCCCTCCGGCATTCCTTTCCTTATTAACCACTGCTGTAATCATTTCATGCGCCGAAGTCACTGGGTGTGTCTAGGCTGGATCAATGGCATATTCGGGGTTAGGAAAGTGGTGCAATAAAGAATATTAAAGACTGTGCAGCTGATTTTCATGTTTTTCTAAAGGAGATACTGCCGTCTCCTCTTTGCCACTAATAAGATTTTCCATTTTAAAAAAGATGATGCCTTTGAACAGTAACGTAACATTTTAAATGCAGAGGCTTTGGTAATAACAATAGATCGAAAACATGTACTAATGGAAGGTTTTCCTCCAGTTTCAACCTATTTGCATATGGATTCACTTTAGATTTTCCTGATGCTCCTATAAGACCATGTGTGGGTGTGCTGATTGCAGTACACACACTGGATGGGGTTTTCTACACAAGGGGGTGCAGTTGTTGGATAGCAAGCCATTTTCTGTTTTACCATCGGATTGTAATAAGACGCTTCATTCTAGAAGAGCCTTTTCCTACTATGGTTTCAAAGCGCTTTAGGTGTGCATTCAGTAAACATGCATAGAAAACTTCGGCCTATACCTGTGTTTCTTACCTGTCCATTCATGCCTGTGCTGTTAAAAGGGGGCAACTTTTGGCACAGTGAATAAGATACAGCAGAATCTGTTTATAATGGGTGTAATTTCACGTGGAGAAATACAGAGTGGCTCAAATCAGTGTGAGATCCATGTGAGAAGTTAAACAAAAGTGAATGCTAAAAGGTATCTCAGTAATTCTGATGGAATGTGATTGAATCTTGAAGAAAACACACTTCCGGTTTCCCACAACATGGCGGATTCGGCTTTGCGGAGCTTCTGGGAAAGAGTGCCAAGAGGAGCATTAGGGTGTCATAGGGTCATGGATGGTGGCATGGCACTGCCAGCCCCCGCCTCCATTCTGAAGGACACTGAGCACCTGTTTTCCTCCTGCCAACTAGAGATGTGTCCTTGCCTGGATTAAGTGTAACTTCTTTTATGCACAAACAGTTTGACATTGATTCCAGATACTGACTGTCTACTAAGAAAACCTTGGGCTCAGGAACAAAAGTGGGGGCCAAGCTGGGAGCCATTTGAATGCTTACGACAATCAAAACCTCCAGATGACCTCGCGCAGCGATTTCATGTAGACATTAAATAGTGTGGATAATAAGATGGGGCCCTACAATTGTCCAGTCCATTCCTATCCTGGAAAAGATGGCCTGGAAGGATATAATAGTTGATAGCATTTAATTATGTGGCGTACTTTTATCCAGCATTATAGCCCAAAGTGTCTTACAGAAGATTTCAATCACATCCAAAAAGATATGCACATGTAATCAGAAATAATACAGTGCCAGGTTTATCCTCACCACTGACAATGGTATCCTTCTAGAGCGACAGTCAGAGTTAGGAGTGAATGGCACTTTTTTGTGGCGGTACCAGTCCTCTTTGGATGGTCTTTTCCAGAGGATTTCTCAAATATAATAGGAAATGTTTTAGTACACAAATCATTCTGAATAATCTTTTGACCCAAGGTGGTTGTCACCAATGGAAGCGAAGGCTCAGAAAAAGCTCAATATGGAGGCCAAATGGCCGAAATATTGGGAAATATTGGAACAAGAAGGAGACAAATTGAAATTGCAGAGTTTTGAGAAATTAAAAGATAAAGTGCGAGACTGGCTTCATTATTATCAAATAAGAGAGGCCTATAATTTGGATAAAAAAATTGGCTTCCAGGTGGAAAAATCAAAATTGGAAACAGAACTGTTAGATCCCAAAACTAAGATACTTTCAAGAATGTATAACTTGCTGTTAAAATGGAATACGCAGGATGAAACGGTTAAATCTGCTATGATCAAATGGGCACAAGATATTGGTTGCAACATTATGTTTGCTGACTGGGAACAGTTGTGGACCACCGGTATGAAATTTACGGCATGTAATGCCTTAAGAGAGAATATGATGAAAATGATTTACAGGTGGTACATGACACCAGTCAAGCTTGCAAAAATATATCATTTGCCCGATAATAAATGTTGGAAATGTAAAGAAAACGAAGGTACATTCTTTCACCTTTGGTGGACGTGCCCAAAGATTAAGGCTTTCTGGGAGATGATATATAATGAAATGAAAAAGGTATTTAAATATACCTTCCTGAAGAAACCAGAGGCCTTTCTCCTGGGCATAGTGGGCCAATTGGTGCCAAAGAAGAATAGAACTTTCTTTATGTATGCAACAACAGCAGCAAGAATACTTATTGCAAAGTATTGGAAGACACAAGATTTACCCACCCTGGAAGAGTGGCAGATGAAGGTGATGGAGTATATGGAACTGGCGGAAATGACTGGCAGAATCCGAGACCTGGGAGAAGAGTTGGTGGAAGAAGACTGGAAGAAATTTAAAGACTACCTTCAGAAACACTGTAAAATTAATGAATGTTAAAATGATGTTGGACTGAAAACAAGTGGCATTAGCAACAAAGTTAATAAGAATATGCAAAAATGAATTGATAAATGGATGAAAATATAGAGTTATAATATGTTAAGATATAGAGTTAAGATAAACGAAAGAGGGTAAGGATTTGCTGATTTGATTATTTAAATGGGAATACAAAAAGGGGAGGTGTGAGGAGGCCAAGGAAATAAGCTAATTAGTTTAAAGTTACTAAAAATGGATTTGTTTTTTAATTCTTTTTTATCTATTTGTTTTTTGTATTTTGTATTTTTCTTCTTCTTTTTTCTATTTTATGTATTTTTCTATGTCTTCTTTTTTGTATCTTTTTCTTTCTATGTGACTTTTTTCTATTTTATAAACTTATGTTTTTGTAAAATCTCAATAAATATCTTTTTTTTTTTTAAAAAAAAGAATAATCTTTTGAATTGTGATGTTAAAATTTAAATCTCTTAAAATTTTCAATTCCAGGCACATCAAAATGTCACTTTGTGTGTCTTTCCTCTGCAAATTTTGCCACCCATTTCTCCTGGTCAAGCACTGATGCTTGGGCATGTTCAGCTGGTAATAGTTGCCAAGCCAACTAGTCTCTTTTGCAACATTATTCAGCGCATGCAAGTTTTTATAAGGTTTGAGAAATTGCGTTCACCACTTGCCACTGACGCTGGAAGTGTGAGGAAGATCCTAAGAGCCACAGAAACATTAGGCGCGCTATTCAGGAGTTTTTGTTGTAGTATGAAGACAAGCATTCCTTGCGGCAGCATGGACTTTGGGAGTCTTTGAGCAATTGCTATATATTCACGGTACAGATCTTCAGCATCAATATCTTTGTTTCCATTGTGCATCAATGGTTTTTCCAAATCCTTGCAGGCCTTAAGTACATATTCAGTATATTTTCAGTATTCAGTGTATCTTAAGTATACTTCAGTATATTCAGGTTCTGTTCCTGCCCCCCTACCACACATGCATAAGCACATGCCACCCTGTTATGCCCCACTCTGCCCTCTGTTCCACCATATTCCATCCCTGTTCTGCTTTCTTCCAGGTCCAAAAGGACCTGTGCACTGGCAATCGCACGTCAATTGGATACACCACAAACAGTTGCAGCCTGTACTGTATATATATCATAAAGGAAGCCAAATAGGGCATTATACTGTTGTAGCTGTTGGTGGCTCTCTTCACCAGATTGTATGGCCATGACTAAGACGGCAAAGCAGAAAACTGCTTTGAATTTGTACTTTAGATCTTACAGTGACTCTTCTTGGGTCTCTTATGCAAGCTGCCATTTCTTTCTCGTTTTTCCAATTTGTTCTGTCTCAAAGCCTGGTAGAGTTTCTAGCTCCTTTGCAATCTCAGTATCATCTATCAAAACTTGTTAAAAACACTCATCACACCTGCAGCCCAGAAGGTAATACTTGGTCACTTACAATTGGCTTGCAGCTGAATTTAAATCAGCTTCCTTATTTTGTAGCAGCCTGCTTCTAAGATGGTATACCATGCGACCAGGGACACCACAAACTTGAACTTACAAATTGCATCAACAAGGGCCTTAGCTTCAACTCAGAAAGTATTTCCAGATAAACCTTTTAGGCATGTGTCATCAAAGATACATGATTGACATAATGTACAACCATGGACATTTGTTCATGACTAACACCAGGTGTGCAGTCCAGGATAATTGAGTAGTATTTGACTGACTTTGCATGTGCTAATTTTTTTTGCTTTATAGCACCTGCTAGAAGCTGTATAAACTCATTTTGGGTATCTTTTCCTAGGTAGCAAACCATTGTTTCTTGATCTTTAACTCTGTGCAAGTGTTCATTCTCTCGCCCTGACCTAGCCAATGTGATCCACGTGACGGTCACCTCCAGGCTTGATTACTGTAACTCACTCTACATGGGGCTGCCCTTGAGACTGACCCAGAAACTCCAGCGGGTGCAGAATGCTGCAGCAAGACTCCTTACGGGATCCTTGCCGCGGGATCACATTCACCCGGTGCTATACCAGCTGCACTATACCAGTTAGGCTGGCCTCAACCAAAGCCAGGGCTTTTTCAGCCGTGGCCCCAATCTGGTGGAACGCTCTGTCACAAGAGACCAGGGCCCTGCGGGACTTGACATCTTTCTGCAGGGCCTGCAAGACAGAGCTGTTCCATCAGGTCTTTGGCCAGGGCGCAGCCTGACTCCCTCTCTCCTTCTGTAATCTTCACAGAACTCTAGCCCAATGGTGCCATTAATTTGATTCTGAACTGATTTTAGTATGTATTTCAATTAATTGACTATGATTTTATGTAAATTGTGCTATTTTTACTGTTGTTAGCTGCTCTGAGCCCGGCATTGGCTGGGATATAAATAAAATTTTACTATTATTATTATTATTATTATTATTATTATTATTATTCATGATAGGATCAAAAAAGGAAAAATATTCTACAAACTTAAAAAAAATAATCCTTTGGCACCACTGTACAACTTTTCAGTTGTACCATGGAATGGCAAGTTTTGCATGCCAAGAACTCTGACTAAAGCCATCAATTGTTCCAAGATTTGTTGCCAATATTGTTCTTGCCTAAATTTCTGCTGGTTTTCAGTTGGTGTTCCTTTAAACAAGCACACTTCAAGTTAGCTCCAGGTCTGATAGTTTTCTAGTCAGTATTCCTCTCGTGCAAAGACAGCATTGCTCCAATGCTCTTCCAGTTTTTTAAACCTGTTTCTTATAAGATTGATGTACCATTTTTGGTTTAACATCCTACAGCAAAAACAAAAGGCCACATCATTTTAGGTTGAATATATCAGCCACTGGTGGTACACTTCTTCACCATTTCCTAGTCTCCTTTTGTGGTGTATAGGAGAAAATACTCTGCTTTTTAGTCTTTGAGAAAATCATGTGATACAACCTGCCATGGTCCAAGTTGTATTATAAGCTGTTGCAAATTTTCACTGCAATAGTTAGGCTACTTAGCAGGGTCACTGTAATGCAAATCAGGCACCTTCTCTGCAGACTTTGCAATAGTCTCACTTTTTTCGACATCTTCCTTTTCCTCTGTGTGTTTTCCAGAAAAACCTCCAATTTGTGAAACTTCTGTCTTAACACCTGAAACCAACCAGCCTTGATGACATTACCGTATTTTTCTGTGTATAAGACTAGGTTTCCCCCCTAAAAAATAATGTTAAAAATTAGGGGGTGTCTTATACACGGTTACATATTCCCCCATTTTCTTAAATCTGAGTCCCCCCAAATAAGGGGCATCTTAGAGACAGAAAAATACGGTAAATTTGAATACCACCGTTCACCTGCTCGTCGTACCTTTTAGAATGAATTGATTTTAGAATGTACAGTGGTACCTCGGATTAAGTACTTAATTCGTTCTGGAGGTCCATTCTTAACCTGAAATTGTTCTTAACCTAAAGCACCACTTTAGCTAATGGGGCCTCCCGCTGCTGCCGCAGAGTCTGTAATCTGAAGCGTATGTAACCTGAAGCATACGTAACCCGAGGTACCACTGTAAATGTATTGCAGGCAGGCAGTTTGGAGCATGGGTAGGCAAACTAAGGCCCGGGGGCCGGATGCGGCCCAATCGCCTTATCAATCTGGCCCACGGAGGGTCTGGGAATCAGCGTGTTTTTACATGAGTAGAATGTGTGCTTTTACAGTGGCACCTCTGGTTGCGAATGGGATCCGTTCTGGAGGCCTGTTCGCAACATGAATAGAACGCAACCCGCAACGGCGTGTCTGCGCACGTGCGAGTTGCGCTTCGCTGCTTCTGCGCATGCGCGTGGTGTCATGTTGTGCATCTGCGCATGCGCGAGCGGAGAAACCCAGAAGTAACCCTTTCCGGTACTTCTGGGTCGCCACGGGACGCAACCTGAAAAAACGTATCGTGAAGCAAACGTAACATGAGGTATGACTATTTAAAATGCATCTCTGGGTTATTTGTGGGGCATAGGAATCCGTTCATTTTGTTTATTTTTCAAAATATGGTCCGGTCCCCCACAAGGTCTGAGGGACAGTTTGCTGACCTCTGGTTTGGAGCCATGAGTTAGTTTGGAGACGTTGTGGGGCCTGTGCAGGGTGGAGTCAGTGTGTGTGTATGGAGCCTGACTCAGAATTGAAGCCTGTACTCTGTGTATGCTCTGAAACTAGTTTAAATCTTCTGTTCACTATGCTGTGATTTGCAAACAAGTTTTAACTCAGTAAAGCTTTTATTCTTTTACTGAAGAAGATTCTGCATTATTAATTTACTCTGTGCGTCAAGTTCTACCATACCTAATTTTCAAGGTTCCTACTTTGTTCAAAATTGATTTAGTCAGAAGTTCAGTTAAACTTCATTCATTTAAAAATAAATACAGTGGTACCTCTGGTTACATACTTAATTTGTTCCGGAGGTCCGTTCTTAACCTGACACTGTTCTTAACCTGAAGCACCACTTTAGCCAATGGGGCCTCCCGCTGCTGCCACGCTGCCGGAGCACGATTTCTGTTCTCATCGTGAAGCAAAGTTCTTAACCTGAAGCACTATTTCTGGGTTAGTGGAGTCTGTAACCTGAAGCGTATGTAACCTGAAGCGTATATAACCCGAGGTACCACTGTAAATGTATGTTCTCAAGCTCTTGTGAGAGCCAGTGTGGTGTAGTGGTTAAGAGTGGTGGACTCATAATCTGGGAAACCAGGTTCGTGTCTCTGCTCCTCCACATGCAGCTGCTGGGTGACCTTGGGCCAGTCACACTTCTTTGAAGTCTCTCGGCCCCAATCACTTCACAGAGTGTTGTGAGGGAGGATGGGAAAGGAGATTGTTAGCCGCTTTGATACTCCTTAGGGTAGTGATAAAGCGTGTTCTCCTTCACGGAGAGCACGTATTGCGGTGGGGGCCGCCAGGTCACTCCAAAGTTGGGGGCGGGCTAATTGATCGTTGGCCACTGATGCGATTGGGGCTTTCCCTGTTGTTGGGAAGAAGTTAATGTTGCCATTTGTTGATTGACAGCCAGAAATGCTAAAACTCCTTGCACGAGGCTAGGGCTTCCTCTTTTCGCCCATGCATCGGATTGCCCGTCCCTCCCTCCCTAGAATAGGGTTGTTCGCTTTGACCTTGCTATGCCTGTCATGGGGGTCGTCTGCTTTGGGGCAGGGGCCCGGTAGGAATTTTGTCCATCTGGCTGATTGGCTGGGGCCATTTGGTTTTTGCCTACTGCGTAGCAAATCGTCACAACTTGTAAGGTTGCAGTTTGGCATTGGTTTATGGTTTGGTTGGTTGAGGGGCATGGATTGGCTGTGCCTGGCCCTCTAATGTTGCTGCTGCAAGGGATTCCGTTAAAGGAATCGGGGGCTAACTATTGCTTGTCCACCCTGTCAAGGGGGCTCGGGCCATAGCAATGAGCTCCTGGCTGCATTTGGGGAGGGCTGAGGGCAGGTTCCCTGCTCCAACGCTACCCCCAAGTGTATTCCCCTTTTCTGACTTTTGCATCGTACGGAATGTCTGTCTGTCCCCCACGGTGGGGGCAGATAGTCGCAACCAATGCCTAAGCAACCACTCACTAATTTGTATTTTAATAAAGTTGTGGCCAAAATTATGCCAAAAATCTTAAACAAAAATTCTGTGTGATGTGTGAGTTATTGGGGTGGCCCTGGGACCTCGACACGCAAAGCGGGATATCAAATCCAAACTCTTCCTCCTCCTCCTCCTCCTCCTCCTCCTCCTCCTCCTCTTCTTCTTCTTCTTCTTCTTCTTCTTCTTCTTCTTCTTCTTCTTCTTCTTCTTCTTCTTCTTCCTCCGCCTCCTCCTCCTCCTCCTCCTCCTCCTCCTCTTCTTGGAACATTCTAAATAAATGCTAATAATTATTATCTTAAAAATCATAAGAAACAGCCTCAAGATGACCCAGCAAACCCTTTCTTTGCTTTTCATTGAATATGAGCAACACTGTTAAAAGATTTTGAGTTCGAAGAAAGAGTTTACAGTTTCTAACTCTTTCCGCTTAATTTATCTGATCTAACACAAACTATGAAGCCATAGATAAGATCCAAAAGTAGCAATGGTACTGATTAGCCTTCATAATAATATTATTAACAGGCAAAGCAGAGAAATTGCTGGGACATCCAACTGCACACAGCCTTTTAATAGGAAAAAAATGTGCCCTTCAGTTGAAAAAATTAAGTCCTGTTCCTATTTGTTAAGTACAAACCCTCCTTAGAGAAATGTTAATCAAAACTCTTGGATTTCCCTGAAATTCCTCAGAAACTTCTCCAAATCACTTTAGGCAAAATTGAGTTTCAGGTTAGACTGCTGTAAAACACTGTACAGTGGACCTTGGGATGCGAACGGGATCTGTTCCGGAGCCCCGTTCGCATCCTGAAGCGAACGCAACCCGCGTCTGAGCGTGCGTGAGTTGCATTTCGCCGCTTACGCGCGTGACGTCATTTTGACCGTCTGCGCATGCGCGCGTGGCAAAACCCGGAAGTAACGCACTCCATTACTTCCGGGTCGCTATGAAGCGCAACCCGAAAATACTTACCTTGAAGCACATTTATCCCGAGGTATGACTGTACATAAGGCTACCTTTGAAAAGTAAAACTGGTACAAAATGGCGGTGCCTGGTTGATATTAAGGGCTGGTTATTTGGAGTTTTAACTCCATTAAAAACAAAACAAAACTGGACTGGCTTCCAGTTAGTTTATCCGTGAAGCCCGGATTAAAGCTTTCACACACACACACCCCTCATATCACTAGAACTCATAGAGTTCCAATGAAGCTGAAAATAAGAAGATTCAGAATAGATAAAAGAAATAATTTATTCAGGCAGCACACAGTGACACTATAGAATAGAAAACAGTGATGGCCACTATCTCGGATGGCTTTAAATGAGGATCAGACAAGGCTCTCAATGGCTGCTAGCCAGGATGGCTAAGGTCTGGCTCCCCAGTCGAGGCCACAATGCTTCTGAATACCATGTGCTAGAAACCACAGGAGGAGAGTGTGTTCTTGTACTTAGGTCCTGCCTGCAGGTTTTCCACAGGCCTCTGGATGGCCACTGTAAGAAAAGGATGCTACTACACAAGATGGGCCATTGGCCTGACCCAGCAGGCTCTTCTTAGGCTGGTTCATAGAATTCTAGAATTGTAGAGTTGGAAGGAACCTCAAGGGCCATCTAGTCCAACCCCCCTGCAATGCAGGAATCTCAGCTAAAGCAACCAAGGCAGATGGCCATGCAAACTCCGCTTAAAAACCTCCAGTGAAGGAGAGCCAACAACATCCTGAAGGAGTCTTACTTTTAAAAGCCATAAACAGCTTGGATATCACCTATCTGACAATATATTTGTAGGGAGCTGTCTTCTGTCTCACCATTGTTTGAGGTCAGATCAGTGAGTACATAGGACGATATCTTCATAGCAGTAGCCCAGCCCAGGCCCTGGAACTCCCTGTTGTGATGCAGGGAATAAGTTGGGAATAAGTCATTTTCCCACTTTTGACAGATGATAAAGACTATTCTTTTCTAGTAGGATTTTTAGAATGACCTTTTTTAAAAAAATATGACTGTTTCTTTAATGCTGGCCACCTAAATTTATAACATAGTAATATAATTATTAGGGGACGCGGGTGGTGCTGTGGGTTAAACCACAGAGCCTAGGACTTGCCGATCAGAAGGTCAGCGGTTCGAATCCCCGCGACGGGGTAAGCTCCCGTTGCTCAGTCCCAGCTCCTGCCAACTTAGCAGTTTGAAAGCACGTCAAAGTGCAAGTAGATAAATAGGTACCGCTCCAGCAGGAAGGTAAACAGCGTTTCTGTGCTCTGCTCTGGTTTGCCAGAAGTGGCTTAGTCATGCTGGCCACATGACCCGGAAGCTGTACGCCGGCTCCCTCGGCCAATAAAGCGAGATGAGCGCCACAACCCCAGAGTCAGTCACGACTGGACCTAATGGTCAGGGGTCCCTTTACCTTTAATATAATTATTAGATTTGTTTCTTGTGATTCCAAGCATGTTGTTGTATTATGTATTTTAATTTCCTTGTATGCGCCATGGTTTGTTGGACGGGAAAACATTGTGTCTGATCCAAAACAATATGTTTTAGAGAGTTCCACGGCACCTGCCTCCCTTTGAATCACAAGAAAAAGACCTTTAGAAAACTCAGAACAACCCAAAACGATTTCACAGGGCGCCTCCATTTCTGAAGAAAAGGTTATGACTTCTTAATATCCCCAACTGCCCCTGATTCTTTTCCCTCTCTCAAATAAATTCTGTGAAGATAAGAACCGTCTCTAATCCCATCAGCACAATGAAAGTCACTGTTTCTATGGCTGATACAAGACAGGCTATGAAAAATGTTATTTGTGACCAAACTGAAGTGCAGGTGGGTTCCCACAAGGCAAGACACAGTGATAACAGCAATAACCTTTATTGAACTAACAGAGCTGGACAACAGGGGCAAGGCAACTGTTTATATACATTTCTGAAGGCCTGGGCCACTCCCACTCTCAATGTGATTGGCTGTCTAAGCTCCCAAGCTGCGAATCATAACTCAGAGTTTAAGGGCCAATGGCAATGGTCCAAATCCTGAAATGTTCTCTGATTGGATATATGTATTGAATCAGAACACGGGGGCTCAGAATCCTTAGTCCAGACTCAAGGTCAGGCAAACACAGGCCACTGAATCCATAACACAAATGATGGGACGTAATCACCCTTTAAAGCAATTTTGTTATTTTTAGGTGCACAGCATAAAGTGCACAACAGAAGTGCCCCTTGCTCATTGTGAGCAGTTTGACACTCAATCCACTTGAAGGTGGGTCAGAGTTCGGTAGTTCACATTTTCAGTCTTGTCCACCACTGGACTGAATGCAGGTTGGTTCATGGTGCCAACCTTATGACACAGAGACAGCCCTGTTATGAAGCAAATAAAGGCACCTGGCTCAGGTGGGGGATTTTGGGATGCTATTAAGAACAGCGGAATAGGAGGCAGAGGTGTGACCCAGAGTGAGCAATCTACCAAGGGGTTCTCTTGCACAAACCCATCTGGAGTTAGCAGGTATGGCTGGTGCTCACTGAAACTCGCAGGGCAGAAAGCAGGAGAGACAGTGGCGTAGCGTGGGTTGTCAGCACCCAGGGCAAGGCAAGTAATTTGCGCCCCCTAACCCATGGATTTGCGCCCCCTAACCCTAACCCCCAGATGTTGCGCCCGGTGCGGCCGGCCCCCCCTGCACCCCCCACGCTACGCCACTGAGGAGAGATCAACAGCTGCTGGATCCAGAGCCAATGACAGGAAGAGACACTGGTCGAAGAACTGACTGGTTGTAAATAAGACAGCAAGCAGGTGGTGGCTGGCTGAGGGTGAACAGTTTGGTGGGCCAGTGCCCCACTTGTCCAAAGGGATCAGTCTCCACTGGGAGCTACACATCCTCTAATAGGGAGTGGGTGGCGCTGGTGTCTAAACCACTGAGCCTCTTGGGCTTGCTGATCAAGTGAAGTTTCTTAACTGTCTTCAGAGACAGCCAAATATGTATAGTGTTGCAATAATCTAACCTAGAGGTTACCAGAGCACGGATAACAGTAATTAGGCTATCTCTGTCCAGATAGGGATGCTCTTGGGCCAGCAGCCAAAGCTGATGGAAGCCATGCTACCAAGGCCACTTGAGCCCCAAGGGATAGCAATGGACACAGACTACAAACAGTGTCTTTTTTGTTTTAGTTAAAAACACAGTCAGTTAACAGTGAAATGAGGCATTCATGTGCATGCTGAGGAATGCATACAATGCCACTGTGATATAAGTGGGTGGCGCTGTGGCGTAAACCACTGAGCCTCTTGGGCTTGCTGATCGGAAGGTCAGCGGTTTGAATCCCCATGAAGGAGTGAGCTCCCATTGCTCGGTCCCAGCTCCTGCCAACCTAGCAGTTTGGAAACATGCCAGTGCAAGTAGATAAATAGGTACCGCTGCGGCGGGAAAGTAAACGGCGTTTCCATGCGCTCTGGTTTCTGTCATGGTTTTCCATTGTGCCAGAAGCAGTTTAGTCATGCTGGCCACATGACCCAGAAAGCTGTCTGTGGACAAATGCTGGCTTCCTCGGCCTGAAAGCAAGATGAGTGCCGCAACCCCATAGTCGCCTTTGACTGGACTTTACCTTTACCTTACACATGCTCCAAAGATAATAGAATAACAGATGATTTTATTACAAGATACGTATGAATGCAATTTACACCCTGTCGCCAATCTTCTGTTGTTTATCCTTGGCACTGAAAGGACAGTGAGTTGAGGCATGATATACTGCCGTGGATAAAGCCACGCCTCCTTTCATGGTATCATGCCACAATCTCTGAAGAATCAGCCTGTGAAGTCAGTGCTGGAAGGAGAGTCACGATGCTAAAGGGTTTCTGTGCTTGCCCATTGTTCCCTTTCCCCTTAGGCTTAAAGCCCACAATTATGTCACAAAATTACTCAATAAAATAGGTACACAAATTCAGGAGGCCTCTTTCCCAAGCTTGCCAAGGTGCACCTGAAAACTGCCTCCAGGGGAAATATAATGATGCTGATGGTGGCTAAAGGATTCTGCGTGAGATTCTGCCTGATTGACAGCTCCAGAAACAGAGACAACATGCCAAAGGACTCTTAGACTGTTGACCATTTCTGTTGTGACATAATACAGGCTGAGGAGGAAGGACAACTGGGAAGCTTAAGTGAGAGTGTGCCTGCTTCTGTCTTTATTTTGAAGCAAGGATCAGCATGTGGTGGAACTATTTTTAACAAGCCAATTAGACAGAACTCATATGGCACTTTTTCTGATGCTGGAAGAGCAGAAAAGAACATGCATGCCATCTTGCCTTTATAAAAGCCCTTACATTTAATATCATATAATTAAAACACGAATAAAGTTAAGTACAAATATAAACACAAATAGCACACAGTTCTGTATGTCTAATACAATAAATTTAAATATACTACCAAGCGGTATATAAATATACCTACAAATATTGACATCAATCAAAAGTGCATTTTCCTTTTTATGTTCATTAGCCATATTTTCTCAGTTCACCTTATTCTTCTCTGAGCTAAATCCCAAATTGCAACTGATTTTATGGTATTAAACTTTGCCCCAACAATAAATATGGGTTTGCATCGCCCTTCCAATTCCCAGACCTGAGAACCACCAACCCACAACACTTTGCCTTGTCAAGGTTCAGTCTCAGTTTAATGACGCTCATCCAGCCCATTATCACATAATCCTGATGTTATGGAGAAGCAGGGCTGCATATCATTCATAAGCTTCATTAACTACAACCCCCAAAATTTGGGATCCCCTGCAAACCACAGCCAATGGCCACATACTGATCACACAGAACTCTGTATCTCCTGCTGACTTCTCCCAGCAGCTTCATATAGATGTTAAACAGCATGGGGGGCGGGGATGGACACGGATGGATGAGATGTAACCCTGTGGAAACGCACGGTGCAATTCCCAAGGTGCCAAGGCAGAAGCAGGATTAGAAGCACTGCATCACTGTACCTCCAACTCCTAATGGTCCTTGTCAACTCATTTCATGAGGTTAAATAGCCAGTACCTTCTCAAGTATCTTGTCTGTGACAGGGCTGTCGTTTTTATACCCCTTAGGGGTCCAGGAATGGACTGAACCACTGCTTCTTTCAAGTCAGCTGGCAAATCTCTGGCAAAGAGAAACTGTCCCTTGACCCACCCAATAAGGCTCTTCCAGCAAGCTCTTACAAGCCAAAATGGGCAAGAATTGAGAGAGGCTGAACTATATCCTCAGGTCACAGGAGCTCAGTGACCTCCAAGGAGTCTGCTCACTGCCTCCCCCTCAGCTGTAGGGTGGCAGAGGGGGAGGTGGTGGGCAGACGCAAGCCCCACACTGCAGTTTTGGGCAGTGCAGAGCCTGCAGGCGCCCAAGCCACTGCCTCAATCCCAGGAGAAGTGCATGACTCGGGCGCACTAAAGCCCCCCCCGCGGTGTGGTGCCCAGTGCCACCCCCCCCCCGCTCCCCCTAGCTACGCCTCTGCAGGAGCTGAAACTGGTTCCAAACCATTTGGCTTTGATAGTGCTCTGGGCATCTGCTTGAACCTGTTTCTACAGTGTAGTCTGGTTCAGAGCCAGTAAAAACTTCTCTGTCCTCCATGTGCTCTGCAAATTTGTCACAGCAGATCTTGAAGTGCTCTGATGGTCCCAACTATGGACTGGTGTTTATCAGTCCATTCACCACTCTGAAGACCTCTGCTGAATGGCCACTTCAGAGGCAGAGAAGTAAGCTTTCTTTGCTGCCCTCACCACCTCACAGTAGACTTGTTTATGGTCTGTCACCTGTGCTCAGCTGTTATCAGCACTGCAAGTGACTGTTTGCAGGAGATGAGCTCAAGAGGTTGGTAAAGTGTTGGTCACCCATAGTCAGTAGTTTCCCAAGCCACCCCCTTGCACTTTCTTAGTCATGCACTAAGCAAGAAGATGGCAAGAAGAATAGGAAAGATGGAGCAGAAGAAACGGAAAGGGAGATGCGCCTAGCTCATTCGGAATTACATAGTGCAAAAACCACTAGAAAGTTCTGGATGCTATTTAAATTACTCTAACACCATTTTAATTGTCATGGCTTCCCTCAAAGAATCCCAGGAACTGTGCTTTGTAGGATCTGTAGTCATGTGAAGGTTTTCCTAACAACTGTCTGAACCCTTAACAAACCACAGTTTCCAGGATACTTGGGGGGAAGCCGTGACTCTTTAAAGAGGCATTAGAGTATTTTAAATATGTGATATGAATGTGACTTGTGTGGCAGCTGAATAACTGATTGGGAGGCCAGGAGGTGTGCATTTTAGACTCAAGGGTATACCACGGCAATAAATGTTAATAGGCTTAAGCCTTAGACAGTTCCCAATTAAAAATACATCTTTCTGATTGTAATTTTTTAAAATTAAATAACATGGTTGCTATTTTTATACAGACACAATATTTATGAATAACAGCATGTAAAAAAGGTAAAATATAAATAAATTCTATATGTGCCTGTAGCCCGAGGGCTGATACAAATTTTTCAGCAAAAGGTTATTTCCAGCCACCAAGCAACTGCTGCATAGTTCCCCTCAACATTAAGTTGTAAGACTGTTCAAAACTCAAATCTCTGTTAGTATGCAAGCTCATCAGGAATAAAACAGCAAGCTAGAGAGTTTGATCTGGTGTGGTGCTGAAGGGGTCAAAAATGCTGTGTGCTGCTGCAAGCTCCCCCCCCCCCCCGCCATATGGAGTCTCAGGAATGGCTTCCACATTTCAGTAGAAGCGCAAACAAAGTCAGTAAGTGAGACTGTCATTTGCTCATGCATTTGAGTTCCAAACCTTTCTTTCTCAACGGCACAGGCATTAAATATTTAGGTGGCCATATGCAAATCATTTAAATCTGTTCCTAAGAAGCACATACCACAGCAGTGCATCCCTTTGTACTCACATCTTATTGTGAAGCTTTTGTCCACCTTTTATTTTTTATTCCACAAAAGGGGAGTTCATTAACAGGCACAAAAGTGTGGCAATTCTCCCAGCCCTTTCCATGCCCACCCTGTTTGGTCTTTGTGCACACAAAGTGGAGGTGTTTAGGAGGGGACTGAAGATGAGATTTCATAAAACTGCATTTCTGTGTATTGAGGGGTGTGGGGGGGGGGGGGGAAGAAACCAGATCCACACATCCAGTGTTATTTTTCTAGAAAAAGAGGTGCCAGAACTCACCAGGAACTCACCTTGTTCTCTTATAATGGCAATGGAGCCCACATGAGAGGTGCCAGAACTGAATTCCGGCGAGTTCCAGCTGAAAAAAAGCCCTGCACACTTCCATCTCTCTCTTATATCAGACTGCAACCCCTTTCACTTACTTGGAAATATGTCCCACTAAACCTCAGGAAAAACCTTCCTCTTCAACCAGGCCTTCTCCAGCCTTTTACATCTGTCTGTGGGAACAGGGAGAGGTCATTGTTTTGTTTTTAATCTTGCATTTTATTATGAAGAGCGGCATATAAATTTAATAAATAATAATCACCATAATAAAACGCTTCCAAGTGAAACATGTATAGGATCAGGCTGCCAACCGGATACTTTGATAAGCCAAACCGCCTTCCGAAATAATTCGCCCACCCCGGGGTTCCGAATGTTTTGTAGAACAGGATGCAAAGGGATGCAATCTCATGGGAAGTTCTCCTGCACATGCCTCTTTGAAATGTACGGAAGATGCGCACAAGCACTGCTAGGAGAGATGCACTGGCACACCTCTTAATGTTTTTCACGCAGAACATCTTCCCTAACAGATTATGCTTCTGTTCTTATTTTCTTTAATGTCACTGTGAATTTGCTTGTGGAAGTGTATGACACCATGCATGGAGCGGCCTGAACATCTGAGCTCATGCTTCAGGCATTCTCCCAGGACTGCATTGGGGGGGGAGCTTCCAGCCAGTGTTTATGCGCGCGTGCGCGCACACACACACACACAATGTTATCATAGTGAAAAAATGTAAGAATTCCAGGAAGCAGAGGAAATCTTGTGCGCTGACCTTTCCCCGCCCCCCTTTTCCATGAGAGATCAGTCTAATAAAGGCTGATAGACACTAGCTTAATTCATTTACAAACATTTCAATTCTTGTTGCAATCATTATCACACACCCCTATTTCCTTCAGCAATAATCTGTGTATTATTTTTTTTAATATCACATGATTGCTTTGGCTGAGCAAAGAGCATTTGAAAGCATATGGCAGAAAGCTCCAAGGGGCCTTTTAAAAATATATATATATATTTAAAAAATAGAAGCAGCTACCCCAGAGCACTCTAGTTTATATGCCCCATTTGCTTCTTACAAAACTGGGTGGGGTTTTTATTTTATTTTTATTTCTAACATAGACAAGAGCAGCATTTGAAGGGTTAAGTTGGTACACAGAGGAATGCAAAAAAAGAGAAAAAAGCCACAGCAGCTCCATCATGCATCTCTGAGGCCCACAAGCTCCTGGTAAAATCCTCGGAACTCATTTTTCCTCTCCTTTAAAAGAATAAGTTACTAGTCCTCAAAGCCTCAGAGATAAATCTGGATGGAACAAACTGAGTTTCAAAAGCAAATGAAAGGAATTCAAAAATCATTATGTTAAACATTTTCAGTCCAGCAGATAGGATTTCTCAGGGGAAGGCTCAGTGTTCTTTATGCTTGAAGGTGAACAATTTAGAAAAGGAATGATGCTGCGCTTGCAAAAGTCAGCGTGGCCTAGTGGTTAGAGTGCCAGACCTGGAATCAAATCCTCATTCAGCCATAGAGCTCACTGGGTGACCTTGGGACAGTCGCTGTTTCTCATACCTGCCTACCTCTCAGGGTTGTTGTAAAGATGAAGTTGGGGGGGGGGGGTAACTCTGTACACCTGCCTTGAGCTCTTTGGAGGAAAGCTGGGATATAAATTTAAGTAATAACTTCCAGAACTAGGAAGGTTCATTAAGTCAACCTAGTGGAGAGAATAACAGATTAAGACTGGGAAGCTTCCATTTCAAATCTCCGCTCAGCCATGGAGTTGACTGGATGGCCTTGGGACAGCCGTAGTTTTATTATTATTACTGTATTTTTATTATTATTTATTGAATTTATATACCACCCTATACCCAGAGGTCTCAGGGCAGTTCACAGATTTATTTTTTATTTGCCTAATCTACCTCAGAGAACTGTTGTGAGAATAAAATGAGAAGGGGGACTGTGGAGGAAAGGCAGAATATAAATTTAATTAGTATCGATTTAAAAAAAACCCTAACAATGTAAACATTAACCACATATGACAATCCAAGTAGGAGGGAGAATTTCTGCTCTCCTCCACTCAGCGGCAAGTTTAATATTGAAAATAAGCAAACTTTTCGAGTATCGCATTTCCCCAACAATTTCAGGAAATGTTATGTTCTGTTTTATGCGTAGTTTAACTCTACAAAGTACAATCTCCCAGCCATCTGGCAACACTATTTATTTATTTAATTAAATCTGTATACCATCCTTCATCTGAAGATTACAGGGTGGTTCACAATATAGAAATACAAAATGAGAACACAAGATATGTAACAAAAACCAACCAACCAACCAATAACCCCTCCAAAAAACAAAACAAAAAACCCCACAACCCACACATTTAAAAGGAAAGGCCATAGAATCTTAATCAAACAAAGGCTTGGTTGTAGAGAAAGTTTTTTTTCCTGGCACCTAAAAATATGTAACAAAGGTGTCAGGCAAGCCTCACTTGAGAGAGCATGCCTCAAGCGGGGAGCCAACACAGGGAAGGTTCGTTTTCGTATTGCCACCCTCTGGGCCTCTTGTGAAGAAGGGCCTCAGAAGGTAATTGCAGAGTTTGGGTTGGTTCATATAGAAAGGGGTGGTCCTTGAGGTGTTGCCATACTGAGGCCTTTAAAGCTTTATAGGTCAAAACCAGCACTTTGAATTGGGCCCAGAAGCCAACTGGCAGCCAGTACAGTTGGGTCAGGATCAGCACAATATGCTCAAAACGTCTTGCCCCGGTGAGCAATCTGGCCGCTGAATTCTGCACTAACTGAAGTTTCTGAACAGTCTTCAGAGGCAGCCCCATGTATAACGTGCTGCAATAATCTATTTCAAAACATATGCAAATTAGTAATCTAATTTCAAAACCTATTCAGCTTAAGCATGGCAAATGTTCACCAATTTGTTGTGGTTCGTGCCAAACCTAACTTTTCTTGGTGAGAAAACTCTTCACGCTTTTGAATTTGCAGGTTTTATGGAGAAACGCAAGTAATCTGAGGGTGGGAAAGCCTATTTCTTTAGATTCGATTACTTTCTACCCTCTAGGTCAATTTATGGACTGCGCCAGGTGGAAGTGGATCGCGGGAAAGATCCTAAAATAAATCAATGGCACTTAAGCACACTTAACCTTAGGCTGAATTATGTCCCAAGTGTAGTTAAAGTAACTTTGATGCCAGCATGTACTCAACCTCATAAAAAACCAAAACCAAAAGGGGGAAAATGGGGGGAACCCCATTGATGTTACTGCTGTAATGCGGTAATGTCTACATATATTGGTTCTTAGTCTGTCAAAGTTCTTTACAAGCACAGAAGGAAAAAGCTGCCTCTGAATCTCCAGGCCTCATTCCTGTTCCATTTCTCACACACTCCACACACTGGGAGCAAATGGTCATACATAGATTTATGCCTTGCACTTGTTAAAATGTCAAGTTTAAAAAAGCCGCCTCTTGGCTCACTAGTTAGAATTCCAATCCATAAAAATATTTCAGTTTAATTGCCCAGGTCAATTCCCTACCTTGTCTTGTAGCCTATGTTACTACTGCTGGGTGAGCCTTCAGCTATTCACCTGAGTCTTTTGGCTCCTACATTAGAACCACAAATCATATTGTGTGTGCTGTCTCTCTCTGTGTGTGTACATGCACCTGTGAAGGGGTGGGTTTTGTTTTGGGGTTTGTTTGTTTTTGGAAAAAAGAGCTGGCTTGTTTGGCTTTTATAAAGAGGTTAATAGTCCCAGCCTCTCATTTTTAATCAGTGTGGTGATCACCGCTTCTTGGAACTGAGCTAACCACATGGAACTGATGGCTACAAACCTCTCAAAAACAATTTTTTAAATTTGAACAAATTTGTTTCTGTAGCTGTTTTCTCCCAAGAACTGCCTTTCATATTTGGGGTGCTGTTTTTTCTTCTTCCAAGAGCTACTCAGTTAAAACCTATTGGACTGATCTATTTTTCTACTGAAGGACAACAACTGTAAGTGAAAAACATACGGTTTGGGGGGGATGGGGGGGAGTTGTTTTTGCAAATATTTGTCAGCAAATGGCAAGGGACTTGCTAAGAACATAGGAACCTGAAGCACCTTTTTATATTTTAGCAGGGTGTGTAAATGGGAGTTTTCTCTCACTGACCATCTTAAAATCCCATAGGGAAAGAAGGAAACCTCTCTTAAGAGCTGTTAAGCTTCCTAGCGTATACAAAAAATAAAAAATAAAAATCCAAACTAAACTAAAATGGATAGTTAAATCCACGGCACTAATTACACAATATACTGGAGAATGGATCTACTCCCTTTTTGTGGGATTCACAAAACTGTTTTGTGCCTGTTGTACTCCTGTCACATGTGAAAAAGGATAATTGAAAATCATTCAGATTCTTTGCTCAACAATCAGGTATATTATTTGCTTTAGGTTAAGTGTGTTCTCAAACCCTGAACACGGCCTAAATTATCTGGGGCAAGGGGATTTTAATATCTCCCAAGGAATCACACTTATTGAAGGGGACAGCCTATAAATTAGTGCTGAAGTTAAAATCAATTTCTGGATAATATGTATCCCACAAAGACAGATTGTTGGTTTGCATGAGCATTGTATCAAAACTTTAATTAAAGCCCCCTTTAAATAAAACCTGTCGTACATTATACCACTAATTGACTTGACCAGCTATGATGCCAACTCTGCAAGCCAGAGAAGGCTAAAGGAGATTATTCTGTCTGTCTCTCTGTCTGCTGCTCCTGTAGCAGCAGCAGCAGCAGCAAATGTGTGTTAATAAAATTTATTTCTGCAGTCGTACCCAACTCCCTATTGTGTATTCAATAAATGTGTGGGCTTGAAGCCAGTCATCACAAAGCAAAAAAGTAATAAAACCTCAAAAGACACCCCTCCATACGCACACCTTCCATTCTGTCAGCTTTCTGTGGCAGAAGATACATGGGTCATTTTGCTTTTGCACAAGCTGAGGCTGGCTTTAGTTTTCTATTATTTTTTTAAAAAAGGAAGGAGAAAGTATTTTTAAAGCAACAGTGTAAAAAACAAGAGAGCATAAAGTCAAACCTGTGCATAATCAAGCCTTCTGGTAGCAAAGACAGTGTGGCAGTTAAAGGTGCCAGAGAGGCTACGCAACTGTGAATGATATAGAAGGCTCATACTCTTCATCCTGATTGTCACTGAACGACTAAGACCACTGTTTGTAGTGTGCATGTTCCAGCTTTTCAATTCAATGCACCTGTGATCAGGCCCAGTCCACCTGCGCAGCAAGGTGAGGTTACCACCTCAGATGGCAGCACATCCCAATGCCAATCTTTCTTTCTCCCGCATCCTATTTGTTCCTGATGTAAATCTTACATGTGCTAAAAGCATGGGCATAGAGTAAGAGCCTGGCTGTGCTTATTTACTCAAAAGTAAGTCTCCCAGATCTAAATGGGAGTCACCCATATGAACCTTGCCTGTGCATGGGAAGCTTTTCTTCATGTCCTGAAATCAGCAGTATGGTTGGTGGGGACAGAGGGCAGAGCCTTTTCTGCAGCAGCCCCTTTCGTTAGGCAACTCCCCGCTTAGGGAGGCCCACCTTGCCTCTTCCTTGATTTTTTGTTTTTGTTTTGCTGCTTCCTGAATATCTTTTTTTTATTTTACATTGCTCAACAAGCCTGATGAGCAGATGGTGTTTTATATTTCCTTGATTTTGTTTGGTAAAATTTAACTGTTGTGTCTCTTTTTAAATAGCTTTGACTCTTTTTTGTCTGTGGAATGAATACTCAAAGTAGCCTACAGTACAAAACTGAAACAATTGAGCTGAAAAGTAGGAGATACGTATTTGAGTGTTACTATTATTATTAATTAGATTTGTATGCCTCCTCCATTCATCCTGAAGATTGCAGGTTAGCTAACAACAGAAAGTTAGATCAATGAATATTTCCAAGTAAGTGTACAGAGGATTGCTGCCTAACCCTTACTATAACAGCACAGATTTTATATAGCATGATATTTGTTCAAGCAAATCACAGGGATCATTCTCCCTTGTTTACACATCTTTGACATAGGTTTACTCCAATGAGATGATATGATTTTTATAGACACACAACTTCACGTACTTTTACAAAGTAAGATAAACTTTTTAACGAAGATAATAAGTTAGGTGGGCACAAGAATGGCCCCAGTGGTACTCCAGATATGAGTCCTGCGGGTGTATGGGTCCCCACCTTGCCATCCCATGCATAGACTGACTTCCTACCCCCTTTGTCCTTTGCCGCATGCATATAAAACTATTTCCCCCATACGTCAAAATGTAGAATTTTTTTACTGTCCACAATGCTTGCATTTAGATTCTCCGTAATACTTTCATTACGGTTGAGCAGTACCTATTGAGAGCGAGAGAGAGATGTGCAGACGCGGTGGGTTTTGCAGGGCAGGAAACAACACGAAGAGGCCGCTGCAGCCAGTGAGGCATGTGGAGGTAGCACATCCTTGGAGCAGGGCGAGCGTCACTGTGAGCCTGCGCCCAGACTCTCTTCCTTTTCAGGCACAGGATTGGAAGTGTTTGCAGGCCAGGCTCCAGCGGATTGAGTGGACGAGACTAAGAGTGGGTCCAATGGTCAAGATGGCGGCTTCTGCATGTGCTGTAGTAGATAGAAGAGAGGAGCAGGTGACACTCATCAACTTGGGAAGTTAGCCCATCTGAGAGAAGGAAAATTCTGATCCTAAACCTCCACTAGTAAAGGTAAAGGGACCCCTGACTATTAGGTCCAGTCGTGACTGACTCTGGGGTTGTGGCGCTCATCTTGCTTTATTGGCCGAGGGAGCCGGCGTACAGCTTCCGGGTCATGTGGCCAGCATGACTAAGCCGCTTCTGGCGAACCAGAGCAGCGCACGGAAATGCCGTTTACCTTCCCGCCGGAGCGGTACCTATTTATCTACTTGCACTTTGACGTGCTTTCAAACTGCTAAGTTGGCAGGAGCAGGGACCGAGCAACGGGAGCTCACCCCGTCGTGGGAATTCGAACTGCCGACCTTCTGATCGGCAAGTCCTAGGCTCTGTGGTTTAACCCACAGCGCCACCCTCGTCCCTTAAACCTCCACTACCTTGCAGGATATATTGGGGAAAAGAAAAGGCTCAGGAGTAAACCTTACACAAATCTGGAGTGGAGTCCCTAAGACAGTTGGATGGCGTCTTGTACGTCTACTTCTGGCAACTCTTGCAGTCAAGCTGGTGCCAAATTTATTGCTCTGCTTTCCTTTGGACCACATTAGCAAGGCTGAGAGAGGGGGTCTTTTTTCTGGGCAGCCCAGGACCTCCAGACAGACTGCCCTGGAGAAGTTGCTTCAGTGCTGCAGCAAAAACAATGCAAGAAGCAGCAGTTAGGACTTACCAGTCTCTGAAGCTACAGAGAGTGCCATGATTTTCCAGCAGTCTGACTTCACCCCTGGAGGCATACTCAATTGTCTCCTGAGACAGATGGATGCCAAGGACAACAACAATCTGTTTTAATCTTTACTGCTTAAGAAGAGGAAGGTTGCAAAAAATTTAAAAAAAGGCAAACCAGTTTCCTCTGTTAAGTAGATAGCCCAGCATATTTCCGTTTGCTTGGGAGAATGGGTTGGCCAAGTATAGGTGATTTGTTGCCAAAGAAGCCAATGATTAGAGATGCTGTTAGCAATTAATCAATAAGGTGCCCCAATATGTTTGATCCAGTTGAATTTGAGAACCTCACCCTTTTAAGCATGCATACTAAACCCTCTCCATCGCTGTGATCGTACAGCTCTAAAGATCCGAGTCCACAGAAGAGAAGGATTTGCAAAAGGTGGTCAAAGCAGTTGTTTTTGTCAAATAGATAGCCTAGCACATTCCCCTTTTTCTGGGAAAACGGGCCTTTCCATAACTAAAGAGTTAGCGAGGTATAGGTAATTTGTTGTCATAGCAGCTGAATGTCAGAGTGCCATTTTGAAGCAATAGCGTCAGCATACAAATTAAAACTTCCTGTTTTGCAGAGTCAAAAACCATTCATTAATTTACCTTGAAACTGATGGAACAATTTGTTTGTTCTGGGTGGGCTTTTGGGTGCTGGAACACCCTGAATCTGTGCATAAAGGCTAAACTGGATTCTGCAACCCCTCCCCATCTCCTGTCTTCAACTTATCTTATGTAGAAGCTTTCGATTCTTCATAACCATTACTGGCTTGCCCAGGAGGACTCACCTGCTTGAGTGCCCAAGGGCCGGTTCCTGTCACTCACCTCCTGGCCCAGGGCAGGGCCTGACAGGCCTCATAAGGAGTGTTGCTGCTGCTGCTGCCCAGGAGGACTCAGAACAGCGCAGAGTTCTTTTAAAAATGTGGAGGACTCCCTCGTCCTGAATGGGGTAACTGTGCCCCTGAAGGACCAAGTGCACTGCCTGGGAGTCTTTTTGGACTCACAGCTGTCCATGGAGGCACAGGTCAATTCTGTGTCCAGGGCAGCTGTTTATCAGCTCGCTGTTTACCTGCCCACAGACTGTCTCGCCAGAGTGGTACATGTTCTAGTTATCCCTCGCTTGGACTACTGCAATGCACTCTGTGTGGGGCTACCTTTGAAGGTGACCCGGAAACTACAACTAATCCAGAATGCAGCAGCTAGACTGGTGACTGGGAGCGGCCACCGAGACCATATAACACCCATCTTGAAAGACCTACACTGGCTCCCAGTACGTTTGCGAACACAATTCAAAGTGTTGGTGCTGACCTTTAAAGCCCTAAACAGCCTCGGTCCTGTATACCTGAAGGAGCGTCTCCACTCCTATCGTTCTGCCTGGAGACTGAGGTCCAGCGCTGAGGGCCTTCTGGCGGTTCCCTCGCTGTGAGAAGCCAAGTTACAGGGAACCAGGCAGAGGGCCTTCTCGGTAGTGGCACCTGCCCTATAGAACGCCCTCTTACCAGATGTCAAAGAGAAAAACAACTACCAGACTTTTAGAAGACATCCAAAGGCAGCCCTTTTTAGGGAAGCTTTTAATGTTTAATAGGTTATTGTATTTTAATATTCTGTTGGAAGCCACCCAGAGTAGCTGGGGAAACCCAGCCAGATGGGCTGGGTACAAATAATAAATTATTATGAGGTGCTTTCATCTAGAGAGGCAGGTTCAGCAAACACATAATCCTGAGAAGAGTCTAGATCACAGTTTCCCAAACTTGTGTCTCCAGCTGTTTTGGATTACAATTCCCATCATCCCTGAACACTGGGTCTGCTGGCTAGGGATGGTAGGAGTTGTAGTCCAAAAAGAACTGGTGATCCAAGTTTGGTCTAGATCCTTGTTTGGTGCTTTAGGCCCCTACACTGGTTTCTGATACTTGCCCTGCTGTTCCTAATTTATCCCAAGTCCCAGCAACTTTGTTACCTCTGCGACAAGCAATTAATTAAGAAATGTAAAATCTTCCCTGTTGTGAGTCTACCTATGTTACATCCATGAAATGGTCTGAGTAGAACAGGGTTGTAGCTAATGAAAAATTCATTGACCCCGAGGTAACAGTGAACAAAATGCAGATTTTAAATATAAGGAGCTGGTTCACAGTGTGTCCCTAGGACAGGGGGGGAAAGAGCGAAACAATTTGCTTGCCAAAACAGTGAACTGTTAAAGTGGCAGACAAAGTTTTATTCATCTGCAAGCTCAGCAGATGTGAAGGCATGAATAGACTGATTGATTTCAGAATTCTCTGGGTGAGAATGAAGATCCAATATAGCATCTTTGAAGGTCTGTGAGATAATCTTAAGTTTGGAACCAAAATATATCAGCATGATATCATTTTCTGACACAATTCCTTCTAAGTATGGATTCCCTTTTGTGTCATCTCCCCCATTTTCCTTGTTATCTTTTTTTCCGGGGGCGGGGGGGGGGGGAGAAGGCAATAACAAAATAACTTGCTGCTTTTAATTGCCTTCTGATTTCTCGATGGTATGTTGTTTAATGGCTTTATAGATTATCTAAAGCAATTCTATCGTAAGCCAATCTGTAGCCGGGGCTGGAGCAAAGACAGATTACAAACATTTAACAATAAACGAATGCATAAATAAATAAATGGTCATTTCGCTGAATTCTTGCTACTGGATAGGCAAGCATTTTACTACACTATTTGTTCTGGCTTATTATTTATTTTCTTATTTCTTTCTCTGGGTCTAAGACTTCTTGGAATAATCAATGATTTGCAATATCTCCCCCACCCCCCAAAGAGAGTAAAAGCAGCTGGCAGAAGGGAACTCTTTGAAGTTGGTGAAGTTGGTCCTATGCCAACACCCCCTCTAGGGTGGAGCCACATAGAGGAATAAGGAAGGGTGGTGGGGAAGGAAGGGAAACCTATTATAACTCCTCCCTGCTAATCTCCCACAAGTGTGCGCTCCGAGAGAGGAAATATCTGCTAAATGCCTTAGGGAGAGCAATGATCTGGACAGTGTTGCAGGAAGCAAAGTGAGAACAGGCAAAGCTAGAGGAGAACACATTTGGCGCTGTTCAGGAGGGATCCTGGGCTTACAGTATGGAAACCTTGCTGTGCAATTTTCCAAACAAAACCCTTTTGTAAATTCAGCATCACTTCACGTGGTGCAGGCAGATTCAGCCAAAGAATGAATGGTTTATTTTGTTCGTAGAGCAAACTGATGATCTATGGAACTCACTGACACTGGAAGTCAACTGTCAACAAGCTTATTGAAAGGCTATTCATTTACGTGAGTGGTTTTTACCCTGCTGTTCAGCTGGAAAAAGGCTCCCGCAGAGGCTTACAGAGATCAAGGATAAGACATTCCTTGCACTTCAGCTCGCAGTAAAAAAGAAAAAAGACAGACACACAAAGGAAGGGGCTGGAGAGGGATGCGGGGAGAAAGACCAAACTCAGACACTTATAATGAACAGCTAGAATGGGAACAGTTCAAGAGGAGGAGCCAAAAGTTGTTGGTCCCTCAGAAAAGCCGGTGGCCCTGGCTGCTTCCTTATTTTGTCCTTTGGTGGTGCTGAAGGAATCGCTGGTCCTAGGCGGCTGAGAAAGGGACTGACTGCCCTTCTCTCCCTCTCCACAAGTTGACAATTTTGAGTTAAAATTGCCAGTGCAATCCATCCATCTCAAGATAAGCACAAACATTTTGTTGCTGGAAGAAATTAACGACAGGAAGCAGAACCCTCATTCAGTAGCTAACTTTGATGGAGGGTTGGCTGGGCAGTGGAATGAGTGATGGTGGCAGAGGTTGCCAATGAACCAACACCACCCGTTCACGTGAACTGCTGCCAAATCCCACTGCTCACTCACACTCTCCCCCCCCACCCCACCCCAGAGTTGACAACTGTTAGGTTTTTCTGCCTTCCTTGGTCTGTTCTACCTCCTGATAGGCCATTTAATTGGCTTTCATTGGCAGGGCGGTTTGTTCTGGTAGCCACAGCTTCAGCTGGTAACCCATGTTAAATGGAGATGGCCCTATGTATTGGGAGCCCTGGGACTGCTGTATCTTATAAACTGCTGGACTGACCGGCAGAATCCGCGACCAGGGAGAAAAGTCAGCAGAAGAAGATTGGAAGAAATTTAAGGATTATTTACAGAAATACTATAAAATTAATGAACTTTGAAAAGATGTTGGTTTGAGTTTTGGTGGTCTCTAGCTGTTATGATAAAGACAATGGGGATTAAGATTGTTTAAGTTATTATTTAAAAAAAAAGTGGAATGAAAATAAGGCTTATTTTAAAAGGAATGTTAAGAGATTAGGATTTGCTGAATTATTGGGATGAACTAGAAAACAAGAAGGGGAGGTATGAGGAAGTCAAAGAAATATGTTATTGAAAGACTGTTATCGAAATTGATCTGTTTTTAATATTTTTCTTTTTCTTTTTCTTTTTGTGTTTATATAAAATTGGAAAATCTAATAAATATTTATATATAAAAAATATATAAACTGCTGGACTGTTCCTGGAGGGGCTGGAAAGGACTGCGGGATAGCAGCCTACATTTGTGGACTGCACACAGGAGCAGGGCCTCCCAGGGGCATAGCATGGGTTGCCAGTGCCTGGGGTGGGGCAGATGTTGCGTCCCCTGGTGGACTGGGCAGCGGTCAGTCCCTTCCCCTGCCAGGGTGTCTCTCCTTGCAAACTAGTCCCAACCTGGGAGCAGAGATAAGGCAGAGAAACACGAATTTCCAGAGCTCCACTGTATTGTCTCACTCTCTAATCCTTGCATCGAAGCTCTCTGGGCAACACATGCAGCTCTGGCAGTACTTTCCTGCCTTCCTTCCCTCCCTCCCTCTCAGCTGACCCAGGGGTGTGCATGGGTGTCCCTTCACTGGCCACAAAAAAGAGGCACTGCGCCAGCCCCGAAGGCCTGGCCCAGGCATGGCTTGCCTCCCTTCAGCTCTGACGTCAATGAGGGAGCCTGTTATGGAGGTGCCTGGTTGCACCCTCTCAGAAATTTGTGCCTGGTTCCATGTCCCCCATGGCCCCCCACGCTACACCACTGGGACTTCCCCTTTAACTGGGACACCCCTGGTTAAGGTGTCTGAACTCCAAGGAGGAAGCAGGCATACAGCAGTGCACTATCTGCAGTACAGTAAACACTGCGCAAGCATGCGGGTCCCATGTTATGGGGAGAAGGACAAAAGTGACCAGAATCTGGACGCTGTGTCCCAAGCACCAGTTCTTCACCATGAAGCCTTTTGGCTTTGCTTTGCTCAGCTTGAGCAGCACAAGAAAGACTTGTCCAACAGTTATGCAACATCATGATGAACAGCTATGCTAAACCCTCCAGAATTATTCTGCATTGGGCTCTCTGTTAGCAATGTGATTTGCATCTATACATAAACATCTAATGTTCCTTTCTTTGCTGTTGTCTGCTCTGTTGCATCTCAGCCACATAATGTACTAACACTTTGCCCCTAGCCAAGGCAAATAAAGACAAAACTATGCGTCTTTAGCATATTTCCATTTTAACTGTTGATTTCAATATTTCCAGGGGGAGGCTCAGAAAGATATGCAACAGAATGAGAAAGCAGATCCTTGAAGAAGAAGAAAAAAAGACAAAAGTGGAAGCATTTTTTGTGATGTAGAAAAATTGCTACGGATCATGTTACAGTTCTCTCTAATGTTGATACATATTTTATAAATCAGAGAGTGCAATTACAGCTGTATCCTGGATGGTTAGATTCCCACACAGCACCTACATATTTCCAGATTTTTGTAGAGATCTTGTTGATTTATTCATAGTTGTATGCAGGGATTATATCTGTGGTAAAGTAAGCAGACCACTGACCTATGGATGACATATGACAGAAAGCCTCTCTTGTTTTGGACCAATTCGGATGGCCTTCAGGTTGAGGGCAATAGTGCCTTACAGGCAGAGCAGGGCAGTGTCCTGCCCTGGTCTGATGCTAGGTCTCACGTGCCATGGCAAGGCAGGAGCAACAGGGCCTAAGACTGGATCTAGGTGCGTAAAAAAAAATGTTTTAGGAAAGCACATTGTAAACCTCAAAATGGGAAACCGTGTTGCCAAAAGACGGGACTCCACAGCACCATCTGGTGTCACAGTGTTATAACGCATTTAAAACACTTTTTTTTTTTTACTAATGTAGTTGAGTCAGTCCACAGATAGCTCTGAGAGAGCAAATTGCTCCCACAAAGTTTGGGAGCAGACAGAGACAGTGTACGCAATGTACATTAAAGGCACATGGCTTCCCCCAAGGAAACTTCAGAAACTACAGGTTTACCCTCCCCCCTCAAGAGCTGCAATTCCCAGCAGGCTTAATAAACTACAGTTCCCAGAATTCTTTGAGTGAAAATAACTTCTGGATAACTTTAGATTCCTAAAGGGCCAGCCTTTTGGCCTGAGGGCAGGCACTCCTTCTCTTCTTCATAGCCTCTCATCTGTTGTGCTCCTTTTGCTGCTGACCCACTGAGGTGGGGTGCTTGGTTCCTCATGAGGGAGCTGGTTCTGGCCCCATAGCCCTTGGTGGTTTGGGAGGTTGTTCTGAGGCTCCTCTCCATCCCAGGTTCCCAGTCTCCAGCAGCAGGCTCTGAGTCTTGGTTGCCTCTGGACTCTTGGCTCATGACAGGCAGAGCTTGGATTCACACAAGCACCAGCACAACCCAAACAATGCAACCTGGATTCTGAATGAAGTGCACAACCTAGGCACACCTGCATGTCTGTTTATTTTGCATAATTTATCAGGGGGTAAGACATTTAAGCAGGGCTCCACTTGGTGACCATGGAACCCCAGATCTGTTCCTGTTTTGCTTTCTCAGCCATTCCTACCTGCATGAGCCTAAGACTACAGAAAGGCATTCAAGGACTAGTTCACATGTGCATATTCACTGCATGATGACTGTATTAATGGCATGCTTGTGTGAAGCAACAACCATCTAGCTACAGGCAAAACTTCCTATTGCCCCATTAAACTAAGCTGCTCAACTGAGACAGTTCACACAATCTGCAAGTGTGAACTGACCCTCACAGAGCTTAACTGGGCAGTCAGATGTGACAGCAAAGACATAGAAATAACAAAAACTCCTTATGGGTTTGGGGAAAGGCTGGAATTAAGGTGTGAGAGCCAAGGCCAGAGGAAACCCATACCTTCCATCATTTCTCCGGTGAAAATAGGGACATCCCAACATTTCTGATGAAAATTGGGGTGCCCTGCCATACCCTCCAGCATTTCTCCAATGTAAATATGGACATCCTAAGGAAGAGCAGGACATTTCAGGATCAAATCAGATGGCTTCTGTAAATCCAGGACTGTCCCTGGAAAAAAACGAGACTTGGAGGTCCTAGAAACCTAGACATTTCACAGCCGTGGCATGACTTCTAAAAGTGAAAAACTTCCAGTATAATATAATATTCCAGTGATAATATTGTTTTGGTGGGCTATTAAAACTATTTGCCTTCCTTTTTGAAAGGCTGATGCAAACTGAGTGGAAGGCACCTGAGAATTCTGCCCACGGACCTGTACCTGAATAACATGCAAAATCTCTTCTTATGATTCATGTAATCACTTCTGCAGAGCAAATGGCAAATCTTACAATTGCACTACTCTGCTTTGATGTTTTTGTTATTTATTTAAGGCGGAATTACCCATTAGGGAATTCCTGATTCGAGTATTCCCCCAATATGAATGCCTAGTTTCTTATAACCTGAAAAGAGAGAAATTAATAGCATGATCCCTCACTGATTAAATATGCTAGTTTACATTCAAGAAAGCACGCTGCTTGGAGGAAAGCAAGAACGCTTGCATTTCTAAGTTCTCCAAGAGAAAAGACAGCCAAGTTTAGAAAGCATACTTCACAGCCTTTCATGTATCTGGGAAAAGAGGCTGAAGAAGCCACAGCTATATAGTGCAGCCCAGAAACCCAACACTGACAGTACAATATTACTCAAAAGCAAGTACCACCAAGTTCAACAGGATAAATGCATATAGAACTGCAGCTTTGTAAGGGAGCACAGATATACCTTTCAACCACATTAAACTTAACAGTTACACAGCAGCTGTGTCATGTCACAGGCATGTTCAGAAAACAGGTACAGTGGTACCTTGGGTTACATACGCTTCAGGTTACAGACTCCGCTAACCCAGAAATAGTACCTCGGGTTAAGAACTTTGCTTCAGGATGAGAACAGAAATTGTGCTCCAGTGGCGCAGCGGCAGCAGGAGACTCCATTAGCTAAAGTGGTGCTTCAGGTTAAGAACAGTTTCAGGTTAAGAACAGACCTCCGGAACGAATTAAGTACTTAACCTGAGGTACCACTGTACACTTATTATTGTTTTATTATATTTATTTCATTTCTATAGATCTTTATATTTTAAAGAAAAATCTCAAAGCGGTTTACAGCATATTAAAACATCAATAAAACAATCCAGAATCAAACATTTCAGAAGAAAATCAAATATATATGGTCAAAGCAACATAATTAACAGAAGACTGAAATATTATCTTGAAAGATTTCAAAGTAAAACATTACAAAGGAGGCCAACTACAGAATACATATTTAACACAAAGGTAACGAAAATAAAATAAAATCTTAAACATTTCCAAAAAACAACAACCCATTGCTAAGTGAAGTCAAATATAAAATGCACATTTAAAACGGCATAATTAACAAGAGAATACAGTGGTACCTCTGGATACGAACAGGATCCGGAACGGATCCCTGTACGCATCCTGAAGCAAATGCAACCCGTGTCTGTGCATGCGTGGGTCACAGTTCGCCACTTCCGTGCATGCGTGTGACGTCATTTGGATTGTCTGCGCATGCACAAGCAGCAAAACCTGGAAGTAACATGTTCCGTTACTTCCGGGTCACCGCGGAGCACAACCCGAAAGCACTCAACCTGAAGCATATTTAACCTGAGGTATGACTATAAAATATTATCATAAGCATGACACAGCTGTTTGGCAGGCACAAAAAGATGGGGCAAAAGAATCCAATAGCCACACATCTCTAGAAACTGATGGGAGAGCTTTAGGTGCCTCGCCATCTCTGAAGCATGTTCAGCGAGTTTTACAGAGTTCATTGAGATTTACTTAAGTAAGCTTAAAGTTGCAATCTAAAAGTTTTTCTTAGCTAGTTTGGTGGCCCCCATTGTAGTCATTGGCAGGGGTTTCCTCACAACTAGCGGAGACTTTAAGTAGAGACTTGATAAGGAGTTTAATTGTTCCTCTGTTCCTCACTCTTACTGCCTTTTCCTTTTCTCACCCTTGGCTGCTACCTGGCTGTGAAGGAACTGGGATGAGAGGAGACAATGGACAGCCTCCTCCCCTCTTGTCCCTTTCCCTTTAGTTTTCTGGAAGTTTCTGCACTTGTTGTGCTTGTTCCTGTCCCCTGGAGATCTTGTACAGGGACACCATGACCCACTGGGTTCAGTTAAATTAAAAGGCCAGGAACAGTTGAATAATTATTTCATTGTATGGAAGCGAGGTTCTTTGATGATGACTCAGAACCCTTATTACATCTGTGCGATGTCAGCCCATGGAAATGCATGCTCTTATATAACTTTTTTTTAAAAAATGAACCATTTCAAAAAATAAAAATAGCATCTCATTTGAAACTGCACAGGCAAGCTGCTCTCATCTTCGAATTGTCCCCCCTCCCCCCGCCTGTTTTCCCTTGTTTTCAGAAGCCTAATGTCACAGGTCCATCAAAAAACCACTGCCTGGCTCAAGGACATTGGGGATGTATGCCCTGATTAATTGATTTTATAAGCATAAATGGAGAGAACGAATGTACCGCATAATATATTTGCAGGAGCCTACACAGCTGAGCCCTAAACTGCTGTTTTGCTTTGCTTTTGGGATAAAAAAATATTGCTGATGGAAATTTCTAGATGGGCAAGCCATCGCTTCCTCCACCTCGATGCAAACTCTCCTGTAGATTTCAGTATGTCTCCTCTAAGCGCAAACCTGTTCCAGGCATATTTAGGGATTTTATTCATCAGCAGTCAAAGAACTGAGCTTCTGGGGGTTTCTGCCACCCCCAGGAAGATAAAATCAAAAGGTGCTCCAGCTAGTTAATTAAAATGTTTCAGAATCTTTCACCTGCGGTGTCAAACTGTTTTATTGAGTGAAGCATTGTTAAGTGTGACAAAGCAAGGGCTGCTGCTGCTGCTGTGCTTTGCCACAGACATGGCTGCTTTATAGAAGCATATCAGAGAGCTCCTTAAACCCCAGGGTCTAATCAGGAGGGCAGAACAGGCTCGCTGTTGGGTTAAGGACCCAAGTGTAGGAAGCACCATCTTCCCATGGATTTCAAGAGTTCAGAGCTTTGCAAGGAAGAGAGTGAGTGGGGGATTTTTGCAATACTGACTGGGTTTGCCCCACATGCTTCCTCTGACCCAGAGTTCAGTAGCACTGGGAATTATAAAATCAAATCCCCAGGATCCTTCCTGTGTGGTCTCCTCCCCTTCTTCACTCTTCACTTTCAACAACAGTAGGCGGGAGCTAGAAAGATCTTTGTACACCCCTCTCTCCCCCCAAAAAGAATTGCATACCCTCCAACATTTCTCTGATGTAAATAGGGACATCCTATTCACTAACAACAACAACAACATTTATGCCCCACACATCTGACTGGGTTGCCCCAGCCACTCTGGGTGGCTTCCAACAGATATAAAAACATAATAAAACATTAAAACTTTTTTTAAAAAAAACTTTCCCTAGAAAGGGCTGCCTTCAGATGTCTTCTAAAGGTTCTATACTTACTTATTTCCTTGGCTCGGGTGTTGCATAATTTCATACCCTCAAATATTTCTCTGATGAAAATAGGGACAACCTAAGGAAGAGTGTGACGTTCTGGGATCAAATCAGAAACTGGGGTGGCTACTATAAATCTGGGACTGTCCCTGGAAAATAGGGACACTTGGAGCATCTGGAATTGGTATACACAAAGTATTTCTAGCAGGTTGAACATTTGGCTCCTGAACACCGCAACCCCGGAAGTGAGTGTTCCAGTTTGCAAATGTTTTTTGGAAGCTGAATGTCTGTTGCAGCTTCTGCAGCTTCTAATTGAGTGCAGGAAGCTCCTGTAGCCAATCAGAAGCCGTGCCTTGGTTTTCAAATGTTTTCGGAAGTTGAACGGACTTCTGGAACAGATTCCATTTGAGAACCAAGGTACAACTGTAGATAGAGGTAAGAGTTTGTTCACCCATCCTGGCTTTATCACTGAGCACCATAGCTCATCCCAAACAGGGAAGTCTTGATTGGATCATTGTTCTGAGTGAAGACAACACTCAACTGGTGGGCCCTCTGGAAAAACGCTTGCAAACAACTATTTTAAACTGCCCCTCTCACTAGGAGGACATCCATCCATATATTATTTATATTCTACCTTTCTATGTTAAGGTACCCAAGGTGGCTAATAGCGAGACAGCACTTTCTTTAAAGTGCCTCATGTGTTTTGGATTAGAAGATCTCAGTTATTTTGCTTTCTTTGTTTTTTTTTGTAAAAAGGACATATTTTAGAAAAGGTCAGAGGTGCCCTAAACTTCCACTGTGGAAAGAACTTTCCCTACTTCATCTCCTTTTGCTTCTCTCCACATTCTAGCACTTCTCTGAATATTTATCTTATGATGTGAATGCAGCTTTATTATATTTTTCTTTTGATCAGCTGCATTTCAAGTCCTCCTGTTTACCGGGAATACCTGTGCCTCCGCCCTCCTGTCACTGGAGCTTTGTGGAAGCATTATTTTTCATGCCATCCCGGAGGAATCTGGGAGCACCCTGGGGAGAACGGGAAGAAAGAGACCCAGAAAGAAAGGAAGTTGGCAAGCCAGATGTGCACCAGAGAACTTCTAATCTCATTGGACCTACAGGCTTTCTTTTCTTTTCACATGACTGTGTGTAAAAGTCTCTAAGCATTTCAAAAACAAACTATTCATCCAGTCCTTGTCCCTTTTTAATAATCTGAATGCACAAATGATACCGCAAAAGCATACCATGCACATCGTCAAGGGAATGATACACAGGGCCTGAAAACTATTAATCCCTGTAAGTAGTCCATTTGTTTGCAAATGCAGAATGGTTTGATCTTTAAAAAACAAACAGCAGCATGACCTTAACTTCCTGGGGTGTTGGTTTCACCTGTTGTGTCTCTGGTCACCACCAGCAGTTGGTGCATTGCAACTTGTGAAAGAGATGTGCCCTTCTACCCTGAGAGGGTCAACCTACTACTGTCCTTAACACTTTAGCACTTACGTCTCGCCCAGTGGTCATCCTGAAAAGTGGGTTTCCCTAGGAGTAAGAGAACGTGGGTACTTTTTAAAAAGCAAATTTCCAGTAGCTTCCTCGTTTTTCTAAAGGCAAGCTCCTAAATCCCACGCACAAAAGCTTGGAAATATCTGAACAATTGGTGGGAAAAGGCTCCCAAGCAAAACACATTGAAACACTTACTAGTTAGGACAAGTGCTTTTTTTCTTTTTCCTTTCCTTTTTCCTTTTTGTGCATTAGCTCTAGAATTACTACATTTATCCAAGGAACGGTGGGAGCGACCAAAGGAACCATAACTGATTTAATGAGCCATTCGCTGTTTCACTGTAACACCCGTGTGTACTTAGACATGCATGGCTTAATCTTTGAGACAAGCATATGCTACTGGCAGGATCAACCAGCTAGCCGCCCTGGACCCTTGCTCATGGGAGACGGGTCATGGTAGTCAGCTTGGCCATGCTGCACCCCTGGGCTGGCCCCTCAGCCGAGCTGGTGGGCAGACGAGAGCGGAGCCGCCCCGGTTCCTTGCGCGGGGAGCAGCCAAGGGGGCCTGAGACACACTGGGATGGCTAGCTGGGAGAACGACAACAACGCAGCCGGGGGAGCGAGAGACAGGTGGGCACCGGGAGGTTGCGGATGCTGAGAGGACAGCGGATGCTGAGACGGCAGCCATGCCATCGTCTCTGGCTCGGCGGGCCCCTAGACCCCACCCCGATGCCGGGCGGCGGTGGGCGAGGGGAAGCTGTCGGCATGGCACGGCCGTGCGCAGAACGGGCGGGATGTGGCGCCGCCTGGGAGCGGGTGCCGCACCTAGATCGGGTCGCTACAGAGGGCGTCGGAACGCCAGACGGATGTGGGGAAGGGGAGGCGTCCGCTCCACCTGAGCACCGGTGGGCAGGCCAGCCCACGGAGGGCCCTCCCCAATGCAACAGTTGCTGCAGGCGGCGACACCAGTGCTTTTTTTCTAAAGAAATGTTTTGGGGTACTCTCATTTTCCTACTCATATTGAAATGCTGCCCCTCAATGAGGTCAAACTTAGATTCACAAAATGTTTAGGGCTATGTGTACGCCCACATCCCTCCAGAACAAAAAGCACTGGTTAGGACCATAGTGTAGTGCTCAGATGACTGGTTCACTATGTGCACATTTAGTCTTCAAATCAGCTGAAAAAGCAGAAATGTGAACAATTCATATTTGGCAGTAATGTGTTTCCACCTAGACCTGTGCTGACTCTCCCACAAGCAGAACAAACAGCTGCACATCCGCTGAAAATGTCCTTGTGATTAGTTACTTGGTCTTTAGTGGCAGGGATTCCAAGGCTGAGACAGGAACTGAATCTCCCGTGGCTGAAACCTAGCCAAGGGAGCTACCATGAGCCCACACAGAAAGCACAGCACTGTCTGATACACCTGGAGAGAGCCATTGTGGTGTAGCAGCCACTGTGCTGGAGTAGGAACAGGGAAATGCAGGTTCAGATCCCCTTTCAGCCAGGAAGCTTAATGCACCAGTCATCAGGTCTCTGCTTAATGTGTCTTGCAGGGTTTTTGCGATGAAAAAAGGAGGGAGAAGGGAGACTGTGCATGCTGACTTAATGTCAGAAGCAGGCTGGCAGTAAATCATATTGTGCAAGTTGGAGTTAACTCTTTTTTGCAAAAACATGATCTGCCTGGACCTGGTGCAGTATCAGTCCGAACAATACTCTCCAGGCCTTTTTTAAGCAGTCGGGAGACTGTGCCTGCTTGCCTGTCTTTGCTCCTCCTGTTTATTGCCTCTCCTGGTTCTGGGAGACCAGGGGGAAGGGCAGGTTGCTGCAGCAAGATGGGGAGACAGCCATGACTCTTTACCAGCTGGACTCATATCTGCTTCTTGGCCTCCCTCATTCTACGCTTCTGCTTCAGCTTCTGCCTCTGATTCTGGACTTCTCTCTGTCACAGATTCTCCCAGCTCACTAAACCCTGCTACCTCTTCAGCTTCCAACACCTCTTCTTCTCCCTCTGGCCACTCATTGTTGTCCCATCCCCACCCCTGGCTCTGAGCCTTCTTCCCCTGGTGGTTCCCCAACTGTTTCATCCCACTAATCATCTGTGCGCAACCAGTCCATGACACCTAAGTTTCTTGGAGCAAGGACAGGATAAAAATGTAAACAAACAAACATCAACTGTTGTGATTGGACAGGTGCTTCTATAGGCCAGGTCTGCTATGGATACACTAAGAGCTCAGCTTTCTGCACTTGCCTGGCTTACAGCACTTCTGCCTGCTGCATTTTAGTTTTCAGTAAGTCAGTCAATTAATTTATTGCAGTCAATAGGCCAAAATTAAAAACATACAATACTCAACAACCCCATAGCAAAACAAATTATAAAGTGTGACACAAAGCTTTGAGTTTTTATCTTCCGTTAAAAGTAAACTGAACAGCAGTTTGGTCAGCAAAGGGCCAATAAAAGGTAAAGGGACCCCTGACCATTAGGTCCAGTCGCAGATGACTCTGGGGTTGCGGTGCTCATCTCGCTTTACTGCCCGAGGGAGCCAGCGTACAGCTTCCGGGTCATGTGGCCAGCATGACTAAGCCACTTCTGGTGAACCAGAGCAGCGCACGGAAACACCGTTTACCTTCCCACCGGAGCGGTACCTATTCATCTACTTGCACTTTGACGTGCCTTCAAACTGCTAGGTTGGCAAGAGCCAAAGGGCCAATAGTATACTGCTAAAATCCAGCATAGAAAGGACAGAACAGAAGGATGCACTGCATAGATTCTTGCCCTTAAGGAAGGAGGGGTGCCGCCACTACACCTGCCCCAAAGCTCTTGGGTTGGAAGAACATTAAATGTGACCAGGAGGGAAAAAAAGAACACTCCACAAATCACTCCTTTCAACTAGAGATTTCAAGAACTCTGGGCCGAAGAACACATATTCAAGGTTGAGATTTGGGCATAGTCACTCACAGCCCAAGCCACAAAACCCACCCTGAGTTGGAATCAATATTCATCAATCAAACCCTCCCCTCCCCCGCAAAGGAGACAGTGTAAGTAAAAGTATGTGACAAAGGAGTTAAATATAGAGAGCCAGTGCCCCTCTTTATATAGTGAGTTGAAGTATATGCCCACAAATAATTTACAGTCTGGAATGAGGCAGACCCGTAAATCGTCAATTTTAAAAATAAGCACACTAAGGAGAACACAAGAAGCATATGCTAAGCAATGACTGACTGACTGACAGCCGCCATAACGGATTGTCAGGTTTAGAGAGCTGGCTTGCTAATTGGCTGACATAATGAGGTAGATGCCTGGCACTCCCAGAGAGAACAATTGTGCACTCTTCCATCAATCTTCCTCCAGACATCTTGGCATTCAAAATACGGCAAAACCACTTAACTACAATTTTTTAAACAGGCATGGGTAAAGATATCTGTACATGTGTTAAATCCAAGGCAAGGAATTGCTATGTTGGGAGATATGAATGTACACTTCCACAACAGCAATGAAACCACAGGTTGTCAATACTTCAGGATGCCCACTGCATACCAGGTAATTAACTGAGGAGGTACTAAGTCCAACTGAGGACCAAAGTTTGAATTTTAATTATCTGGCACTTGCTCCCTTCTTTCCAAATTCACTCTGAATTAGAATTCTGTCTCTCTTCCAGTTTCTAACAGTGCTTGAAGTGTGAAAGGGTATGGCAAAGTTGCTAAGTTAGCTTTCCCACTGCAGAGATAGCCCAAGACTTGCACTATTCGTGGGCTACTGCATGCTTCAGGAGAGTCTCTCCAAGTCCCCACCCTGTTGCAACTTGGAGGAAGCTTTTCAGTGTGGCTGCCCCTGTTCTGTGCAACAGCATCTCTGTTGAGATACGACAGCCACTCACTATTTGCAGCTGAAGACATGTTTTTTTCAACAAGCTTTTCCATGTTGATTGGGAGTGGTTGGGGTGGGATTTATGTCTCTGAGTTGGGTGTTTTGCTTTGTTTTGTTTTAAAACCTGTCTTTGGCTGTGTTATGCATTGTTTCTAAACCTATTTTTAGTCATTTTCATTGTTTGCTTGTAAATCACCTTGAAATTTATATGGAAGGTGATCCATGAACCAATACAACAACAACACAACCCCCTCTGTGCCATGCCACAGGACCACTTATCCACCTAAGAATGATGTCTTGGCCCCAAAGTGCAGCAGACCCACAAGCATGATGGTGATATCCTTTCTCTGTTGTTAGTTCTCATCACCTGACAGTCAAAAGTCTATTATCTCTAGGCATGGAAGTAGTGCATTTTATATGCCTGATAACTTCTTGGAACATTCTGTGAGCCATTTATTTTAAAGACAATCATGAGTGTCCTATATAACAGCAATGTATTCCAAAAGTCTGTTGTGCACAGTATGAAGTATATACTTTCTTCAGCTTGTCTTGAACCTGTAATTTGTCAACAGATGATTTAGTTTTTGCATTCTGAGAGACCGTGAAGATTTCTCCCCAGTTCATTCCCTCCATCTGGCTCCATATCATGTGCTCTTAGGACACATAATATACATCTATTGTTATGGTCGTATCTCTCTCTTATTCTACCCTCCTCTGCTCAATTCTTGCTGCTTCTAAGGAAGGTATGATGCTGCAAACACTGCTCAGCTGCATTATTGGACAATTTGGTTTTGTGTTATTTATTAAGTTGAACATTTCTCTCTTGGTGTTGATTATATGACTCGGTATCAGGAGAATTATTTTTTTAGCTACTGACATTTCCTTTGTTGCCAGTCCAAGGCTTCCTCTCTCGCTACACTGACAAATCACCAAGCACCCTTCCACTGTGAATTATTCCCAAGAAATTGCGTATTAACTGCTACCTCCCTGCTAGGACACCACAGTGAAAGGGAACAGTGCATTGACCAAACATCCATCGGAATGTACTGTTTTTGATTCTTTCCACATGTTGTGTTCCATGACAAACACGCAGGCCATGCATCCCTTAACAGACACTTAACAGACATTGATTTCTGAAGTTCGATGTGTGTCCCATGCTGGGGCTCAGGGCACATAGTACATGGTGAATGATAAAATCATTTCAAAAATATACCAAATAAAATATTTCTTAATATCAGCCATCAAATCTTAGATGGAACATAGTTTACGGGAGATGCTCAGACTGGGGCTTGGCAACCACCCATTATTCTGTGGCATTTTCACTGACCTTGCAGCTCAGATTATACATATACATACATACATATATATATATATGAAAAGCCATGCTGGATCAGACCAATAGCCCAGAGCATCCTGTGTCCTACGGTGTCCAACCAGGTGACTATGGGAAACCCAGCAGGACATGAGTCCAAGAACCATTTCCTGATGTTCTTCCTTGGTGGCTGGCATTCACAGAATCATAGAATTGTAGAGTTGGAAGGGACCACGAGGGTCATCTAATACAACCCCTAGCCATGCAGGAGTCTTTTGCCCAACATGGGGCTTGAACCCACAACCGTGAGATTAAGAGTCTCACACTCTACCAGCTGTGCTATGCTGCTGATCTTGGAATTAATATACAGTGGTACCTCGGGTTAAGTCCTTAATTCGTTCAGGAGGTCTGTACTTTACCTGAAACTGTTCTTAACCTGAAGCACCACTTTAGCTAATGGGGCCTCCTGCTGCCGCTGTGCCTCTGGAGCACGATTTCTGTTCTCATCCTGAAGCAAAGTTCTTAACCTGAAGCACTATTTCTGGGTTAGCGGAGTCTGTAACCTGAAGCGTATGTAACCTGAAGCGTATGTAACCCGAGGTACCACTGTACAGCCAACACCACGACTAGGAAGCCATTGATAGCCTTATCCTCCAATAATTTGTCTAATGCCTCATTAAGCTGGTCACCATCACTGTCCTGTGGAGGCGATTTCCATAGTTTAACATTTCCATGGTTTAACATTGTTTAAATATAATACATCATGAGTATGGCTACGGCTGTACTCAACAGATAACATTTTGTTTCCCATCAGACAAATGTGTCTGGGAACTCGTAAGCAAAGCATGAAGGTGATGGTCTTCATCTTCAGCAATTGGTATTCATATGTACACTACCTTGTACATTATGGTTAGTAGCCAGTGCTAACTTACCTATCCTCCATAAGATTTTGAACTTCTTCTTTTTTTAAGCTATCTCGGTATCCACATTTGTAGTGAATTTTGCAAGTTAGTTTGCATTGTGTGAAGAGGTATACTTTCTTTCGTCTGTGTATACTGAAAATCAGCTTCATTAGGTGATCTCAATAGGGTCTCAATAGGACACAGGGGAGGGAGGATATTGAGGGAATCTCAATCTTTATAGATCTCTCTCTCTCTCTATGTCCTGTCATAATTGTGCCTCCTTTTTCCTTTGTTCATACCGTAAGAGGGCCATTTTTCATGGTAAGCTGTAGTAGAGATTTTGCATTCAAAGATTTGCCAAGCCCCATAAAATGCCTCTTTGGGAAGCACTGAAGGATGCTTTTGTCTGAATTAAAGTGCTAACAGGAAGTGGAGTTTCAACATACAATTCATTCAGCCAGATTTATTATTATTATTAGATATTTCAGGTGCATTTTAGACAAACGCTAGGGATGGAGCAGTCCTGATATTTCAAGTAAAAGTCATGGGGCCAAGGCAAAATTACAGCCCTGTAGGTGGAAGAAGAGGGTGGATGATGAGACCGGTGAAGGAATGACATAGGATGTGTCCAGGACTGGCCCAGCTTTTGAATCACACATACCTGTATCAGGCAGAAGATTTGAAGCAGCAGCAGCAGCAGCAGCAGCAGCAGCAGCAGCAGCAGCAGCGAGTCATCCCCTGTCTGCCTGCCCAAGCCCCCACTGGGAAGCCAAAACAACCATGCCTCCCTGCTGCTTGGCTGGGGGCTTGGCAAAGCTTGCAAGTCTTTCAGCAGCTTCTCTACAACACTTGTGGAGCTGCAGCCACAACATGATCCTGTCTCATATGGGGTCATAAAATGTCTTGGGCTGGCAACAGCTTCATCCTCACGAAGGCTGTAATCCTATATGCACTTTCCTTGGAGGTAGCAGGGCTTAGTGAGCTGGGAGAGTCTGTGGCGGGGAGAAGTCCAGAATCAGAGGCAGAAGCTGAAGCAAGAGAGGAGGGAGGCCAAGAGACAGAGATGAGTCAAGCTGGTGTCTCCACTTGGTGCTGCGGCAATCTCCCTTGCCCCTGGTCTCCCAGAACCAGGAGAGGCATGAAACGGGAGGAACAAGACAGGCACACAGACACAGTATCTGATTGCTTGGGGAAAGCCCTGGAGAGGAGGGGACTTGGATGGACAGCTGTGGGGAGGCAGGGACTTTCAGCCTCAGCAACTGATTCATGGGGTAAGACCTATCAGGGAGGATCTGCTGTGCTCATTAGGCCTGACACTTAGCCAAGACTATGAAGAACATGCTTTTGCTAATAAAACTTTGAATGGTGTGATTTACTGCTGGCTCGCTCTTTGACGGATTATTACATGGAAACTGTATTATTGAGGCATGTGTATTTCGCCATTTAATTCCCAGTCTGTTTGTACCCATGTTAAAAATGCAAATTGAAAGCATTGATTATCAATATTGTTTATAAGTTTAAGGGATGCATGAGGTTGAAAGGCAAATAATAGAAGTCTCAGCTCCAACACAGACAGACACGGACTGAAACTGTGCTGGAGAGCACTAGTTCCTCCACTGGTGAGGACTGAACAATGGTGGTGTGCAAAAAGAGAAAGAGGTGTATCATATTCCTGTGTGATATTTCTAATCAAATTCCATTTTAAGATGGGATGCCTTTTACTGGGCTTAAGGTCATTTCAGTTACAGTAGCATTAAGGTTTTTCAATAAAACATTTTAAATGCCTGTTATATAACTGCTTTTAAAACATTTAACAGCCACATTGGTTACATGACCTGGGACAAAGGATATTTTCTCAGCACATTGATATATGGTATACAGAATACCCATATGGGAACATTACAGAATGGCCTCAGGTCATCCCGTAATGTGCAGTACAGGATTTATTTTCTGTACCAAAACAATGATTGTTAATGAATCCAGAGGCAGCGAAAGTTCAATGACATGGCAAAAGACAGAGATGATAGATTGATTAAGGGCAAAAGAAACCAGCTAACGTAGCAATTGGCAGGAAGGGGAATTAAACAGCCCCAGCGTATGTTAGGCATATGCACTGACTGACAGCCCAGCTAAAACTGTGCTTGATTTTAAGCCAACAAATTTCAGAGCTGCCCATGCAAAACTTCTAAGGGCAGGGCAGTGACTGCTCAAAACCTTTAGTTACTGCATAGTGACCTGCTCCCTAATTAAGGTAAGTCACCATGAACATTTGACACCAGCTACAATGTTAGTGGACAGTCACAACTTTTGACAATATACCAGGAGAAGGACCTGTCCTAGCACCAACAACAACATGTGGCCAAAGTGAGGGCGATCCAGTGGACAGAGTGCCAGACTTGAACTATGGAGAGCTGGGTTCCAATACCCACTCAGACACAAAGCTTGTAGGCTAAGTCACCATCTCTCAGCCTAACATCTCACAAGGTTGTTAAAAAGGTGGTGGTGCAAACAGGAAGATCCATGCCAGCTGTTCTGATTCAAATCAGGCATGCAGGCAGAGGAGATCTTGTGCCAATGCCCCCACCTCAGTGTAGAAGGTGAGCCATGTTTGGTGGGACTTACCATTAAAGGTGTCAGTGGGGTGTGTGTGTCACTCACTGCACCCTAGCACAGCCTCTCAAAGGTCCAAATCCAGAGCACTGTCTGCATTGTTGCAAGGGATGAAGTGTTGAAATACACAGCTCAGATCAAGAGATGTACTCTGTTGGCTTTCAGACTGGCCATCATTATTATTGACCTTTTTCAGGTCTATGTTTACAAATGACATTTAACACAAACCAGTGTTAAATAGTTACCTTCCAATGCATCGAAGGCAACATCATCTTCCAGGAACTCATCTTCCTGCTTTTTCTTGTGAAAAGACAGTGGCCATTTGGGACATCATCATCATCAACCTTTATTATGGTCCAGAGACCCAACAAATCGTTACAAAGCAATACACAATTCATACAGCCTGGGACATCATGCCACAATCCCCTCGCCAAAAAAGCACGTTTCTGGGTATGGTGGCCAAAATCACACATTTGGGGGCACTGTTTTGGGGTAGGAATCATGGTGCAAAATCAAGTGAGATCATGGCACCCAAAATGACTGCCAGGATGTCCCGTCGCCCCCGGACATTTGCAGGGTATACAATAATGAAGGAATCAGTTACCCACCTCTAACCAGTTAATCTCCTAGCCTTGAAATCTAAGCCAATAAGTATTCAAATCCTATGATAAAAAAGCAGCAATGATATTCCTGGATCCACGCATGTTTTAGGCCTTGTTGTGATCTTAAATCTTAATAAGCCTAAAGAGTTGTTGTATTTCTTCCACAGCCAGTTTTACTGTAAGCCATTGAACTAGATGTTTCCAAAGAGAACAGCTGGCATTTCATTTAATAAAAGATTCCCTTTAAGGACTGTATTTCCAAACAATATCACAGTAGCCCCATTCACAGGGCTATAGTTAAGGCTGTGTCAATACTTCTCTTATAAACCTTGTTTTGGTTTTTTAAAAAAAACTTCATAGCTTAGACATAATTAGCTATGAACTGAAGTAAGCACACCATAAGGATTTTATTTGGCTGTTTGGCATATCCCCCACTCCCAACCCAAGATCAATACAGTGAAGGGAAGTTTTTAGTGTGTCGTGTTGTATTGTGCTTTTACTAATTTTTGTTGGGAGTCGCCCAGAGTGGCTGGGGCAACATTATGGGCAGCATAAAAATAATACATTTTAAAAATTATTATTATTATTATTATTATTATTATTATTATTATTATTATTATTATTATCTTTCCAATTCTTATTGTGAATGAGAGAGGTGTGGAGACAACTTGGATCTTTACAAAGACATTTAAGCAGATTTGGGTGTCTAATGCAAAAAACAGTAACTTTTGGTAAAGCTCAAAGTATCACTTGTGATTTGAATAGGATCAGTTGCTCCCAAGAAACAGTTGAGTCTTTCCCTTTTGTCATGATCTGGAAAAAAAAGCTGCTGCCTTCAGTTCTGCTTCAGAAAAACCAGACTTACTACTGCCACTACTACTAAATCACATCAAAATCAGACATATAATTAGAGGAAATACTTCTGGATTTCCCTTTCTCTGTTGCAGATCCGAAGGCAAGACTCTCAAGATCCTAAGGATGGCTTTGCTATCCCTGCCTCTACAGAAATAGCTTATGAGAGATATCTTTATTAATTTTGTGCCCTTTTATCATTTTTCTTCTTCTTTTACTTGAATTCTCTAGGTCAGCCATATCTTCAGGGGTGGCAGAGGGATTTAATTGCTTTTCACTTCCTACCTTCGTCTCAGGGTGACCAGCCCATTAATAATGCACAGGAAGCAACTAAGAAATGCATGTTAGATTAGGGATTAATTGATATTTGGAAAGATTTCAATCCACATTTGAAGAAGGTTACATATTTTAGTCTTAACTCTCCTACCTGCCTGTTTGATTATTTCAAAATTGGCAGAAACCCTGTGCTCTCCCTTTTTAATTTCACTTATTACCTTCCCCTTTTGGCCTACTCAACCACTACATTGAGCAGCTGGTCATAAACCATGTGTGGCCATTGTCCTTGGCTTAAGACAATCTTATTTCTGATATTTATTATTATTTATTATTATGATAAGCATATCCACTAACGGAGGCTGATTTTTCCACAAATTTATCCCCCTCCCCACTGTGTGAAATAACATTATTTTTACTAAACAGTAATGTATGAATTAATGCTTGAAAGTCATTGGTTTGGAAATCTTAGCATAAGAGACAATCAGCCATTCTAGACTAAGCTCTTTCTTCCTCTGGTAGAAACTGACCTTTTCTGCATCATCTTGCCACTTGTGAGGTGCAGACTTTTGTTAAAATGACTTTCTGGGTTCACCTAAAGCTTTTTTGGGCCACCACACATTTGGTTCCATCAACTCATTCCTAGCACCCTACTACCTTGTTCAAAAGCATTATTCAGAATAGGAGTGTATGGGGGTGGGTTTAGTTCTGAGGTAGCTTGTCCATCTTTGGTCCCCACCCTGCACTCAGTTCTCACCTGGGGCTGCTGGAAGTATGTGACAGAGGCCACATCCTGGGGAACGACTTCAACTGGCCATCTAAACCAGGTGAGGGTAGCCGATAGGTCTCAAAACCTTGGCATGTTAAGGACTTCCTTTGCATGCAAAGACAGGCTCTGGCAGATTGAGCAGAGGAGACCAGTAGTGGATCCACCCCCCAGGGTGTTTCTGCATGTGCTGTAGAGGGAAGTGAGGGACTTGTCAACCTAGGAAGGTAGCCTATCTAGGAGAAGGAAAAGCCAGGATGGCTTTTATAAATTCACAGAAAATAGGGACACTTGGAAGGTATGCCTTTGCTTGCCAGTATGGAGGAAAGGGAGGGGTCTGTAACTGCATGTAGAAACTTGCCCACTATGCAAAGGTGAAATTTGCATTAATTGCTCTGCCTGCCTTCACCTCAAGTCCTGCCCACCAGCAACATGTGGCTCCTGGGAATGTAGTGCTGCATTAGCTCACAGAGAGACCTCCCACCCCCAGTCACTGTTTAAAATGCATAGGCAGATGAGTGTTTAATTCTGGAACTGAATGAAATGTGGGCTTGTTCAGTTCAGGAAAGGCTGAACTTGTGCAAACAGGAACTGAGCAAGGAGAGCACTGTGGATTTATTTATGTTTGTTTGTTTGTTTTTACTGAGACCACAGGACATACAAGTGGGCACATTGGCACCTGCAGCTGTCAGCCTGGCAGCCCTTGTGCCTGTGGTTGCATGCTAACATGGACCTTGCCATCCTATTAATCTGGAGACATTTCTGTTTCATTAGAACTCGGAAAGACTTGTGAAGGTCATTAGGACATAAAAATTATTGCTTTTGAGAAACTGGAAGGGGGAAAAAAATCACACTTGCAGTATGATGCTAGGAAGTTAATGGGATTTAGAAGTGATACTGCTCATTCATCAACGGAGGTCATGTGTGACAAAAATTATGCCCACACCCACGTGAAATAACAATGCTGGTCACACCCTAAGCAGTTTTGAATGCAACCTCTATAGTCCAAAGGAACAAAACAGTTGTTTCTAGTCAACAAAGCCAGGCTCATTTGAGGAAAGGGGGGTGGGGGGAGAAGGAACTCTGGAATTCCAGCACAGAAGAATACTAAGGATACGTACATAGATAACATAATTCGAGTGGTGAGTCACTGAAAAGTGCACATGCAGCATTTTGCACAAACATATGTTTTTTTCAGGATCAGCTTCATCAAAAATTCTTTTCATTTGCAAATGAAGCTGGCTGTGGCCAGCACTGATTGGCTGGGCCCTGTGATGTTACAGGGTCGCCAGCCCACCCCATAAACACTTTCTGGAGCAGCTTTCAACAAGTTAAAAAAAGCACACACAAAAAAAAAAAACTAGTTGCCAAATGAATACACAATAGAACGAACTGTTATACCACATTTTAAAAACAAAAAGGCAGAGGGCTGATATGAAGCACGTAGGATAGAGATAAGCATATTAATCAGCATTTTAATCACTGCCAAAGTGGTGTGAAGCTTGCTATGGTCCACAAGAGCAAAATGCAGCAACTCTCTTATTCATACACACTTGTTTGCACCTTGAACCAGCAGCCATAAGAAAACCGCTCCCCTACTTTTTAAACACTGGCTTTCACCCCCATTTTGCAGCTGCGTCGAAGTCAGACGTTGGATTTAGAAATCGCAGACCAAGACAAGGTCTAAGTAAAGTAACGGGTGCTTTCTTGTAGACACTGGTGGTGAGTTTGTAAGCGGCTGTAATCTTTTTTTATGACAGCATTTGAAGTTAAGAATAATGGAATCGTGTAGCAAGCATCTAAGAGTAGACAATTTGGACATGTTTCAAATCTGCAGAGTGTACATCAGAGAGAGAGAGAGAGAGAGAGAGAGAGAGAGAGAGAGAGAGAGAGAGAGAGAGAGAGAGAGAGATGTACTGGGTTATCATAAAAACACAAGTGGCCTTCCCCATTTAGTTATTAAAATGTCAAAGGAGACTTAGACCTGAGTTTTACATAAGGAGGACAAAGAAGTGTCTAGAATACTGATCACTACAATGCCTGATGAGCTCTCTTAATCAAAAGGCAGGGGGTCCTCAAAACCTTGTCAAATCTCCCCCAAGGCAAGAAAATGCTTTCAACCTTCCTGAGCATAACTAAGGCTGAAATCTCAGGCTCAAACTACACATTTCATGGATAGTTACTTCCGCCCCCCTCTGTTCAAACACAAGATAGGATTGGACAGGCTCTGAATTTGCGTGGAGGGAGGGTGGGCAGAGAGATGATGATTAACTGGGTTCCCTGCATCTCCCGCCACCTCCCAAGGGTGAAAAAGGAGCTTAAGGAATTGGGAAAAAATGACCAAAGGAGACAGGATTAAGCAGCTGTTCTCTGCCCACCCTTCCTCCACACAGGCTCACAGGCTGTTCAGACTGATTTTGGAAGTTAAAAAACAAAAACCAAGAAAGAAAACACAGAAATTTGTGTAACATGTGGTTCTAGTTGGTAAACCTGTGCTTGAGAATTGTCAGTTCCTACACTAAGAAAATTGGGGTGTTGGTTAGAACACTCAGTTAAAATGCTTCTTCGCAACATCTGATTTTTTAATGTGCAGGGCAAGGGAAGATTATGACCAATTCCAAACCCAGCCAACACTACTGCTAAGACTTTGCAGCCACAAAGTCCACTCTAGAGTTTACTGTTTTTCTTTCAGTTGTTTGTATTCCCATTTAATTTGTGTAATCCACATGGCATTACTCTCAAGCAAGACCAATCTCACTGCTCCCCGCCTGATGTGTGGATAATCTGATAAACTGGTGGAAATCAGGCTCCAAACTGCACCACTCTGGCCTGCAGGTGACTACTTTTGGTGTTTTTTGGAGTGGGTGAATCAATTATCACTTTCTGCTACTCACTTCTACTCTGTGCTCTCTAGTACTTCAACAGTTTAATTTCTTTTTTGGCCATGCTCACAACTCTTTCCTGAATGACGGTTTTCTTTCTTTCTTTTAGTATCTCGGGTTTGCAGAGAAACATAAGCAAACCACATAAAATACAAGAAATATTGGGTAGCAATCTGAAAAAATTGTTACAAGAATTTACATTTGCTTTCATTTCTTTCCCAATGTGCTAGTAAGGTTGGTCAGCAGCTAATCCAAACATGCACACACTCCTTTTGATACCTCACTTTCCCACAAAACCAGAGAACAGCACAAATTCACAGTTGCCTGACTGTGCTTTTGTATGCTTCCAGGGTGGGGAATTAAAAAAATAATAAGTAAAAAACAAGGTATATGTGCAGCTATAGAATCAGAGTTGTGGACCACCCTGGTCTAAATTCCAAATGGTAGAAGAGTGGGTTAACAGTTCAATTATGTTCAAATGTGGACAAGCCCTATGTGCTGCTGCAGTCTAGCTTTGAACCAGAAAGTCCTCAGTTTCAATCTTGACTCTGCAAAGATTAGCCGTGGGTAAGACAGTCTCCCCTGCCATCTTATACAGCTTGCAATATTTAACCTAGTCTAGTGAATTGCGGGTGGCGCTGTGGTCTAAACCACTGAGCCTCTTGGGCTTGCCAATCAGAAGGTCGGCGGTTCGAACTCCCGTGATGGGGTGAGCTCCTGTTGCTCAGTCCCTGCTCCTGCCAACCTAGCAGTTCAAAAGCACATCAAAGTGCAAGTAGATAAATAGGTACCGCTCTGGCAGGAAGGTAAACGGCGTTTCCGTGCGCTGCTCTGGTTCGCCAGAAGTGGCTTAGTCATGCTGGCCACATGACCCGGAAGCTGTACGCCAGCTCCCTTGGCCACTAAAGCGAGATGAGCACCACAACCCCAGAGTTGGCCACAACTGGACCTAATGGTCAGGGGTCCCTTTACCTTTAGTGAGCTGCTGTAGGGATTCTTGGGACACAAGCACTTTGAATGCACTATATATATTTCATTGCCTTCTTGGAGACTGGGAGGATGGCCCTATTTGGGGAATGTATTCCCCCGCTGCTACCTGATAATCAGCACAAGAGATGAGGTGCAGATCCTCCCACAGGGAGAGATTAGATATGAGTTAGATAAAGGGGAAATAGACATTAAAGATATTTTATTGTTTTGTTTACATGTATTAACAGTTGATCTTTTCAAAGACCATTAGCACAGCTCCTCCATAGAGGTATGTAGGGAATGTTATTAATGCTGTTTTTATTAGCTATATATTTGGTTAAGGTTGCTTGAGTTTTTATCTTTTAATCTGCAAGGCTTTGCAAACATTTTTTAACCCCTTTGCTGATTTATAGGAATTGTCTGATTAATTAAAATGAAGTGAGCACTGTAAACTGTAATGGAGTCACAATGGGGCAGTTATCCTTCCTTTTAATTAAAACGTGGATGCAAGAAATTATCTTTTTCTAGTGGTCATATATCTTTGGGCTTTGGGGCTTGATTTCAAAGGCACTAAAATTCATGGAAGATCCTGTCGGTACAATCCAAGAACAGAATAAAGCACAATGCAACTAACCCTCTGGCTTTGATGCACCCAGACTTCCATCTATTCTGGCTCCCCAGTGTGGCTAATATTGAAGAAGGGGAAAATTCTGAGGGAGCTTCACCCACAATCATAATCATTTACTAAAATCAATCCATTGGGAGATGTCCTAAAGCTCAACAGTACCCTCATTCATGGGACACAGGTGGCGCTGTGGGTTAAACCACAGAGCCTAGGACTTGCCGATCAGAAGGTACGTCAGAGTGCAAGTAGATAAATAGGTACCGCTCTGGCGGGAAGGTAAACGGCTTTTCCATGTGCTGCTCTGGTTCACCAGAAGTGGCATAGTCATGCTGGCCACATGACCCGGAAGCTGTACGCCGGCTCCCTCAGCCAATAAAGCGAGATGAGCGCCGCAACCCCAGAGTCGATCATGACTCGACCTAATGGTCAGGGGTCCCTTTACCCTTTCCCTTTCCCCTCATTCATGTATTTTGCTACTTTCTTTGGCAGAAGAAAAGGCAAAGAATTAAACCCTACACAAATCCAGAGTGGAGACCCTAAGATGGTTAGCTGGCGCCTTTATGCCTCCTTCTGGCAACTCCTACAGCCAAGCTGGTGCAAAATGTTTTGCTCTGCTTTCCTTTGGACACAGCAGCGAGGCCGAGAGGCGGGCAGCCCAGGACCTCCTGACACACTGCCCAGGCTTGTGCCCCACGGAGGTCACTTTAGTGCTGCCAGGGACACCAGTTCCTAGGGGTGAGCCACTTGCCCCACCCCTATATTTTGGGGGTAGGGGACAGGCTACTGCATGCCCCCAAAGCACGGAGCCGAAGAATGCAGCTCCATCAGATGGCTCCTTCTCCTTCTGCGTTGGAGGGGAACAAAGGGTTCTAGGAACCCACCATATCCCTTGTATCAGGTAGCGCCAAATAACTGGCAATACATATTCAGGAAAGGATTTAAAACATGGTTTGCACTCAAAGGTTCCCTTCCTCTCAAAGGAGATGCTTCCTATGGAGAAAACACTTTCTTTGGAGGGAGGGAAACATTGGATGCAATGGATCCAATACCTGGATAGCTCAGCTGGTTAGAATGTGGTGCTAATAACACCAAGGTTTCAGGTTTGATCCCTGTATGGGAGAGCTGCATATTCCTGCATGGCAGGGGGTTGGACTAGATGAACCTCAGGGTCCCTTCCACTTCTATAATTCTGTTAATATTCTGTGAATGAATCTTCCACAGCCCACCCCCCCACCCCAGTTCATTTTAGGATCCTGCCTTTCTAAAGCATTTACCATATTGGCTATGATTCATACAGTCTTTCAAGCACATACATGAAAAGTTGATATTATCAGAATCCCTCCTGGTATAAGACTGAATATGAAGTTTCCAGGTGTTGCATCAAGCTCAACAAAGGCAGGAGGATGGTTGCTGAGGCTGATGCCCCGTAATTAGCACTGGTCTTTTGCTTGCTTGCAACTTACCCTGCATGCATCCACACATTTCCCTGGTCTTTTGGGCCAAATTCTAGATGGTAGGATGGAATGCCTGGGACCAGCAAAGCTGCCCCACATTGCCCTAGTCCTGGCTCTGTATTGCCTCTGAAACATCTGAGCCTGATTACATTGTTTAGAGGAACCCTCACAGTTTGAGTTGATCCATGCCTGCTTGTTGCTCACATTAAGTAGCTGGTAGGAAGTGTTAAGGAGTGGGAGATGAGAGATTCCTCTGATGGAATATCCTCTGATAGCAGCGAGACTACCACTGCTGCCAATTCTGATGATTTTCCTGCCAACATGTGATCTGAACTGGCGTGGAGGGTGGGAAGAGGTCAATATAGCAATTTTCAACATTTTTAAATTAGCTGTATCTGAGGCAGTTTTAATCAGGTTAGCTTGAATTTTGGCAGTTTTGTAGACCTCATTAGGAAGATAATGTTTGTTCATTTGTTTATAAAATTCCTATACCGCTTTATATTTTTAAGAAAAATCTCAAAGCGGTTTACAGCATATTAAATCAATAAAACATAAATAAAACAATCTGAAGAAAGTCAAAGATAGAGCATTCAGTCAAAACAACACAACAGAAAACTAAAATATTATCTTAAAGATTCAAAATAAAACATTACAAAGGAGGTCAACTACAGAATACATATTTAACATAGTTTACTATGTTTCGGGTTATTAGCCGAACAGATGTCAATTTTCTTAAATATAAGTTATAGAACTTTGAGACTTATAATGATGTTACCTTGGTTTTGCGACTCGCCTTAACTCCAGTGCCCCTATAATGTAGACTCACAAACATGCCCCCTTGCTCTGACCCTTGACCCTTCTGGGGGATTGGACTAGATGACACTTTGGGTCCCTTTCAATTCTATGATTCTGTGTGACCTCATGCGATAGTATGTAAACAATTATGCTGCACAAGTTCAGAAGAACAGGAAGCATTCCACATTCCTCATAAGCTGCAGATATGACCAGGGACACAGATTCCCAATAATGTAAGAAAGTACAGCTGTTATGGCTAAAAGTGTGGAATTTTTAAAGAGAAACCCAGTACAGGAAGCAGGACTGCCATTCCTAGATAGCTACACCTCAGCGGGTGGTTGCACCAGCCAGATCTTTTTACATGTATAGAATTGTTCCTAGATCCTGGCTGCCATTTACTCCAATGCGATATCCCTCCTAATTGTCATTAGTTAATTAAACAAGCTAAAGTGAGAGAGGCATTTCCTTGTTAAAATTGGAGGCTCAGTATTGGTAATTCACCAGTAATTGGCACACGGTGTCAAAGGCAGACAGACAGTACTACCACTATATTTAGAGATTGTGGTGCTTTTCTTTCTTAAGGCTAGATATAAACTTTGATTACATAGCATTTCTTTAATTTGCTGCTATTCAAGAAAGCCCTTCGAGCACCATGGCAAGTGGTTTTGCTTTGCTTTTGCATTTGCATTTTTTAAATTTGCATTTTTTAATTTCCCAGACTGCAGCTCCACACCTACGCAGGCATCCCCTGTGGGAGGGAAAAGAATATTTTTCAGTATGAATGATACTGTTTCTTTTCTGAAAGAGAGCTGTAGTTATTAATTCTGGGGCTGTAAGAAAAATCACTTTGCTACTTAAGCACTTATTTCTTTAATTTTATTTATTTCTCTCTTTCCCCCCCCCCCCTGTTAAATCTACCCAGCATTAGGTGTTGATCTGCTACTCTAGCGGTGCCTTGAATTAAACAAGGCAACTAAGTAAAAATTACAAGCTGATCAGCTGGCTTTATCAGGTCTAAGTGGTTAGCATCTTGCTGTTATATTCCTTGACGTGCACTTTGGTGGACAATGGAAACCAATTTGGCGTATTTAGAACCTTGGCTTTTTACAAAGCTTGTTCTGACTATTAATAGCAGCGAAATGATCTTCGTTGTAAGAGGACTTGCGTCCTGCAAAGGTCTTCGGTAAGGTACATTGAACATTGTGATCCTTCAGAAGGATTCTCTTTCAGAAGGGGTTGTGCTAACCTACACAAGGGGAGAAGAATAGATATGGCTTTTGTGGGGGGAAAGGACATACTGCGTGATCTCAGAACACTCAGAACTGTAGCACTGCTCAAGATGAGTGGGTTGTTGATAGATAGATATATATATAGATAGATAGCATTTGCTCCCATATTTCTCTGATAAAAATAGGAACGTCCTATTTAATAATAAGAATATAAAATTATAACTGGGCAGCTTGCAACATATATAAAAATATAAAACATTAAACATTAGAAAAACCTTCCCTATACAGAGCTGCATTCAGATGTGTTCTAAAGGTTGTATAGTTGTATAATTACTTATCTCCTTGGCTCAGTGGTCGCAGAGCTGCTTATCCGCCAACATTTTTCTAATGAAAATAGGGACATCCTAACCATACCCTTGAGGATGAGGTGGCACTGTGGGTTAAACCACTGAGCCTAGGACTTGCCGATCAGAAGGTTGGCGGTTCGAATCCCTGCGATGGGGTGAGCTCCTGTTGCTCGGTCCCAGCTCCTGCCAACCTAGCAGTTTGAAAGCACGTCAAAGTGCAAGTAGATAAATAGATACCGCTCCGGCAGGAAGGTAAACGGCGTTTCTGTGTGCTGCTCTGGTTCGTCAGAAGCGGCTTAGTCATGCTGGCCACATGACCTGGAAGTTGTATGCCGGCTCCCTTGGCCAGTAAAGCGAGATGAGCGCCGCAACCCCAGAATCGTTCGCGACTGGACCTAATGGTCAGGGGTCCCTTTACCTTAACCATACCCTCCAACAATACTCTGGAGAAAATAGGGACGTCTTAAGGAAAAGTGGGACATTCTGGGATCAAATCAGATACCGGGACTGCTTTTTGAATCTGGGACCGTCCCTGGAAAATAGAGATACTTGGAGGGGAGACAGAAAGAGGAGACTGTCAGGAGCATTTATGGAAGGCACTTTGTACTTCCCAAGGAAGAATGGTTTTGTGGTTTTGTTTTATTTACAATAAAATTTGTAAGCTGCAGTTTATACTCCTGACATGGAAGCATTCAAATCATATTAGTACAGTCAACAAAGTGTCCCTCTGCATAGTGCTTCACTTTTTCATCACACGCAAGAGCAAATTGCAAAGTTTGTGCCTGTGTATGCGCAGTCATCCATCCTGGCTTTGTTTTCTTGGTCATGGTAAAGCATGATGGAATCTTGGGAACTGGAATATAGAGTGAGGCAGAGAGAGAGAGGAAGAGGAGGAAGAGGAAGAGGAAGAGGAAGAGGAAGATCATGGGCTGAAATTTGTGGCACCTTTACAGGCAGAATAGAGCATACAGCTGAAAAAAATACGGCTCAACAGTTGGAAGAGCAGGAGACTTAATCTCCAGGCCATGGTTTGAGCCCCACATTGGGCAAAAGATTCCTACATTGCAGGGGACTGGACAATATGACCTTGTGTTGCCTTCCAACACTGCAATTCTATGATTTTAAGATCTCCAAAAAAGCCGGCCTGGGCCACCCATGAAACTAGATGAGACAGGGCGGCAGATGGGAGAGGTAAAAAACTTGCAGTTACTTCTGCAGCCCCACAGTTGCTGCAGCTTTCTCTTCTGCAGCCCCTTGTAGCCTCCTCCTCCCTTTTGTTGGCTGTGTATGGTGGAGGCATACCCTCCAACATTTCTCTGATGAAAATAGGGACGTCCCATTCAATAATGATAATTTTTACTATTTATACCCCACACATCTGACTGGGTTGCCCCAGCCACTCTGGGCAGCTTCCAACATATAGAAAAACATAATAAAATATTAAACATTCTTTTAAAAACCTTCCCTATACAGGATTTCCTTCAGATGGTTTGGGGGTCAGATAACTCCATACCCTCCAACATTTCTCCAATGAAAATAGGGACATCCTGAGGAAAAGTGGGACATTCCAGGATTAAATCAGAAACCGGGATGGCTTCTCTAAATCAGGGACGTCCCTGGAAAATAGGGACACTTGGAGGGTCTGTGGAGGCCCTGCAGCTTGAGAGTTGTGGAAGTGGCTGCAGAGGAGGAGGAGGAGGAGGAGGAGGCAGGCTGCAGTGTGGGTAAACTTTCTGGGCCAGCCCTGCCAAAAAGGTTCCTCCTGTTGAAGAAGTTTACCACCAAAAATGGGAAATCAAAACAAGAGGAAGGAAGGAAGAATTGTGCCAGGTCAGGATTCTCGGATTTTGTTTATCATAATGATCCTGTCTAAACAACTTCCCAAGCATCAAGTGCAACTAAGAATTAAGGTGCACAACAGAATGACATGCTAGAGTTCTTAGAGATATTTCTTACACACACTCAGTTATGAATGTCAGAGAATTTTTTGATGAAAACTGAAAAGGGAATGGAAATTGCATCAGTTTGCATGCTCTTCTCCAGTCAGGAACAGAAATCTGTCAAGCGAATAGAATCGGCATTCGTTCATATAGTTCTTGTTGTTTTTAAGTGCATGAATGATACGTAATTAATGACTTCTTTTTGCATTGTTTTGACATTCCCTTTACACTGAAATGGATGTAAGTTACACAAGTTATATAAAAAGATACATTGAGCAGTGAGACAAATAATGTCGTATTTGGCGGAAACGGAACTACAGCAGAACCGAAACAGAGCTTATTGTAATGAATACAGATCAGAACAGAAATTGCTGCTTTCTTAACACCCCTAGAACATGGAAATCTAGCTTCAGGGGAAAAGTTATAGGCTGATACATTTATTGGGATGACTGGTGTTGGGAAAGTTTTGGGATGGCAGCAAGAAAGGTTCTTGGCTTATCCTTAGAGATGTGTCAGAATGTTCAGAAGACCATTCACTGTTCCAAACAGCACCATGTGGTGGCTTTTCAACATAGCAATCCTATGAAATAACCACCATGAGAATTGGTGCTTGTATCATTTCTAGAATATAGCTCCAACAAGGAAACAGTTTCCTCTTCTATTGCATTTTATTGTATTCTTTGCTTTAAATGGCAAAAGCTTATAAAATACGCAGACCACTTGCTAGGAGTGTTTGTAAGGTACCACATGCCTGCACATATCAAAGAGTGATGTTCCATATGTAGCGTGGAATCAGGAAGGAAAAAGAAGAGACATGGCTGAATGAAGGCAGCTGGAGAGCAGAAGGGACCAGCGGGGAGAGACTAGACCTAATGTAGCCACCTTCTTAACTTCCTTGATGTGTGAACTGGGACGACTCCTATATAGCATCTCACTTTCTCACTTTCTCTCTCTCTCTCTCTCTCCATTTACATACCACCTTTATCTTCCAGTGATCTCAAGGTGGTGTACATGGTTCTTCTCCTCCCCATTTCATCCTCAAAACAACCCTGTGAGGTAGGTTAGACTGGTCTAAATTCACCCAATGAGCTTCATGGCTGAATGGGGATCCAAACCCTGCTCTCCCAGATCCTAGTCCAACTCTCTAACTATTACACTACATCCTGCTCCTTACTCCAGGGGTAGTGAATTGTTGGGCCTTCAAAGCACAACAGGATTGTTTGAAAGCCGTTTTGCAAAAGTGTCTCGTGTTGCTCTTTAAACTTCCAAAAAGTGGAGATGTGATGGCATCACATGTTGCATTATGCAGGGCAAAGTTGCAATGGTTTGTTTTTCAAAATGGAGCCCTGGAAGGAAGGGCATGCAACAGCAGGTGTGTGGCAGGCAAGCGCTCAGTGGAGGAGGAGGAGGAGGATGGGGCAGAGCAATATATCTGGCACCAGAACGGCTGCAGCAGTTGCTGGAAGGAGGCATATAAGACACCATCCAACCATTAGGGACTCCACTCTGGATTTGTGTAGGGTTTACTACCTAGCCTTTTTCTCTCCCAAATATATCCTGCAAGGCAGCAGAGGTTTAGGATCAGGTTTTTCTTTTTCCTAGATGGGCTGTCTTCCCAGATTGATGACCCCCTCACTGCCCTCTATAGCTCATGCAGAAACCACCTTCTTGGACTCACTGCAGGTTGTCATCCGCTCAGTCTGCCACACAGCCTGTCTTCACATGCAGGGAAAGTCCCTAGCTCATGTGTTGGCAAACTAAGGCCCAGGGGCCGGATCCGGCCCAATTGCCTTCTAAATCCGGCCCACGGATGGTCCAGGAATCAGCATGTTTTTACATGAGTAGAATGTGTCCTTTTATTTAAAATGCATCTCTGGGTTACTTGTGGGGCCTGCCTGATGTTTTGACATGAGTAGAATGAGTCCTTTTATTTAAAGTGCACCTCTGGGCTATTTGTGGGACATAGGAATTAGTTCACCCCCCCAAAAAAAATATAGTCCGACCCCCCCCACAAGGTCTGAGAGACAGTGGACTGGCCCCCTGCTGGAAAAGTTTGCTGACCACTGCCCTAGCTCACTGAGGGTTTGAGATCCATTGGCTACCTGGCTTAGCCAGCCAGTTGAAACCATTCCCAGGGTGTGGCTGCTGTCACATGCTGACAGCTTCTAGGAGCTACAGGTGAGAACTGAGTGCAGGGTGAGGATCAAAGACAGGAGAGCAAACTTTCCCAGTGTCCCTTTACCCCCCCCTTGTCCTGCCAGCTCAGTTTCACACCAAACCCAGCATCTAACAGCAGTCTTTCCTTTGCCCCGCTGCCTAGCAGCAGCTGTCAGCAACTCTGGCTCTATCACAATAGAGAACAGGTGGCCTTGCCACCAAGAGAAACCATTCCCAGCATCCCCTCTCTCTCCCTGTGCTCGCTTCCCTGCTCGCCCCATCTCTCCCAATCAACTGCAGCAGGCCATTGTGAGCCAGGCCTACTGCGCCCTTCCTTTCTCCTCCTCCCAAAGTTGAGCCAGGTTGGGCTATGTTCACTAGGACATGGGTAGAGACCGGGGCAAGGTGTGGTGGTGGGGAGATTAGGGACTGATAAAAGTGTGGGGGGGGGAAGAAAGAGGTCGCCCCTCACCCTGTTCAGTCCCACTTCCAGCCTTCTTATTTTTTAATACCACAACTGCAATTCCTAGGATGCTGGAGGGTTCCGGTGCCTCATTTCTTTATTCGCCTCATTTGGGGAAATGTGTTTACTTGGTTCTGACAGTCCTTGGCAGTAACCTAAGCACTAAAGCCTTGAGAAAGGCTGTTCTCTAGCAACTGGAAGCCAGGGCACGCTGTTCTTTGAACCTCCAGTTCTCAGAGGTTCAAAGAGCAGTTCTAGGAATTAGAAGCAGCTTCTATTCAATAGAAGCCACACTCCCTTCCTAAAGCAATCAGCTGAAGGCTTCTGCGAATCAGCCTTGCTCCAGCAAATGAATGTTCCGCAGCTGGCTTTAATCTCCTAATTTTTCCTTTGAAGCTGCACCTTACCTCCGCACGGGTAGGCAGGACTTCTAAAGGGGGGGGGGATGTGGGCCAAATGCGGAAGCCTGGCAGGCCAGGTTTGGCTCATGGGCTGGATGTTCCCCATCCTGCCTTACTGGAACATTGGTACCTACAGCCCCACTCCAGATGGTTCCCAGCAAGTTAGGACTTGGACCAAAATTAGTTGCAGTAGTGAGAGTGTTAGTCTCCCTGGGTCCCTAAGGGAGTCATACTCTGTGGGATGTAACACACCCTCTGATTGTGGCAGCACTTCACAGTGTACAGGGAGGTTTGTGAAGGAGTTCTGCAGGATAGCATTACCTTTTCCTTCTGCACTCGCAAGTCTTACAGCTCTGGCTTAGACAGCTGCATTGTACTGTCTCACTGAGGCAAATTAATGTGCAATAATAATCAATGAAACTCATAATAATAATGCTTCCAAATAAGAATTTAATCCGACAGATCATTCTCCCCCCTACCACCACCATTAAAGAGCTCTGATAATAGTGATTGTTTATACTTGTAGTGGATTTTTCAAGCAAGCTGCTTCAAGGGCCATGCTGATTAATAAAACTTCAGAAATTGAAAGACAGATAAACTAGCAGGCTTATGCAATTGCCAATGGGCTGATCTTATTAAATAAACATTTACAAAAAGAAATCGAGCTTTTAAGAAGAGATTTCCCGATAGAAGCCTGTTGCTGCAAACTGAAGGAAGTATATGAGTCAAGGGACTGGCACTGTGTATTAAATTGGTTTAGTAAAGAAAAATATATTATACGTTGTTATTATTAAAACATCATACAATGTTGTTTTGTTGTTATTGTTGTTGTTACAGCACTATCAATGCAAATGTATATGCAGAGAGACTTACTCATGCAAAATGACAAACAGTAAGGCCAATGTGAAATATGCAAATCTCACATTCAGAACTAGGAATACATTCTACATACATAATTTTATTTGTATGCCACCTTTCCATAGTTCAAACCACACTCAAGGCGGCTTACAACATGAAGATACAAAAATATAACATAACAAAAGTAGTCCTAAAAAATAAACACAACATAAAAAACAACAACCAAAAAGTGACGCGGACCCAAAACCCCACACATGCAATATATAAAAGAATATAAGTTTCACCTCCCCCTTCTTCCCCGACCTTATACTGTACACAACACTAATGTCTCATATCAAATGAGCTTTTGTAGCTGGATTTACAGGCAAGAATGGGAGAGAAATCTGCTGCTGCTGCCACCGTGAGTGCTGGGGAAGGCCCCTCCCTCCTGCAGGCCAATTCCACCAGGCCTAGGGGGCGAGGCCCAGACTCACCACCGCCACAGCTTTAAGGACACTGGTGCTGCTGCTACTGCTGCAGCAAATGTCAAAAATGTTTTTACATATTTTAAAATGTTTTAAAAGTGCTTTTACTTTGTTGCACCACTGTGAACGGTGGTTTTTATTTATGTATTTTTATTTTATTTTATTTTGGTTTGGGGTGGGATAAATGTTGAGTGGGGTGGGGATTAGTTTTATTTTAGTATAATTGTTTTTGGCTTGTATTGCTTTACTTTTTTGTTAGGCCATTGTTAAGTTTGTATTTTGCTTTTTAAGGGGAAAGGGTCAGGGCTGCCTGGGAGTGGGCCTCAGCCAGCAGAATGGCTGGGGTGGGTTCCACATGGGCAGAAGCACCAGGACACCCGATGTCAGTGATCATGGGCAGGAGGAGGAGCTACGCTAAGACATGTCATTACCGAGGAGGCAGGTTTAGTCGTTGTCTGAGGACTATCCCTACCTCTGGTCCTGACCGGAAGGATACTGGAATCAGCAGGGGAAACCCACATGGCCTGAAAGTGTTGCTGTGCAATGCCAGGTCAATGATTCATAAGACCACTGCCATCCACGACCTGATTGTGGATGGAGGACTTGACCTGGCATGTGCGACAGAGACTTAGTTGGATGAAGCAGAAGGGCCTGTCCTTGCCACTGCTTGTCCACTAGGTTTCTCTTACGCACAGCAACCCAGGCCTTGTGGGCGGGGAGGGGGGGTTGCAGTGATTTTTAGGAAGTCATTAGTTTGCCAGACGTTCTCTGAGTGCATGTTCTGGAAGTTGGGCAATAGGGGCAGTACAGGATTCCTATTGGTGTACTGACCTCCCTGCTGCACCAAGGATTCCCTGCCCGAGCTGCTTCAGGTCATGGCGGATGTGCTCCTGGAGACACCTAGTTTGGTTGTCCTAGGGGATTTTAACATCCATGCCGGCACGACCTAACAAGGGGCCGCTTGGGACTTTGTGGAAAGCATGGCCTCCATGGGGCTGTCCCTGAATAAATTTGGCCCAACTCATAGCCGCAGACATGCCTTAGACATGGTGTTCACCTCTATGGATGTTGGTGATCTGACATTAAGTAAAAGTGAAACAAAAGAAGTGCCATGGTCAGATCACTTCCTGGTGCAACTGGACTTCTCCACAACCCTTCCCCTCTGCAGCCTCTGCAGGGAGGTGGGACCAATTTGGATGGTCCGCCCCCGCCACTTAATGGATCCAAATGGTTTCCAGAGAGTGGTAGGGGATGTTTTATCCCATGTTGATGGCCTTTCAGCTGATTCCCTGGTGACCCGCTGGAATACGGAGTTAACCAGGGCTATTGACTGTCTGGCTCCGAAGCGCCCTCTCTAATTGCATGGAGCCCGGACAGCCCCATGGTTTTCCCCGGAGCTGAGGGTGATGAAACAATCGCTGAGACGGCTAGAGCGCCGGTGGCAGAAAACTCACTCTGAATCAGACCGAACACGGGTTAGAGCTCAATGTCGAGCCTACCAAGTGGCGATTGCAACGGCGAAGAGGACCTTCTTTGCCGCTTCTATTGCTTCTGCAGAAAACAGCAGCAGGAGACTCTTTCAGGTGGTTCGTAATCTATCGGAACCACCTTCGTCATCGGGGCCAGGTAGGGACCCCAAGATCTCCTGCAATGCTTTTGCAAAGTTTATTGCAGATAAAGTTGCTCAGATTCGGAAGGAGGTAGACTCCACCGTGGGAGCAGGGCTGGGGCGGGAGAGTGCTAGAGTCCTGTCTAGTCAGGTTGTGTGGGATCAATTCCAATCTGTTACCCCTGAGGATGTGGACAGGCTGCTTGGACGAGTGAAACCAACCACCTGTCTCCTTGATCCTTGCCCATCCTGGCTTATAAAAAAGCTAGCCAGGAAGGGCTGGACGATGGACTTCGCGGGGTGGTGAATGCTTCTCTCTGTGAGGGAGCCTTCCCAGACCCACTGAAAGAGGCGGTTATCAAACTGCTTATTAAAAAACCATCTTTAGATGCTGCCAATATGGCCAACTATCACTCATTCTCAAATCTTCCATTCTTGGGCAAGGTGATTGAGCGGGTGGTTGCTGAACAACTCCAAGCACGCCTGGAGGATGTGGACCATTTGGATCCCTTCCAATCGGGATTCAGGCCTCACCATGGGACTGAAACTGCCTTGGTCGCACTGGTCGATGATCTCCGGCGGGCTAGGGACAAAGGTGAGAACTGTTTCCTAGTTCTGCTGGATCTCTCAGTGGCCTTTGACACCATCGACCATAACATCGTTCTGGACCGTCTAGAGGGGCTGGGAGCTGGGGGCACTGTCATACAGTGGTTCCGCTCCTTTCTCCTGGGCCGTGTCCAGAAAGTGGTGTTGGGGGATGAGTGTTCAGACCCTGGGCTCTCACTTGTGGGGTGCCTCAGGGTTCCGTCCTCTCCCCCATGCTTTTTAATATCTATATTAATCTCTCCGCTGGGAGAGATCATCAGGGGGTTTGGGCTGGGTGTTTATCAGCATGCAGATGATACCCAGCTCTACCTCTCTTTTAAATCAGAACCAGTGAAGGCGGTGAAGGTCCTGTGTTAGTGTCTGGAGGCGGTTGGAGGATGGATGGCGGCTAACAGATGGAGGTTGAATCCTTACAAGACTGAAGTACTGTTTTTGGGGGACAGGGGGCGGGTGGGTGTGGGGGACTCCCTGGTCCTGAATGGGGTAACTGTGCCCCTGAAGGACCAGGTGCGCAGCCTGGGAGTCATTTTGGACTCACAGCTGTCCATGGAGGCGCAGGCTAATTCTTTGTCCAGGACGGCTGTCTACCAGCTCCATTTGGTACGCAGGCTGAGACCCTACCTGCCTGCAGACTATCTTGCCAGAGTGGTGCATGCTCTAGTTATCTCCCGCTTGGACTACTGCAATGCGCTCTACATGGGGCTACCTTTGAAGGTGACCCGGAAACTGCAATTAATCCAGAATGCGGCAGCTAGACTGGTGACTGGGAGTGGCCAGGACCACATAGCACCGGTCCTGAGAGATCTGCATTGGCTCCCAGTACGTTTCTGAGCACAATTCAAAGTGTTGGTGCTGACCTTTAAAGCCCTAAACAGCCCTGGTCCTGTATACCTGAAGGAACGTCTCCACCCCATCGTTCAGCCCAGATACTGAGGTCCAGCACCGAGGGCCTTCTGGCGGTTCCCTCATTGCGAGGTTACAGGGAACCAGACAGAGGGCCTTCTCTGTAGTGGCACCCGCCCTGTGGAACGCCGTCCCTTCAGATGTGAAGGAAATAAGCAGCTATCTTCTTTTTAAAAGACATCTGAAGGCAGCCTTGAAGGCAGGGAAGTTTTTAATATTTAATGCTGTATTGTTTTTAACACTTGATTGGAAGCTGCCCAGAGTGGCTGGGTAAACTCAACCAGATGGGCGGGGAATAAATAATAAATTATTATTTAAAGACAAGTTTACAAAATTTGAGTTTTCTAGCAGCATGCAAACTGAAATATAGCTACCCTCTGGAATTCCCACTTCTCTGAATTTTGCAAAGCAGTTCTTCACACCATGGGTCTGCCCTCCCTGCTTGGGGTGCGGTTGGTTGGGTTTTATTTTCTAGGGATACTTACCCTATCAAACCTTCACTTCTTCCCCATACCATTTTGACCCAGGAGTCCTGGCCCAGGAATGACTTGTTAGTAAGGGGATGTTACCCCTCTATTGGGGAAGCTAGTATGGGGTCTGGGATTCCCACTATTGAAGGGTTAGGGAGGAATGGCGGTGAGGCTAGATATCACTATCAGCGAAGGGTTTTGAAATGCAGTGATGCTCAAACCCCTTCCAATCTACGCCCCATCCCAAGGGACGAGGGTAGGGTGAGCAGGGATTACCCACCTCCGTCTTTGGTGTTGTGCAATGCCAGGTCCATAGGCAACAAAACCGCCACCATGCATGACTTTTTTGTCTCGCAGGGGATTGACCTGGCTTGCATGAAGGAGACCTAGGTACAGGAAGGGGAAGTAGTCTCCCTACATGAGATAACACCCCCAGGTTTCTCTGTCCTCCATCAATCACGGACTGTGGGTCGGGGGGGAGGAGTAGCATTGTTAATCCAGGAGTATTGCTCTTTCAGAGCTCTGCCAGCACCAGCGATCTCCGGCATTGAATGTGTTGGTCTCGTGTGGGGCACCAAAGAGAGCTTGGCTGTCTGGCTGCTGTACTGACCACCCAGCGCACCGGCAGCCACCCTGTCAGACCTGCTGGAGTTGGCGGCGGGCTGGGCCTTGGAGTTCCCAAGCCTACTGGTTTTGGGAGACTTCAACGACCATGCCAATGCCGCCCCCTCCTCACAGGCTCTGGACCTAGTGACTTCCATGGCATCACTAGAGCTCTCCCAGTTTGTTTGGGCCACACGCTGGATCTGATCTTTGATGTAGGTATAGATGTGATCATGTCTCCTTCGATGAAGGTGCCATGGTCTGATCACTATGCTCTGAAAGCCAAGATTGACTTCCCGCTTCTCCCCTGCTCATGTGGCAATCCTATTTGGGCTGGCCTGCGAAGGCTGATGGATCCTGATAGATTCTGTCAGGCTTTGCGGGACCATGCTCTTCCTGGCGACTCATTAGATGACCTTGTCGAGGACTGGAATAACCAGCTCTTGGCGGGCATCAATGAGATCGTGCCCTCTGCAACCCTGTTGAAACCGGGCCCCTTGGTTTACTGAGGAGCTCCGGAAAATGAAGCGGGATCTCAGACTGCTAGAGCGAGTATGGTGACGGACTCGTGACGGAGCTTCAAGAACATCTTATAGGATGCTTATGAAAGCCTATGAGATGGCTATGAAAGCTGCTAAGAAATCTTACTTCTATTGCATCTGCTAGCTCTCGCCCGGCACAACTTTTTAGAATAATTAGGTCGATAACGTCCTTAGGAGGACAACCAAATTTAAGCACAAATTCAATCCACAGCTGTGAGGCATTCACGAGCTTTTTTGCAGAGAAAGTCCTGTTGCTCCGCCGTGACCTCTCTGCCAATTTAGATACAGTGACTGAACTGGAGGCCCCTCGATTGTCTTCGGGTCCAGTGTTGGACCATTTCGATCGGATACTCCCTGCTGATGTGGATAGATTCCTCCAAGCTGGTAGGCCCACCACCTGCCTCCTCGATCCGTGCCCATCTTGGCTGATTAGGGTGTGTCCAGATGTTGCGCGGACCCCCCTGGTTGAAATTATCAATTTGTCCCTTAGCACGGGGACATTCCCAGGGGAACTGAAGGAAGCAGTGGTGTGTCTGCTCTTAAAGAAAACTTCACTAGATCCTTTAGACCTATCCAATTACCGCCCAATTTCAAATCTTCCATATCTGGGTAAGGTAATTAAAAGAGCGGTTGCTGAGCAGCTCGGTAGGTTTCTGGAGGAAACACCAGCTTTAGATCCATTTCACTCCGGGTTCCGTCCTGGTTTTGGGACCGAGACAGCTCTGGTTGCCCTAACAGATGATCCTTTCCATGGAGGCGCAGGTTACAGCAACAGCCAAGGTGACATTTTTCCACCTTCGCCGCATCAAGCAGTTGGTCGCTTACCTTTCCTGCCCCAACGTGGCCACAGTGATCCATGCGATGGTCACCTCCAGGCTTGACTACTGTAATTTGCTCTACGCGGGGCTGCCCTTGAAGCTGTCCCAGAAACTCCAGCGGGTGCAGAATCTGCAGCAAGGCTCCTCATGGGGTTTCTGCCATGGGAGCATATTCACCCAGTGGTTTTCCAGCTGCACTGGCTCCCAGTGGAGTACAGGGTTAGATTTAAGGTGCTGGTTTTGACCTTTAAAGCCCTTAACAGCCTAGGACCCTCGTACCTACGGGACTGCCTCTCCTGGTATGCCCCACGGAGGACCTTAAGGTCCATAAATAGCAACACCCTAGAGGTCCCGGGCCCTAAGGAAGTTAGATTAGCTTCAACCAGAGCCAGGGCCTTTTCAACACTGGCTCCGGCCTGGTGGAATGCTCTGCCTCATGAGACCAGGGTCCTGCAGGATCTGATTTCTTTCTGTAGGGCCTGTAAGACAGAGTTGTTCTGCCTGGCCTTTGGCTTGGAGTCAATTTGATTCCCTCCCCCTCTTTCTTTTTTCCTTTCTCCTCCTGTGATGAGGCTGCATTTTAATGTTTTAATGTTGTATTTTAATCTTGTTTTTAAGTTGTATTCATTCAGCTTGTTTTTATTATTGGTTGCTAGCCGCCCTGAGCCTGGCCTTGGCTGGGGAAGGCAGGGTATAAATAAAATTTATTATTATTATTATTATTATTATTATTATTATTATTATTATGAAATTTGTTCAAGAATTCACATACGATGGGAAAAGTGTGCATGTAAATGCAGATGTTAGTGAAAATAACATACAGAAATAAATTACTGTGTATTGTGGGAAATTGCTTTGCTAAAATGTGGATACAGTAGGCTCAGTGGTTAGGTTTTGGAGGGTTGGGCCTAAAGCCAAAATTGTGTACTCCGAACAACCCTGAAACTGCCCCTGTGTGGCCATCCTTACCTTTCCAAAGCCAACACACCAAGTGGACCTTGCACCCCACGCAAGGCAGAGAGCTTTTAACCTCTCTGCCCTGCTTGCCAAGCTCTGGGAGGCTCTCTTGTGGAAGCTCTCGTGGGGCCATCCGAGATCTCATGGGAGCCTCCCAGAGCCCACGTGAAACCTTTCCAGAGCTCAGTAAGCAAGGCCGAGAGCTTAAAAGCTTGGAAAGAGCTTTTAAGCTCTCGGCCTTGAGTGCATTTAATTAGTGTGATGGCAACTAGCTGGTTGCCAAGCGCGAGAAGCTACAATTCTGCAAGTTAAATGCATGCAAGTTAGAAGTGAACTGTATTAGGGCGAAACTGCAAATAAAAATATGTGTAGTAGGAGAAATCTGCACAAAATGTATGCATTTTCTTGATGGTTTTAATACAAAAGATGCAAACTGACATGAAAATATGAAGAACTGGTTACGAGTAGAAAAATGAAAAACCAAGAGAAACCAAAATCGACATATTTGCCCATCTCTGTCTCAAGAATAAATTATCACCACCATCACCAACTGCTTCCTGCTGAACCATTCATTTCATATATTTCAAATTTATTTAAGCCATTGATAAGCCATTGATATGAAAAATAAAACAATTATTTTTTAAGAAAAACAAAAGAAAATTAAATATCAATTAAAACATCAGAATGAAAACATCACGTACAGTGTTTGATATACGGCACCCTTCCAATACTTAAAATACAATCCATTAAAAAATATGCCTGAGAGAATAACAATCTGTTAACCTGACATCTAAAAGATAATACTGTCGTTTGCACCCAGCTAGCCTCCCTAAGGAAGGAGCTCCGTAACTGGAACCCTGTTTTTTGCCATTTCCCTTGCATAAGGACAGGTGCTTTAATAAAGCTAAGAAGGAGGGATTATTTTTGTCCATGTCTGAGACCCTGTCACCTTTCAGCAGGGGGACTGCCTCAAATGTCACATCCTTCCAGAACCCATCTATTTTATTGCAGGGTTAAGAACTGCTGCAAAATCAGCAGCTGGTAGGCTAATCACCTTCTTCTACCTGCTTCCCTATTTTCCTGTGTTTGAAACTCTGGCTATGCCATGCTGCAAATTTCAAACATTCCCACTGTTAATGGAAAGCATCTTGATAGTATTTTAATAGTGGGCATTTGCTGCCCTTTAAATGGCAGTGATGTGAGGCACTTGATAACATAAGTAATGCCCACCAAACAACTAGATGGGACAAAGAAAACCAGAGAGTTTTAGATTTAACCTTCTGAAAATGTCAGGAAATGCTATAAAAAAATAGTTTCTCTACATAAAACATATCCTAATAAGCACACAACATTGCCTTATCATCCTAAAACATTAGAAAGCAATGACATCAGCTAATAAGAAATTTAAAGTAGTTTCATCAAGTTTTTGGACATCGGCCGCCAATTTGCTTCTTGGCCTCTGATGTAGCCCTCACATTTCTTACGTGTATACACCCTGCATGCTGCCTCAGTGACTTGTTCCACACACCTCCCAATAGACTGAGCATGACAGGGCCACTGTGGAACTTGCATGGTTTCGTCAATTAACTTCTTTCACTGTAGTACGTTTACATGTCCAAAGAGATTCATATCAGCTAGTCTATCAGCTCCAATTGGGATGGAGCACTGGGACTGATGGAGAGTGTATTCCCACGATGTACAGAAAGATCTCCCAATGTGTCATCTCAGCCCCCCAAGTCAACAATCTTTTGGACACCAGCTCTCCTCTCCTCACTGTCATCTGACAGTGTCTGGGTTATCATTTCGCTGAATGCAAACCATGTTGAGCACCGTACAGTTGGCAAAACAGCATTCACTACAGCCTTCTTTTGCAGGCTAACTTGATACAGCTGAAACAAGATGTGGCGTTGGCCTTCCACCAAAGGTAGTTTGATACTGTAGCAATAGGGATAGTGCACACAAATGATATATTCCACTATCAGTCTTAAGTTGTTAAGGGTTTTGCCTTTAAGGCAATGTTTTGAAACCCTTAGGCAGCAAAGCCTGTTTTCTGTTGTTAACCACCTTGAATGGCTCACTTTCAAGAAGGGCCAGATCCGTGAGAGGTTTACCTGTATTTCTGGCTTGATCAGTAGACAGATCCTTTATGACGTTGTCATTCAGTGAAGTAAGAGGCTCTCCAACTGAGAGTTTGGTGAAGGAAGAAGGATCAGTTTCAAGTTCTGTAGTGCTGCCTAGCAGCTTGCCAATGTTACCTCTCCACAATGGGGTAACTCATTGGTGTGGAGGGCACAAATCAACCAGACGAAGCTTGACCTCCACCCAGTGCTTGGTACCACCCTCCCAGCCAGTGTTAACATTTGTAGAATCACCTCCAATGGCCTATAGGCTCTTATCAATGCCCTTCTTTTTCACGAAATCTATAACATTATTAGCAATAACTTCAGCTGACTTTTCTCTGCTTGAGCCTTTCTCCAGAGTAAAGTGGTAGAGATATCTTCCACCTGGCTCACTGCACAGAGAAGAATGTTGTTCTGTGATTATGCTGGGGAACTGTTGATTTCAGCATAACTTCAGTTGGATCTTCATGGCCATCAGAGAAGATGCAGTCAGTTTCACCCTTCTGACAAAGGTAATCAAATTCCTAGTCCTGGGATTTTGTCACATTTTCTTTGGCCCTCTTGACTTTATTGTGATCAACTACAAGTCCCTTGTCTTCTTCAGTTATCAAGCCAGCATCAAGAAAGCCAACAGTGGTGATGGCAGTTGTGGCATGCAGGCCAGCACCATATCTGATGTTCTGTATAGCAATATTATGTATTTCTAATGTGCTGTACTCTATATTTTTATTAGAAGTGGAAGGTGTGCTTGGTTTTCCTAATGTCAATTCATAACTTCCATAATTTCCATCTTTGGGACCAGCTTTATTTTCATCAGCAGAGAAAATTTGATGGCATTGAAGCATCCTGCTTACTTCTCTCCTTTAATTCAGCAAGGCTTCCTTTATTGTCTTGCCTGACTTGTCTGTTACGCATATACAATATAACTGCAAGTACTTGGCAATCATTTTAAATTATTTTAATGCAATTTTAAGCACAAAATGTTAAGCACATTTTAAGCACACACAAATTTTAGTAAGACAAATTTAAAATTATTGGATATTCCACAAAAATGCAAAGAAGTCAATACTTTATGGTTGACAAATTCAACACACCCTACTAAGTTGTATTTGCAAAAAAACAAATATCTCTTCTGGCAGCACTTACGATGTCCTGTTTTTATGGTCAATTCAGCTAATTGGTGGCCATGAGAAAGACAGCCATGTCAGCTATGTGTGTATCTTCTTCTCATGCTGTCATGCACCTGACTTAGCCTAGACTGGCTTTCAGAATGTCCAGTGCAAATGTGCCATCACTAATGACTGGGCTGGATTCAGTACATAGTGGTTAATTTTAAAAATTAGTGGCATGGCTAAGATATTTTAAAAGAAGACTCCATGTAGATACAGAGTTGGTTAAATGACAGCTGTGATCAAACACAAACCCACCCTGCAGATCATGTAGGTGGCTTTTTAAAAAGTAGGTGGCATGTTTTGAATAGGTGCTGTATAAACAATGTCTGAGGATTGCAGAAGAAACGAATGGAGCCAACCATCTCTTTGTGAGGGGGAAGAGTTATATATCATCTCAAATAACTGTTAGAAGTTGCCTCCAGCAGCCAGATCTGTCTAGCAAAGACTTCAGAACAGATCTAATGGAAGCTTGTGGTTGCTCTCTATAATCTCTGGATAATCAGAGAGGACAAAAGGCCAACTATTTCTCCTGAGACATATGCATTTCCTAACTCAGGAATAAATCATTCTGAATAATAATGCAAAGTCATAAAATTGTAATCAGATTGGCGTCTTAACCAGAGTAGCAAGAGATGATATCTTACTCTACAGTGAAGTGCTAATCTTATGCACAATGAACTCAGATATCAGAAATTCATGGGAAATTTGAGAGATGATGAATTTTCTTTCCAAACAGGCTGTGGTAATTCAGAATTCCTGACAGTTTCCTTTCTGGTAGAAACACTTGCTTGACTTCACTGAGATGTCAGAGGCACAATTGTTCTGAAAATGGTAAATGATCTTTCTTCCTTAAAATAATATATGGCTGAGCCTAAGTTTTGACATATAAATAACAACATTGGTGCGGGGGGGGGCAATCTTAGGCTTTGACACCAAGCACCATTAGTTGCAAAGAATTTCAGTTGAAATCGACAGGGCCTACTTTCAACAACATTCGTTAAGGGCTCATCCACACTAATTTTTTGCCCTGTGCTTTCTAGACACAGTTTGGTCCTTTCTCAGTCTGTGTCCAAACACTCTTTTCTTTTTGCCCCTCCATTTTCTCTGAGAAAACATACTCTTTAATGCTGAATCAGAACAAACAGCACATAGGTTTTTTTATGCAACTGACACTGACCGTCAGGGATTAGGGTGCAAGAGATTGTCTTGCTTGCATTGGACCACATGAGAACAAGATACAAAACAGCAAACAGTAGGGCCAGGGTGAAATATGCAAGTGTCACATTCAGAACTAGGAATACATTCTACATACATAATTTTATTTGTATGCCGCCATTCCATAGTTCAAACCACACCCAAGGCGGCTTACAACATGAATAAACACAACATAGCAAAAGTTGTCCTAAGCAATAAGTACAACATAAAAAACAACCAAATAGTGACACTGACACAAAACCCCACACATACGCTATGTAAAAGAATATAAGTTTCACCCCTCTCCCCTATAAGTGAAATGCCCACACTTCCCTGAGATGCTTCACGTCCCCTTTCCCTTGATGCAGAATGGAATATAGTCCCAAGTGAAACAAATGTTGCCAGAAACCATTTTAACTGCATGTTTGTTTGAGGGTCACAGCCGTTAAATCCAGAAGACTGCTTCATGATGGATTACCCCAGGCAGCGCTTTCCACAAAGGTTATACAGTACACATCATACATAGGTCAAAGATCATATAAGCCTAGTACTGCAACATTCCCATCAAAACATGTTTACTCTACCCAAAAGGTCATATTGGAAAGAAAAGGAAAGGAAAGAACAGCAATAGGAGCTGTGGGGCTCTCTGTGAGAAAATTCATCTGATGTTAAACAAATGAATAAGAATTAACCTAGAATGATGTGCATGCACACATATGTAGATCTTGGCAGAATTCTGCAACCAGAAAAACCAAATTCTGCAATTTGAATAATTTCTTAGTATTGGGCAAGTTTTTGCAGCTTTTTCTATCAGCATGACTTTGGAATAGGCTTCCAGAGCTATAGCTAATAATCTCCCTATACTGATACACGTATCTGAAAGTACTGGAAAATACAATCCAAATGCCAAAGTTGACAGTGCTGGGCAATGCTTAATTAGAGGGTGGTCCCCATGTCCCAAACTTATCTAACAACCCAATAGCATTGCCTTGGGATGTTGAGGATGGGGGGTTGAGGAAATGACTCATTCAAGAGGGGAAGGCATAATGAGATTAAGTGTAAGCAGTGCAGCTATTTTTTCTGTTGTTCTAACTGTTAAGGTGAAACCTAAGGTGGCTAGAAACCTACCCACAGGGTAATTTAATGTACCCCTGGTGGGGGAACCAATTATTGTAGAATTATATGATGACATGCCCACAGAACAGATTGTTTTCTACATCTTGTATACTTAACAGAATGCAAAAGAGGACAGCCTACAAAAGGAGCAAGCAAAAACTGGAATAGTGTTGTTGTTGCTCCTCACCGTGTCAAGGATATTAATGTCCCATTGTAAACATCCCATGAGCCTGAGGAAATTCAGACACACACGTGCAACTCCCCATTTACGGGGGGGTTATGCTCCAAGGCACTGCACATTTAAGTGAAATCGCGTAGAATGGGAACACTGTTTAAAAAGCCTGCAAGCATCCTCCAAACCTTTGCAAACCCTTTGAAAAACAAAAAACCCACCAAACTTCACCACAGTCGCTCTCTCCAAACCTCCTTGCTCAAACTCTCCACAGGTCTCAAATGTCAGTGAAAAGGTTTGTGGAATTGCACCTGCAAAGGCTCATGGGATTGCTATATTTTTGCCATTTTTGTAGTTTTGGCGCACATTTACGGCCATTTTTGCCCCTTTTTGTGCCACATCCGGGTTTGTGGCAATGCGTGTGTGCGTGGTTGTGCTTGCCTTGAATGCTTGTTAAATGGGGAGCTGCCTGTATTCATCTTTAACAAGGTCTAGTGAATTCTGCTGAAAAGATTGGTGATTGGCAGATGCAGGCCCCTGCTCAAATTTGCTCTCCTGGGAAGATACCAGCCAGCTTTCTAGCTGCAAATGGGGAAGCAAAAGAGGTGTGGAAAAAAGGACCTGCTAGTAGAGTGTTAGAGAGGAGACTGAGAAGCTGGTCCCTCATTTCCCCCTCACCTCAGGTGGAAAAATCCAACAAAGGAATGAATGGATTGCATACCCCTCCTCTGGTATGGCTGGTTCACCTGAGTTACCTTTGTTGGCAAACATAAGATCTGTTGCTTGATACAAACCTTTCTATTTGTTGTACAGTTTTCATTGCTTCCTTTCTTCTCCCTTTCCCCTTTCCCTCTTCCTTTGTTCTTGGGAAGATGAATTTCCTAACAAAAAGCCTCCTTTGAGGCACCCAAAAAAATTATATGAGTTGTTTGTTTATCATTGAGCCAGGTACTATGTAGAATATCAAAGCTCCAGCTTTGCTAGTCTGCACTGCACAGTTTTCAACCTTGACCTAGAACGACAGCTCTTGCTCACAGGAAAGTGAGATAAATCACTCTCTAAGCAAACTAAATTGTGTATCTTTCCTGAGCAGAGATTTCGGTTACCAAAGCAAATATGGCAGTTTTATGTATTGCTGTTGGGACAAGACACTTAACTCCTTTCCGAAATTGGAGTTTTAGACTTTCTTTCAACTATAAAACTGATTGTATGCTCTTCCTGTTAACAGTGTATATAGTCACAAAAAAGCACTACAGGAATTTTAAGCAACGTGTTTAAACAATTGTTCTGCCAAAACACAAACAGTAGCTCCAAAGCATCACAAGAATAGGAGGTAGCCCTTCTTCCTTTTTCTTTTTAAGGTGTGGTTTAATTCCTAGGCTTCCTATTTGAAGCAATCAGAACCACTCAGAGCAAAAGCTGGAAATGTCCCAATTCCTGGCTGCTGAATTTTATAAGATTTGTTGATATAAGCATTAGCTTTTAGCTGCAGGGGTACAAATAATGCAAGGGTCCCTTGGTGGATATTGTTGTTATTTGTTTGTTATAATAATGCAAGGGTCCCTTGGTGGATATTGTTTGTTATTTGTTACTTGTTGTTATTTTTTTTGCTTCCCTTGGGATTTCTCAGATGTTTCACTCAAACAGAAATCTCAAAAATCACTCTGAATTTCACTTCAGAGGAAAATTCAGTGGAAATGCTAGATGCAAGATAAGGCTGCTGCCTACAAAAGCTCATAACCAGATAAATATGTTTTGATGGCAGTTTTTAATGCTGCTGGTTCTACACTGCAGCAAGTAATTCATTTCCCCCTCTGTCTTGATTGCACTCCTGTGATGGGAAATAGGCTTAGCTTTAACACCTGTAGGCAACAGAACTTGGTTTTAAGCACTCCTCACCATTCTACACCAAGAATAAACTCATCATTCTCCACTCCTGGGCCTATTTAGGACTGTAGTTAGCTATTTGTCATACACACATACCTAAAAGAACATATGGTAGTCAATGAATCTCAAAGAGGATATACCATGTCAAGGATCATCTTAACCCATCTGATTTATTAGTACAATATGAATGTGAAAAAACAGGGACAGAGAGCGAGAAGACAAAGCAGAGAATGTGCACACCTGCTTTAATGCCTGCGAACAAGCATCTGATGTTGCAAGCTTTGGTTGATGTATAATATTCTCTCTCTCTCTTTAAAGGAAAATGATTTCAATACAGGCCTTATTGCTGGTTTGGCAGAGCCTCTCTAGAACATTGTGTTAATGATTAATATGAAGTCAGTGGAATTCCACCGTTGCTGAGAGTCTTGTGCTCAAGAATGAACTGCATTGCTAAATCAGCAAAGACAGTTGTCAAGGTAACCTCTATGTAATCTATTTAACTGGCTCCCAAAACACCAATCAAGGTCAGATAACGCACTCAAGCACCATATGAACACACTCATACAGCATAAAGCTTTGTATCAAGACAGCAGGGAAGGAAAAACCTCATTAGGAAGGGGGGGAGAGAACACCTAAATTCAGTTTGGAAAAAGTGTTAATTGGGATTGCGGTGAACATGGTAAGGTAGGCATGCAATTCTTTGGAGCACGGTCTACAAACAGAAATGTGGTGGTGGGAAATTTGGTCCAGACGGGAAGGAAATCTCCGTCCAACCCACTCTCCCTATTTCTTTTTTCTTTTTTAATGCAAGCACTGGTAAATTATTCATTTTGCTTATTGTTTTATTAATGCACAGGCTTGTATTTACATTCTAATACTACACAATAGTGGCTTGGTCTTGTTCCGCAAACGACTCCTGTACTACCTAATTTCTGTCTCTTTGGGCAATGGGATTCCAGTTGTAGCATCTAACTACCAACAATCCCCCACTCTGCTGCTCTGCCCCCCCTCAGCTGGTACTTAAGAGGATGCTCATGCCCCTGGACCTTCCACAACAGGATGGTTGATCACTGTCCATTGTGGTTGTTGGCAAAAGGCACAATCCAGCTGGATTTTCAATCCTAATTATCATCTTGATTTTCCAAGTGATGTCCCCTGGATTATTTACTGCCATCACACAGGAGTTCTGACACACTTTAACAAGGCCTGACGAGTCACTGGGGTCTAAACTGATTTTTTATTCTAACAGTTGTGGTGCATAAAAATTAGCATCTTTCCGCTAAGTGAAATTTATTGTTATGCCTACTTTAGAACAGCAATAATAAGCAGAGCATCACTTAAAAGATTGAGTTATTTTTGTTTCTATACGCTCTGATGAAACATCAGAGATAGCCACAAAAAAGGGGAGATGCAGCCAGGAAATAGAGGTATTTCCTCTAACAGGCAACTGTGCTAAGAAAGAAAATTCTCTGAAATTGGTGGCCTTACATAGCACAACCCCAGCTTGGAAGACAGGCTGGGCTGACGTCTGCTTGATACAGTGCATACCACAACCAAATGGTAGTTTTATCTGGAGGGTGCCACTTAAGGATACAGGAAAATATGGCTGGGCATTGTGACTCTTCCTCTTCCTCTCACAGGAACACAATACATGCTATGTGATGTCCAGTTCTGATGCCAATTGACAATGACAGAGAAGTGGAAAACAGAAATTCTTACTGTGAGTCTCTATTCCCAGGGTTCCTGGAGGGCAGTCTCAAGACTGGAATGGCACCTGCTACCAGGTAGTTGGGCACTAATTAGAATAGATTATCCTACCCATGGGAGGGGCCATTCTCACTCTCACCAGACAGGCTGGCTGGCAGAGCAAGGATGATCCCTCAGCTCCGTGAATACTCCATCCATGTAGCAGGACACCAGAACAGGCAGGCCCCTGCTCTGATGCAGATATATACTTAGGACAGAGAAAACTGCCCAGAGGGCAAACAGAGAACATCCATAGCAAAATGGAGAACAGTAACAGTACAAAGGGAGCAGGATATTTTGGCAGGACTTCCCCCAATAGACACTATCCCCATACAACCATGGCTGACAAAACGCCCATCAGCTGTGACTAAATGCCTGGACACTTCCATCCAGGAACCCTGCGAGCAGAAATTCATGATAAAAATGTCTATGTCTAAAAAATGTCTATGTCTAAAAATGGTTTCCCCAGGGGTCCTGGAAAACCAGGGAAGCGATTCACCACAGGCAGATTCCACAATGGACCTCTTTGATGAATCTTCTGAACAACGCAAAGTCCCCTTTACAGTTCAAAATACGGATCAAGGCTGTTACCTGCCACCTGATTGTACTGGCACTCCAAACCAGCCTGAAGAAACCCCAACACATCTGCCCTCTCCCTGGCTGAGGAATCCTTCCCAATTAGGCTGGCATCAATCCAAGAAAACTCATATTCATAGTCTTTAGGTGACACCAAGAGAGCCTCCAGCACTGCCCCTGACCCTCACAGTTCCACTAGCCAGGACCACACAGACACAACTGTTGGAACACTCCAGAGGTGGGTGAAAAATGGATTCCTGCTGCAACATGTCTTCCTGCAGATGCCATGATGTTGCTGTGGAGAGATGAAGAAAGCCTGGAAACCATAGCCACTGAATCCAGTGCTTTTGCCCCTAACAGTTGGATCCTTCTGCAGGAGCAAGCTGAACAGAGAGAAAATATATAGAGGCCCTGAAGACCATTTCACTGTCAGGGTGTCCATTCCTGGCCCATAGCTAACTCCCCTGAGCTGAATCAATTTCATAACCAAAATCTCACTCCCATTGGTGCTTTATTGAATCCAGAGTGCCTCCAAAATAACAGATTTTTGTACATCTTAGATGTCAGACCTTTCCCTAAAGCCTTTCCAGACATTAATAATTTCTCGAAGGAGGATAATTGTCTGGTAGCTGCTTCTTTTGTACATGAGTTTGCTTTGAAAAGAAGACGTTTGAAGCTGTTGAATTACTGCAGTAGCCATGGCATGTGTTTATTATCTAGCTTAGTTTGAATTTCAGTTACAGTCAATGAATTGCCCTTGTAAAAATCATGCAATCAATAAAGACCCCTAACCCTCCACCCAGCTATATCATATGTATGGCAAGTATTATTAAAAAAAGAAAGCAGGTGGAAGGCTAGGGGTATTACTAGTGAAAGGGCAGGTGACAACACTCCTGATTTTTCTGCCCAAGCACTGAACCTATTTTGCACTTTTGAAACAATCCCAATATTGGAATTTCATCAATTATTTCCATTTCCATATACCATCTTCTAAAATAGAAAGAGCACTATATCTAACAATGTATCTAAGAGAATAAAGTTATAAGGTGGGGAGCCCCCAACGCCACTCAGCAAAGCAGCGGCATAGCAACCTATCCTACAGTAGGTATTTTACAAGTGAATATAAAAGAGCTTAAGACCCCTTTTTCAATTGGTCTTTGTGAGGAACAGGGAATTAAATTTGAAGTTATTGTATCAGTGATATCTAAGCCCTAGGAAATTAGCAGTGATTTGTCCTGGTTCCTTGCCAAACTCTTGGAGGGGGTGCCACTCAGTTGGTGCTTATATCCATGCATGGTGGGAGCGTCCCATTGTACAGGAGTTTTGGTTGTCAGTATTTGCTGAAATAAAATGACAAAGCAACTAGCAAAAATCGCACCATAGTTTTACCACAGGAAGAGTTATACCATCTGTCTTCGTATCTTTGAGATATATAGAAGTATATAAAGAAGGGTAAAAAGCAGAAAATTCTTGACAGATTTCCTCAGTTGGAAATGTTTTGGTCCCACCCTCCTTCATGATGCATTTGACCCTAAATTTGATTTTCCACCATTCACATTTGCTAGCTAACACCACGGAGTTCTTACCACTGAATTTATAATAGCACTGTTTGAGGTACCAAAAGTTGACCAAAGTTTGATTGATTTCAAGAAAATATACTTTGCTTTTTTCCTCCCCCCCCCCCTTTTTTGAGCTGGAGTTAAGCCAGAGAGTCCCTCATTTCATCTTTCTGAAATTTAAGGCGATTTCAGTTAAAATAAATAAAGTGATACAGGAACAAAAAGAAGGAAAATTGAGAGGGAGAAAAAGCAACAACAAAGATACATATAAAAGTGAAACTTTGCAAAAAAAGGGGGGGGTGATATACAATATTCCCATACATTCTTGTATGAATTGGTAGAGTGTTATTGTCCTAGCGCTTATGTAAATGCTAATAGCCTACTACATTTTGTACAAACTCATTCCAAATGCTATATTTATCCATACAGAGTCTGTGCCTGTAAGCAGTCCGCTCATAAATTGCCAGTGATGTCATATTGTCAGTCCATTGATTAAAGGGTATCATATATTTATTTTTCCAATTCCTCAATATCAATCTCTTGGCCATTAGGGCATGAAAAATCCATTTCCGTTGTCCTGTTGATAATTTCCATACTGCAGGTATATAATTCAATAAAATATTCTTCACTGAAAGATTTAACTTTTTCTGCACGGTCAAAGTTACACAGTCCAGCACATTCTCCTAAAACTTGTTAAGTAAAGAACACTGTACAAACATGTGTTTCAGAGAGGCATTGTCCTTGCCACATTTCCAACACTGAGTTATCTTAGCTAACCCTTTTTTATACAACCATAAAGGAGTCCAATAAACTCTAATTGCTGGCTTTTTATTTTTGAATGAGTTGTCCAATTGTTCCAATAGCTCAGGTATCTCAGAAGCTGAAAGGGCTGATAGCCCAAACACACTTGTTAGGAGATGTTGTAATTGAAGATATTACTATTGGGCTGCATCTGTTAGATGATATTTTTGTATTAAAATAGTAAAAGTATAAAATTCATCTTTCCCATCTGTCAGTTGGTCCAATGTCAATACACCTGCTTCCATCCACTTTTTTCCCATATAACCATCTTTTAAAAAATTATTAGTGTGGGGTTTTCCCACAGAGTAAGTTTAGCATGTGAAAATGGATCAAACATGTTTTTATTACCCAATATGTTCCATATTCTTCTAAGTGATTTAATTGTTTCCAGAGTCCCCTGAGATTTAAAATATATTTTGATTCTAGTATTGTCCAAGCAGCCAAATGTGTTATTTACATATAGTCTAGGGTTGCCCACATCGGAAAATTAGGGCCAACACATGGGATTCCAATATTTAGTACGTGGCAGTAGGTAAGCATAGTGATATAATTCCAAATTTGGGATTCTGAAATCACCTTCTTTAATTTTTAACTGCATTCTCTGCAAGGATATTCTTGATGTTGCTGAGTCCCAAGGGCATTTCCTCAGCAATAAGTTTATATTTTGAAAATATGATCCAGAGGAAGTCCTCTCAGAATATAAATGAATCTGGGAATAATATTCAGCATTCACCTTTCCCCAAAGGGTAAAGTTCAATGACTCCCACCTATTAGTACCTGAAGAAACCTCTTTTATTCCCGTATTTTTCGCCCTATAGGATGCACTTCTTCCCCTCCAAAAATGAAGGGGAAATGTGTGTGCGTCCTATGCGGTGAATGCAGGCTTTCGCTGAAGCCTGGAGAGCGAGGGGGGTCGGTGCGTACTGACCCCTCTCGCTCTCCAGGCTTCAGGAAGCTATCCGCTAGCCGTGGGAGAGCTGCGCGAAGTCACACAGCTCTCCCACGGCTAGTGGAGAGCTTGCCTGCACCCAGAAGCTTGGGGCACGCAGAGGTCAGCACGCCTCAGGCTTCGGGCTTCGCGCAGCTCTCCCACGGCTTGCAGATAGCAGCCTGTTCTGGGGGCTGGGGTTGGGGGAAGCTCGGGCTTCCCCCGCCCCAGCCCCGCACCTGGGGGGGAAATAATTTTTTTTCTCTTTATTTCCCCCCCCCCAAAAAAAACTAGGTGCGTCCTATGGGCCGGTGTGCCCTATGGGGCGAAAAATATGGTAATTTACACTTATTAACTGTAACTAACTGTGTTATATCTCTTGGTATTAACATACCTAATTATTTAATAGATTTGGAACAAACACGAAATTGATATTCCTTGAATGAGTGTTTAAAAAAAAATTGACCTATTGGCATCAATTCTGATTTGGACTAATTAACAGAATAACCTGATATCTTACCAAAAGATTCTTTCATTTGCATCAGGATGGGTATACTAGTCTGAGGTTCAGAAATAAGAGAATATACTTCATGTCTTTTATATTTGATCAACTTGTGCATTTTCTTAGATCAAGTCCTCTTATGTTATTGTTTAGTTGTTTAGTCGTGTCCGCCTCTTTGTGACCCCATGGACCAGAGCACGCCAGGCACTCCTGTCTTCCACTGCCTCCCGCAGTTTGGTCAGACTCATGTTTGTAGCTTCGAGAACACTGTCCAACCATCTCGTCCTCTGTCGTCCCCTTCTCCTTGTGCCCTCCATCTTTCCCAACATCAGGGTCTTTTCCAAGGAGTCTTCTCATGAGGTGGCCAAAGTGTTGGAGCCTCAGCTTCAAGATGTGTCCTTCCAGTGAGCACTCAGGGCTGATTTCCTTCAGAATGGAGAGGTTTGATCTTCTTGCAGTCCATGGGACTCTCAAGAGTCTCCTCCAGCACCAGAATTCAAATAATTCCACCTGGAGGGGGGACCGGCAAGCCACTCCAGTATCCCTGCCAAGAAAACTCCATGGACAAAGACAACAGACATATAAAAGTCCTCTTATACAATTCCACTAAATCTTAATTTCAAGATCTAATTTTCCAATGGTTGAAAGTATCTGTAGGTAAGCCTTTTGTTTAATATAAATACCATGAGTGGTGGCCTTCATTGCCCCCCAAAGGAGAGCTGAACTAGCCTGTCATTATTGTTTACTTTAAAGTAGTTTTAAAGAGCTTCTTGAATTTTCTCTCTGACTAACTGGTTATTTATTACCACTGGACTAAAAGGCCACAAAAAGGAAACAGGAGACCTATTACACAAATTCAGAATAGTCTCCACCAAAGCATAGTCAATGATGTTGATATTTCCAGTATTAATAGACAGGATCAAGAACCATATTTAGCAGAGAAACAAATATTTCCTATATGTTTTTCGCTTCATATGTCTTAAAGCCCCCACTCCTGAAATAATTGAAGCGAGTGATGCTGATTTCTCGGGGGTTTGGGGTCATTGCCCTTAAGAGCTGCTTTCGCATATTTATTATCTTGCAACTCTTCCAAGGAGACTCCCCTTACCTAAGATTAGCTCACTTCTAGCAAAAGAAAAAAAAACTTTGCAGCAGGTGCATATACAGAACCCAGACCATCCTGCCCTTGTCTCAAGTTCCTTTGCTGTCCCCACCCACCCCTCTGTATGCTCTAACAGAAGTTCACTATGTATGAGATTACCTTATCTGTGTGACACTGACCCTGACTTTGGAATCTTGCCCCCCAAAGGGACAACTGGTGTCAATATTTAACACTTTTCAGTACCAAGCTACAATTTATTTGCCCAGGAATTTTAAATTGTGATGTTGCTTTCATCCTACTCTGTAGTTTCTGGACTTCTTTTCTTTTATGTTTGTTTGTTATGAATATCCTTGTTTTCATATAGGACTAATTTTATGCATGCTTGTTGTGCAGTGCCCTAGAATTCTTCAGGCAAAAATATTTTAGAAATATTTCAAGCAACTAAATGTTACAAAGGAAAATGTGTGTGGTGCAGTGGCAGTACTATGTTTCTATTAATACACTGTTAATATGTGGGTGGTGATAATTTTGTGGGAAATCAAGATCTCTCATTACAGAGAGATTTTTTTAAAAAACAACAACACCACCACCAATTATTTAAAGCATTTATTTGCTGATTTCCCCCCAAAAGTTCAAAGTATACTTCTTGTGCCACAGAACACACACTCAAAAAGACTATGTGGAACATTGCCTACGTGTCATGCAAACATGAAAATGATACTGTCATTGCCAACTCTCATCAGTCCAAAAAACCAGGAGAGCACCAGGTTAGTGAAAGCTGGCCTATGTGCAATGAATTTCGTTTCCTGGGGAGTGGTTTGCATCACCAAGCAGCACAGTTTGGAGGTGAGGGGGACACTACCACTCTCCCAAACGAACAGGCCTCGTTAGTTTCCAAATTTGTTTCTCATCCTCTTTCTTTTCACTTCAGGGGGCCCCCCTAACAGGTTGTGAGGTGGACTAAGCTGAGAATGGACTAGTGACTTTGACTTAGCACTTCCTATTCCAAGTCTGACACTCTAGCCCAGGGGTTCTCACACTTGGGTCTCCTGCTGTTTTTGGACTACAACTCCCATCATCCCTAGCTAGCAGGTCCAGTGGTCAGGGATGATGGGAAATGCAGTCCAAAAACAGCTGGAGACCCAAGTTTGGGAAACCCTGCTCTAGCCCCTTCTCTCCCAACTTGGTGACTTCCAGATGTTTTGGACATGCTATCTGGGGCTGATGGGAATTGTAGTCTAAAACATCTGGAAGATACCAGAATGGGAAAAGTTGCCCTGCCATCTTACTACACTGCCATGATAAGACCATAGCATAACACTGATGCGCAGTAGAAGACCTTATGTCTTCTAACTGCAACACATTTAATGCCAAACCACCATAGAGGTAGCACGACTTTTTCAGCAGCAAGCCCAGCAGTAAACCAGTGGCGAAGATAACATTTTTCTTTCCAATGGAGTAGCTGATAATGCACTGTAAGATGATTCCAATCTACAACAAAATGGCCAGGAAGATTTGTTCAGAGGCTCCTAAAAACTTATCTCCCCCATCTACGCTTTTCAGGATCGCCTGCAGCCAGTCTAAGAAATGTTACATTTAGAGTTTGCAAGCCTGGGCATGGTGGTTGCTACCTGAGAGACAAGGGAGGCAAATCCCTCAGCAGACACGTCTCATGTCTTATCCCTTTAACGGTGTGCAGAAGTGGTATTTGTGCGAGTTACCACTTAATGATGCCTGCAGATTAGCCTGGGCCAGGCTGAGTACACCTCCAAGCAAGAAAGCGGCTACTTACTGCAAAACAGACTGGCAGAATCTTCTCTTTCCAAACACATTCCACATTTTAAAATGATGGCCCCGCCCCTCCTACAGATAACAGCTTCAAGATCTCTTTTCTTTGAAAGCATTTGATCTAACCACAGTTGATGTTTCAGCCATGGTAACTGTTGGGTTCTCTTTCTAATGCCTGTTGTCTTTTCTCCCCCTGATTGATTTGGAAACGAGCCAAACTCTGTGGAATAGTATCAAATTCACCCCGTTCCCTTTGCTTTTGACCCATTCTGGCTGCCTTTAAATTCTAAAACTAGCAAGGGCACTGCCCTGATGAGCAAAGGCAAACAAGCAAATCTAATTATGTGTTATCCCTTGGCAAGTGGAGATGGGGGAGGGGGTGGTTTGGATAGGGATTTAGGTCAATCCATAATATATGCTGCAAATGTGTGTGGAAATTACAGCAGCACAAGCCTCTTTATATTATATTCCAACGTATTTAAGGCAGAAGACAAAAAACAAACCTTGTAATTGCAGCTTGCTTGCTCCATGAGGTCCAGGTAAGAACTAGAGCAGCAGGCAGCCAGGTAGAAAGGGAAGATAAGAAAGTTGGAAAAATATGAAAAGACACAAAGGTTTGTAACCACAGGAGGATGGGTGGGAAACTGTCCCATTGATGTCAATGAGACAGTTCCTCCCAGTGCAAATAACAGCCCACACCCAATCTGGACTGAGACTGCACCAAGGAGGATCCTGATCTGGTATAAAAGGAAACTTCTTGGCAGAATTAGACTGAACCTTGCATTGTATAAATACAGTGGTACCTCGGGTTACATACGCTTCAGGTTACATACGCTTCAGGTTACAGACTCCGCTATCCCAGAAATAGTGCTTCAGGTTAAGAACTTTGCTTCAGGATGAGAACAGAAATCGTGCTCCAACGGCACGGTGGCAGCAGGAGGCCCCATTAGCTAAAGTGGTGCTTCAGGTTAAGAACAGTTTCAGGTTAAGAACGGACCTCCGGAACGAATTAAGTACCGTACTTAACCTGAGGTACCACTGTAGGGAAGTTAACAGAAACTATATAAGAAATATGTAACTGTGCGGTATAAGATAATCAACAGATAAACTACAGCGAGACTAATTGGAAGTCATTTTTAATTTCTTGTTTTACAATCGTTCACATTGTACACAGTTCACAGTACAAAGGATATTAGTTATAAGAATTGTGTTGTTCCATATATTGCTACTGTCTGTTTGTCAATTTATAGTTTGTTTGTTTGATTGTATGTTTGTTTGTTTGCTTGCTTTCCTGGCATAAATGTATCTATTTTAAAACAATAAAGATAAATATTTAAGAGGTGGATCCCGATCTGGAATGATTTACACATGCCTATTTTTTATTTCTTTTGTTTAACCAATTCAGGCAGTCACTTCCACATTACATTACATGAGGAGCTACCTTTAAAGATGACACAGAAATGCATACAAAGAAAAGCAGTGGCTGTCAGACCATTTCCAAAACCAGATCGACACATTGCTACTTACTAGTAAAGACCTAAATTGGTTTTAGACACAGGTTCTTGAAGGAATGCCTGCTCCTGCACCAACCTGCCTGTTTACCTCAACTGATGATGTTTCTCTAAGTGTTCCTGCTACCAGAGAGAGGGGCAATTTTAGCTGTGACGTTCTGTTTGGGGTACTTCGTCCCCCAAGGAGCTTTGACCGGCACCCTTGGCCCTTGTATGGAAGCTGCTGCAGGAGAGGAACTCTGATCATCGGAGGGGTGTTTCTAGGACTAAGGTGAAACTGTGAAGCTCCCTTGCTATTTTTGCTACTGCGTGTTGTTTAAATAATACTGCTATATTTATTGTATTGTACAGTATTACAGTATTGCTACATTTATTGTATTGCTTTGAACTGTGTGCCATTATATTTTTGTTTTGCTGTTACTATGTTATTGTTTTGCTATGTTATTATGAAATTGTTGTTACAGTGTTTGTTTGAAATGCATCTCTGTTTCTTTGTTGTAAGCCGCTTCGAGCACTTTTTCTGGGTGTGTGGAAAACTGGCATACAAATAAAAGGAACGAATGAATGTTTTGTTGTCATTTAGGTGCCCGGCAAAGCCTCCCTTTCCCCCAACAGGGTCGTTGGCTGTTTTGAACTCTGTCTTGTGCCATCTTGTAGTCTTAGTATATGTGCTTTATTAGCATTGTGGAGAGGGCTTGTCCATATTTTGGTTTGCCACTTGCCTAGAAAGCATGGAGTCAAGTGGCTTTCCGCTTGCACTGTGCTTTATAGGTTCTCTGTTTGCCCTGCCACTTTCTCTGGGACAGCTCAATCTTTGGTGCTGAATCAGATCAAACATTAGTCTGCAGAAAACCTGACTGCTCCGATTCAGCAGTAAAGATTGGTTTTCCCAGGGCAAGGCAGCAGGACAAGCAGAAGTCCGGATGAGCCCTAAGATTCAACTCCTTACCCAGCTGCTGTCTCTAATCTATCAGTCCCTTTGGGGCTCATGGGGGAGATCTCTATACCACGTTTCTCCATGCCTAAAGAAATGAAACATTGCAATTACTTATATTTCTATATTGTGCCTTACAATAGATGGTATGGTGGATGTGTGTGGATTATTTATTATTTAAGGTTCCAAATTTGTCCTTCTCATGATCATTTTCTAGGTATATGTAGTAGGGTTTGATGCGGGTTTAATGCAGCTTCAGTTTCAGCAGTGAAGTAGCTCAGACTGAGAACTTAAACTATTTTTATATAGTTTTTAATTCTATAAATGTTTAATTGTTCTTAATGATTTTTTAAAAATTGTTTTATCTGTAAGCTGCTTTGAGTCCCTATCAGGGAGGGTGGGAAGAGTTGTTAATGGCATCTTTCTGCCTCGGGAGACACTTGAAGTTTGCGCCTTCAGCAGTGAAGTCAAAGCAAGTGGAGTCACAGTACCTGCTGTGGCTGTGGAGAGACATACAGGAGAGACATGTTTTGTGGCAGCTGAGGCAGATGAAGGTGTCTGGTGTTGCTGCTTACAAGTGCACCATGGCATTTAATCTCTTTGTGCTCCTCCCAGCGGTCATTCCTCCTCTGGTCACTTCTGTAAATACACGACCTACTGATTGTCTCCAGGCACTGCAGTTGTCTGCAAGGCGTTCCCACACAAGACAGCCTTCATGTCACATTTGCAGACATCTTTGTAATGCAGAGCTGGTCTGCCAACAAGCCTTGTACCTGAAGGCAGCTCCCCATACAGCATGTCCTTGAGGATCTTGCCATCTTCTGGGTACATGACCAAGCCAGCAAACGTGACCGAAGTGCAAACGTGTTGGGAATGTGGGCTTGGGAGAAGCAGGTCTTTTGTCTGAGACTCTGTCCTGCCATGTGATGTTCCTGTTTTATCCGTAAGCTGGTTTGAGTCCCTGCCAGGGGAAAAGGTGGGATATAAATGAATATAAGAATAATAATATAGGAGCTGGGTTCCATTACTTTCTGGCTTCCAGCCAGGCCGTAATTTGGGCAGGTGCTTCCAGATTGGAAGTCCTCCTAATAATTTGTATCATTCAGAACTGCCTAGGGTAGTCCGCTACTGCCTTGCCAAGGGATTGAATATTGAAGACTGGGTAGTAATTTTCCAGTTGCAAAGGATCTAAATCTGGCTTGCTTAGGTGTGGTCTTACCACCCCACTCTCTCAAGGAGGCATTAACAACCTTGAAGGTCCACATTCCTAGCCCACCCCACCCCAAATTTCACTAGTTAGGAAGGGAAAAGATGAACGGAGCAAGCAGTAGGCCTTACACCTTCAAGCGGACTGTTCATATCCCTTTGGGGTCAAATTTGCTTCTCAACCACAGTGACTAAAAATATTATTGGGATGCCAACTTCAGTGACCAGATTTTGCTTTGTGTTTCGCCCTGTTAAAATGCTATTTTGGAAATGGTGGACATTATATTTGTTTATTAACAGGACTTGTACTCTTCCTTTTGGAGGAAATCCTCCACGGAACAGCTTACAGTATTTTAAAACACAAACTTTTAAAGCATAGTCAGCAAAAGTAACATTAAAATTACCAGCATAAAAAAACACAACTTATTCAGACCCCAGTTAACTACCCTCACCCCTCCCTCCCTATCAAAAGTCTTGAGGAAAATATAAGTTTTTAAAGTTTAATTTAGCAAATGCAAGAGATGAGGCCTGCTTTATCTCTACAGGAATTACATTCCATAATTGTGGAGCCATTGCTGAGGAAGCCCTACTGAACTGAAGAAGCTCCTATGAGCAGTGTAGACCAGTCTATTAGGGGAAGTCAGGCTCTGGACTACCAACCACATTCTGCCCTCGTCCAGTCCCCACCTGGTTGCCTTCTTACTTACAAACAGTCCTGGAATTTCTACTAGCTGTCCTCTTATTCCTTAGCCTTTGTGTGGCTCTTTTAGAGAGAAGGGAGCATGGGGACAGGGCTAGGATGAGTTGGCTCTGCCTGTCATAGGCTCTGCCTTGATCCAGTAGCATAACATGGGTTGCTAGTGCCTGGGGCAAGACAAGTATCCTCAGTCCCAGCACCAATAAGCTAGAACGAACAGGCAATAGCTCAGCGACCTACCTGAGTGGCAGCCATGGTGCCCCATTAGCGCTGAGCACACCTGAGAATTTTGTGCTCATGTCAACTGTCCCTTTGGCCCCACCCATCCGACACCACTGCCTTGATCTATTGTTTGGGCTACCTGAATTCCATCCCACCAGCTGCAATGGGCACCTACCACCACTGCCTCAGGGCTAGATCTTAAGATACAGGAAGGGTTACTTAGGTGAAGGTGGATTTTGTATATATTGGGTAAGCTCAGGTGAGCTTCTTTTCATTGTTAAAATATGCTCTCTCTCTCTCTCTCTCTCTCTCTCTCTCTCATTTTTATTAAATATTCTGTTTTACAATTTAGAATACTCATTTAAACACCCTTAAAATACCAAAGACTTCCCCGCTTCTCTTTCCATGGTTCATTTTGCATATCATAAATCCCTGCATATTTTACATAAACTAAAACATTCAGTATTCCATTATTACATCCATCAAAACTTATTTACACTGTTGAATTTATCTTAATGCTGCCAACGTCAATTCCCCCCCCCCATATATTTAATAAACGTTTTCCAATCTTCTCTAAGCGTATGTTCTTCTTGTTCTCTTATTCTATATGTTAGGTCCGCAAGCTGCGCATATTCCATCAGCTTAAGTTGCCATAAAATACTCTGATTTTCTTGACGGGAAGATGGAATGAATTTATTAATTCCCTTTCATTTTTCGTTATGTTTTCAGGATCTACCTTATATTGGTCACTGTAATGTGTGTGTGTGTGTGTGTGTGTGTGTACAGCTTTTAATACTGAATTTAAAAATGCTGCAATCCACCTGGGACCTGATGGTGAAGAACGGGTAATAAACTCAATAGTGCTTATGATGCTATACTGGTTTATCAGATGGTTTTAGCCATTCAGGCATTTGCCAGTTAAATAGAATATGTCTTTCCGTGTATCTACACTTTTGCTTTCCCATTGGCTGTTTCATATGGGATAATAAAGAGCACTTATCAGCTGGGGGAACCAGCCCCAGGCTGGAGATCATAACTGAAGCTGATCCCATATGACGCGTCAAAAATGGAATAAGCTAATTTGTCACTGTTTTGTTATGACTGGCATGTATGTGTTTAGAATGAAACTTAATTTAAATCCAATTTGTAGCATCTCTGTGGGTGGGACTATGGGATAAATTAGTTCAACACTACGCTGTGGTTGGAACCAAACACTTGATGGCAAGGCTGCTGTTGGAAATCTTTGAACTTGATATTTACCAACAGAAAGTTCATGGGTTTTTCTTTTCTTTTTTTAAAAAACCCCACATTATTAAACATTGTATCCACCACCATCAATATTATTATTAATTCTGCACAATTCCCCAACACCCCCCCCCCAAACAACCAACTACAACACAGGCGCTGCCTAAGTCATCTGTTGTTCTGGAAATGGAAATTCAGTCATGGTGGCATCAAGTGATAAAAGAAGCTTTTTTATCGAGACATTTGTTTCAGTTGCCACTTCAGAAAATGGAGATGAATTAAGAGAACTGGCTGTTGTGTTTTGATATGAACCAGAAGAGTCTAACTGGAATAAACAAGTATGAAGCCTTGTGGGGGTTGATTAGTCACACACTGGGAGGCATTCTTGGAGCGAGGACTGTTCACTCTACTTTCTTCCTACACACACACACACAAACACAGGGAGGGAGGGAGGGAGGGAGGGAGAGGCTGCTTCAGCAGTAGCATCTCCCAGTCTGACAGAACCGCAAAAAGCAGAAAATAGCACAGTAGCTTTGCTTCAGGGCTCAGAAGAACCTTATCAGCAACTATAACAATAAAAACTCTCTCTCTCTCTCTCTCTCTCTCTCACACACACACACACACTTCATATGACAGCTGGGTACCACCAGTAAGCTCCATATAGTTTAAACAAGTGAAGGAAAAAGGGTACAGTTTGGGGGCATGTGATGGGCAGCCATGATTGGCTACAGCTTTCTGGATCCTGCTCACCAGACAGTGACGTTCTAGGAATGCTGACTCTCCCTAGGGAAGTGTTTCTCAAGCGTGGTTCCCCAGCTGTTGTTGTACTACAACTCCCATCATCCCTAGCTAGCAGGACCAGTGCTCCTCAAGGGTGATGGGAGTTGTAGTCCAACAACAGCTGGGGACCCAAGCTTGAGAAACACTGCGCTAGGGAGTATTTTGGAGGCATGCAGGAGGCATGCACAAGGTCAGAGGGGTGAGAAGCACAGAGAACTCTTGCAGCTATGGGTCATTGGCTGAAGCCGAGATGTCCGTTTCCCCTGTGGCCCAGCATGCAACTACACACCTGAGCTATAGGGAAGAGCTGGATCGTCTCTACTGAGTTAGAGGTGGTTGTTGTATTCATTGTACAAACTACTTTTCCCTATGAACAATTCATAGCATACTTGTGGAACTGAATATGAAACAGTCATTAACTGAAGTGTTATAAATCCTTTATCATTCTATTCCTTAGGTGTTAATGCTCTTTGATTGGGTTTTATTTTATAAATGTGCATCATATATGCATTTAGTATTGTAAAATCTGTATCTATGCCATTTCCTCCTTTGGTATATTTACCGTGACCAGGATATATATATCTGGTTTGGTTTTTTTGGTTTTTTTTTGCTTCTGGCTTTTCTTTCTTAAAGAAGAAAATAAATATATATAGTTTAATAAATTCCTGTGTTATTTCAATCCTCTGATTATCTGTGTTTACTGAAATGTTCACTTTGTTACCTGAATATGTTTACTTGAGTTATTGCCCAGCTTTCCTGCAACTTATCAAGGCATCATCTGTGCTTCTTATCGTGAAACTGTTATTTACCTGTATTCCTACACCAATTACAGTGGGTTGATGTTTTTTGTTTTGTAATTTGCTGTGTATTTATTTCAGCATGCATTAGCATTATCTAGGAGTCAACAGGGCTTGTTGCAAACTCTGAGAGAGACATGTTCTCTGCTGAGGTATTAACACTAATCTTGAAAACACATATTATTAACCCACAGACAGTAATGGCTACCTTAGGAGCTGTTATAGTCCATCTTGTAAATCCTTCCTTAGTGCATGGATTATTAACCCTGTAGACCATAATCACTCCTTTGGAGGCTCTAGAGCCATAGTATGGCTATTCAGCTGCCATGCATGGCCACCAAGGGCATGATCAAACTCCCTATGAAGATGACAAAACTGCTTTCATACACCTTAGTAGGAGCAGAACACACACTCCACTATTTGAGAGAGGGAAGTTGGTATACAATAAAAAATCAAGCGAGAGGTAAAATAGATTTTTATTAAGGTTACCATGACACCACTTTGGGCTCCTCCAGATCACCTGTTTATTCATCCAGATTTGTTTGTTACAAAGCTTACATGGAGAATAGAAGATATCCAGTCTTTATTGAACAGAGACGTTACATGACAATGAGCAGCTGTCCAGATTTGCTTGTGTATTAGAAGTTATCCTGTTAACCATTCTTTCACCCTTATACACTTCAGTCCATTTCCCCCTCACTTTCCTAACTGCAAAACCTCTGTGCACTTTAAAAGAGCATTTGTTGCACAAAGGCAACAGTGTACTTCAATCCACTTTAAGCCTAACAGCAAGGGAACACTATTTCTTCCATGTCTTTTTGAGGGCTTGCCAAGGTCGACCACTGTGGGAAACGGGATATTGTGCTACAGGAGTTTTTGGTCTGATGCAGCCAGCCTCTTCTTACATTTTAATGGTGGGGCAGTAGTGAAAAATGATTCATGTGAAACAGTGGAATCAGGCACCTGCAGATAATCTAACAGAATAAGGGAATTTGGCCCTGCCAGACAGAAGAGGTGATGGAGGAGGAAGAAGAAGCTGGAAGATACTTGTTTTGCCTCAACAGACACAAAACATCCTTACAAGCCCCTCCAGGAAAGAAAGGATTTCACCACCTTCAGTTGTAGGAAAGCCTCTGTGACCTTGGTAGGAAGGTTTGGACAGAATTACTGGGGGGTAGGGGATCTCATGGAAGGTAAGAAGTTAGCAGAGGAAATGTGTCTGCAATGCTAGGTTTAGAGTACTATTCTTCACCAAACCAGGTAGTTGGATTAGCGTATTGTGGTGGTGTAACCCTCACATAAGGGACGCGGGTGGCGCTGTGGGTTAAACCACAGAGCCTAGGACTTGCCAATCAGAAGGTCGGAGGTTCAAATCCCCACGATGGGGTCACCTCCCGTTGCTCGGTCCCTGCTCCTGCCCACCTAGCAGTTCGAAAGCACGTCAAAATGCAAGTAGATAAATAGCTACCGCTCCAGTGGGAAGGGAAGGTAAACGGCGTTTTCGTGTGCTGCTCTGGTTTGCCAGAAGCAGCTTAGTCATGCTGGCCACATGACCCGGAAGCTGTATGCCGGCTCCCTCGGCCAATAAAGCGAGATGAGTGCCGCGACCCCAGAGTCGGCCACGACTGGACCTAATGGTCAGGGGTCCCTTTACCTTTACCTTTACCCCTCACTTAGTAAACTGTATTGGGGATTTTACCTGCTTTGCCTTAGTTCATGGGTAGGCAAACTAAGGCCCGGGGGCCAGATCTGGCCCAATCACCTTCTAAATCTGACCTGCGGATGGCCCGGGAATCAGCGTTTTTTTACATGAGTAGAATGTGTCCTTTTATTTAAAATGCATCTCTGGGTTATTTGTGGGGCATAGGAATTCATTCATTCCCCCCAAAAAATATAGTCTGGTCCCCCACAAGATCTGAGGGACAGTGGACCAGCCCTCTGCTGACCCCTGCCTTAGTTCAAATCTGTGGGAATATTTAAAAGGGAGATCCCTGTTCTCCTTGCTACGCCCTCTGTATTGAAAAGCACGTTGTGATTGTACTTTTGCTTGTCACGAACACATCTCTGTGTAACACAGAGGCATCTGAGGCCAGCACATTCATGAGTTCTACATTCAGAATATGGGGATGAACCTTTCTGATGACTCAGGCGATCTGATAACTGCAATTTACAGAAGCCTGCCTCCTGGGAGTGGGTAGGCACATCTCAACACAGGGTTCAGTATCAAAGCTCAGATCATGTCTGCCCCTCTGACATGGTTTCTCCCTTATCACATACGTGTACCTGAGCAAGGTATGGAAGAAACCAAGTAATGTGGAGACCTGGCAGACAGATTACCGAGGCAGCAGCCCAGCCAAGGAATTTTCCCAAGGAATCTTGAATGAGCAAATTGATTGATTATTTAATTTCTGTTCAGCTTGATATATTAAAAAGATCTCTAAGCTGGAGCAACAACAGACAGCTTAAACAAAATATTAAAAATATACACACATTAATACAAAGTGAATACGGGTTCATTTTCCTTCTGACACACCTTCCCTTACAGTCTCCGGGCTTTCACTCAAACAAATTCTCAGCTCACCCACTGGAGTCTCACAATGAGAAGAGTTCCTGCAAATGGTGGATATCACCCTAGTCTCCCACTCAAGACTTGTTTCTAATGGGCAGCTCCAAGGTGGATGGTATTTCTTCAGGCTGCCCACAGCTGCATTTTGCACACCCAGTTCCACCTGCAGCAGGGGGCCAAAGAATGGGGAAAGGGCTCCACTCCACTCATGGCTCTTCCTTTACTCTCCTCCTCCTCCAGCTGCAAATGTGCCTTAATTTTAAAAACAGGAATACAGTGGTACCTCGGGTTAAGAACTTAATTCATTCTGGAGATCTGTTCTTAACCTGAAACTGTTCTTAACCTGAAGCACCACTTTAGCTAATGGGGGCCTCCTGCTGCTGCCGCTGTGCTGCTGCTGTGCGATTTCTGTTCTCATCCTGAAGCAAAGTTCTTAAACCGAGGTAATATTTCTGGGTTAGTGGAGTCTGTAACCTGAAGCATCTGTAACCCGAGGTACCACTGTAGTTACTAATAATAGTTAACCATGCTCTGTCTGAAAGATTTCTGAAACTAGTGTGAGAGGGTTCTTTTTTTAAAAATAAACTGTATGAATAGCAGGGTTTTACTTTCAATTTAAAAATTAATTAAATACCAAAATGTGATCCTTATTTTTTGTGGATAATTCTTAAATTAATTTTAAAATTAAAACTTCAAATTTTTAAAGCGGGTTTCACATCAGTGCAATAAGATACTTCTCGGAAGTCTGAAAATTACTGTATGTCTAATAAGAAAAAAGCACTGAAGAGTCAATGTTAAAAAAATAATAATCTTTTGTTCCCACCATGACTTCACAAATGGTCGCTTTGGCTGAAAAGGATAAGATCATCTGTGATGTTGATAAAGCGGTATTCTTGGAGACTCACAGGGTACCATCAATCAAGCGCCTTTTTCGTTGGCTTCTTCTGTTGACGTTCCAATATTACAACAGCAAATCATAATCCTAGCAAAGTAAATAGGCTCTGGGGAGAAGGAGTCGTAAATTGGGCCTGCCTTGATCAAATGAACTCTATCATGAAGGTCTCTTAAGTGCTGAATGCCATTCACTTTCCAGAAGAGGGGGAGGAATTCAAATTTGAAAGAGGTGGGTGGGCTGAATTGAAATGCAGCAAATTAAAAGCTAAGGGCCAAACAGATTAGGAATAGGCTGGATTTGTAGCAGTAATTAGCATCATTATATCTAGCGAGTTATTGCTGTGTGTTGTGTTTGCTCAGCACCCCCTCCCGGCTTATTATTTGTTTAGCTTACTTCTTATCATTTATTATTATTATTATATTATTTATAATAATAATAATAATTTTGTGGCCCACTTTCTGGTTGCTATCAACCCTTGCCATCAAAGCTGCTTCCTGAATATCTAGGGAGTCTGGCATGTGAAGCACCTATGGGCTTTCTTTCCCTCCAGTAATGCTTCTATAATAGTGCAATTAGTGAAAAACAGGTCTTTGTTATCTACTAAAAACCCCAGCTTTGCTTGATTTGCTAAGCAAAAGTTTCCTTGACTTTGATTTTTATTTTTTTGCTTAGCTTGCTTTTCTAAGTTTGGTTACTGAAATCTGGACCCAATAAATTGTTTTCAAAAGACAAACGCACACGACAGCACTAAGCAGCTGAGGTGGCCAGTTAGGAACACTATGATCATACTAAACCACACTAGAAGCCTCACTTTGGTTAACTCATGACACTGTTTTATTTATTAGAAAAAAATATTTTCAAACTACCCTTCATCCTTTTGGAGACCGGAGCGGTAGTTAGCCATACTATAATAAACAAATTAATAAACACAAAATTTAAAATAGCAGAATAACAGCATAAATGGATGCCTGGGTGAATAAAATGGTTTCAACCTAGTTCGAAAAGGACTGTAAGGATTTGAAGAGGGAGCGGAAGCTTGGCTATGCTACCCTCACCGTAGACTCCCTTAACATGTAAGAAGCACAAACCTTCCAACATTTCTCTGATGAAAATATGGACAGCCAATAATAATAATAATAATAATAATAATAATACTCTCTCCCTCTGAGTGGGTAGCCCCATTGAGTGGGCGGTCCCACTCAGCAACTTCCAACATATATAAAAAAAATTAAACATTAAAAAAACCTTCCCTATACAGGGCTACCTTCAGATGTTTTCTCAAGGCTGTATAGTTACTTATCTCCTTGGCTCGAGGGTTGCATAGCTCTATACCCTCCAACATTTCTCTGATGAAAATAGGGACATCCTAAGGAAAAGCAGGACATTCAGAGATCCAGTCAGAAACTGGGATGGTTTCTGTAAATCTGGGACTGTCCCTGGAAAATAGGGACACTTGTGGGGTCTGGGTTTCCAAACAGTTCTCTTCCTGTGATCTTCTTGGGGTGAACAGTGCAAAGTGAGAACGTCCTTGCAGAAGGGTGATGAAGAAGTGACAAATGCCCAGCCTTGCCAGTCCCTGGAGCCATGAGGCTGAATGGTTAATTCTGTTCTGGATCTCTGTGACACAAGCAATCCAATCTTGCTCCTAATGAAGTCGGCAGTAAAAGTCTAGTTGATTTCAACAGAGCACAACAGCAGCCGAAGGAAGCCCTGGCAGTTTGTGCCATTTCATTATGCTAGAGGTCTACCCTCCAGTTAGGTTCCCAAACTATTTACAAGAGTCCTCCCGGATGCACAGGTGTCGAAAATGCAGCACACACTATTGCACTGAAAAAGTAACTTTGACAGGCCTAATTTACCGAGACTGATTTATGTGACAGCGTAAACAAATCATTCTTGTCAAATTCTATATTGAAAATGGAGTAAATTGATTGCAGAGTCAAGTGCACTAGTAATTTCAGGGAGAATTGTGATTTCATTTGTAAAACTCTGCGGCAACAACAGAAGACAACCCCCTCTCCCCGTCATAGTGCTGGCTGTGGTACTTGAAGAGAGATTGCCCCCCCCTTCTTCCTATTGGCAGTGCTTTTCCTGCTCTGCCTTATAGCTGTATGTTCAGGGAAGTAACATGAGAATTCTCCAGAGATCCTTTGTACAAATACACAGCGGAGATCAACAAGAAATCCTCTGAGTGAACAAAACATTCTCTGTGTGTTTTCTAACTCCTCTCACAGCAGAACATGGTGGCAAATGAAAGAATAGCATGTAGATTTCAGATGGGAATCACTTCTGTGTTAAGGAAGAATGACAGAAGCCATGATGGAAAGGGAAGGAAATAAGTATATGTGGCTAACAAACAATGAGCCATGTGCTGGGACCCTGCACGCATTTATGCTTGTTAAATATTGTTAAAAGTTAATGCCCCTGACTCAGCTGTAACTGTGGGGAATAAGTCGCACAGAACCGGTTATGATGTGGATACGCATTCTCATACCACTCAGGAGACACATGCAATCAATTCAATGGGTGATGCACCTCCAAATCGTCATCTACACAGACTGCAAATATGGGCAATCCATGCAGAGATCTCCCTTGGTGGATTAGGGCAAGTGTGTGCAGGGTTGTGAGGGCTCAGTCTTGTTAGTTTAGGAGCAGTAACACTCTTCTTCTTGCACTTCCTTAAGCTAAGCAGTGGCTGTGTACACTTGACTGTTAACTGGCCTCCGGTTTGCTCCCACTACTGGTCCCTGAAGCCAGAATCCATATCTATATGGCAGTTTTCCATACCCTCCAACCTTTCTCCAATGAAAATAGATATGTCCTATAATGATAATGTTACGAGTTATACTCCACACATCTTACTGGGTTGCCCTGGCCACTCTGGGCAGCTTCCAACATATATAAAAACATAATACAACATTAAACTTTTTTAAAAAACAAAAACAACAAAACCTTCCCTATACAGGATTGCCTTCAGATGGCTCAGGGGTTGGACAACTCCATACCCTCCAACATTTCTCCAATGAAAATAGGGACATCCTAAGGAAAAGTGGGATATTCTGGGATCAAATCAGAAACCGGAAAGGCTTCTCTAAATCAGGGACGTTCCTGGAAAATAGGGAAACTTGGAGGGTTTGGTTTCCTGAGAAATTCTTCTGTTCAAACCAGCTTCTATCCAATTTGAATTCATAAACCAAATTCATGTGCATATCTGAGGCAGCTGCTGCACATGCCAACTTTATGAATACGTGTTGGAGGGTTGCAGGTGTGGAGAAGCAGGGGAAGACATCCTTGCTCCCTCTATGGTGTGTACAGCAATGTGGAGGTGCAACTTGAAAGACAGTGAAGGGGGGCGGGGGTTGACCTTAATGCTTTTGAAGCCGCTAATGTTTACATATCCTGAGAAAGGTAGCTCCCAGGAACTGTGGTGACAGGCAGCAGGGCCTGATATGGGAGAGGGAAAGATGCAGGGAAAGAAACTTTATAGGAAGCATGGTGTTAGGGAATGGCAATGTATTTGGGATATGCAAACATATGAAGAACTTGATCTCTATGATACGCTGAAGTCTCACCCATCTACAAAAAGGGAATGTGAATATCTGGGGCACCTAAAGAGGCATTTGACCTAGTACCCATCAGTACTAAAACACCTTACTTTTGTGGTTCATCAGAACTCTGACCCAAATATAGAATCATGGAACTGCAGCATTGGAAGAAACCATGAGGGTCATCTAGTCCAACCCCCTGTAATGCTGGAATCTTTGCACAACCTGAGGCTCAAAACTATGACCCTGAGACCTTCTGATCGGCAAGTCCTAGGCTCTGTGGTTTAACGCACAGCGCCACCCGCGTCCCTTGACAAGGATTAAGCGCATGTAATTAAGTATAGGTGTGAAGGATGTGCTATGCTTGTTGGTGTGTGTTCTTTTTTAAATCAACATTTTATCTGTTGAAGCTGCAATCCTATATGCACTTACATGGGAGTAAGTGCCATTGAACTCAATCAGAGTTCCATCCGAGCAAATATTCATAGGATTGCATTGTAAACTGGGTAAAGCTTTTAAAATGTTTTCTAGTATTTAAATTACTAAGTGGATTGACCCCACCCACCCACATCATTCCCCCCGCCCCATACACCATTCTCCCTTATGTATTTCTGCCTCATTTTTAGCAATGACTTTCACAAATAAGATCACAGGGGTCAATATCATCTAATAAGATACCATGGGGCAATATGAGATTATGGCTGCACACATATTACCAGTTTACATCATTCTTGTTCTTCATTCAGATACAATGTGGTAGCATCTCTAAATTTCATCAAGTACTTGAAAATGTGGGAGCCCGCATAGCCAATCAGATCAGCCAATCAGTGTGCTATTAGGCAGTGATTCTGGACAGGCTGACATCACTGAACATATAATGCTGTTTTCATGTCATTTGTAAACCACTACGAAATACTTTCGGAGTGTGTGTCGGTGTGGGTGGGTGTATGAAATGTGGTATAACAATTTAACAAATAAAGAAATATGCATTAGGACAGAGAGAAAAAAGGTTTAACAGACTGGCATTTGCTTTTGCATTATTCTTAAAATGCTGTTTGTAATCCACCTTGTAAGGATTTTGTCCTCAAAGGGGTCGTAAACATGTTTTCGCAAGAGGGAGAATGATTGGGAACCTAACCTAGAAAAATAGATACTCAAAATAAATACTTGGTTTCTTCTCGGCTAGTCAAAAGAGGGAAATAGAAGAGGCAAACAGATCATAACACTTGGCTCCTGACCAGCTAACTCTTCTCTAAGTAGAGAAAATCGAGCCAGTAAGTTATGCAACATGGACATTTCTGGAGGACTTTGGGGTCAGTTTTACTAATCCCTCTCTTGCTTGCTTTCAGAATGTTACTTGAAGGTACAAGGCATGTAAAAGACAGACTAAAATGAAGTGTGCCACACGTAGCAATTCATAAGAAAAAATAACCAACACAGCACTGGACGGAATGAGAATTTTGTTTTTCTAAAAAAAGGTGAAGGGGGAGGCTAAACCTTCTGGTGCTGTTGGCAAACAGTACTGAATATTTGGTTGCTGAGCATGTCTTTGTCCTATTTCAATATTTTATTAGATTTTATTAGCTTCTTCCTTCAACTGAATCCTTGGATTCAAATTTCAAGTGAACCCCGCAATATATTCCCATTTTTGGGATCTCTTGTACATTTTTAAACCTGAGTAGCAAAGAACCTTCTGCTTCCCAGGAAAAGTAATTCCTTCTGTCTTGCTAATATTCACCCTTTGTATTAATCTTTCAGAGATTTCTAAGGTCAATATGAAGTAAGGAAACAGAGCATTAAATTTCTAAAATCAATAGCATGTACATAAATTGACATTCATTACTCTACAGCAATTTCCAGTTTCTCCTTGATTGATTAAAGCCAGGGGTTGAAAATAAGTGCTTTTCCCCTGCCTAGAGAAATTCCCAATTGTCCATGCTGTGAACCTTCCATTATGAGACATGAGACAGCGGTAGCAGTCCATGGTTCATTTCACACTGCCACAAAATAGACTTGTCATTCCACAATCGAAAGTAAGAAACCTGATGGAAGAGCAATGTGTCAAAAACTTGTCAAAAGAGGGCTTGTGTTCAATGACAATAGAGAACAAGGAAGCTATGCTTGGACATTTATGCCAGCCAGCTTTTGCACACAGGAGATAATGCACAAAAATTATCCCTGCAATTTGTTACTTACCGTTCAAATGTGCTATTGAACAGCTACTCACAATTTCTTGCTAATTAATCCCGAGCCCACATTAATTTATAGAAGATAAACATTTGCAATACAGATGAAATGAGTCAATTTAGAAAAGCCAAAGAAGCAAAAACACTTGACTAAAGAGCTGCTTAAATGAACAATAAATAAATGAAAAGTATATTTTGTTTGTTTGTTCTGAGACTAAGGGCTTATCTACACTTCCCCTTGTCCTAGTTACAGGTAGGTGGCCGTGTTGTTCTGCCGTAGTCGAAACAAACAAAAAAATTCCTTCCAGTAGCACCTTAGAGACCAACTAAGTTTGTTATTGGTATGAGCTCATACCAATAACAAACTTAGTTGTTCTCTAAGGTGCTACTGGAAGGAATTTTGTTTTGTTTTGTTTCCCCTTGTCCTGTTGCAGTGCCCATGGGGGAAACTGCACTTTAGAGCTCCACTGAAACAAACAGCAATTGGATTTTCTGCGGATTGTTGTTTGTTCCAATTTAGAGCTAAGGAATGTGTTTTCTCTGAGAAAGGAGAGGGCAAGTTGAAAACCACCCTGATCCGTGTTTTCTAGGCAGTGGACAAGTGGAAGTGTGGATGTGCCCTAAGAAGATAAGGTACAAAGTGTTTTGTCAACAAAAGTGCAGGATGCTAGCCTTAAGTGCAGCCATCCCAGCTGTCAAAAGAATGTACTGATTCACAGTTATTTGGAGGCCCGTCCCTACATTATGACTTTGTTGGCATAGTTAAGAAACTCAAACCACGAGGGGTAGCCCCTTCCCAGAAATGGTTTCCCACATGCTTAGGAGGCCAGAACCCATGTAATTTTGCTTCCTTTGGTAATTCTGCTCAGGATCATAGCTAGGGGTGGTGAGGTGGGCCCCCTCCAGGGATGCAGGCGATGCCCCCCCCCAATTGGCTAAAAATATGTCCATAAATATCAATTATTGCCTCATACGAAATGGTTTTAAATAGAGGGTGAATTGAATGGGTGGAAGTGGAGGAAGGTTGGAGGAGAGGCGGAAATAAGAGCTAATTTGTCCGTGGCTAGGGGGTGCAAGCTGGGTGGTTCTGCCAGGGGTGCAAGATCACCTAGCTATGGCTCTGATTCTGCTACCAGCATAAAATAGGAATAACTCTTTTTCAGAAGAAGAAAAAAAGAGGTGCCAATACTCATTTAACTCATTTAACATTGTGGGGGAGGGGGGAGATGCTAGTACTGTGTACCTTTGAGTACCCCTTGAAAAGAAGTACTGGGAATAACAAACATTTTGTATGGTGAGATGGGTTATTAAAAAAACACTATTGAACCCACTGCAAAATTGTGGTTACTTTGGCATAGTGAGTCATAATCTGGGCCAATGGCAGTCAGACAACCACTTTGGATCATATTCGCCATACTTCAGTTGTCTGGTTGGCCCAATGCTTCCTTGCAAAGCACAGCAAGTCATGGTTACTGTGAATGTAAACAGACAAGAGTCCATAGATAACACAAAAAGTCCCTAAACAGAAATTGTAGCTAAATCTGTAGAAACTACATTTGTTTGCGGTCAACTCAAAGACAACCTTGAATGCTTGGCTGGCTGACTAAATTCCCTTCAGGCTAGCGTTTTCCGTCAGACCAGCATAGTGGCTGTCCAACAGTTAGCTCCTACATGATTTTCAGTAACTTACACGCTCATTAAAAAATAAACAAATAAACAAATAGATGTAAAGAACTATTATATTAAACATAATGAACAATGGATACAAATAAATATAAGTGCATATGCACACATATAGTATAATACTACTGAAATAAATAATATTTCATTAGTTAACAGCTTTCATTTTATTCTCAGCTTCTTCCATGAGTATTATATTTGTATCATGTGAGGAGGGTAACGACGGAAGTGATGAAGGGCAGGCTGAAATTTTGCAGATCAGGTATCATTAACAGGAAGTTCCTCTTTGCACAAGCACTTACTGTATTCTCCCGTGTATAAGATGACCCCTAATTTTTTTAACCCAAAATTAATAAATCAATATTTTAAACATCAAATAGAACAACTTTGATATTTTATTAAATATTCATAGCACTGGCACTGGCGTAGCAACCGCCAGGGGCACCTGGGGGGCAGGTGTGTGTGCGCATGTGTGGGGACAGTAGTGGAGCTTGCCCCACCAACACCCGAGATTAATTTTTTAAAGCAAAAAACATTGTCTTATATGTGGAAAAATATGGTAAATACATGAGCAAACCATCGAAAATGAAATCTGGATAGGTCCAAGATCAGAGTATTCAATTCTCTATTTTTTAGATTTTCCAGCGTTGACCCTTGACAACTATAAATATGGTTGGCAACATGTGACAAAAGCATACTTCTAAGTTAAGTTTATTGCTTGCAGCCTCCCACTCCACTAAACATTTCCACCAGTTCAAATGTTGCATCATTAGTCCATTTAATTGCAATTTGCACAAAATAATCTATGGAAGTGTAGTACAGCTGACAAGGCTTTGAGAAACAAATATTACGTATGTATTTATCCTTCAGGAGGAGATATAATCTGTTCCCTGTCATGCTATGATGATGCCAAGGAAATTGGAGGAGCAAAGAAACCTTCGAACAAGTACGTGTGTGAGATTATAAAAATCACTTGTTTTTAAACTTTGGTTTCCTAGAAATTTTCCTCTATAAATGATTTGCAAACAGGTTCTATTCCTCACTTTAAAAATTCCTCAGAGCAATTGCATTCTGTTTCCCATTTAAAAGACCTTGCTGGAGTCTTTTTAAAATACTGGAGAACAGCCTTTACCAAAGGTGTCCTGGGCTTTGAAGATGCTTGAACTGAGGACACAAGGGAGAAACGTGCTAAGAAGAAGGCATGCTTGGCAAATCCACACCGGGATCAGCTCCTGCCCAGAAACCTATGTCCCCACTGTGGAAGGACGTGTGGATCCAGAACTGGCCTCCACAGTCACTTATGGACTCACTGTTAAAAGCGTGTTCATGGAAGAAAATCTTACTCAGCTCCGAGTGATCGCCAAAGAAGAAGAAGAAGAAGATTCAGTGAAGAAAAATTTTGCTTCAAGTGGCGAAATGGGAAGTGCTGCCCTACTCCACTGCCTCTATGCTGCTCCATCTGCTCTGCTGCCTCTGCCACCGGCCTTGGCGCCAATTTCTGCCAAGCTCTCACCAGAAATGGGTGCGGATGCTCCATCACTGGTGGACGTGGTTGGGAAGGCAGGGCACCTGTGGGGCCTTCCACCTCCCAAGGCAGCTGCCTCACCCCGCCACACGAGCGGGCTGGGCCTAGGGAATTCCAAAGAGTAGATGCTGGCACACTAAAGGCCAATTCTGACATTGTGCATGGAACAAACCTCCTGGTAATCCACAGGATGAAGTGATCAGCTCCGTATGTAGGGATGAGATGATCTTTGGACAACCTATTTGATGGCATTTACCAATCATGCAGATCCATGCCTTAGTTAAACCAAGCACATATCTTAATCATTTTCACCTCATAGTGCTTTTTTTAAAAAAAAATCGAAATAATGAGCTTGCTATTGCAGACCAAATTATCCCGGAGTTGAACAATTCAACAACCAGATTCTTCAGGGAAAAGGTGAATCTGCTGAGTGTTTCTGCTTGGCATATTCCGCTGCATGCCCCTCCCCACCTCCTAAAAAGCTCAGGGCATTTTCTTAATGCATTCAAGGGTGTTGTGTGTACCACCTGTCACACATGGCTCACTCTGGGAAGACACACTGGGTTTCTTTTATATAAATGATGCTTGCATATTGAGAACAAAGGGCTCAGGTGAACTTTGCCTTGAGTGTTATTTGTTTATTGTTATTGTTGCATTTGTTTTACACGAAACCAATAAAACACATATTCTATTAAAAACAGGAAAACCCCCAGAAACCCAGAAGACTAAAGTCAGAGATTGATGTGCATTATAATAAGTGAAATAAGTATTTGATCCCCTATCAACCAGCCAGATGTCAGGCTACCTGGTATCTTCACTGTATGCAACAAGCTGAGATTAGAAGCACCTGCTGTAAGGGAGAGGTCTTACCTGTAATCCCAGCTCGTTACAGTACCTGTACAAAAGACACCTGTGGACAGAAGCAATCAATCCAGCAGATTCCAAAGTAGCCACCATGACCAAGACCAAAGAGCTGTCCAACGATGTCAGGGACAAGAGTGTAGACCAGCACAAGGCTGGACTGGGCTACAAGACTATTGCCAAGCAGCTTGGTGAGAAGGTGACAACAGTTGGTGCAATAATTCGCTAATGGAAAAAACACAAAATAACTGTCAACCCCCCTCAGTCTGGGGCTCCATGCAAGATCTTATCTCGTGGAGTTGCGATGATCATGAGAACGGTGATGAAGCAGCCCAGAACTACATGGGGGGAACTTGTCAATGATCTCAGGGCAGCTGGGACCATAGTCACCATGAAAACAGTTAGTAACACACTACACCGTGAAGGACTGAGATCTTGCAGAGTCCGCAAGGTCCCCTTTCTCAAGACAGCACATGTACAGGCCTGTCTGCAGTTTGCCAATGCACATGTGAATGACCCAGAGGAGAAGTGGGTGAAAGTGTAGTGGTCAGATGAGACTTAAATCAAGCTCTTTGGCATCAACGCAACTCGCCGTGTTTGGAGGAGGAGGAGGAATGCTGCCTATGACCCCAAGAACAGCATCCCCACCGTCAAACATGGAGGGGGATATATTATGCTTTGGGGGTGTTTTTCTGTTAAGGGGACAGGACACCTTCACTGCATCGAAGGGACGATGGACAGGACCATGTATTGTCAAATCTTGGGTGAGCACCTCCTTCCTTCAGCCAGGGCACTGAAAATGGGTCGAGGATGGGTATTCCAGCATGAAAATGACCCAAAATACATGGCCAAGGCAACAAAGGAGTGGCTCAAGAAGAAGCACATTAAGGTCCTGGAGTGGCCTAGCCAGTCTCCAGACCTTAATCCCATCAAAAATCTGTGGAGGGATCTGAAAGTTCGAGTAGCTACACATCAGCCTCGAAATCTGACTGACTTGGAGAGGATCTGCAAAGAGAAGTGGGACAAAATACCTCCTGATATGTGTGAAAACCTGGTGGCCACCTACCAGAAACGTCTGACCTCTGTAACTGCCAGCAAGGGTTTTGCCACCAAGTACTAAGTCATCTTTTGCAAAGAGATCAAATACTTATTTCACTCATTATAATGCACATCAATCTCTGACTTTTGTCTTTTGGGTTTCTGAGTTTTTTTCTGTTGTTATTCTGTCTCTCACAGCTACAATAAACCTACCATTAAAATTATGGACTGGTCATTTCTTCGTCAGAGGGCAAACGGGCAAATTTAGCAGGGGATCAAATACTTTCCCCCTTCACTGTAATATGCTGCCAATACCTATTGCTGTTGTCTGTTAATACCCCCCACATTTATCCTTTTTGGGGTGGTATGTACAAACAATGGAGGTGCTACTGTGTTTATTGTTGGGGGGAAATGTATGTTTGTGGCAGAGATTGATAGCAGTATGTTGAATGGGGAAGTGGGGTTAGACAACAGAATTCTGCTCTGAAGCTCTCCACCAGCCTCATATCTAAGTTATGAATATACAGTTTGGACTTAACTGAAGTGACATTCTCAGGTACTTTCCAGTGTTCAATTCTGGGTTAAAGAAAACATGCAACTTCAGCTAGCATTATGTGTAGTTCCCAGATAGCAATTGCTGTGAAATATAAGTTCATTGCATGCAAACTTAGTTTTATCCATTTACTATGTACTCCTGATATGCCAAAGCAGGACCATAACCACCTTGATATGATAATATGTGCTCCTTTGCTTATGCTTGCCATTGTTTTTTTTAAAAAATTATCTCACTCTGGCTCTGTCTTCTGGCAGAGAAAAGGCAGGCTATTAAGCTTCTTTGCCACCAGGTCAAACTTTGTTGATTGCTGTTTGAGAGGTAGTGGATGTTCTTTCAAAGTGATTTGACTATGCTGTCTGGCTTACAGATCTGATTGCTGCATCCACAGGAATCTGCTTTTCTCCTTTTTTGAAGGCTACTAATACGACAGCAAACATTTTACACACTGGCATGGTGACACATAAGATGTTTTAATGATGTGATTATACTAGCTTGTTGTATTGTGCTTGCTGTGTGTGGGCAATGATGTTATAAAAGAGAATGATGCTCTCCTCTGTAACCAGATGTTTTCTGTAAGCAGAAGACCAGGCCTTTGAATGACATGTAATAACCCATAGAAAAAGAGGGAGAACAAACCTTTCAAGCATTTATTTGACACTCTTCTACACCATTTAAGGGATTGGGTGAATGCCAAAGGGTGGCAGGAAAGAACATTTGATATTTTTCTACTCCTTTGGTAGTAATGAAAATATTTCTTAATCAGTAACAGTCAAAAGATATTTGAATGTCTCACAACAGAAGCTGCACCCTCCCCCTGTGGAGACAACACTATATTTCAGTTGTTCACAGTTGCAATGAAGGTGCTCCCTGGGTTGTCTTAGATGACAATCTAACGCGGGCATTTAGTAGTGTTCAACTTCCAAAATATTCAGTCTCCAAGGCTATAAAGATAAACAGCTTTAAGGGGAGTTGGAAATAAATAAATGAAAGGTAGCAATCATTGCAGTGATGAATGTGAGGGAGGGCAAGAAGATGAGTTGACAAGCTTCTACACCTGGTTATCTCCCACTTGCGACTACCATACCCTCTAACATTTCTCTGATGAAAATAAGGACATCCCATTCCATAATGATAATTTCACTATTTACAGTGGTACCTCGGGTTAAGAATTTAATTCGTTCTGGAGGTCCGTTCTTAACCTGAAACTGTTCTTAACCTGAGGTATCACTTTAGCTAATGGGGCCTCTCGCTGCCACTGCACCACCACCGTGCAATTTCTGTTCTCATCCTGAAGCAACGTTCTTAACCCAAGGTAATATTTCTGGGTTATCAGAGTCTGTAACCTGAAGCGTCTGTAATCCGAGGTACCACTGTATACCCCACACATCTTATTGGGTTGTCCCAGCACTCTGGGCTGCTTCCAACATATATAAAAACATAATAAAACATTAAACATTTTAAAAAACTGTCCCCTATCCAGGATTGCCTTCAGAATTACCGGGATCAAATCAGAAACCGGGACAGCTTCTCTAAATCAGGGATTTCCCTGGAAAATAGGGACGCTTGGAGGGTCTGGACTACTGCAATGTGCTCTATGTGGGGCTATCTTTGAGGGTGACTGAGAAACTACAACTAATCCAGAATGTGGCAGCTAGACTGGTGATTGGGAACGGCTGCCAGAACCATGTAACACTGGTCCTAAAGGATCTACACTGACTCCCAGTACATTTCCAAGCACAATTCAAAGTGTTGGTGTTGACCTTTAAAGCCCTAAGTGGTCTTGACCCTGTATACCTGAAGGAGCATCTCCACCCCTATTGTTCAGCCCAGACACTAAGGTCCAGCTCCGATGGCCTTCTGGCAGTTTCCTCACTGCAAGAAGTGAAGTTACAGGGAACCAGGCAGAGGACCTTCTTGGTAGTGGCACCCTCCCTGAGGAATGCCCTCCCATCAGATGTCAAGGAGATAAAGAACTACACAATTTTTAGAAAACACATGAAGGCAGTCCTGTATCAGGCAGCTTTTAACGTTTGGCCTTTTTTTATACGTGTTGGAAGCCACCCAGGCAGATGGGCAGGGTATGATGATGAAGATGATGTTCCTTCAGTGCAGAAGAGTCTCTTTAAGGCAATGATTTTACAATCCAAGTGTTAAAATAAGAAAACCAAACACAAAATGGCCAACAGTCCTATTTCTTCACACCTGTACTACATGAATCGATCCAAGGTTGACAACAAGGTATTATAAAAGCAAAAATGTTCCTGCGATGTTCTGTTATGAGGGCACATACTAGGAGTGAGACTGAAAAAAAGGCTTTGTTAAAAGGGCAGGAATACTACTACCATTTCATATTGAAAGTTAAGTGGCATACTTTATGTCATTCTATGCAACTCCTACTAATGGAAGGAGAACAATAGATCCCTTAGATAAGGGATATCAGAGAGGCCATTCCACTCTATACAAACTTGATAGCTTGTGAATTTCCTCTTTTCAGATGCCTTTTCTGATCAGGAAAACGATTAACACTAGAGAGAAGCAGTCTCAAAAATAGTCCTTGTATACCAGGCCTTTCATATTTCCCCCCGAATACCTAAATTTAGGGAGCACTATCTCCCCTGCTTACAGAACTGAGAACAGGATAGGTAGTAAAGAATCAAAAAGAAGGCATCAGGTGTAAGAATGATAGGTGGGAGGAGAAGACCCCAAAGGTGCATAGAAGACTATTTATTACCCCAAATTTTTGAGTTCAGAGGTGACTCTCAAAAAGGTGCTTTCAAGAAGAAACCATAGTCAAAGACAGTTTTTATTTTTCTCCAAAAGAACTCAATAAGAATTACCCTGAAAGAAGAACTATGCATTGTAGTAGTTAAAATGTGTTGGGCAATAAATTATCTTCTGTGAACCTTTTAGGTTCCTCCTCACTTTTGGTTATCATTTTTCAATAAAGCCCTACTGGGTGATTTTACTCACTGAAATTAATGGATCTAATGTCATGTCCATTACATTTGAATGTTTAACTAACATTGGATATAACCATCTTTTTTTGTATGTGTACTCAACTACATGAAATACCCAGGGCTTTCTTGAAAGACAAAGGCAAGAAAAAATTGAGTTTTGCATGAGTTCTGCAAAATACTAGAAAATGAAACCTGGGTGAATCAGTCTTGTGGCCTCTGTGATACTTGGACCCAGGGACCTGCAGGCATTCTGTCTGTCATTAATACCACCTACTTTCCTGCTGCATCCCCATCACTCTATGCATGTAGCAGATATTCACAAAGCCACAGTAACTCTCCCAAACTCTTCATTAAAGAAAACTGATTTTCCTTGGGCTGTCCGGAACTTTTCACTGGCCACATTAATTGGTTCTACATATATGCTTATCTGTACATGTGTTGCCCTTCTGAATTGTGTCTAAAATGGCCATAACATACAATTTGAGGATTGGATAAAATTGTGGAAAGTAAATTTGAAATTTACAGATTGCATATTCTTGAGAATTATATGAAAATGATGTATAGATGGTACATATCACTGGTTAAACTGGCAAAAATGTATAAAAATGAAAAGAAAGAGTGTTGGAGGTGTGAAGCAGAAGGTATGTTTTATCATATGTGGTGGGATTGCAAAAAGGTAAAAGCTTATTGGGAAATGATATATAATGAGTTGAAGAAAATGTTGAAAATAACTTTTGTAAAAAAAACCAGAAGGCTTTCTACTAGGTATCTAAGGCCAAGATATACCGAAAGAAAAGAGGACCCTATTTATATATGCCACTACAGCTGCGCAAATGTTGATTGCACAAAATTGGAAGACTGGAGAAACACCAACTAAACAACAATGGCAAGAGAAGTTGATGAACTATGCAGAACTGGCAAAAATGACAGACAGACTACGAGAAAAATACAACAGTGACTTTGAAAAAGAATGGGAACCATTTATATTATATTTGCAGAAACAAAGTAAGTCTATAGACTTGATGGCAGGATTTAAATAAACATTCACATCATTAGTATTAGAAAATGTGTAGAAGATAGAGAAATAATATGGTGTACTTATTTTCATTTTTATGTTTGTAGCATAGATGTTATTGTATAAATATATTATTAGTATTAGTAGCAAGGTGGGTGAAAGGAGAAACATACCAGAAGCGGAAGTTGGGGAAAGCCTAAGAAGGGAGGGAGGAAAGAATACATAGTAAATGTTATGGATATGAGATGTATGTAATGAATGAAAAAGAAAACTGAATAAAAATTTTAAAAAGAAGAATTGTGTCTAAAACAAGTGCATGCGTAGGAAGAATTTTTGTTATGGCTTTTCTTTTTCACTCTGAGTGGAGGTTTAGCAGAGATGTTAGCTGTTTTGCTCTTTGCAGCAGAATTGCACTCAAGAAGTGATAATGACAATAACACCCTCATTAAAAAATAAAGCAGGCATTAGGCTTTGAGAAAACTGAAACGCTTTGCATGGACTTAATGTTGTGAATACTGAAGTCAAGGAGACGTTGCCCCACTGGCTTCAAGGATGCTGAATGTATGGTAAACTTTATTTATGTAGGAAAGAAATTTCAGACCAATTAAGAGCAAGCAACAAGAAATGATCTAAAGACTTGTGCAGTTAGTAAATGGGGAGATGAAGACAGATGCTTCATACCCATCATATTCTTTAGCAAGATGCCAGATATCATGGAACAGATCCCTGCTCTTTCCCCTTCTTTTCATCATTTTACCCTGCTCTCTCTGCAGTGCAACTTCTGCCCCCAGTTACACATCACCAGTATTTCATGTTCAGGCATCTTGGCAACAGGAACCTGAGGTCTTGGGCAGAAAATAAGTTTCCTCTCATTCTACCATAGCAAAATCACCAGCACTTAAGCAGAACTGGAAATGGCCAGCAATGATGTTGGGAATGATGGCATTTTGGGCGTGTGTGTCAGTTATTCAATGGGTGGACCAGGAATCTTCTTCTGAACAAAGAGTGTGTACTGTCAAACATATAGCACTGGATTGTTCGTATAGGTACATGCCAGTGGTGGGAATTTCCACAAATATAACAATTTTGGAAGGTAACTTTTAAAGAGATAACTTTATCTCTGAGTCAATCCCAATAATCCAAGCATTAGCCTTACTTAATTTATATACTTTACATATGGGCCAATCAAGAAGTATGGAAATAATAACACATTTATTAACAGCAGCTAGAATGGTAATAGCCAGAACGTGGAAAACCTTTCAATGAATGAATATTGATCACTGGTATAATATAATCTGGCAAACAGCCAAAATGGAAAAGCTGTCACAAAAACTGAAGGTGGCAAGGGGAGAGAGAAAAACAAGATAATTTTTACATGTATGATGTGACTTTACTAAATGAAACAACAAAGAGACCTACAGCGTATCTTGCAATATGGTGTAGATAAGCAAGCATTACTCATTAGCTCACTCCTATTGCAAGTAAAGTTTTGAGTAAGACTTGCAACCAAAGAACTCATGGTGTACATGGAATAACCTAATCTATGCTACCTTAAGCTACTTTGCAGAAGGGTGTGAAACAAAAGTGATAAATATGCAAACAATTTTATTTTAAAAACTGAGCAGAGTTTCTATAGTGGTTTACAAAACAAGATAAAACAAATATAACACAACACAACATAACAATATATCAGTAATATATAACGTGTTGAATATAATGTTTCCTGGGGGTGTTTTACCTGAGATCCATATATGTAAATTTTCAATATCACTTACGCTGTGAGCACATAACATTTTATTCTGGAATCAGTGGCGACTACTTGTTGATACATACTCTCTATTAGAGAGAGTTGATACATAGTTGACACATACTCTCTATTATCTAGATTGCATAATTTTGCCCCTTCTTGAAAAGCTGGTTTCATTTCAAATATAAAAGCTTATTGAAGACTGATTCTGCATTATTCTGCAATATGGCCTTTCGGATTTATTTATTTTTTTTAAACCCCCATAGGTGGTCCCAACAATGGGAGGTGTTGTTAAGGATGATTGTTTAATTGACACTGAAATGAAGAATGGCTACAGTAAATGTGTCCTACTGAAGGCTTTAAGATGGGGATTTCCCATGGGGCTATATTAAGCTCTCTGAACTCCTAGATAGGTTGACAACTACTGTAACAGTTACTGTTCTCTGTTAGCTCTGATGAGGTGTTTAACTTTAGATCACACGGGAGGTTATTGAATTGCGAAATGGCCATTTCAAAAGGAAGCTGCCTTTAGTCTTTTGTTCCAAGCCAGAGTGGAAGTAAGATGTGATAATGAAGCCCTCCAGGAGCTACATAGTCTTGGAGATGGCATACAGGCTAATGAAGCCTGAGTGAGAGAGAGAGAGCTATGTTTTGTCAGCTCTGATTATGTTATTTTATTTGTAAGATGCAGAGCCTGTGCTGGACATGTACAAGATATTGTATGGAATTATTTGGGTGTATCTTTGAAGTTTTTGTTCTGTTTTGAAGAAAGTTCTGCAAATAAAGTTTTGAATATCTAATGTTTTATTCCAAAAGCAGTCAGTTTGTATACATCCAGTTGCTTCAAGCTGCACAGTATTAACATCTGCAATAGGTGTATCTACACCTGCCCAATGATATTGTATATGGGCATTTACCAAGATTCTCCTAATTCAGTTGGAACATGTGTAGAGAGGAAAAGGTGTGGATAATGTAATTAAGGGGAGAGTTTTCAAATATGCATCAAATAACCACATCCATCCTTATGTAGCATGCTGAGGATGAGCATGAATGATTTTTGACTTGGAAAAACTCTGCTTTTATGCTTTAAACAGGTTAGCGTGTACACAGCCTTTCTTACCAAGTCCACAAGAAAATAAAGGTAAGGAAAACACCATCAGTAGAATTAAGAGCAGAGTGTAGTTGTTTAGTCATTTAGTCGTGTCCGACTCTTCGTGACCCCATGGACCAAAGCACACCAGGCACTCCTGTCTTCCACTGCCTCCCGCAGTTTGGTCAGACGCATGCTGGTGGCTTCGAGAACACTGTCCAACCATCTTGTCCTCTGTCATCCCCTTCTCCTTGTGCCCTCCATCTTTCCCAACATCAGGGTCTTTCCCAAGGAGTCTTCTCATGAGGTGGCCAAAGTCTTGGAGCCTCAGCTTGAGGATCTGTCCTTCCAGTGAGCACTCAGGGCTGATTTCCTTAGAATGGATAGGTTTGATCTTCTTGCAGTCCATGGGAGTCTCAAGAGTCTCCTCCAGCACCATAATTCAAAAGCAGCAATTCTTTAGCGATCAAGCTGAGCGACCTTTCGGCTTTGGCCCAGCCCAGCTCTGAATCTACTTGTACTTGTCCTCCGCTCTTCCTCAGTAGCATGTTGGATGCCTTCCAACCTGAGGGGCTCATCTTCAAGCGTCATAACTTTTATATGCCTGTTGTTTTCGTCCATGGAGTTTTCTTGGCAGGGATACCGGAGTGGCTTGCCGGTTCCTGCTCCAGGTGGATCACGTTTAGTCAAAACTCTCCACTATGGCCATCTTGGGTGGCCCCTTTGCCACGACAAGGCAGTGATCCATGAAGGAGAAGAGCAGAGTACAAATCTGAAAAGGGTAATTAAATATAGATACACCTCACTAGTGTAAGTAGGGTAAACACCACCTAATTCACTTTGTCAGAAAAAACATTCAATCTGAAATACATATGTACCATACACAAGCTAATCAATGTATAAGAAATAATGCATAAGTTGAGACGTCTTGTAAAGATACACCTTAAGAAAATCAAACATGCATAATAATATTTGGATTCATGGTATAAAACGCATGTTAGAATGTCTTCCACTATTCACAAGCACAGCAATATCTGAACTAGGAGGAAATGGTTTGCAGAGCATCTCAGAACTTGTCTAATGCAAAGAAATCCCATAAACCCAAAACCAGTTCTGCATGTCTTATGTACAAGTTTGTTAAATCTTGTGGTTTTTATTCAAGTATTTCAGTCATGAAGTACTAGAGGTTCCCTCAGCCCATATTATATGGGATCTCCCCCCCCCCTATTTTCTGATACTTCAGAGAATGAGAATGATTTCACTGGGGACAAAATGTTGAGTAGCATGAAGCTGACTGACTGCTGGCATAGAGTATGTACTCTCTCCCACTACCAAAGCTGCCATTGCCCCAGTTCTCTCCACAAGCTGCCTACCGCAGGCCCCGCAAATACAACTACCAGGAATCCTAATGCTAATGCTACTGCTGTATGCATGTCAGTTTAATGTGCATAATTTTTATAATTTCTGTAATGCATTCTGGTTACGTAATCTAGATTTTCTGCTCATTGAGTTTAAGGTGCTTCATTGGGGGAATATATAATTTATGGCACAGAATCTACAAGACCCAGCCAGCTCTCTATACTCACAAATGAAATAGCAACTTGGTACGATCTTCAACTGCATCAGCTCCCATCCACTAAGGCAGGGTGCTGCTATGCACAAGGACCCATTTACAGAGCCATATAAGATGAGCTCATAGCACCAAAATGTTGTATATCCTTTTTTGCTTGGAGAGAGAGAGCACCATGCAAAGTTGTCACCATAATTTGCATCATTACCAGTTAAATGTGGGCTATAAATTATTTCAAATAAATAACTAAATATTACTTAAAACTTTCTGTATCAGAGATTGAAGAGGATTGTTCTTGCCTGGTGGCTAATGGTGGAAATACATCTCTATACCTTTAGGCACCAGGTGATATCGTTCCTCTTCAAACAAGCCTTTGGCTGATTAATATCCTATATCCTTTTAAACGTGCTTGTGGGAGGAGGAGGGTTATTCTTTTGTTTTTGCTCTTGTGTTTGTGTATTTTGGGTTTTTATCTTTTATTTTTATGATGTGGACCATCCTGAAATCTTCAGATAAAGATGATGATGATGATGCCATCAATATTTTAAACTTCTCCACAACGAGATTTGAACAGATTTCTATGCTGCTTTGTATCCCTCTCATTCAAAGACCAAACTACAAATGGCACTAGAATGCCTCACTGGAAGTTCCCTCTCCTCTAAACAGCCACTGCAAGGGGTAATCATGACCAGAGCCACAGTATGTCTGGTCTGTGGTGTTTGAGGAAAGTGTTAACCTCCTATGTGCATATACACACTATTTGGAATGAACTATTTGGAATAAAAGAACAAAAAAAGGATGCAACTTCCAGGGATGTATTTAGTGTCACGTCCAATGTGGCCCACAGAGGAAGGCTGAGTGGAGTTCTGCAAGTAGAAATCCATAGGTCCAATCTGGCTCTGCTCTCATGAACACTTAGTTAATGGCTAGGGAAGAACCAGTGTGCTGCAGTACCGCAAGTGATGTGTATTGGGGCAAACATAAATAAATCTTAATTTGACACGTATGCTTATGGCATTTGATCAGGAACGAAACCTGTTTTGCACCAGGAAACTTTGCAGCAGGAAACATAAATTGGCCTCAGGTTAAGGAACGATTCTTGCCCCCCACTCCAGTACCTAACTTGAATCCCTCTTCTAGAATCTTAAATAAAATCGTAAGACCATGGGTAGAATAAGCTCACGTTCAAATGTGGGGGCACACGAATTGCTGTTGAAATGCTTCCTGATGTTTCTGCAAATGTGGGTTAAGCAAAGACTCCCCCCACTTCAAATTTAGCAACGAATAAACAAAACCATCAGTTGTTTTTTGAACGAATGTTACATTTTATTCTTTCAAAAATGCAACAAGAGTGCTGGCATTGTGCCAAGAATTTAAAGCCCCCTTAAGGAAATTGCTCAGTTTTCCTGTCGCTTGCAAAAGAGATGCAAAAGGTTATGTTTATTTAGGATGAAGATGGACTTGTCAAGTCACTGTGTGGTATGATCCTCATGGAAATGCTAATGCATTAAGTCTAAAATGTTTCTGCACTATCAACAGCTTCCATTCCACTCACCCCCTGGAGAACATAAATTGACAATAAATGATTGACATTCATAAATGTGCCTTCAAGCAGATTGGGGATAATTAGTAAAGCATGTGGATAACCACTCACAGAAGCCAATTGTGGCAAATCCACAAAATAAGGAACTTCCAATGCACATCAAGAGTGGCTTAGTTGTCTGAATCCTTCTTTTCAAAGGTTTCATGTGGGTTTGATTTTCCTCACCGCATTCAAGCTGAACATCCTTCCCATTCTCCCACACAAGACCTCTATGTCTTGACTTTCCGGGACCAAAGCAGGAATGAAATAGCATTCCTGATATCTCACGTTAGCAGTCTGAATGTTTCCAAAGACACCATATTTTCCACATGTCAAAGTCCAGGAATTTAGAGGCACTTTTATATCGCCTGTACTGCAAAAACTCCCGGGGTTTTCTGAAAAGAAAAACATGCATAGTTATGGGGGTTCCCCCTTCAATTTGACTAGGGAAGTCAGCAATGAAGGTGGTGGATATTGAAATGTTTAAAATGAGATCAGCAGCAACATTTGGGATTAGAAGATTGAGGAAGAATATAACCAATTAAACTCTCCTCTCAGTACTTCCTATCTGATCTTCATTAGCTGCGAAACATTACTCAAACCCTCTTCACTGGCTGCAATCCTTAATGAATTTACTCTCCCTGAAGCAATCTTCTTGACTTCAACTGAGTTAACCTGGATCGAGTGGTCTGTGGATTTGTAGGCAATCACTTGCTGTTCATATCTTTATGCTACCCCACCCAAAAGAAACAAGAAACGGATGTTGGCTTATTTCATGGGCGGATGTTCTGTATTATTTTATTAATACGATCGCGGCGGGTTTGCAATGGCCTTTGGCTGGAACAATAAACTTATGAACTAGAAAAAATAAAAACCCTTAAATTAGGGGGAAAGTAGAAGTAAGGGGGTTCAAGGATAACTCCCACAGTATAATGTTTTATGAATGACAATGCTTTATGTTATCTGTCATGGGTATATTCAGTGTTAATGATACACCACATCTGGGATGTCAAAATGTATTAGAGCAATGAAGGAAAATGTAAACTAAACCCCACTGTCTTTAGAGTGGGAAAAGGTATCTAGGGTACTACAGAGAATGCAGAAGCCCTCATGAATGAGTAATAAGTGTTTTAAGCTGGCAGCAAGAAACATACCTTATGCTGATAGCAAAGAATTGCAACCAAACCTTCTGGTGTTAATTAGGACAAAAGAGTGTTACCCGCTGCAGAAATTGGTGATAAAATCCTCTGATTTTATTTACTGTGGAGTGCTATATGCTAAAAATTAAGCATATCAGTGACAGCAGTAAAAAAATAAGTAACATGACAACATCCAAATGGGCTGTTCAATGATAAATGTGTTTCTCTTGAAAGGGTTTAAATGCAACAAAAATGTCAGCGAAAGAAGCCAAATGTAAGCATTTCCAAGTCCAATTGAATTCAGCAGAAAAAAACCTATGTGCACAAGTAACATTCGCGCTGAGACCAACGGGACTTAGATAGGCCCAAAATCATGCACATTACTTCCAACTTTTAGATCCCATTTTTAGATAAGTGTGTTTTGCACACACAAATACTAAGGGCTCATCCACACTTACCTTTCCTCCACTCTTCACAGGCATGGCCCATGATTTGAGGTTTCATGTCCAAGCACCCCCCTTTGAAGGTGACCCAGAAACTGCAACCAATCCAGAATGCGGCAGCTAGACTGGTGACTGGGAGTAACACTGGGAGTGTTATGTGACTGCCAAGACCACATAACACTGGTCTTGAAAGACTTACATTGGCTCCCAGTATGTTTCTGAGCACAGTTCAAAGTGTTGGTGCTGACCTTTAAAGCCCTAAATGGCCTTGGTCCAGTATACCTGAAGGAGCGTCTCCACCCCCATAGTTATGCCCGGACGCTGAGGTCCAGCGCCGAGGGCCTTCTGGCGGTTCCCTCATTGCGAGAAGCAAAGCTACAGGGAACCAGGCAGAGGGCCTTCTTGGTAGTGGCGCCCGCCCTGTGGAACGCCCTCCCATCAGATGTCAAGGAAATAAACAACTATCTGACTTTTAGAAGACATCTGAAGGCAGCCCTGTCTAGGGAAATTTTAAATGACTGATCTTTTAATGTACTTTTAATATTTTGTTGGAAGCCACCCAGAGTGGCTGGGGAAGCCCAGCAAGATGGGCAGGGTATAAATAATAAATTCTTCTTCTCAGTGCTCTCCTTGCAAAACCCCACTCTTTAAGGCTCAAATGGAGCAAACAGCAATCTGTGGAAAACCCAGACTGACATTTGCTGTGATTCAGCATTAAAGAGCGGGTTTTCGTGGGGAAAGCTTGGGACAAAGCAAGCAAACAAAAACCCTGGAAATAAAAGGCAAAAGGTATGTGTGGATAAGCCGCAAGTACCTTAAGTAGACAAATTTCAATTTTCTATAAAGATCTAGTTTATAGAAGTAAGAGGATCAACTAGTAAAGCTCATTATGGCAGGTGGAGGAAGACAGAAGGACCTGTTTAGTTAAATATATTATTGTAGGGAATGCACTAAATGGATCAGTGGCCCATGCAGATAGCATTGCCTGCATTTTCCATTCAACTTGATGACCTTCTGCACAAGAAAATTAATGTGACCAAGAGATGGAATTGAGGAATTGGCCTTTGCAGACAGTGCTAGAACATTTGTTGGCTGCATTCTCTCCCTCAAAGTCCTTTTGTACTTCATAAAATTCACACCCACCTCACCAAAGGCCCTTGAACATTATTCTGGAATCAGCATTTATAAGCTTCCTTAGGAAACGGGGTGATTTTCAGTTTGATGTTCCTAGAAATTATTTGTACTGATGAGGCGAATCCAAATGATCCATTTTTAATCAAGGGATTCCTGAAGTGACGTACTGTGGTGAGAAGAACCAAAACAGATTGGTCTTTAGCCTTAATTAACATGACAGTGTCTCTCTCTAAAAAAATGCTAAAGTCAGGCATTTAGGAAGAATCAGGAGCCTGGATACCCTCTGTAAATGCTTTCTGAGCAGAGTTCAAATGGTTCCCCCCCCCCCTTATACAAAGCTAGCAAATCTTCTTTCTTTCCTGGGATGTCTTTGTCCCTAACATTGTGGCCACTGTGGAAGGTCATCGCACCTCCTGGCCACATCTGAAGTAGAGAGCAGTGGAGGGTCTGAAAAACACCAGGGCACTTGTTAGTTAAGAACTCTTAAGTCTCTAATGAAGTACTAAAAAGTTAATCACTGAAAAGGTGGCCTCCTAGGAGGATGAGAATATTTGGTTTAAAAGCAAAGCTTGGGCTGGAGGAAGGAGCAAATGCATCTGTTTGTTTTATTAAGGACTGCAGAGAACATACTAGAGAGTTTAACTTAAAATATGCACAGCAACATGCCATGACTGAATTCATTGCTGTCTGACAACACAGACAATGCTCGAGATATGCAAAGTATTATATTTAAAATTATAGCTGCACTGCACATCAAAGGGGGGGTGTTTTGTTCTTTGTTGCAACCAAAACAAAAAACAAAAAACCTACCCACCCCACCCTCACATTCCTGAGCTCTAAATTGAAAGTAATTTAATAGTCATATTTAAATGCATGAACATTATTTATAATGGGTTTCTGAAAAGCAGTTTGGCTGAACAAATGACAATAAAACAGTGCCTGAAACAAATTTACCTACCGTACCTATTATCAGTAAGCAGCTTATATTTTATGGAAGGATTATTTCACAACTAGGACAAGGCTTTCAGAATAGGGTTAGAAACACCAAACAGTTTCGAACACAAAGAATTACAAGTGCATCTCAAAGTACCAGTGTGCCATGGAAAAGACACACTTAATTTACTATCGAAGATTTCAGCAGTCAGTGAAATCTGTTTGAGTCATTCTTACCAGGGATGACACATCTTCCACCCCCCACCCCCTTTAGAGCAAAATATGGGCTGGAATACATTGCTTCTTGCTCAGTAGGAAGAAGTAATTCTGACATCATGTTTACCCCAGCAACCTCTTACAAAAAACAATTCATGCCCTCAGCAATTCCTTCAGAATGGAAACCAGTCATTTAAGGGTGTCAACCTGTAAATTATTTTTATGTACAGATAACAGTGCTGTACATGCTTTTACACGGCTTACAATAAAGGGGCCCATTCAGGGAAGATTTATAAGTTGGTGTGTGTGTGTGTGTGTGTGTGTGTGTGTGTGTGTGTCCTGCTTTACTTGGCAAGTATGTTTATTGCAGTTAGTCTGGTGTTCCACTGTTGTTTCCTATTTCATTTCACTTTTAATTTGCATACCACCTTTTTATATTACTATACACAAGGAGGTTTACAAGCTGAAATGATGATGCTGATGAATATAACATGTGGAAAGGAGATCCACTTCTCCTAACACTTAGTGATATGAAGGATGCATGTGCTGGGGAACTGTGGCTCCCTGGCACATATCCATTACGCGTTAGGAGACATGTGTCTCATTCCTACACTTTTAAGTATTTTACAGCAGCAGAGGCGGATTTACGGGAGCATAACTGGTTCAGTCGCACAGGGTACAGAGACTTGGGGGTGCTGCAACTATTACACAGCGTGAAAGGCAAGAGGCGGGGGTGTGTGCCAAATTTTGGCATCACACAGGGTGTCACTGAAATTTGAGACCTCAAGGTCTGCCACCAACTGCAGCCTACACTAGTTTAGCCACAGCAAACATTGTTTCTGTGCAAAGTGGCCAAAAGGCCAGAGACAACAAGCACAGGTTCCACTTACCAGGAAATTGTTAAAAATATTATCTTTGCAATAGCTTCCTCCACACAGTCTTCCATGCTACTGAGCAAAACAGCAGAGGAAAGGCAGAATAGAACATGTACACCAATAACACACCATCACTTCTTTGGATTACATCACAAATGCAAAGTTCACAAAGACCCACATCTGGAATGTGGACTGTTTGGGGCTCTATATGAGTGTCCTGCATCTTCTGCAACTGGCTGTGCCCCATCAGAAGCCTCAAACAGACACACCTTACTACCACCTGAGATGAGAATGGCAACAGCCTGTTTACACCGGACCTTAGACTTATTTTAATGTGACCTTCTCCCACAGCTAATCTAAATACTTTGGGTCAGTGTTTCCCAAACTTGGGGCTCCAGCTGTTATTGGACTATGACTCCCATCATCCCTGACCACTGGTCCTGCTAGCTAGGTATGATGGGAGTTGTAGTCTACACACAGCTGGAGACTCAAGTTTGGGAAACACTGCTATAGACCTAATATTTAGCATAGAAAAATGCTGTCCACTGAAACATGTTGGTTTCTTTTTAACTTAGTTGCCATTCAAGCAGCATCTGTTGTTTAACTGTAGTTTTATTGTACTTCTATTTTTTTGCAGAAAAAGTCAAACGCAGCAGTTTGACTTCACCCCCGAGGTGCACTCTACTGTCGCTCAAGACAGATGGATGGCAACAACATTTTGTGTGTGTGTGTGTGAACCTTGTTATTTCATTTGAAGGGAAGTATAATTTTAAGTAATAAATATTACTAAAAACAACAACAATAATTAATAACATGCTGTACTGGGGTTAGTTTGCAGAGTCAGCTCCTGATCATCAAATGCTGATAAACCAGGTAATGAGAATATATGCATATGAGCCAGCCCAGTAAGGGTTTTATGTGTGGGTTCAAATATTTATTCCTATGAGTGTGCGTGTTTCACATCCCCCCCCCCCAAGTCTAATATGCACTGAATTAACAACACTGATTACAGTGGCTCTTAGGGCTCATCTGCCCTTTCATTTGTCTCACTACTCCCCCCCCCCCCAGGAAAACCTGTCGTTTAGCACTGAATCAGAAAGTGTGACAATTGGGTTTTCTTTGGATTGCAGTTTGTTCTGATTTAGTGCTACAGAGTGGGTTTTCCAGGGGAAAGTGGCAGGGCAGAGGCAAAACCACTTGGACCTGTCCCTAGAAAGCATGGGACAAACAGAAAACCACTCTGAGGGTGCAGAAGAGTGCAGCATGACTTAGGTAAACTCCATTTTAAGAAATGTTGGTTGCAATATAAATTTCCAGGGCAGAAACAGAAGATTTATAGCAAAAGCATACATTCATAAACTCTTGATTTGGCGCAAAAAATATTAAAAAATTGTATAAACAAGGCGAACTCTTTCAGTTACCAGATACAGTACAAGGTTCAACCCGGAACATCCAAATGGAGAAATCTCTCCTAGCTTGGTTCCGGCTGGGTCCTTCAAGAAGATACAGCTGCTGTATGAAGGGTAAAGCTGAAAGATGAGTGGATGAGTTGCTTACTCAGAAACACTTTAAAGCTCAGAACAGGAGAATCTGTTTTAATAGCAGGGTTCACTTGATTTGATTGCTTACAGTGAATTTTGTAAAATATGTAGGAAAGGCAACATCTGGTTTGGTTTATATCAGCTGTTTACATAGAAGACACTGGAAGCTACCACCTGAAAAAATATTATAATCCTCATTCAAAGGGAACTTGTCTCAGAGTACTATAGGACACATCAGAATCTGCAATTAGCCAGCTTTTCACCTCTGGGTGCTGCTACACTTGGGAATAAATAAAAACACGAATCCTTTAAGAACAGCTCAAATGTAATTTTTGTTTTAGGAAAACATACATAGAACTATTCTGAAAAGTGATGGGTCTCTTTTATACTTGTCTTTCCTGATTCATCCTCTATGTTTCATTTGCAGTTGATGTCTGATTAAACAATCACCAGGCTATTGTGGTTAGGAAGACTACTGCAACAGACAAGTTTTGCTAAAAACTGAACAAGCATAAAAAGCAGGTAGTAGCAATTTGTGCCAATTTTTTTAATCCATTGATCTATTTGATAAATCAGAACTAAAACAGAAAGACAAAGGTGATGTTTTCTAGGAATGATAAAGTCAGAACTCAACCTTCTAAGGTTACAGTCCCAAGCACATATTAAGTAAGTCCAAGGAAGTGAGTTGAACTTCTAAGTAAACATGGATGGGATTGAGTTTTAAGAGGTGGCTTTGCACAGGTCCAATTGCCAAGGGTAACATGATGAGTATTGGGGTAACATGAAGGAAGTGGCAATCGCTTCTTCCTGCACTGTCTTGAAAATCTGAAGAGAGAGTGTGTGGCGAAAATAAAGGGCTTACAATGTGGCTGAATTCATACTGAAAAAATGCTGTATTGAAAACAATATGCCGTTTTTAGGGACACGGGTGGCGCTGTGGGTTAAACCACAGAGCCTAGGCCTTGCTGATCAGAAGGTCGGCGGTTCGAATCCCCGCGATGGGGTGAGCTCCCATTGCTCAGTCCCTGCTCCTGGCAACCTAGCAGTTCGAAAGCACGTCAAAGTGCAAGTAGATAAATAGGTACCGCTCTGGCGGGAAGGTAAACGACGTTTCCATGCGCTGCTCTGGTTTTCCAGAAGTGGCTTAGTCATGCTGGCCACATGACCCGGAAGCTGTACGCCGGCTCCCTCGGCCAATAAAGCGAGATGAGCGCCGCAACCCCAGAGTCGGCCACGACTGGACCTAATGGTCAGGGGTCCCTTTACTTTACTTTTATGCCGTTTCTACTTGTGATTTTTGATCTGCAGGGACTCATTCACATGTGCAAATCCTCTGAAGTCTACAGTCATGTGATCATCACTTATGTCAGAATGGTCTCTGTCCAGTTACAGGCATCACCTACTCTCGGTTTTTAAGGAGTGGCCACATGCCTAGTAGTTGTCTGCTTCCACTTCATTTTCAAAAAAAGGCCCTCTGAGTTTCCTTCATCTTTACTGTCTGTTAAATGCTGTCCTTTGAAGTGGGTGGGGGATTTTGAGAAGCCACAGACGAAATGCAGTACAGTTTCAATTCCAAATCCTGGCTTAAAACAAACACCCTCTTAATTGCTTGTAGTGCATTTGCTGGCTGGGATTCTGGGGGTTTTTCCCAGCCAATTCTTCAAGCAAACTACAAAACTACACAGAATGCCAGTGAAATTGTGAAAGCTGTTTACCCTGCATTTCTGAAGATGGAGCAATGCTAAAATCAGTGCTCAACATCTTCTAAAGCTGGGGTCTCCAATGTGGCACCCATGGGCACCCTGAGACAGCCACCTCCTCATTTTCCTTCTGTTAAATTAGTAGTCTGTGGTCTTCACAACTGTTTCTTGGATTTCCAAATGCGGTCCTGGGCTTAAAATGACTGAGAACCTCTGTTCTAAAATTCTCAAGTTTTAAAGCACTAAAAACAGGCTATGACAGGATTCCAGAAAATGTGCAAGAACCCATAAAAGAAAAGAAACTTCTGCCCTCAATTTCATAATGAAAAGTCAGTTTTGTGGACTTTTTGGCTGACCTGATCCTCTTCTATGGCTTTTGGAGAACCAGTGCAATAACTTTATTTCCAAATTCTTTCAAAACCTCAACGCAGATATGTCTTTAACAGCTTTCACTTGTGTTTGTAGGAGGCAGGGGTAGAGTATTTGTGGAAGGTGAAAGAAAACCATAGTCAGAAGTATTTATGTGAGATTGGTAAGGAACCGCCAAATAAATCCCAGGATCAGGTTGTTACCATGCAAATACATATTCTCCCAGTCTTCTCTTTCATATAAATCTCAGGATCAGGATGCTACCATGCAAACACATGTTCTCCCAGACTTGTTTCAAGGTCCAGCCTTTGTTTTTGTACTTGCACTTATATTTGCCTCCCACTGATGTATGATTTCCTTCTACAGGGTACTAATGTTTCTGCTCTCTTGTTTTGTTACAGACGTGTGGTGGTTTTATGTCGACTTTATATTTTCTGTTTGTTCTCCATACAACCGAAAACAGGAAAAAAAAATGTTTTTAGAAATATTCAGGAAAATACAAACGTACTTCTTTTGGCTGTGAAAAATAAAAAATAAACAAACAAGTTTCCTTCAACTTTGCAGCCTATTAAATGTATTTCCTTTTAAGTGGGAACATGACATGATGATACTTTGGTTGGAGTGGGTTCCTTAAAATGATGACTCACAGAGGTATATTTAAAGCGCTTGAGAATCAATTCTTTTCGTAAGCTCTTAAGCATTATTTCAAGCATGAAATGCACTGGTTAACTAGCAAGTAATAGTGAAGGCATATCCATGTAATAGATGCCATAATATTTTCCTTTCAAAAGCCCAGCCCTCGACTGAGTTGGAAAACCCCAGTGCTGGGTGTTAACGATGATGCTGAACATGGCATGCAGCACTATTATATGCTATCAGGAGGAAATATCTTCTGCAGCTGTTGCATGAAGAGGAGGTACCCAGACTCAGCAATGGCTTAGTGAATGTTGCTGCCACTACAGCAGGGGTGGGGAACATTTTTCAGCCAAAGGGCCATCCCTTTCTGGCCTACCTTCTTAGTGCCACACGTGTCAGTGGTAGGTGGGACCAGAGGGAAAACTGGGTAGAGAATAAATGTCAGGGTAGGTGCCTGGAGCAGGTCGGAAACTACTCAGACTGTGTCAGTCAAGTTAATGAGCTTTATTCAAAGAAACAAAACAGCTCAGGAGGCCAGGCCGAGTGAGCACAGCAACTCTTCCCCAGTAGATGTCTCATGGAGGTACTCAAATGATAAGTGCAGGTTCTGGATTGGTTCACTTGGGGAGAGGTGGTCCTTCAGGTATTGTGGTCCTGAGCCATTTAACGCTTCATAGGTCAAAACCTGCACTTTGAATTGTGCCCAGACACTAATTGGCAGCCAGTGCAGTCAGGCTAGGATTGGCATTATACACTCAGTAGTGGAGCCAACATGAATAAAATATTCAAGTGTGTGTGTGTGTGTGTGTGCAGGTAAGCCGTGCCCCATATAATTGACTGACCTTGGCATCTAGGAGTTGGCTCCTATGTGCCACAGTGAGTAAACTGGCCACCAAATTCTGCACCAGGCGAAGTTTCTTAATTGTCTTCAGAGACAGTTTTAAGTATAACATTGAAATGTGTATAGCGTTGCAATAATCTAATCTAGAGGTTACCAGAGCACAGATAACAGTAGTTAGGCTATCTCTGTCCAGAAAGGGATGCTGCTGGGCCAGCAGCCAAAGCTGATGGAAGCCATGCTACCAAGGCCACTTGAGCCCCAAGGGATAGCAATGAATACAGAACCCCTAAGTTCCATATAAAAACAGACTACAAACAGTGCATTTTTTGTTTTAGGTAAAAACACAGTCAGCTGACAGTGATATCAGTCATTCCTCTGCATGCTGAAGAATGCATACAATGCCATTGTGATATAATAATATTAGTAGACACATATTGCATCCTGCAAACAGAAATGAGGGGTATGCAGCAGCTCTGTGTATACCTAACATTATGAAACAAATTGGAGTGATTTGGGGAGAGGTTCTGACTATTCTGAGCCAGATCGCACAGTTGACAAGTTATCTTGAGTCAGATCAAAGACTCCCTTAACTTCAGAGTGGCTCTGTAGCCTCAGCTGCCCACAAAATGTGCAACCATTTGTTTTTGTTTTCCAAAACTCAACAAACCAACTGAGGAAACACCCAGAACTTGAGAGGGAAAGTGGTGGTGGGATCTTTCATCTTGAAAGACTGGTTTAGCTTTTCATCACAGTGAATTATTTCCCAAGGGCATTCCAATCAAATTGATTTGGGGCAAGGGATTTAAAACTGTGCTTTAGTTTAGTCTATCATAGTATCCCCCAAAATTCATGGGAGGCAGAACTCCACCCCCACCCCTTGAGGTAACAGGGCCCTTGCCAGGAGATTAATTCCCAATGCAACCCCCCCCCCCGTGATTCTTATTGTACTCACTCCAAAACAGTAGTCTTCTCTTGGGAGAGAACCATTATAGCTATCCTTCTAAAATCTTTCAGGCTTCATCCCATGTCTGCAAATGCATCCAATTCTGGCAGAAAAAGAAAAAGGTGCCCTACATGAAAATCCTGAGATGTATCCACCTACAATTTGGTAAGTTAAATCCACTTTAGAAAAGCTGCTATGCCTGCAAATTCCATCCACTCTGTGAAAAAGAAAAAAGTTATAGCCACTTTAGATTTCCTGTTGTAGTGAATAGGGTGTATGGGATCAGAACTTCATTTTTAACAGATCCGATTTGGTATCAAATAACAAGTCAAATCGAAAAGATACAGTGTGGCTTCCAAACAAGTCATGCTGCTTCCCAACATGATAGATACAAATCAAATCTTGTGCCTGGTGCACATCCCCAACAGATACTGTATTGTTCGCTCTATAGGACACACTTTTCCCCCTCCAAAAATGTGTGTGCGTCCCATGGAGCGAATGCAGGCTTTCGCTGAAGCCTGGAGAGCGAGAGGGGTCAGTGCACACCGACCCCTCTCGCTCTCCAGGCTTCAGGCAGCTATCCGCAAGCCCACTGAGCGCGGCGGGAGTTCCCGCCGGGCTCCAAAGGCTTGCAGATAGCAGCCTGCAGCCTGAAGCCTGGGGAGCGCAGCGCCAATTCCCGCTGCGCTCCCCGGGCTTCAGGCAGCTATCCGCAAGCCTTCGGAGCCCAGCGGGAGTTCCCGCCGGGCTCTGAAGGCTTGCGAATAACAGCCTGTTCTGGAGGCAGCCCCGCAAGCTCCGGGGGAGCGGCGGTGAGGTTGCGCACAATCTTGCCTCCGCTCCTGGACCTGTTCTGGGGGCTGGGGTTGGGGGAAGCTCGGGCTTCCCCTGCCCCAGCCCCGCAGCGAAGCTGCGCGCAACCTCTCCCGGCTGGAGAGGTTGCGCATGGCTAAACAGGAAGCCAAGACAGCCAGAGGGATGGATCCCGCTCGCTGTCTTGCCTTCTTTGCTCTTTGGGGCTGGGGGGGGGAAATAAATAATTTTTTCTTTATTTCCCCCCCTAAAAACTAGGTGAGCCCTATGGTCCAGTGCGCCCTATGGAGCGAAAAATATGGTACATTTCTAGCTGACACTGGAAACCCCTCTCCCTCCATTTTAAGGCACTTAAAAAGCATGAAAGATGCTATTTGGCATGTCCCACTTTCAAACTTCCATTAAAAAAATTATCCTCCCCCTAATCCAAAGTTAATTCACATGTGCAAAGGGGCAACTCCTGCAGCTCAGCAGTCTGTTCTTTCTGTACCTTGGCTTGCTTTGTGTTGGGCTAGGATGTTATGAAGCAGATTTTATTCTCTGATCTGTAGGCAAGAGAAGTTGGAAGGTACCTATTCAGAGACCTCTATCATGATGAAGAAATGGTGTGTTATGGGTGTACCAAATTTACGAGCATGACTACCATTGATTTCAATGTGGCTACTCTGAGTAAAATTTATCTGGATACAATCTAGGGCTTCCAGTTCAGAAGGGAGGTTATCCAGGCTTGGTGGTGTTCCAGCAACTCTTTTAATACTCTTTTGGTACGATATGCATAGCAATAAGTTAGCAAATCTGGGTTTTCTGGATCATACTTCATTCAAAAAATGTCAAACTAAATGACTTTCATATTCTTTAAATTTCTATGGGTTGCAGATAGCCTTGGTTCAGATAAATTGAATTCTACTGTAATCCCCGAGTACTTAAAGGATTTTGAACATTATCTTGATAATTATTTTGTCTTCTCTTTACTCATTTACTGACTTATATAGGATTTATAGTATTTTTTACTGTGAGAGCTTCCCCTGCAAATAAGCAATCCCATTGAGACTTCATATATTACTGTTTTGGAGCATCTTTCTTGCTATGGTAATATTTCCTAAATTGCTTTTGAACACAGTAAAGAATTCAAATGCTAAGTTCTCAAGGCATTAAGGATCAGCTGGTGCCTCCTGCAAAACTCTTGACAAAATCCCATTAAGGAAGGAGGGAGGGAATTCTGCTGATACAATTCATCATACTGTGCATTTATCTAATTCTTTCCCCCCCAATGCTCATTATGAATTTTAGTAGTGAGACAGACATTTCACTTCTAAATATTTCAGTGATGTCAACAGCTTATTGGTTCTTCATATTCTCAAGCTGAGATCCACCACAGACCAAACATCTGTCAACCCAAAGGAATTGGGTTTGGAGGTACTGCAGTATCTCCCCCACCCCCCCTTTAAACATGGTATCTGAAAACAGAAAAACCATCATCCGGAACCTATCTTGCCAATGAACAGAAGGGTTGAGAATAGTATGCACTGATCAGTCAACTATGCAAGTCAAAACTTGCCCCAGGTCCTATTTGCACGAAAAAATGTAGAGGATGATGATGATGATGATGATTTAATATCAATGCACACATCACAGTGGCCATGTTATCCATGTCCAGGAAAGGGTGCAGTTGATGCACCGGCTGATGATAGGCGTTTTTTTTACCATAGAGGCCATAAGGGCCTCCATGGATAAATATGGTTTCAAGAACATGCTACACTTTCAGAGGGAGTGCAACCATATCTAGAACAGGCAGACCTGGGAATCACTTACCCATAGTGAAGCAGGACTCGGCTTCAATCTATTGATCCTCATCTACTCCACCACTGTATCCAGTCATGTGTTCAGCTTATGCATGGCTTCCCCTGACTCAGATTTAATGGAAAAGTAGAGCTGTAGACATGTAGTCCCCTGATGCTATTCTCTGGTAACAGTCATGCAAGAAGGAGCAGAACCACTGTAAAACAGTGCCTCCAACTCCCAACAGAAATGCTCCATTGGCTATGGTCAATGGTGTCAAAAGCCACTGAGATATCCAATGGTAGCAGTAGGGTTGCACTCCTCCTGTCTCTCCCTTGAATGAGCTCTTATGTCAGGGTGAACACGGCTGAATTTATGCCCAATACATGCCTGAAAATGGCAGGAATGCCTGGAATGGTTCCTGGTAATCTGTTTCCTCCAATAGTGACTTTAGGTGAACTGCTGCTGTCTGCTTGAGCCCCTTACTCAAAAAGGTGGTATTAGACACTGGACGGTACTTGTCAACACCTCAGGGTCTAGGGAGGGTTTTTCTAGGGGCGGCACAGTACTTCCTCATTCAAGACAGTTAGGACAACCTAGCACCAATTATGTGTTAACCATCACCTGGACTTCCCCTGATTAGATCCTCCCCTGAATGGACAAGCCAGGATAGGCAAGGGTCAAGAGGTGGAAAGGACACTTTGAAGCACAATGTCAACATCCTACGGCCTCAATAGCTGGAACAGATCCCACAGAACTGGATAAGACAGGATAAGATGGGAAGCTCACCAGCAGTGGCTACCATTTGCCTTCTCCATGTGCAAATCATAAACTAGGTGACCTATACATGGGAGTGCTGGTGCAAACTGAAAGGGGCAGGATGCACATAACTGCGTAAAAGCTCTCATTGCCGTGCAGAATGCAGGCAAAGGAGAAAAGGCTCACATGTCTCTCAATGCAGAAAAGAAAGTGTATCTTCTCATATGTATTGTGCATGATTCTCACCAGCACCACATCTGGTTGCATGTGACCATCTCTGATTGAGGCCAAAGTAATTTGTCGAAGGTCACAAAGTACATTTACAGCAATGCACTGAACTGAACATTGCACCTCCGGATTTCAGTGTAATGCTTCAAACCTTCATGATTTTTAACAAAGTAGTACCTTAATGCCATTGACCCCCCCCCCAAAAAAAATTAAAATGACAATGACAAGATCTCAAACATGATTGGAAGTCAACTCCAACAAGCTTAGTTGCTATTTAATCATAGGAAAGCACTTAAGTGTAGTAACTGATCTCAGAGTACATAACAGAAATGGTGAATCTAAGCAGCATGGATGCAACAGTACCTAGATATGGCCACTAGAAGGGAACCTATTTTAAGGTGACATTCCTATCTACTTTGGAGTAAGTTCCATAGTATTCTCTGAGGTTACTTCTAAGTAATCATGCATAGAACTGGGCTGCATGCTTTCTAAACAAATAACAGGATATAAGAATAAGGCAAAAGTAACAATGGTTGCAGCATAAATTTATGACCATGCCTCAGTCAAATCAAGACCCCTTGACCCTGTCTCGTTTGAATAACTTACTGATATATACATCTTATTAGTCTGACAGATCTGAGCTACAAATCCAGGTAGGTGTGGATTAAATAATCTTAATTCACAGCGTTCAGTTAAGTGAGCTGCAGACTGCAAGTGAGGCTTCTTAAAGCATTTACCTGTTCGGTGGTGTGCAGCTATAATGAGGACAGGTAAGAACTTTCAAAGTTCTGAAAATAATTGGCTTTGCTACTAAAGGGTTCCAAAATCAAAATTATCTCTCATTTCTGAAAGGATAAGGATCAAAATGATCCTTAATGGTGATAACACAAAAAAATCAAAGCGCTTGGATTTTTTTTATTTTTGTTATTGCTAAAAATAAAGTAATAAATTACAGAAAATCAAGAATATGCTATTGTATAATTCTTAATAGGGAGAATTCCACTTCCAGTGGAATATCAAGGGCCTCTTCAAATTTCCTTCAGTTGGCATTTCCTTCATTTGGTTCTTTTATGCAGTGGGTGCGCTGAACCCCAAACTGCAGAGGCATTTGGGAATATAAAAAGATAATTTCACATCCACTGTTTCCCCTTAGCTGTAACAAATTAGCTACATTTTATACTTTTGTCCAGCTCTTTTTATGAGCATGGAGAGTTTAAACAGAAAGCATTCACAGTACATAGATTAATTAGATGTTTCATTTAGGGTGGGGGGGGGGGAGGAAAATGAGTTGCAGAGTATAATATAAAACACAGCAGGCTTTGACTTTCTGCCTGAAAGCGGTTTTAAAGAAATAATAATAATTAAGAGGGAAATGAACAGCACATGGTATTCTATGCATAAATCAGAGATATTAAAGGCAAATATTTGCTTTTAGATTATGAAGAACTGAGATTTAGCCATAAAAAAGGACTTGAGATGTTAATTTAGCTAAACATGAGCTCTAATCAGTCATTCGTCCTGCGTCTTATTCCATGGCCACGTGTAACAAAAATCAGAGGCAATAGTATTATAACTCAACCTTTCACTGCAAGATGGAATTGGGAAACGTCTCCCCCTCCTTATCTCTGAATCCCTTTGCACACCTCTAAGCCCCATCACACATTTAGAAGAAGCAGTTAGAGAGCTGTATGGAATGCAATAAATTAATCTGGACTTAGTGGGTGGATAAAAGGTTCAGATGGGGTTTGTTACAGACCTGGAGAATGTGAAGAAAGAGGAAAATGGAATCTTGCATGAACATAATGGGAAAGCAAACAGAGGCAGTGAGGTGGTGATGGCAGCTTTTTGTATTTTAAATACTGGTATTTAAACAGCAAAAATCCAACCTCAGTCATCTGAGTGCAAACAAATATTGAAATACTGCTGCCCTGACTTCAGAGACCCAACAAATAAGAAGTCGTGTCCTCGGACAGTGACACACAGTGGCCCAAGAGCATCAACATGGGAAAGTGGGGTTTTTTTTGGGGGGTGGAATTCAGAACCAATTGCAAGCAGCTACAAATTCAAATGTCCCACACTACAGCAATTAAATCAAGAATGAGTTCGAGGTTTAAATAAGAGAATATGAATTAGTTTAGAACTATCCCCAAGGCATTGTAACCAGGGTACAGGACAGCTACTGATAAAGTGCAACTGGAATTCAGCTGCCATGGAATGTGGGAGTCAAATATGGGACTGGCTCCCTCCAATGCAGCATTCCAAATGGCCTATTTTTACGTGGTGATATCATAGCAGACAATTCAGGATGCACCAAGAAGTCTGCTAAATGAAAAGCTAAGGATTTTTTGTTTAAAAAAGTACGGTATATGTTGTGTAGTCAGGCAGTCAGAACTTTTAGATTAAACTAGCTAGTCTTATTTGTTCACCACATTTGTCCTCCTTCTTCCAAGAGATAGCATTTGTTATTGTTGCTGTTGTTTAGTCATTTAGTCGTGTCCGACTCTTCGTGACTCCATGGACCAGAGCACGCCAGGCACTCCTGTCTTCCACTGCCTCCCGCAGTTTGGTCAGACTCATGTTTGTAGCTTCGAGAACACTGTCCAACCATCTCATCCTCTGCCGTCCCCTTCTCCTTGTGCCCTCCATCTTTCCCAACATCAGGGTCTTTTCCAGGGAGTCTTCTCTTCTCATGAGGTGGCCAAAGTCTTGGAGTCTCATGTATGAGATAGCATACATGGGAGTAATTCCAATTAATCCAGAAACTAGCAGCTAGACTGGTGACTGGGTGTGGCCGCCGGGACCATATAAAACCGGTCCTGAGAGACCTGCATTGGCTCCCAGTACATTTCTGAGCACAGTTCAAAGTGCTGGTGCTGACTTTTAAAGCCCTAAACAGCCTCAGCCCAGTATACCTGAAGGAGCGTCTCCACCCCCATCGTTCAGCCAGGACACTGAGATCCAGCGCCGAGGGCCTTCTGGCGGTTCCCTCACTGCGATAAGCGAAGTTACAGGGGATCAGGCAGAGGGCCTTCTTGGTAGTGGTGCCTGCCCTGTGGAACGTCCTCCCAGCAGATGTCAAGGAAATAAGCCACTATCCTACCTTTAAAAGACATCTGAAGGCAGCCCTGTAGGCAGGGAAGTTTTTAATGTTCAATGCTGTATTGTGTTTTAATATTCAGTTGGGAGCCACCCAGACTGCCTGGAGAAACCCAGCCTGATGGGTGGGGTATAAATAATAAATAATAAATAATAAATAATTATACAGTGGTACCCCGGGTTAAGTACTTAATTCGTTCCGGAGGTCTGTACCTAACCTGAAACTGTTCTTAACCTGAAGCTCCACTTTAGCTAATGGGGCCTTCTGCTGCTGCCGCACCGCCAGAGCACGATTTCTGTTCTCATCCTGAAGCAAAGTTCTTAACCTGAAGCACTATTTCTGGGTTAGCGGAGTCTGTAACCTGAAGCGTATGTAACCTGAGGTACCACTGTATTATTCTCATTATTCTCATTATCATCATCATCCCATTTCCATCTCAATACAACGCTGTGTGGAAAGCTAGGCTGAGGTAGTGCCTTGCATTGGGAAACCTATGTTCAAATCCTGACTCAACAATGAAGCTTAGTGGATAGTCTTGGACTTGTGAACCAAACCCTGTGTCTTGGTTCACATGTAACATTAAACTATTGTTTTAAACAAACTGGAGTTTAATGTGAACAAGCAGCATGTTCGTACACCCTCCGAAGCCATAGTCTGGTTACAGGGAAGCAGGCAGAGGGCTTTTTCGGTAGTCACACCTGCCCTGCGGAACAGCTATGTTATTTTTAAAAGACACCTGAAAGCAGCCATGCTCAGTTAAGTTTTTAGTGTGTGATGTCATATTGTGCTTTTACTATTTTTTGTTGGGAGCTGCCCAGATTGGCTGGGGCAACCCAGTCAGATGGGCAGCATATAAATGATAAAAGTCGTAATAAAATACTTATCTATCTATCTATGAAACACCAGCCAATCAGGTGTTCCCTGCTGCAGGCACCTGTTATATTTAAACACACATTCAAATATAGCAAAGTCACTTTTTTTTTTTGCATGTAAAAAGAAAAGAAAAAGAAAGAGGGGGAGGGAATCAAGTACATAAAAAAAGGATTCATTAGCAGCATAATCAAATTAATGTTTCCCAGTCTGCAGAAGATAGCAGCCAGGAACATAAGAGGTCAGCTGCTATCAGCTCTCTGTACAATACTCTAGATGGCTTCAGAACCCCAGAGATGCTAAGTAAGTTGGACAGTTTAAAATGACTCCAGGACATGGAGGCAGAGTTCACTTGGAAGTCATGAAATTTCACTGCATCTATGATGGCTGCTTTGCGGCATTATAAGAACAAACACTCACCGCACTCACATCAGCAAGCAACTTTGAGACACTGTTCTACCTTCTGTACTTAGCTAAGCTCTTATATTTTTAAACAGCAAGAGAGGGAGAAAGAGGAACCATCAACATGCATTTTTTAAATATGTTCTTTTCTGCAGTTCCAATGCCGAAATCACATTACCTCAAAACTAACAAATGCTTTTCGAAATCTGCCAAAGCAGGAACAGGATTTCTTAGGATTCGTGGTTTCCAGTGCAAAGGGGAGGAGTCCACTTGCTGTGTGGTCAAGTGTTGTTCCATCTCCTAAGCAGGAGTAGAGAGAAGAACAAGAAGAAGTAGGTTCACCCATGGTGTTCTTTTTGCAAGAGAACTTCCCAAAACATTGTGTCCAATGCATTTTCTGGGGGATCTAGTACAGTGGTACCTTGGGTTATATACGCTTCAGGTTACATATGCTTCAGGTTACAGACTCCGGTAACCCAGAAATAGTACCTCGGGTAAGAACTTTGCTTCAGGATGAGAACAGAAATCATGCTCTGGCGGCGCAGCGGCAGCAAGAGGCCCCATTAGCTAAAGTGGTGCTTCAGGTTAAGAATAGTTTCGGGTTAAGAACGGACCTCCGGAACGAATTAAGTATGTAACCAGAGGTACCACTGTAGTTACTATGTCTAACAAGATGGTGTCACATGCTAGGTCATCTCAAGATGGGATTTTACAATAACTGGGAGGTGCCCATAAAACTCTCACATCTGTCAGAAGACATTTTACTTTCCATTTTTATTGGAGCCACTTACACTGTTAAAACTTCAGTCTACCTGGGTTGCTGTTGTTTTTTGCTATACAGTGGTACCTCGGGTTACATACGCTTCAGGTTACATACGCTTCAGGTTACAGACTCCGCTAACCCAGAAATATTACCTCGGGTTAAGAACTTTGCTTCAGGATGAGAATGGAAATCGTGCTCCAGCGGCACAGGAGCAGCAGGAGGCCCCATTAGCTAAAGGGGTGCTTCAGGTTAAGAACAGTTTCAGGTTAAGAACATACCTCCAGAACGAATTAAGTACTTAACCAGAGATACCACTGTGTATGTATAAAAGCATATGAACATATAATGCAGAGATAATGAGTGACCCAGTGAGCTTTGCAGCTATGCATGGTCCCCCCCTCTCTCTCACACACACACACACTCACTTTCATTAGATTAAAAAAAATATTTGCATAGAGGTTGCCATTGCTTTTTTTAAAAAAAATGCTGACAATCCACACAATAAATTTATAACAGAGATAAATCTGCTGACAATATTTTTTATTATTCTTATTAAACTTTGTATGCCGCCCTTCTTCCAAACACAAAATACATAATAAAAGCAAGAACCAAAACAAAAACTAACCAATAGCTCAGCTGGTTAGAGCATGGTACTGATAACGCCAAGGTTGCAGATTTGATCCCTGTATGGAACGGCTGCCTATTCCTGCATTGCAGGGGGTTGGACTAGATGATCTTTAGTGTCCCTTCCAACTCTACAAGTCTGTGAATCAATAACACCTCTCCCATTTTATCCTTTTGTACCAGCGGCAGTGGCGTAGCGTGGGTTGTCAGCACCCGGGTCAAGGCAAGTAATTTGCGCCCCCTAACCCGTGGATTTGCGCCCCCTAACCCATGGATTTGCCCTAACCCCAGATGTTGCGCCCGGTGCGGCCGGCCCCCCCTGCACCCCCCACGCTACGCCACTGACCAGCGGGGACATAGTTGGGTGTCACATGGCTAATTTGGTAAGCCAAGGATCATGGTTTGTTGGTCCTGCCTTGCACTGGGAGATCAGCAAAATGAAAGTGATATTTCCATTCACGCTAAATGATATAACATGCCAACAGGGCCACTACATCTCTCAGCTTTTACTTTGGATGCAAAAGTCCACAGAATATTAACTGATTATCTTGCTAAATCCTCTTTAATTATTATCCAAAGCATTCATAGGGCTTGTTTTGTGCCAAATGACCATTATCTTAAATTTTAATTTATGTAATGTTCCTAGGCTTAAGAAAATAATTGTGTGATATAAAACAGGACTGACTCTCTTTAAAACACACACACACACACTCTTCTGTAATTGAGCTGAGCGTACTAGTTCCAGCCTTTTCACAACATAATCTGATATGGGACTTTATTTTCTCAAGGGACTCCCTTGATCGTCTCTTTATAGACATTCAGTCTCTGCAAATATGCTTGTGGTTTCTTTATCAGTAATAGTATTAGGCATGAATGCTTTGGTATACAGTATAATGGGAAATTAAAAGGACTCTCTGTATATACATTTTAGTACAATGGGAAGAAAATGAACAAACATTATAAAGGACTCTGCAAGCAGAAAACACTGTCTAAAGGTTTATCTTGCTTTTCTTTTTTAAAGAAACTGGTAATTGAATATATTTAGACTATTTTGTTTCCTTTTTCACCCATTTGAACTTTGCCACTCAATATCTGACTCTCGGTGTTGCCATGGGGAAGATTGTAATGCCATGAATTCAGGGAAGTAAATTTGTATGTGTAGTTGTTTAATTTGACAAAACCATTAACATAAATTAACTCCTTTTATAGTAGATTCTCTTCTGAAACAATTAGATACAGACACATGCATACACATACACAGGATCTCTCTCTTGGCAAGACTGTTTCCAGGATTTTGGAAAATGGGCTCTCTTTACCAGTGAATGTAGATGGACAGACAGCACATGAACCAAGTGAGTGCTCAAAGGTACTTCTCCCCATCCACCCCTTTCCAGAAAACACTCTCTCTATTCTTTAACCTACCTCCTTACTCCTCTAAGAAATCCAAATTTGGGATGCGGAGGAAACAAAGGTACTCTCACTTTTTGCTGGGAAACTTGAAACTTTTTGAGAGTTCAATGCTAAATCAGAATAACGGCACAGTCGTTAATGTAAGGAAACTGAAGGTACCTTTTACCACCTTTGGTGGACGTGCCCAAGGATTAAGGTCTTCTGGGAAATGATTTATAATGAAATGAAGAAGGTGCTTAAATGCACATTTGTGAAGAAACCAGAAGCCTTCCTCCTGGGCATGGTGGGCCAATTGGTCTCAAGGAAAGATAGGACGTTTTTTATGTATGCTACAACAGCAGCAAGAGTACTTTTAGCAAAGTACTGGAAGACACAAGAACTACCCACACTGGAAGAATGGCAGACCAAGGTGATTGACTACATGGGACTGGCGGAGATGACTAGCAGAATCCGCGACCAAGGGAGAGAGACGGTGGAAGAAGATTGGAAGAAATTTAAAGTTTATCTCAAGAACTGTTGCAAAATTAATGAGTGTTAAAATGTTTTGGGTCAGGTAAAACAGAATTGCGGGGACAAATAATTGGATATGAGAAAAAGGATTCAAAGGAAAAAAAGTGTTACAAGTTGACATTGGGGCTTGCTGGAAAACTTTAAAACAGGGATGCAGAAAGGGGAGGTATGAGGAAGTCGATGAAAGAAGGTTTAAGAAAAAATGTGAAGAAATTATACGTGTTTATATGTTTGTTTGTTTTTGTATTGTTTGGTATTGTCTATTATTATGTGTTAAAAAACCAATAAAAATTTTACAAAAAAAAACAAACCAGAATAACGGCACAGTCAGATCAATGCATACTCCAAGAATCTCTGGCTCTTGCCCAACCCAACTGATTTCTAGTGCAGTTAATTAGATATCACACCAGTTGAATGTTTCCTGTTTTAGGGAAAACCACCACATTTCCCATTTTGCAAATGCAAATGAATGGATCTTTAGTCTTAACTGTAACTGAACCTCCAGCAGCAACCAAAAGGTTGCACTAGATGATCCTCAAGGTCCTTTCCAGCTCTACGATTCTATGAAACTCATTTTCCAAGTGTGGATCCTTATGAAACCAAAACCCAGCACCATCCACCCACAAGAGGGAGGTTATCAGTGTTGGAGAAGCCAACCCCTGGCTTAGCATTATAGATAAACTGGGGGTTGTGATTTGTTTTGCCCTAAGCAAATTTTGATAAGGTTTGTTGCTATTTTACTGATAACAGTTTATCTGGAGCAAAATAAACCATATTGCTTCATTCATAATAAGGGTTATGGTTTGTTTTGTCCACATGATAAACTATGGTTTACTGTAACATGCAAACTGTGGCACTGTGTGGAAAAGTACCATATTTTTCCTTGTATAGTACCGTATTTTTCTGCCCACGTGTATATTTTTGGGGACTACAAATTAGGAAAATGGGGGGAGATTGCCCAGAGTTGTTGAGTTTTTTTGGGGGGGGGGAGATGAAGGAAATTGCTCACTCGAATTAACTACACTGCCACTCGCACACCCAATCATCACTAGCCCTTGGCGCAGCCGCTGATAACACGCCCAAAAGCCTCTGACAATCTCCGGCTCACGTCCCCCCTATGCACTATCCATGTATAAGACGACCCCCTAATTTTAAACATAATTACTTTATTAAACAAACCTCGTATTATACGCAGAAAAGTACAGTCCTTTCCTGTTTCTTCCCTGATCTCAGCTTCTGCTACTAACAAATGTTTTCATTGAGCAAACCCCTCCTTCAATGTATTTGAATAGGAAGTACGGTAAATCAGATCTCTCTCTCTCTCTCTCTCTCTCTCTCTCACACACACACACACACACACACACACAGACAGAGTATATATGAGGCTATGCACACAAAGTAGTTTAAAGAAGATTTTATACATCTCATATGCACATGTTCTTTGCATGTTCCACATGATATTGTCCTCATCCCAGGGTCAGCCCACAATTTCCTCCTCAGAATTTAATTATGATTTTCTAGATTTCCTGGATAATGCCATAGGGGGGAAAATCCAACATAAAATCACATGGATGTACTGAAGCATATTGCGTGAATGGTTTTGTTTTGTTTTTACAGCTGTGGTGACGTTTTGCTGGGTGCCGTCTATTACTACACCCCCTCCTTCCATTGGCAAGGAGTACCTTGGTGGGCTGCTGATGGAGCCAGGAACAAGGGACGCACTCACACGAACACACGTTTGTAACCTGCTGCTCTGTGCAGGTCTGGTATATTGGAAAAGCTGTATCGGGGTGGGGGGGTGGGAAGTGGCCACATGCACAGCTAAGCAAAAAACTGCATGAATGCGCACAACTGACTTCAGGTTTCCGGAACTCAAGGAGAGTGGGGAATTATTATTTGAGGAGAGGTGACAACACACAGTCAAATGCATCCCATCAAGCACTGCCCACTAGTGTACATGAGAAACATTTGAGTTCAACTGAAAACAATCATGTGAAGATGAACATGCACAAAACCACACATAGATGAATTGGATCTGTTTAACCTACATGCACATTAGCATGCTGTTGCGTACACAAGTGAAGTTTATCAGATGAAATGCAGTGGCAATGAATAAACCAGGATAGAATCAATATGAGATTATGCGTTGTAGTCAATGCTAATACTACCCAGAGAAGCCCCACTGAAATTAATGGACGTGACTAATTTAGGTCCATTAATTTCCATGTGTTGTTTTTAAAATGCAGCTCTTGGGTAGAACTTTGTAATGCTGTATTTAAATTGTTGCAACACATCCTTGGATCTTCTGGCGCAGGGCAGGTAAGAAATCAAATTCATGTTACCATTATTAATCATAATACTAATAAGGGTAAATTGGATACAGCCCTATGTCTGCTAACCCTGTGGAGCTGAATGATTTGTTTTGATGGATTAACTGTAGAATAGAAGAGGAGCACTTCTAAGCAGCACTGAAAAGACAGAATGCAGAGACTGCCTGTTCTTTGCTACAGTCACATGTTAATCTCATATTTGGCTGATGGCCGTGTGTTGTGCCACCCTGTTCTATATTTTGCATGCTGATTGGCTTGTTATTCACTTCTCCCCCAGTTGGAAGCCAGAGCAACTGACGAGGTAAGAGCTGGAAAACAATTACAGTCTATCGAAACAGCCACATTGGTGCTGCGTGTGTTGCAATACTTTATATAATTTATTGGCCATTACTACATTTGCCGGCAATTTTTTTATTTTCTTTTTTAACAAGATCAACATTACGCATTTCTATGAGGACATTTGGGAGGAGACTGGAAACAAGGCTCCAAGAAGGCCTGTTTTAAAGAGTACTACATTTATTTGGTCCGCAGTGAAGTCTTGGCTTGGTGCTGCTACTAGGTCTCAACACACTCTGTACATCTATGAGGCAAAAGGACAGATTTGATTGAACTAACTAGTTAAGGTGCTACAAACTTTGCAAACTTGCATATTTGCAAGACAACAGGGGATCAGTTGTTGTGTTGTTTTTAAAATGCAGCTAGTGAGTCTTCAAAAATGATGGCTACCAAGCCTAAGCTGCCGTTCTCAACACAGAGGCTGCGAGAAAGCACTGTGTAAATTAGATTATGTAGGGGATTAGGTTACGGTTCTCTCCTAGAGCCTGAAAATCTAACAAGATCTATTTTTATGCTCATCTCTTTTCCTTGAACAAGATAGCATGGCAAGACAGCAGGGCCAATTTGCTCAGTGGAAAGGCACAAACTGTCATAGAGAGAAGTATATATTCATTCTCTCACTAGGGCAGACTTGTGGACTGTACAGTTTGCACTGGTCTTGTGAGCTGGACTTTGGGCCAATGTTGCAGCTCCCAGTTTCTGAGTTCTTACACCACTTTTGATATTTGAGACCTCAGTATGGCACTAAGATAAATGGCAAACTGATGGGGAAGTCACCAGAGGGTGATCTTTTAGGAGACAGTGGTAGCCAGGGGGGTGTGCCTGTTGAACTACAGTTGCATTGGATCTAGCCAGTGTGGCTAATGGCTAGGGATGATGGGACATGGTCCACAAAATCTGGACGGCACTGTTTTACAAGAAGTGTCCGTTCTTTTGGATGCTCTGATACAGATAAGTGGAGAGATTAAAACATACCAAGTGGGTGAACGAGCAGGTGAGTTGCAAACATGTTCACACATGGATAGTCACCACATCCCAAAAAGTCACCATATGGCTGTTTCACTATTCCAGCCAACAAAAGCTGGGAAATATTGTAGACTGATTATGTGTACATGATACAGGGCCACCTAAGCAGCTGTTAGGGATTGATGTGGTGTTAAAAGGGCTGAGGAAAGCCTACCACAGAGATTACAAAAGCTAAGATGAGCACCACTGCCTTAAGAAACAGTCACAGTTTTGAATCTGTTTTGCTCTGAGTTTCTGGTCTACTCACTGTTTACTCACTGTAAAAGAATATTGCTTGCTATGAAAAAGAGTTAAGATGCTATAAAACACACATCCTAATGTACACTAGTCTTTGTTGCCTTCCAGATGTTTTGGACTACAACTCTCATCAGCCTGAGTTGAAACAAGTCAAGTCCTACCTTGCGGGGATTCCTCAATCATAGCTTTGTCTGAATTCACTCATTGGCAACACGTCCCCAACCTTCCCTGTGAAAGTGAGATGAGACTAAAATCATGCTGTGGTAGAACAATGATTAAAAGGAAAAATGAGATTCTGAAGAAGCTCATTTTTCTGCAAAGTAAGTGCTCTGTAATACACATCCAGACAGGGGTACTGATACCCAACGCAATGGAAATGTCTGTTAGAGTGGCTCCTAACTGCTTATCCATTTAAAAAATTAACATTTAGATTAAAATTTAATTTTTCTCCAAAACCAATCCAGTGCTGCTAAGGTCAGGTTAGCTAGCAAATCTAATTATTTTAGAAATGCAGCCAACTGAATGCATTATAAATAACAACACATTTCCATATTTTTCCATTCCTGATGGGGGTGACAATACATACATGACTTGGAAGTCTTTTAATGACAGCATGGGGAAGTACTTTGGTACTTCAGAGACAGCATTAGCAACCAGTCCACAGGTGTGATTATTTTATATATTCAAAACAGCTAAAATGAATGAACGAAGATGAATATGACAGCAGTAGAACAGTCCTGCTAACAGTCCTTCTAGTCCAGCATTTAGTTTGCCACAATGGCCAATCAGATGCTTCTAGGAAGCCCACAAGCAGCGCATGGAGATTGCCCACATTTACAGTTATTGCACAACAACTGGCAATCAGAGGCACTGCGTCCGCACCAGTGTTTTGGGAGTCCCTTTTGGTAAAGCACACTCTGTCAGCTTCCCCCCACTCCCTGAATCTACCTCCTCCTGTCACCACGTGCAGCTGCTTCTGTTCTTCCCCATTTCTTTCACTTTGCTTGCCAGGCTGAGACCCACTAAGCACACAAGCAACGGCATAGAATCATAGACTCATATACTGCTCCTCTTCCCAGGGGCATAGTACTGTCCACAGGTGCCTGGGGCAGGTGCGCGTCCAAACAGGGACAGAGTGTGCTTACCCATCCCTCACCGCTGCCAGCGCTGGGAGGGGCAGAGTGTGGAAGGTGCTCTTCACAGTGTTATTATTATTGTTGATAATTTCCTTTGTATACTGCTTTATATTTCAAAGAAAAAAAATCTCAAAGTAGTTTACAACTTACATTGAAACATCAAATAAAACAATCTAGAATAAAACATTACAGGAGAAAGTCAACTATAAAGCATACATTCAAAGCAAAAATAATTAGCAGGAAACTAAAATGCTATCTTAAAGATTTCGAAATAAAACATTACAAAGGAGGTCAACTACAGAATGCACATTTAACACAGCAAAGTTAACCAAAAAAATCTTCAAAAGAAAACGTTACTAAAGGAAGTCAAATATGCACATTTAAAACAGCATAATTAGCAAGAGACTAAAAATATTATTTTAGAACGTATCTGCTACTGTTGCTGCCAACCCTGCAAATGGTGGTTCATGGCGGCTGTGGATGCTCAGGTTCGATGACCTGTTTCTGAACTAAGGAACAACCAATATGGTCTCTGGCTTCTTCAGCAGCCTAGGCTTTTGTAGCTGGAGTCAGTCAGGGCTTCACCCTCCCAGGCCAGGTGGGAAAAGGCCTGCAAGGCAGGAAGCAGCTGTTCTAGGACTCACAGCCAAGATGATTTCTGGCCTCTTCAGCAGCCTCATCCAGCCTTTTGCTAATGATTCTAAATTGTTCAGGGTCATTAAAATAAAGACAGATTGTGGTGAGCTCTAAAAGGACCTCTCTAAACTGAATGAACGGGAGATAAAATGGCAAGTGCAATTCAATGTAAACAAGTGTAAAGTGTTGCAGTTGGGGCAAAAAACCATAACTTCACATATACACTCATGGGATATGAACTGGTGCTAATGGACCAGAAACAAAACCTTGAAGTCATACTAGATAGCTTTATGAATATGTTGACCCAGTGCATGACAGTGGTGAAAGAGGCAAATTCCATGCCAAGGATCATTAGGAAAGGAATTGAAAATAAAACTGCTGGTATAATAAAGCTGTTACACAAATCTATGTTGTAACGGCATTTGAAATAATGTGTACAGTTATGGCCACCTTACTTCAAAAATGGATATTGTAGAGTTGGAAAAGGTTCAAAAAGGGGCAGCCAAAATGATGAAAGGGATGATAGACTCCCTTATAAAGAAACGTTGTAGCATTTGGGACTTTTTAATTTAGAGAACAGACAATAAAAAGTTGACATGATAAAAGTTTTAAAATTATGCCTGGCATGGAGAAAGTGGATAGAGAAACGTTTTCCTTCCTCTGTCATTACAGTCATACCTCTTGTTACGTGTCCCGCGGCGACCCAGAAGTACCGGAAAGGGTTACTTCCGGGTTTCGCTGCTCGCGCATGTGCAGATGCTCAAAATGACGTCACGTGCATGCACAGAAGCGACGAATCATGACCTGTGCATGTGCAGACACGGGTTGCGTTCTGCTCATGTCCCGTTCGCAACCAGAGGTACCACTGTATAGTAGAACTCATTGACATCCAATGGAGCTGAATGTTGGAAGATTCAGGATGCTAAGATTCAGAGGGTGGGTTTGTTTAGGGAAGTTTTGAATATTTGATGTTTTATTGTGTTTTTAATATTTTGTTGGAAGCTGCCCAGAGTGGCTGGGGAAACCTAGCCAGATAGGCAGGGAAGAAGAAGAAGAAGTACTTATTTACAAAGCACTTAGTTAAACTAGGGAACTTTCTTCCGCAGAAGGCAGTGATGGCCACCAACCTAGATGGCTTTAAAAGAGGATTAGACAATTTCACAGAGGCAAGAGCTATCCATGGCTACCAGCCATGATGGCTATGCAGAAGATGGCTATGCTTCTGAATACCAGCTGCTGGAAACCACAAGGGAGAGTGCTCTTGTGCCCAAATCCTGCTTGTGGGTTTCCCACATCTGGTTGGCCATTGCAGGAGCAGGTTGGGCCACTCACCTGATCCAGGAGGCTTTTCTTATGTTCTTATGCATAACTTTAATAAAGTTCGATTGCATCCACTCTTAACTCCCCAAACATAATCCTTATAAAATAGTCAAGCACCCTGATCATTTGGGTTGCCCCTTTCTGCACCTTTTCCAACCCTGCAATATCCTTTTTGAGATGCAGCAATCAGAACTGTGTACATGGTATGTACACAGCATACCATGTGATTTGTTGTTGTTTAGTCATTTAGTCATGTCCGACTCTTTGTGACCCCATGGACCAGAGCATGCCAGGCACTCCTGTCTTCCACTGCCTCCCGCAGTTTGGTCAGACTCATGCTGGTAGCTTCGAGAACACTGTCCCACCATCTCGTCCTCTGCCGTCCCCTTCTCCTTGTGCCCTCCATCTTTCCCAACATCAGGGTCTTTTCCAGGGAGTCTTCTCTTCTCATGAGGTGGTCGAAGTATTGGAGCCTCAGCTTCAGGATCTGTCCTTCCAGTGAGCACTCAGGGCTGATTTCCTTAAGAATGGCTAGGATTGATCTTCTTGCAGTCCATGGGACTCTCAAGAGTCTCCTCCAGCACCATAATTCAAAAGCATCCATTCTTCGGCGATCAGCCTTCTTTATGGTCCAGCTCTCACTTCTATACATCATGTGATAATCCCTCCCAATTACTACTGTTTATCCTAAGATGGGGATGGGATATATATATAGGAAGAAAGCACCCTCCCATTTTGATGTGATTCAGATTCCTAAGCTGTACTGGATATAAATTGTGAACTGGGTTTTGCAAAGAGTTTTAGATAACAAGACTTGAAAGTTACCAGCACCAGCAGTGCTATTTTTCCAGAAAAAAGAGGTGCCAGAACTCATCACGAACACCACTCTTGCTCTCTTATAATGGCAATGGCACCCACCTGAGCAGTGCCGGAACTGAGTTCCTGTGAGGTACAGCTGGGGAAAAACCTGTGAGCAACAGTGAGATAAAGTTATCTTTTTAGAGATTCATTTCTGCACTCTAGAGCCTTGTAGACAATGTAATTTAAAAAATAATAATTGAAAAGAAGGGTAGCTAAGCATATGGGGGAAGAATCTAATTGTCTCAACAGACTCATAAAGGTTGTCGGTTTTGAGGTGATGCTGATACCAGCCTAGTTTCACTAACCTTAAAGCCATTTTCAAGCGAGCTGCAGAGAAAGCAGATCAGCAGGAAATAATATCAGTGACTCAGCACTCTGCAGCAATGACCAGCAGGGTGCTTGTGCAGAGTCATCAATTTCCTCTCTCTTGGTAGGGAGTGGCAGCTCCATTCACACTGCGGAAAAACCTTCTTCCCACACTTCATTGTAGCAGACATAAACACACAAAAGCAAGCTTCACTGTCAGCAGTGCAGAGGGTGGGTCGGTTGGTTGGTTGGTTTTGCAGATTTAGGAAACTGGAGCATCTATAGTTTATGTATGATATAGCTATACTTTGAAAGTAAATGTGTTCAGCAAAGATAACTCTTTTTGTATGAAAGGGACCAATAAAATTATCATTAGAAACTACTTGTCACTGTAAATGTAGTTTTATATTTAACATTATAAGCAAGTTTGAAACAAAAGATATGACTTTAAATGTGCTTTTTTTTCATTCCCCATGTCTGAAAATGTGCTCATAAAGCCACATGTGGGGTAGAATGGATACAATCTGCCCGGAAATTAATTCCCCATAAAAAACAAGTGTCAGCTTTGGTTCATTAAAATGCAAGTTATCTTATACTTAAACACCTCAACATTTTGTAACTATCAAACAAAATGGTAGAAGGGCATTACAAGAAAACTGTCCTTTTATGGCCTTTCTCTTGAATATTTTTTAAGACTGGAAATGGGAAGCACCAGAGATATAATCAAAGAATGAATCTGGGACATAGAATTCCAAAATGATTTTACCCAATCTTTTAAAATCTATAATCTCTGCACAAACCCCAAAGATCCCATCCAGCAAATTACTTAAGTGCCCTGGATAACCCTAAAGTATTGTTGGGCATTTTCCAGAGCCAGTTTTAATGCTCGCCCTTCAGCACTACTAGAGGGCAGATATCATGACATCCCAGTTGAACAAGATTACATCCGTGCAACTCTAATGAGATTGAATCCATTGGGCACGTTCTTCTATACTGCCTGTTGTACCGTGATACCCAAAGAGAGCTAATTTTACCATTATTAAGGAAATTACCTGGCCACACAGAGGAAAATTATGTTAAATACCTTCTTGCCGATCTGGATATCATCAGGCCTATTGCGAAATTCTGTTTTATAGCAACGAGGACAAGACAGGCTGTGGTGACAGCGATGGCCAGCAAATGAGTACTGATTTTAATCTACGGAATACAGATTTTAGCTGAAGGAGTGTTATTTTTAATGTAAATAAGTTTATAGGCAATTTTTAATTACATTCACTTCTTTATGCAGTTGTGCCGTATGTTGTTATTAACTCTGCTGTCTGGTCTTTGGCTGCAATAAAGATTGATTGATTGATTGATTGATTGATTGACTAACTTCTATATTGGAGTTCGGGGTAATTGGTACATTTAAGTTTCGTTTATCAGGTGCAGGTGATAAACTAAGACATTCAAAAATATCAGCTAGATACACTTGTAAACACAATCCTAAACATGTTTACTCAGAAGTAAGCACCTCGGGATTCACTAGGACTTTATCATTAGTATGCACTCAGGACTGCCATCTTATGATTAAAGCCTGTAAAAATGGATCATGGTTGATTGAAATGCACTTGTTAGAAAAGCAAAATACTGAATTGGAAGACTTACATCTATCATGGGTTGAGCGAGATCCAACTACTCAGCTCTGCACCTACCTCAAAGAACTTTTGTTGACTAGGAGGAGGAGGTTAAAGGGCAAAACCAAGGAAGACCAAGGATAAAGGCAGGACTTGAATAATCCTGGCACCACAGAGACACTCAGTCATTTCTTTTCTTGTTACCAGATCTGAATGAAATTCTTACTGTAATAATTGTTTATGAGTTTATGAGCCAGACTGAGAACTTCACAGGGTTCTAAATCAGTGATCTAATTTAATTAAATAAATTTATTAGAAGGGCCATTTCTTCACCTTGATATTGTGTGTGTGGCAAAAATGAGAGCAGCCATCCAGTTCGGGGGGGGGGGGAATCTTACAGTTCAGGTTTCTTCACTGTCTTTGACAATTTTAGCAAAATCTCACAAGCCCCTTTTTCCCCACTCAGAGGCTGTCTGAACCGGAGGTAAATTACCCCTTTGGCATAGCAACTGTCCTGGATTTTGGGGTGTGCCCTCAACTGGCAAATTACATTTTCAAAGTTAACTCAGCTGCACACTAGAAAGTCCTCTTTGATCGTTGGCTGCCCTTTCCTAGTAGGCATGAGTCCATTAAAGCTTGTTTGCTTTACAAGGTGATCTCATCTCTTGACTACAATGGTTCCTTATTAGAATTGGGCAGAGACCATGAGTTTTTGGTGTGTGTAGATTTTCTCAAAAACTCACAACAGCAGGTTTGCTACTCCTTCTGTATTTATTTAAAGCTGCACAATTTAAAGAGACCCAACACAAGGGTTGCCTTCTGTTGGGACCCTTCCATATAATCAACCTTGCAGGTGCTTGCTTATGTCCAGTACAGAGGGCGGCAGAACCAGGGTCACTCTTCACAACTATCTGTCCCGATAAAAACCATTTAAACCACTCTGCCAAGCATACAACTACTTCCAATTGTCCCTGGGGTTGTGTCTATAATATTACTGCAACACATTATATGTAGTGCTGCGTCTGAAGACAGTTTGGAAACTTCAGCTGGTGCAGAATTCGGTGGCCAAGTTGCTCACTGGGGCAAGGCGGTTTGAGAATATCACAGATTCTGCCTCGACTGCACTGGCTGCCAGTTAGTTTTCTGGTCCAATTCAAAGTGCTGGTTTTGAGCTATAAAGCCTTAAATGACTCAGGACTACAATATCTCAAGGACCACCTCTCTCCATATGAACCGACCTGGGCCCTGTGATCACCATCTGAGGCCTTTAATTGTGTGCCTCTTCGAGAACATGAGAATGGGCCTTTTCTGCAGTGGCTCCCCTTTTGTGGAATACTCTCCCCAGGCAGGTTCATTATACCCCTTTAGGCACAAGGCAAAAATGTTCCTCTTCAACCAGGCCCCTTTAAATGTGTTGCGGGAGGGGGAATACTGGTTTGTCACTTTTCTTATTTTTTATGCATTTTGTGGTTTATATATTGTAAATTTATTATGTGGACCACCCTGAGAGCGATGGATAAAGGGCAATATGCACATTTTAATAATAACAGTAATAGTAGTAGTAATAGTAATAATTCCACCCACTGAAACCACTTTCAAATCCATTTTTATAGCTCTCATCTAGGAAATAAGAGAAATCCAGCTTTATAAAGCTGCTAGCAATCTAGAACTCAATTTTCTCCCTCCTCACAGAACAGTTGCCATGGTTCTTTGGAAGAAGTCATGGCAGTTAAAGCGGTTCTGAACTGAATTAAATAGGCTGCAAAAGTCACACAAAGGGGCCAAGAGATTTTCTGCTTGTTCTGTGCTTTCTAGACATGGGCCTGAGCGGTTCAGCGGCAGGCAGCAAGTTTTCCCAGGAGAATGAGCCAGGGCAAATGGAAAACCAATTGGACCTGTGCTTTAGGACAAGTGAGGTGTGGATCAGCCCTCAGTCATACTGAAAACAGCTTTGTGAACAAGAATATTCTGTTCTCTTCTAGTTTGCTTGGAGAGGGGAATCAGAGGTTGCTATGGGTTTAGTTTGTTTGTTTTTTTACATCCCATCAAAACAACTTACTAAAAATGTCCAGCCATTAAGTTTGATTACTTCTATTGATGAGGTAGGATAGAAGTCTTTCACAAGTGCAGCTGGGCACTATTGTGGATCACATCCTCTGAAATGAACAGTGAGATGATTTGGTCCTGGTAGCAAGACTGGGTCAGTTAAATTGGACAGCTTTTTAGCATGCAGTCAAACGGATAAATCTGACCGATGAATGAATCAATGGCTGAGATAAGAAAAACAGGATTAAAATATTCAAAGAACTATTCGTATCTTGCATCTATTAGCATGAAACCGTTTGGTGCAAGTGTGGGACGGATGGGCGGGGAGCAGAGAGCACATTACTTGAAATAATACTACAAAGTTCAGTTACTACTATAAAAATGTGTTTCTCCAGCCCTTTGAGTGGTTTTAAAAGTTGTCTGTGCCAGAATAGAAAGTTTCCATTGCCTCATACAATCTGTCAAGGAAAACTCAGATCATATTGTTTAAATCATCTTTTATTAATATCTTCCTACATTTAAGAGATCAGAACAGCTTAAAGCTAGCCAAAAGTGGAAGTGGGGAAGCTGGAGGGAATAAAAGTGCTTTTATAACTGCACCAGGGAATTAGTACTTGACAAAGGCTGTGCTTTTCAGATTGCTTTTCTCTGAGCTAGTCCCATGGAGGCAAATGGGGCTATTCTGGACTAAGTGGCTTGAAGGCTGCAGTGATAGGCAGATAATATTAACAAGGGTCTGTCTCATTCTTCCACTGAAATCACAGAGACTCTTGATGTACACCAGCAAAAGAGCAGCATCAGCAGTGACTCTAAAATATAGCATACTTGATGTTGTTTTCACACTTCAGCAAAGTACAAATAAATAACAGAAAGAGCAGCTAAAAATTAGTAAAAATGGAACGCCCATTTAATAATAACTATGGAAAAGTGGGGGACATTAATTTTCTGTTATAATTTAAAAGGCATTTTTTCGGTTATTGTTATTTTCAAAGGAAAAAATGTGGGGGAAAGATTTCAGTGGAATAAGGATGATAGCCAAGTAGAAGAATACCATGCTTTGTTCATACACGTTCCTAGCCAATAGTGATGCAAGAAATCATGCATTTGTGTGTTTGCTACTTTGTACTTGAACTTCTGGCGATATCCTGCTGAGTCTCTATGCTGCAGCTTAGAACAAACTTTAACCTTTCCACCTGCTGTCTCTTTAGTGCCTTTGGAGGGACAGTGTTTTGGACTTGGTTCTGGTAACAAGGGGAAGGGGCCAAGCCTATGCCAAAAAATGGGCGAAGACATGCCAAAGTCATGTTTCAGTGTGTCGTTTTGATTCAAAATGGCGGCCTGCATCCAAATATCAAGGAAAGCACTGCCTCCACCTCAGGAACCCTTGTGCCAAATTTTGTGACGGTATCTTGAGAGGCTGCCAAACCCATAGAGAATAAACAACCCAACAACCAGACATTCAGACAAAGCACTTCCCAAAATATATAGTGGCTAGTCTGGTAGCCATAGGCTACCAGGAATTCTGTCCAGGTGAGGAAGTGGGTTGATGGACTGCTCCATCCCTCCTCTGCAGCCAACACAGAAATGCAGCTCTCACTCCCTGCCAGCCCCTGGTAGGCCTATGATGTGCAGACTGATAACTGTTGAGTGCTTATTTATAAAGCTGTGTTAGCATCTCTAAACTGAATAAATGATTCTGCAAGATACACTTGAGTTACAGGAGGTTTTTCTTTGTAAATAAAATACCAATTTGATCAGGTTTAAAATATGAATATCTGCACCCTACCTACAAACACAGGGTTCTATCCAACGCAAGTCCTACTCAGAGTTGAAATTAATAGACATGACTAACTTAAGTCCATTAGTTTCAATGGGCCTACTCTGATTATTGTAGCATAGGCATTGTGTCTCCACCTAACAAAAAATAAACTGCTCTGGTATGCCCAGTAACTTTCAGAAATGCTTCAACCTATCAAAGTCAAAGGACGCTTCATTTTTGTTTGCTACCTTTTTGTGAGTGTTGGCCTTGGACAAGGCAGAGGGAAGCAAGAAAGGAACAACACTGAAAAGAAGAGTGGAAAACAAAATTTTGCAGTGTGCATGTTTCTGTATTCCAGAACTTCAACTACAATCTGGTAGAAAGCTGCACAACAGGACTCACATCTGATTAAACATACGTAGGATTGGACTGTTAACCTTACAAACGGTCACGGATTAATGGTTAATTATAAGAAAGATCCTTTATGGGAATATTTAAAAATAGGTTTAAAAAGTAATGCTTGCCAACAAAGAGATAAAAGGCCTGGTTGTAAAAATGGAATAACACTCTAAATAATACTCTGTTTAATTGCAAATCAACATGGTTTAGTGATCAGAGCTGCACCATTGTTTAGGAAACTCTGAAGAAGTACCACTGGGAAACTTGATTTAAACATTTATTTCTATCAGGGTTTTTCCTTGCTGGTTTAAATAGCCTTGATTCAAAGCAATTTACCCTGTTCACAAGTTAGGACTGCAATTTCACTTCCATTTTGCACTTGGATGCAGAAAACCTGAGTTTAAATTCCTGCTCAGCTCAGCAGCTCACCTTTGAAATTTTTCTCTTCCTCTGCCTAGCCTACCTCAAAGGGTTGCTGAGAGATGCAAAAATGTTCCTTCAAGCTTGTTGTCGAATGATAAAATACAAATGTAACATATGGCAGTATTAATGTCTACATCCATGTAAAAAAATATAGGGATACTCCTACTCACAGGTAGCCCCATTGAAAATAATGGACATGACTAACCCACAGCTATTAATTTCAATGGGTCTACTGTGAGTAGGACTTAGTTGTATACATGCCATAGACAAACTCCATAGTCTATACAGTTGCTTCAACAGCCACATAGTAATAATAATAATAATAATAATTTATTATTTGTACCCCGCCCATCTGGCTGGGTTTCCCCAGCCACTCTGGGCGGCTTCCATAGAAAACCAAAAATACACTAAAATATCACAGATTAAAAACTTCCCTGAACAGGGCTGCCTTAAGATGTCTTCTGAATGTCAGGTAGTTATTTATCGCTTTGACATCCGATGGGAGGGCGTTCCACAGGGCAGGCGCCACTACCGAGAAGGCCCTCTGCCTGGTTCCCTGTAGCTTTGCTTCTTGCAATGAGGGAACCGCCAGAAGGCCCTCGGCGCTGGACCTCAGCATCCGGGCAGAACGATGGGGGTGGAGACGCTCCTTCAGGTATACTGGGCCGAGGCCGTTTAGGGCTTTAAAGGTCAACACCAGCACTTTGAATTGTACTCGGAAACGTACTGGGAGCCAATGTAGGTCTTTCAAGACCGGTGTTATGTGGTTTCGGCGGCCGCCCCCAGTCACCAGTCTAGCTGCCGCATTCTGGATTAGTTGTAGTTTCCGAGTCACCTTCAAAGGTAGCCCCACGTAGAGCGCTGGTGTTACTTAAATATCAAAGCCAGCTCTAGAGTTGCATGACTGAAAACTGGAGCTCAGTGTGAACAAGTAGAGGCAGGCAGAAGGCCCCTCAAGAATGGCTAGAGCAGCAATGTACAAATGTAACAATATATTTAAAACGTTCAATGTCAGAGGTAAGAGAAAAATTACATTATGCACCAGCAATACTGTGAAAGTATCTACAAAGGTTTCATCCAATTTTAGATTAAAGGTTTGGGCAACTTTGAGTGCAATCCCAATCCACAGCACTCCTGTTCCTTGCGAAGACTGCACAAGTCGGAGTTCTTCCCTCTAGCAACAGTATGCTAGCTCTCGGTAAATCAGAAATGGCTTAATGAATTTAAATCATTTTCTGGCATCCTGATTGTTGAAACTGGATGTTCCTGCCATTTCAGATCAATTGAGATCTATAAAGGAAATGTTTGTTTAACCTTTATGATGCTTCTCATTTGCAATTGCATCATACGTTATGAATTGTGGGCAAAAGGAAAGGCAATGTGTAAACCAGCATGCATACAAAACTGTTCACACACACCTGGAGAGCATGGCACCTTTTAGAAAGCCTGCATGATCCACTGAAGTGATCTAGATGTTCGAATATGAGTAAAGAAACACCCATGCGGAGCAGAGAAACATGTTCAAATTCTATTCCATGCACTCTCCACTTTACAGAGCCACAGCTATATGGTATCCATGGTTTTCTATCACAACACTCATTCATAATTATTGCAGAAATTTGAGTCTGACCCTGAGTGAACTGGTAGCACTGCCTATTGAGTCACAAGTCCTATGTAGCAGATGCCCTTTGTAGCTGCACTTCAGAGGAGAATGAAAGAGCTGGATGGAGCAGGGCCAGCCCAAGTCATTTCAACGCCTGAGACGAACCACAAAATGGTGCCTCCCTCCCTACCAGGGTGGAAGGGGTGAGAGAAGTTCTACATCAGGGACAAGATGGGGAATAAAGATCTACACTGGGATCTGCTGCCCCTATGGATCCTGCTGCCCCAGGCAGTCACCTCATCTTGCCTCATGGATGATCTGGCTCTCAGCTGGAGGAGGTATCATGAACATCTTGAAAGAGATAGTGAATGTATTGAAGACAATGCTTTGGGAAGAGTAGCCCATGACTCCAGGATTGGTTAGGTGAGCAGAATTGCTCATTTTAATGCCTATAACTATTACGTTATTTTTTTAATCTTTAAATGGAAGTTGGGTCAAAGTGGATCCCCTGATCTTGCCATTGTTACATTGTTTTACTTATATTAACCCTAGCCTGAAAGAGGTTTGTACTGCCATGACAACAAACCAAAACAGCTTAAGGATTGTTGTCCTACTCTACTTCTAGAAAAATGTTTGTGGAAAGGAAACTAGAGCCAGAACATTTTTTTTGCAAGCAAGCAACATATGCACACCAAAGTCTGGTTTATAAATCTGTAGCATCAAATGATTGTTTGCTCCTCTTAGGACCCTAAGACATTAATCACCACAGCTACAATATTCATTAACATCTGACGCTAAGTCATCAGCAATAAAGATAATTAAGCATTGGTTTAGAGAATTACCAAGTGAGTAAATGTATGTGCAAGCCACCTCTTAGGAGTACTGCACACATTGCATATTTTAAGTGCACACCCAAGAACTTCTAAGGATAAAAACAAGGTTTGTGAATACATAAAGTCCCAAAGGTACTGATTGAATGTATCCGCTCTTAAGTGTATACTCAGATGCAGGTCGTTCTGCATAATGTGTGAAATGGCTCTCATTAGAAGTTTTAACAAATTTAGAAGTCTTAGTAAATATAGTTCTGAGTTTATCCTCTGAAACTTTATAGAATTGGGTTCTATAAAGGATTGGATAAATAGTTGTAGGGACATGAAAATCCTGCGATAACTTTAAAGGATGCTTTCAAATCAGAGCTGAATCTGGCAATCCATGCAGGCTAGGAATCTATCTCCTGCTTGTCACATCTATATTAAATTATCCACTTTCTTTCCATTTTACAAGGAAAGATGTCAGTAGAACATTACTTATCTGTCAGGCTACAGGCCTTGGATGCTGAACAAAGTGCCAGAATCATGGCACTACAAGGCTGCAAATCTACCACAAAGGTATCAAGAGCAGGGGGTTATGCAAAAGTTGTACCTAGGAAGACAGTTTGCCAGCTGACTGTTCTGACTGGGGTTGTGTGTTTTTTTTACCTGAGGTTATATTTAAATCTTACACAGCACCTCTGACCTGGAACAGTGCCTGGGCTCTATTGATATCAGGCAGACACCTTCACTGTACTCTTTGGCACCTGCCGAAAAACATTTTTGTTTTGATGAACCTACCCAAATATCTAGAATGCTGATGTTTTTTAGTCTATTGGGTTTTTTTGTTTTTTTAAATATTTGTTTTAATTGCTGTTACTGATAATTTTATTTTCCCCCCCTTGTGTAAACAATTCTGAGGCCCTCCCCCAATCAAGCGGGATATAAATTTTAATGGCATAAATAAATAATAAAGTCCCAGTGTTTAGGATCTCAGTACCCATACCTGCTGGGCTAAGCTGCCCTTAATTGCTGTGGGACTGCTCCATTCTTCAATGCACACTTCGCACATTATAGAAGGCAAACAGTTTTCTCAGATATAGCTCTTCTGTGAGAGGACAGCTGTACTCATTTCAACCGCTGTGGTTGTTGATGTTGCGCGAACACTATACCTTTACAGCACATTCAAGGCACATCTCCCCCCTCAAAGGATTCTGGGAACTGTAGCTTGTTAAGGGGTTGCTGGGAAATGTAACTCTTTGAAGGGTAAACTACAGTGGTCAGAAACTTTTAAGGGAAAGAATATGCCTCGAATGTACTTTAAAGATATAGTCTGTACGCAACAGCCTAAGTGCGTGCATTCCACTACTGAGGGAGCAAAAGCACCCAAGCTACTGTAGCTGAGGGGAAAACTGCTGCCAAGGACAGAAACATAGGAGTGTTTTTGCACTTGAGCTATAAAAACCAGGAAAGGGTTTGTACTGGAAAAACAATGCTCACAAAATGGTATGGGCAGATGGAAGGAGTAACTGGGGTACTGGTTAATATATGAAAGGTACCTGCAACAATTGCACAGCCAACTTCAAAATCCTAGTTGCAACAGAGATGGTAGCAGTGGGTAGGGAGTGTGAATGCTAACAGTCACATTGCAATGTGATTTGAGTGATGGCTAAAACATGGCACCCTGGTAACAGAGGCCCTACCACAAAAGAAGAAAGATTTCTGGCTCTCCCTGCAACAGCAAATAAACCATCTAATCTCTATTATGCAAAAACATGTCCTTGGTGGGGACAGCACCTATTCAATTGCCAGAAACAAGCAGTGTTGTTGCCAGCCTCAAAAAATGCTGACTGTGCAGAATGTGTCGCTTTCTTGTCCCTCCAAGTTATCCCCCTTCCTTTTCAAGAGTCCTGTCAGCATTTTGTGCTTTGCGTAGCCCTTGATTACACACACGCTTGCAGCACTTGTTTGATCTTGTTTCCTTACCTGAGTCATGGTAGACTCATGAGATCTCTTTTCCTGCTGGTGACAAGGGCTTCCAACATTCCCTTTCTTTTCCTTCCAGGAGCCTCTCAATGTCTTAAATGCTGGCCACAGAAATGCTGCCGTTTGGTTCTTTCCACTTTCTCATCCAACACATATAGACTTCTTGCTGGGTGCTTTAGGGTTCATCAAAGCTCCTGGAGCCTCAAGCCATGCTAAACAAACTCGCCCCCTCCAAATATTTGCCATTGTTCCTTCATTCTTCATCTTTAAAGAGACCCAGCACACTTTTTACTTTCCTGGTGCCTTCAGGGGATTCACTCAGGAATCTGTTTTTATTCTTTCCCCACTTAAAAAAAACACAGCCACACTCTTTCTTACATTTTTCTGAGATTTTATTAAGAGTTTATATTACATTGTGCATGCATAAATTGTTTTTATTGGTATTGTTGCTGCTGCTTTCTTATTTTAAGCTAAAACATGTAATAACTGGCCTGGGTCACAGCGCCCACAGGTTTCTCTGCATTATGGACATTTTTACATCTGAAAAATAATGGTAGACAGGCAGCCCAGTTCACGTGAAACCCATACACAGAAAACAGATTTTTGTGCATGTTTTCCTTACTTGATGGGTGGTTCTTTTATAGACAGACAGACAGACAGACAGACAGACGATAGATAGATAGATGATAGATGATATAGATAGATGGTAGACAGATAGACGCAAGGTATTGGGTAGGACCTACATATTTGCATTGTACAGAGCAGATGGTGATATACTTTCCAGTCCATCTTGCACCAATGAGGGTAGTCAAGGGTACAGAGTAACAGCAGCTTTTTATCTAAAAGAAAATCACTGGTTTAAAGTGTGGCACTTACTGTAACAACTTCATAGCACTGGCAACACATAGGAAGAAATGGCAACCTGTGGAAAACCTGAAATGCCATTTGTGCTGATTGAGCGCCAAAGAGAAGTTTTCCTTGGGGATAAGCTGGGGAAGCAAAAGGACAAGTATATAAACTCTTCATCCAATATGCCAGCTGCAACCTTACTTGGATGGAGATACTTTAGCTGCAATTACTGAAGGTCTGCTAACACTGGGCATGGGTCTACCTCTAAAAACAACCCGGAAGCTGCATCTGGTCCAGAATATTTCTGCAAGATTATCAACTGGGACTGGGACCATATTATGCCTATGTTTTGTCAGCTACATTCACTCCCAGTCTGTTTCCTGGCCTAATTTACAGTGCTGGGTTAATATTTAAAGCCCTAGCTGGCTTGGGACCAGGTTACCCAGAGGACTTCCTTCTCACAAATGGCCTTATGCTGCTCTAGCCATTAGGGAGGGTGTTTTTTGGCAGCGTCACCCCAGTATTTGCACAGCCTTCCCAGCAGCACCTTGTTGGTCATTTTGGCACCAGGATCAAATCTTTCTGTTTGCCCAGGCCTTTTATATAATTTACAAAGTCTGGGCCTCCTATCTTATAAGTCTGTGTTTTAATTTCAGGGGTGCAGTGATTTATGATTTTGTGTCCGTTGCATCCATGTATTTTGTGGTTTATTTTATTTATTTATGGATTGCTTCCTAGGAAGCATTTTTAATAGATTTAACAACACAGTAAAGCATTTCTAAACCAAATGCACATGTAAGGATAATTTTTGAAATTGCATATATAAAAATATACAAAGCCGATGGGAATAAAAACCCTCCACTTAGAAGGCTTGTTGAAAGAAGAAAGTTTTCAACAGGCACTAAAAGATGATACAGATGGTGCCTGCCTGATATGAAATGGAAGGGAATTCCAAGGGGCAGGTGCTGTCACACTATGGGCTTGATCAGATGGAACAGACCTCCTAATGATATGGTATCTGCAAGTTGGCCTCTCCTGCAGAGTACAGTGATCAGTTGGGCATATAAGAGATTAGACAATATTTGGGGTTTAATTTTTTTTTAATTTCTTGTAAAAGCTTTATGCTACGGAGCAGCAAGCCAATGTAGAATACAGTAAATATATTTGCAGACTGCCATTCTTTGGCACAATTGTCTTTGTACATACTGAGGCTGAGATCATAACCCCACTTACCTGGGAGTAGGACACACTGAATTCAATAGGCACACACAGGAATTTACTACTAGAAAACATCCTTCCCTGGCAATTAAAAGCTTCACACCCAGTGAACAGTTTGGGAGTATCTGATGTACAAACTTTGATCTAAGTGGATTTGGGCCTGACTGGTCCTTTTGATAAAAGGCCATATAATCAATTAAGAATATTTTGTTAAAATAGAAGCTTTAAATAAAATCTCCAATCACTTCAGTTTTTCCTTATAGATGATATTTCTAAGAATAAGAAGGAAAATACAATTCAATTGAAGCCCCACAGTCTTCAGCCCAGAGCCCACTCAGCCATTAGCCTCTGGTTCAGAAAAGAACAACCAAAATGATCAAGGGGATGGAGAGATTCCCCTACTGGGAAAATCGCAGCATTTGGGACTTTCTAGTTTAGAGAAAAGGCAAGTAAAGAAATCACATGATAAAAGTTTATAAAAATATGCATGGCATGAAGAAAGTGAATAGAGAAAGTTTTTTTTCCCCCTATCTCTTGTAACACTAGATCTCGTGGACATCCAATGAAGCTGAATGTTGGACAACAAAAGAAAGTACCGTATTTTTTGCTCTATAAGACTCACTTTTTCCCTCCTAAAAAGTAAGGGGAAATGTGTGTGCGTCTTATGGAGTGAATGCAGGCTGCACAGCTATCACAGAAGCCAGAACAGCAAGAGGGATTGCTGCTTTCGCTGTGCAGCGATCCCTCTTGCTGTTCTGGCTTCTGAGATTCAGAATATTTTTTTTCTTGTTTTCCTCCTCCAAAAACTAGGTGTGTCTTGTGGTCCGGTGCGTCTTATACAGCGAAAAATACGGTAATTGTCATGCAGCACATACTTAAGATATAAAACTCCTTCCCACAGGAGGCAGTGATGGCCACCAACTCAGATGGCTTTAAGAAAGGACTGGACAAATTCAAGGATGATAAGGTTATGCTCTGCCTCCATGAGCCAAGGCAGTAACACTTCTGATTATCAGTTGCTAGAAACCTCAGGTGGGAAGAGTGTTCTTGAGCTTGAGGGTTTCCAAAAGACACCTGAGGGGCCACAGTAAGAACAGGATCCTGGACTAGATGAGCCACTGGCTAATCCAGCAGGGTCCTCTTATGCTTTTAATAGCTGCATTGCGCACAAGTAGTGGGGTGAGACAAGAAGTAGGGAAACAGCTTAATATTCACATTGGGAAGCTTTAGGGGAATGCATATCCCCATCAACACCACTTGTGTTGATAAATTAATGGGAGCTCAGATTCTACTTTTCCTGCTCATCGTGAATAACCAACATCAACAATAACCAGCAACCTTGCCATTTGCAAAGAAAAGCAGTGTAGGTAGTATTTGTGCACCAGTTTGGAGATACGGAATTTGAAGGAAAACACATTCATTTGAACAGCATGAATGTTTGCCTAGGCAGTAAAAATATACTCCACATAACCCCTCTCCAAGATGGTAAAGTGACAAATATGCAAAAGAAACACACATTAAATCTGCTGTGATTTGGCTGGAAGAAAACCTGGCAGCCTCTCCCTCTCTTGTAGATACAAAGGATATTTTTTAAAAAGTTTGACTACATCAGAAGGCAAATACACTTGAGATTTTTATATTTTAAAAAAGGTTTTGCTCATTTAAAGACACACACAGCACATTAGCAGCTTCTGACTATGAATAAATTTAAACTGCCAGTCCATTATTTTAACTCTCCCCTAACCAGCTGTTGAGAATGAGATTTCTGTCCATTCTTATTCTCCCCACCAAATAGCTTACTGAGGTATGAAGTCTGAACATGAGGTTGAACTCTCACATCAACCCTATACTCACTCTCACCTTCAGCCCAGGAGTCTGCAAAAATGGAAATAATAGCATATCAGGAAGATTTTGGGCATCACATGGCAGGACAGAGTCTCAAACAAACATGTGCCCTTCCAAGACCACATTCCCAGCATGTTCACACTTCTGTCTCAGCGATGTTTATACTGGTTTGGTCATGTGCACAGAATGGAAAATTGGTAGGTGAAGATGTACCTTTTTGCCCAAGCCTTTGGAGGGGGCTAGGAACTATAATGAGTCACTCAGTTTGAAGTTGTTTGCCATCTGCTGAACTTGCGTATCTTAAGGATGCTTTATAGAGTGTGTGATATATGTTTATGTGTATATATATATATATATATATATATATATATATATATATATAGTATTCAGGCCCAGGACCAGTTGGTGCAGTGTGCAGTGTAATGTGTTACCATACAGAAGCTACATATAGATTCTGGCAGCTCCTAACTGAAGCCTCACAAGTCCCTCCATGCACAAGGCTTGAAATTCCAGTCCTTGCAATAAGTTGTCCTGCTTTCCATGACAATTTCTGCAGTCAGAGTGACCTAAATAATTTCTTTAACTTGCATAATTTGGTGCAATTTGGGCTCCCCCCCAACTTTCATGCATAATGCAAATGGTCCCAAATATTTATTGCATTTCACAGCTTGAAAGCAGATTCACAATTCTAAAATATAATTAAGATAAAGGATCCAATACCTGAACATCCCTGGTCATCAAATGCCCACCCCAAGATAAACAAGTAAGATAAAATCTTCTGGTGCTTATAAAAGCTGCTCGGGATTTAGTAAACCTTCAAGAGAAACACCACGGTAGAACATCTCCCTTCTTCACCTCTCAGTATGAAGCACAGATAGTATTGTCAAGAGGGTGATTCTAGTCGATCTTAAAATATCTGAATTGGACCCAAGGGAGCTGAGCTGTCTTTCAGGTATGAAGAGCCATAGCATTAGCAGTTACAACTGGAAAGCTATTGGCAGCCAGCACTGGTATAATGCACTCCTAGCAATCCAGTCCCATAAGGAGACAGGTGGACACAATCTGCAGTGGCTGCTGTCTCCAAACAGCCATTAAGGATAGCAATGTACAGAGCATGTCTCAGCAGTCACAGCCTCAAGGTCATGGAAAGCATGAATGGCAGCTGCTGGTTCCAAATCGGGGGGGGGGGGGGGGGGGAGAGAGAGTTGAAGTTTTGCCACCAGTTGGTGAACATTTCCTCAGTGTGAAATTGCCACCACTGAAACAAATCCAAGAGCACCACAAGGCTGAGAAACCATGGGAGACTAAACAATATCAAGAGAGAGAGAGAAAGATGGAATGTTCTACTACAGGTTGATAGAACCAGCAGATCTTAATTATTTTTATCAGCACCCTTTGTCATTTTCTGCATCTGTTTCTCAGTAAAGGACAAACAAATGTTGGCTCTTCCTTTATTTTCTTTCAAAAATATGTTGAAATAGCATCCAGAGAAGAAATGGCATTTCATTTTTTTAATCAGGGGAAGGGCAACAGCTAATTGGAAGAGCATATGTGAGAGATTTCTGGTCCAATCCCTAGCACCTCCAGATAGGGATGGACAAATTTCATTTTCTCATTTTCCAACCATAACAATTTGCATTTTTTAAAAATCCTGATCAGTACAAATTTCTACTGACGCGTACTTTTGAATACAGTTTTAACTAATACAGTGGTACCTCAGGTTACAGGTGCTTCAGGTTACAGACTCCGCTAACTCAGAAATAGTACCTCTGGTTAAGAACTTTGCTTCAGGATGAAAACAGAAATCGCACGGCGGCAGTGGGAGGCCCCATCAGCTAAAGTGGTACCTCAGGTTAAGAACAGTTTCAGGTTAAGAACAGACCTCCAGAACGAATTAAGTTCATAACCAGAGGTACCACTGTATATACATATTTTGAAAGGAATCTTTCTTAATATAATACATTTTTATGTTATTTCCACTGATAAATGCATTTATTTTGAACACTTTCCCCTAATATAACAATTTTGGTGCATATTGTTTGGGTGGAGAATCACATCACAAAATTCGGAGAAGTGTAAATTTTGAAAGATAGCTGTTACTTTGGTTTTCATATTGGTTCAAGGAGTGCAAAATAGACAGGTTTCCATTAAAATACACTCCAAATTGAATTTCTTCCCCGAGCTGCTGTCATAGACTGGCTGGATGCAGAGGAGTGGTGGGGAGGAACCATCTGGGGAACCCCTAGAGGAATATGGCACAGAGCCCGGGGAGTGGTGGTGGGACAACAATGAGAAGTCAGAGGGAGAAGAGGGAGCAGACTGGGAAGAGGCGGTGTTGGAAGCTGAAGGAGCAACAGGGTTTAGTGAGCAGGAAGAGGTTGTGGCAGACAGCAGTCAAGGATTAGAGGCAGAAGAGGAAGCTGGAGATGACGGGGGCCAAGAGGATGCAATAATGCAGGCTGCTGAAGGATCTGGGGGGGGGTCCTCCCCCCCCTGCTGTGAACAACTCCTCTCCCCCCGGTCTCTCAGAACATGCACAGAAAGGAACAGGGTGGACCAATGAGATACAAGGTGATGGAGCCTTGGGCTGCTGGGAAAGGAACTGGGGAGGACCCTTAGAGACCAGTGGGAATGCTGGGACCTTCAGTCCTTGCAACTGCCTCACTGGGGCAATACTTAGTGGGAAGGATTGCTGTGACCACTAGGACTGGGCTGTTTTGGTTGCTTTGAATAAAGAGTTCACGAACAGTAGGTGTTTTACTGACCTACTCCTGACTCTGGCTCCTGACAGCTGTCAGACAGTGTCAATAATACTGAACTAGATGAGCTCCTGGCCTTAATTAGCATACAACTTCTTCTGAGAGATTCTCCACATCAGGAACATGGAAACTCCAACAGAGGAGGGGGTTGCATATGCAATTCTTAAAATCCTTCCAAGGGAAAAAAGTTTTAAAATAAGAATTAAAGACAAAGAAGTAGCAGATCATACAGCTATGGCCAGAGGGGTATGTGCATGTATGGGAGGGGGCGAGCATCAACCCCATCTGGCCACTTAACGGCATTTCCCACTAAAGAAGGCCTGTGCAGTCACAATGAATTTACCAACTACAGATGTCCTCAACTGGCAGGCAAAGAAAGAAAGAAAGGATTGCCCCCTCTCCTGGTGGTGCTTAGTGCTGCAGGCAGCTCTCTCAGGCATGCCTGAACTCAGCAGGGTTGCTCTCCCTTCATATTGGTTGACGTGAAGCAATCCTGCTTAGCCCTGGGTCCCTGCTTTGTGCTCCTGAAAACCAATTGGTCTTCAGGTGCTTTGGAAGCTTCACAAAATAACTTTGGCCAATTCCCAGCCTTTTGGTCAAGACCTGCCCTTAGCTTCATGACATCAAGTGTAGGGTGGGTGGCCATGCTTTGCCCAAAGTGGCCTCTATCAATGAATTGTCACATGTTACATTGGTCACATTACGTTGGTCATGGGTCATTTGCCATATAACCTTTTCTCTCCATTTTCTAATAATCATTACCATACATTTGACACTTGCCTATGAAACATTAGGTATTTCTGTATATTGCCATAAATGTGGGGTGGGTTGGGGTGGTGTGATTCATAGTTTTAGAGAAAGCACTTATCTACAAGGCTACAGATAAATTTTTGAGGCTGAAAAACTGTTACCTGTGTTGCAGCTTTTAAAACACAGTTAACAAGAAAGCATTTAAACTACTAGTGACATACTTCTTGATTATTTTTCTAGGGAAGATCAAGGTACCTAACAAATAGGTAAAGGTAAAGGGACCCCTGACCGTTAGGTCCAGTCGTGGCCGACTCTGGGGTTGCGGCACTCATCTCGCTTTACTGGCCGAGGGAGCCGGCGTACAGCTTCCTGGTCATGTGGCCAGCATGACTAAGCCGCTTCTGGCAAACCAGAGCAGCGCACGGAAACGCCGTTTACCTTCCCGCCGGAGCGGTATCTATTTATCTACTTGCACTTTGACCTGCTTTCGAACTGCTAGGTTGGCAGGAGCAGGGTCCGAGCAACGGGAGCTCACTCCGTCACGGGGATTCAAACCATCAACCTTCAGATAGGCAAGTCCTAGGTTCTGAGGTTTAACCCAAAGCGCCACCCGTGTCCCTACCTAACAAATAGTTTAATGCTAACTGGAGTTAAATAATATTAGCTAAAACATGAAACATTATGTAAAGAAGCTTACAAAAGTTACATTGGTCACTACAGAATGACCCTGTTGTCAAAGGAATTAATTTAAACATATCCATAGCAGCTACATCAGTTTCTTGAGAAAAGTGAAAATACATGGCTGAAAGTAAAATGTACTTTTGGAAAGCAGAGGTGTAAGCTGTGATGGCATTCTAAACTGTTTCCTGTATTGCTGCTGTGGCATTGCTCCCCCCCCCCCCCGCCATGCAGAATGTGAAGTTGTTCTCTCTAAAGCTAGCAATGGCCATAGTCTAATAATGTACCTCCAGGAGTGCTTTCTTCTCATCTGAATCCTCCTACCCTTTGCAAAAAGGTCCCTGTGAGACCCATCTTATTGTATTTTTCTCAGCAGTTGCACCTCAGCTAGGGAAATCCTTCCCTCAAAAAAGGTTCATCTAAGCCTTACCTTTTCACATACTTAAGTGAAAACTATTTTGCTTAGGTGGGCACATGTACACAAGGGTAAGCGTAGGCCAGCAGATTTTTATAGCAATGTTTTTACTGAATTTCTTTGTAGATGGATCTGCCTCTTGGTGGAATTTGAGTCTTAAAGCAAAGCTACTTCCTTAATATATTCTAGTATTTTTGTTTTGGATTTCAGGCAAAAATGCCATTTGTGTTTGGCTCAAAAGGATGATCCTTCTATATCTTTGGTGGGGGCATTGTTCTTTCATCTCTGAATGGGTTGTGGTCTCTACAAGCAAATAGTTCTTGGGTTTGGATACCATGCAATATAATCACTGGGGGAAACAGACTGAAAGTTAGGTGTGTTTAAATTACACTGAAATCAAGACCTTGAAATATGTGGCGACATCCCACGTATGCGTAGTCAGATCAAAGTCCTTCTGTGTTCACTGGGATGCTTCCAAGTGTGTGTTAGACTGCAGCTTTAGTTCCACTGATGTTGTTGGGACTTAAGCATGTTATGCACATCTACTCAGAAGTAAGTCCTACTGAATTCAGTGTGGCTTATTCCCATGTAAGCATGCATTAAGACTGTAGTCAAGGCGGGGCAGATGAATACAAGAATTGAATTTAAGGGTGTGGGAGAAAAATGAGGTGGCTAGATGCAAAAATAGGTCAGGTATTAACTATAATGGTTGTGTACAATAGGGAACCTATGGAATGTGTAGTAGGAGCGCCAACTCCCTGGGGCCATGAATGCCCTAGCCCCCACATTTTAAATGGGCGCCAGGACACCCACAAAGTGCAGAAGCATGAGTGCACTACCTGCCCAAGTGATGTCAGCATGCCCCTGAGCATGCACACACATCCTGGTGATGGCTTGCGGCCCCAGGTAGTTGCAGTCGCGGACGCAAGCCGGCGCTGCTGCGGTGTAGCTTGTTGTACAAGCTGCACCTGATGAAATGATCTCTTCTATCCTTTTTTGTTATTGGCCATCTGAGTGAGGTAATGATGGGATATGCAACACAATCCTATGTAAGTGTACTTGGAAGAAAACTCTACTGACTTCATTGGGTCAGTAAGTGTACACACAACTGGAGTCTATACTCAGTTTCCTGGGCAAGTTACTCATAGAATAGAGTCTCATAGAATACTAGAATTGAAGAGTTGGAAGGAACCCTGAGGGCCACCTAGTTCAACTCCCCGCAATGCAGGAATTTCAACTAAAGCATCCATGACAGATGTCCCTCCAATCTCTGCTTTAAAACCTCCAAGGAAGGAGAGTCCACCACCTTCTGAGGGAGTCCGTTCCACTGTCAAACAGCTGTTACTGTCAGAAAGTTCTTCCTGATGTTTAATCAGAATCCCCTTTCTTGTTACTTGAAGCCATTGGTTCAGGTCCTACTCTCAGTAGCAGGAGAAGACAAGCTTGCTCCATCTTCCATGTGACAGCTCTTAAGGCATTTGAAGATGGCTATCACATCTCTTCACACTCTCCTCTTTTCCTGGCTAAACATATCAAACACCTTCAACCATTCCTCATAAGGCTTCGTTTCCAGACCCTTGGTCATCTTGGTTGCCCTCCTTTGCACACATTCCATCTTGTCAACATCCTTTTTAAAATGTAGTGCCCAGAACTGGACAGTATTCCAGGTGTGGTCTGACCAAGGTATGGTACTTCCCTTGATCTGGTCACTATGCTTCTGTTGATGCAGCCTACAATTGCCTCCTGGGAAATTGTTTTATGAACGGTTTTGTTGTAAGAGCAAATGCCATTAACTTCACCTGATGTAACCCCTGGCTCTGCCTAGTTAGCTGCCATGCACTCCACCCTTTCTGGCCAAATGAGCACCATCCACCACCACCAAGAATCAATAGCTTTTGCAACACACACAGCAGCAGCTGGCTGCCACGAGGACTACTGAGCTAAGGTCATAAATGCTGTTTTCATGAATATATGACTATGTCACACTTCTAGCCTTGTAAAAAAAAAAAGTTGAGATTAAAGCTAGTCATTGGATGAAGCTATACTGGCTGCTGATTTACACCAGCTGAGGATTTCTAATTTTATTTCTGCTTGACACTTCAAAATTAGATTCCTTCTTTAAAAAAAAGAAAAGAAAAAGAAAGGCATGCTGCGTCAATGTGTAGGCTGCAAGTGGAACAAGAGGGTTTGCTTCCCTACAGGCTGAAAATGGAAACTATCATTAGTAATAATGTTCTGATTTCTAAGATTCTCTGAAGAAAAAACTTGCATTCGGGAAAGGAAATCAGGCTGAGGTTTATCCTAGTTGCACACTACTGACATAACACTGTTCCTTTTCTCCCCCTTCACATTTCTCTACATCAGAAACACATCTTCCCAAATATTCCATACATGGAATTTTTCTGTTGGCTGCTTTGTCATATGGCTTGCAATAGATACTGAGTGACAGGAAGGGAAAACAGGGCTTTTTCTGTTGGCCCTGCCTTATCACTTCATGTTCAACGGAAGTGTGAAAGGAGTTGCCCACAAATAAGCTCCTCCACATATTCAGGATTTCTAGTTATATAATTAGGACACTACAATCTACCGTTATACGTGCATAAAAGGCCCTTTCACACTTTTGCTGGTGGTACATTTCTACTCCCCCTCCCTCCACATATTCAGCATATGAATGGAAGGAACATGGGAAAAGGGCTTAGGCTAAACAAGAATGGACTCAGTCCTTACCTTGCTGGCAGTAAGAGGTCATCAGCCATGGCCATCCACAGAGTACAGTTACAAGCTTTTTCATGCAGGACAGTTGAAGCTGTCCTCCACAGGAAGTATGTCAGGCATGGAACTATTATCTCTCTTTAGAGACTTGATCATCATGTTAGATGATCTCTTTGTACCACTCAGTTTACATTGTGGTTCAGCCAAGTGTGAAATCTTCTTGTTATAGCTGCTACTTAGGTCCAGTCTGACCAATAAGCTACCCTGCCTATGACAGCATTTCAAAGGGATCACAGAACTGCAGCAAGGTAGAAATATTTCCATCCCTCAGCATGGCCTTCTTGCATATACTTTGGCTGCTGAGTAGCAATGCAAAGAGGAAGGTGCTATGTACTATGGTACATGAGAATGTCTACACTATATATACTGATACAAATTATTCCCTCACATAATGGTGGGAGTTGTAGCATACTCTCCAAAATTTCTCCAATGAAAATAGGGCTGTCCTATTCCATAACACCTTCCCACCTAGCAGTTCGAAAGCATGCCAAGTGCAAGTAGATAAATAGGTACCGCTTCGGCGGGAAGGTAAACGGCGTTTCCATGCGCTGTTCTGGTTCGCCAGAAGCGGCTTAGTCATGCTGACCACATGACTCAGAAGCTGTACGCCGGCTCCCTCAGCCAATAAAGCGAGATGAGCGCCGCAACCCCAGAGTCGTCCGCGACTGGACCTAATGGTCAGGGGTCCCTTTACCTTTATTCCATAACAACAACAACAACATTTTTTATTATTTATACCCAGCCCATCTGACTCAGTTGCCCCAGCCACTTTGGGTGGCTTTCAACGTATATAAAAACATAATAAAACATTTTAAAAACTTCCCTATACAGGGCTGCCTTCAAATGTCTTCTAAAGGTTGTACTTACCTCCTTGACTCAGGGGTTGCATAACTCCACACCCGGCAACATTTCTCCAGTGAAAATAGGGACGTCCTAAGGAAAAGTGGGACATTCCGGGGTCAAATCAGAAACTGGGGCAGCTTCTGTAAATCCAGGGCTGTCCTGGAAAATAGGGACACTTGGAGAGTCTGTTGTAGTTTATCAGAGATTTCTAGGCCCCATCACAGAACTACAGTTCCTAGGCTTCCCTGGGGGCAAGAGAACAACCATTATCCTAGTTTAATGGCTCATCCACACTTACCTTTTGCCCCACACATACTAGGCAAAGGTCTGTACTTTCCTAGCCCATGTCTGAGCACTCTCCCCCTTCTTTTGCTTTCTTCAAGAAAAACCCACTCTTTCGTGCTGAATTGGAACAAATAGCAATTCAGGTTTTCTGCAGAATTGTTTTCAGCAGTAAAGAGTGGGTTTTTTTCAGAGAAAGTGTTGGGGCAAAAATAAAAAAGAAGTGCTCGGACAGAGAGCTTTAAAGTGTGAACCTGTGCCTAGAAAAGCAGCACAAAAGGAAGTGTGGATGAGCCCTAAGTATGGAGATATGCCCTGTACAAAGACCTGTCATTTCAGTGCTGAAGTTGTGCCCTGAAAACACATTACATAAATGTAGGAAAGACTCATTCCACATGGCATTAAAATTAAGCTGTTTCTTGAACAGAACAGAGCAGCTGGTAAGCAGTGCATCAACAACACTGTGCAGCCGTTTAGGGCACATGGGGACAGGTAGGAAGGAGAACCAAAGCTAATTGAAATTTCAGGGAAAAACAGAGAAGCAGGAAGTTATATGCTTCTGGGGACGCCTCTCAAAATGTCCTTGTGATCTGATCAGCTTATTTACCCTGTGTTACTGAAAATGAGTAAATAAAAGCCTACCACATATACAAAAAGGCAATTAAAATCTGCATTCATTTCAGCATTTTATTCTAAGAAGCAGGATTTTAGATCTAGTTCTAAGAAAAAATCTGACAAGAGAGAGTTAAGGAGTGTATGTACGCATTTAGAAATCTGAATACTGATTCAGATAAATAGGAGGCTTTTCACATAAAATCCAAAATGTGGGTTTTAATCTGCATTGTTTTTGGTCTGGTTTCATTGTTATAAACAGCAGACTTTTTTTTTATTAACAATGAATGTCTTTTCTTATTTTAATTAAGAAAAAGAGTCATAAATTAAATATCCACCAAATTACCACCTATCCTAATATATTGTAATGTTTGCCAGATAGCCCAAGGCACAGCAGTTAATCAACTCAAAATCTTACATTGGTCACCACAGAATTCTGTAGCACTTGCATTTTCTTTTTTTTAAAAAAAACACTAAACAATACATTTCATAGCACTTTGTCAAGAACCAGTTTCCCTGTTGCTTATTCTTCTCTACAGCCTCGAGAGACTAAAAGAGAGAATCAAACTGTTTCAGAGCTGTGAAATTAATCAGAAGCCACAAAACCAGTCCAGAGGCCCAGAAGCAGATGCCCTACCTGAGATTTCCTTTTAATCCATTCTCTGAAACCTAGCTAAATTTCAGATTGCCGCAATCTCTTTTAAATTAGATATTTATTTGCTGGAGAGAAAACACACACAGAGGATGGAGGCTCTCTCCCTTTTTCTCTGCACAACTGCTCCAACTGGAATGTCTGTGTCTCTTTTTTCAAGGGGAACTTTTGTGACAGAGGCAGTGTTTGTCTTATGTGGCAGTTCTTTTCTCTGCTTCCATTTAGACATTTGTTACGGGAGCACAGCAAAATGACAGCTAATGAATGAGAAATGAATAAGGAGCCACATTATTGCCAGCAGTGAATGTCTGTTCTGTGCTCGTGTGAGTGAAATGGGGGTGTTTCCTCAGCTTGGATTTGAATTCCACATGAAAGTATGAACTCTACTAAATCCTCCTCACACACTGCTCTCTATGCAATTGTTATATGAGTCTTCAGTCCCTTTGTTATGCAGCTGCACAGCAGTATACATGCACTGGTCTTGTGTAAGGACTGGAGTTCCACTGGAGTCCTGCCTTAACAAACACATTTTAGCAAACAAAGCTTGGGGTCTGTTTCAGTCGAAAATGCACTCTGTGTCTTTTTAACAACTTTTCCGTTTTGTTCAGGAGTGCACACATCAGCTCTCCAATATGATTTCTCACTTCTTCTTTTTCAATGCCTTTACAAATGTTTGAATATATAGTTCCCATTGTAAATTCAAGCCACATTTCCAGAAAACACATTCCTAGTAATGAAGGACATGATTGGCAAGGTATCTAGGATGCCTCCAGGCTGTTACTATTTTGTAGGAGGGACTTGAGGTTTGCACAACTAAGGTAGATTAAAGTGCTCTCTTGCCCTAGTAGAACAGATGTACTTTACAAAAATCCTGGACTTTTTGTGGTTAGGAAAGTGATTGTGAAATATACTGAAAAGATGTGGGGTGAGCAAATGATTAACAGGGAGAAATATAAACACCCTGTAAGCAAACAAAGATGAGTGCAGGATGAATGCTCATTGTTGTATAACTGCCCTGTAAACAAATCAGAATGAATGCTCAGTAAAGACTGAACATAGTCGAGCTTCCATGTAAGCTTTGTGCAAGCAAGGCAGGATAAACCAAGAATAAACAAGGCATCTGAGGATATCTTACTATGCTTCCTCCCTTTTCTGCAAAAGCAAACATGGTTAGTGATATGGGGGATAGTGATGAGGGGTGAGCATCAGGACTCGCACTGGTGGGCACTTCCTATATCTTAGCAGGAAGCTCAGGTATATAGGGTCCACCAGATCATTTCAACAGTGTCCATTGAAACTATCAAAATATTCTAGAAGATTAGTGGGGAAGGACTTTGCAGAACCCAGTCTGACTTCTCTTAACAAAGATTTTCTTCTGTATTTTTAATAATTCTAGATTTTATTATGCATGGCCACCGATTTACTTGGGACACAACTTGGACTAAGGAGTTTGTCCTCTGGTATGGAGGTTGGTTTTTAGTGACAAGTTGTATATTTTTATTAGAAGATAAAGAATGCTGCATTTGAGTTCTTAAAAGATTCTTGCAAAGAAGGCATAACTTACTAAAATTGACAGCTAACTCTACAGCTCTGTCTTTTCATCCCTTCTGTTTGACTTGTTTCTTCCAACATCATCCATACAAATATCCTGATTGGGGGAATATGGATATTCAGGGCCATCCTACCCATGAGGCAAGGTGAGGCAAGTGCCTCAGGTGGCAGGATCCACAGGGACAGCAGATCCAGCCTTCAAGGAATACAGTGCTCCTTGGAGGCCAGATCTGTCTTCTCTTTGGCATGCCCCCATGCCAACACTACAGTAGCTTCTTGGCAAATAGGAGGTACAGCCGGTCTCCTCCCACCCTTGCTCCTGATGTAGATCTTTACTCACCCATTTTTTCCTGGCAGAGAAGACACCATTTTGTCATTTACAGTGGTACCTCGGGTTACAGACGCTTCAGGTTACAGACTCTGCTAACCCAGAAATAGTACCTTTGGTTAAGAACTTTGCTTCAGGATGAGAACAGAAATTGCACAGCAGCGGCGCAGGAGGCCCCATTAGCTAAAGTGGTGCTTCAGGTTAAGAACAGTTTCAGGTTAAGAACAGACCTCCAGAATGAATTAAGTTCTTAACCCGAGGTACCACTGTACTTCAGGTGCCAAAATGTCCTGGGCCAGCCCCGCTGCTACTCTTTAGGAAATTGCCTTCACATGTACAAGAACACGAGTTTTTAAAAGTGATATATATTGTCCATAACTGTTTCAACAATAGCTGGTGGAAGGGAATCATTTCCTATTGCATTAGTAAGAGTTTTAGCTACTGAATCATATATCAGCAAATATGTCCCATGGCACATATAGATGTGCTGGTGTCTCAATAGATGTGTCTTACCTCCTTTAGGCCACATTGTCTAGACAATTTTTCATTTGCTATAAGACTACCAAGGACTACAATCGGAGCTGGCATGTGCATAAACATATTTTAGTTAATTATTTAATACATTTTTGTAACCATTCCAGTAGCATTTTTTTTAAAAAACTTGTAGCTATTGTGTGCACATTTTCTGAAGAGGACAGTGAACGACACTTTCCACTGCACATTTAGTGCCCAATAAAATGCCCTCCAAAAGTCCACATATCCCAAAGAAATAGAATGGGCATCTACCACTAAATTTCCCACATTATCTAGAGCAGTAGTTCCCAATTGGTGGGACCAATTGGTGGCACCATTCACAAAAACTACAATAGAGATATCAACATTTTCAAAAGGTGGGTGGGGGGGCTTTTGAAAAACAGGAGGTCTGCAATACTTAGCTAATTGGGAACCACTGATCTAGAACAATCCCAAAGAGTAAGTGTTGCTCTGCTTGGGTTTTATAGCTGGTCTGACAAACAAAATATGTTTTCTTCAGGAAAAGTGTGGTGAAGTCTAGGAAGCTGTTTTTCTTCCCAGCAAACGATCACAGCAATGCTCAGGGGTAGAGGTCCTCATATGAGACAGACAACAGCAACCCAAGCCAGCAAAAAATTCAGTTCATGGCAAATATATTATAGTCACTGCTACTGCTCTTACCAGTATGGGTAGTAGCTTCTTCACTCAGGATTCTACCCATAGGAACTGTGCTTCTGACACACTTTGTGCATGTCAGTATAACATAATCACTTCAGAAATCACCCAGAAAACAGGGCTGGGACGGTCACCCCAAGAATTTCCTCCCTCTAGTCCCAACTAGTTTTCGTTTGCAGAGTTATCACAAAATACCAGCTACCAGTGAAAGAAGGCCTACCTTTATTGTCTTCATCATTATTTATTAAATTTGTATACTGCCCTTCACCTGAGGGTCACAGGGTGGTTCACAACATAAAAATACAAAATGAGAACACAAAACATATAATAAAACTAACCCCCAAAAAACCCAATAACTTCGCCCCCCCCAAAAAAATTTATTATTATATTTATCGTGGACTGAGACAGATCCAGATGCTCAGCCTCACTCTCCCTGGCTTCATATATCATTTGTATCTCCTTGTACGTAGTACTGCCTACTAAGAGCAGTTCCTTCCATTTTCTGAACCACTTGAAAATGCTAGATGATGAGCATCTTTCTGGCTATACTAATTGAATGCTCTTGATTCCAGTTCTACCAATTCTGTCTTTTCATCACTGGATGACTACTACACTTGGGTACTTTCTATTTTTGGAAAGCTAACAACAGATCCATATTCAATGTTCTTTCAAGATGGTTACTACATGAATTAGAGCAGATTAATAGTGTTTATCTATGAAGAGCAGGTTGTGTAGGTGGATGCTGTCAAGCAGAAGTGAGTCAGCCTGTTTATGACTGAGGATCACAAAGGGAAAGTATCAAAACAAGATGGGTTGCAGTTAATGCATTTAAGCATGAAGGTCGCAAAGTTAATGTGACCTTCTTGTATTTTCGAAAAGCCAAATACATTTTAATTGTAACACAAAAAGATACTTATTTCAGAAATTACGGTTACATAATTAGATGGACGCAATAAATAACAGCGAGCAATAAGCAATCATGAATGTTGATGGAAGTACATTAATAACAAGAAGAAGCACACATTGGAAATATGAACAGAGAACATCTGGGCTGACCATTAATAAAGAATAGTCCTATGCTTTGGAAAAGTTTCTCTGGCAAATAACTACTAACTTTTTACAGTTCAAATATAGCAGCTAATGCTGCCAACTGATTCACAAAACATTTTTTACCACGTGTTTAGCTCCCGTTGCCAACACTTATGTGACAAGGAAACTGCATGCTGGACATTTTCATAAAGCCATCCTCTATGTGTCAAAAAGAAGAAGAAAAAGTTTTATAATGGTGAGGAACATGGTTGTATGATTCCATCCTGCAAAGTGTTATTTTCTCTAAATCTCATGCAAATGCCAGGTGAAAGTTTTGTTTTGTTTTACATGTGAACTCATTGCTGCCATGATACACTGTGAGATATGTAAAGGAAAAATGTGATGATGAGTTTTATTCCCCTGAGGCTGAGTAATATAGGACACAACATGCTCCATACATCTGCATTCACTAGAATGGCACAGCAGAAACAAACCTCACTGGACAATCTGGGAAACCACAACCAATGCTAGCAAGCATGTAGCCCATGGGAGGTTCTCCTCATAGGTGTAGCTGAGAGGGGCAGGAGGGCAGCTGCCTCCCCCCCCCAAATCAAGTAAATAAATAAAAATACTTAACTAACTGACCAAATGTTTCCGCGGGTAATTTGGTTTTGCCCCCTGTAACATAAAGCCCCCCCCAAAAATAAATCCTGGTCACACCCATAGTTCTCCTTGCTCGTTTTTGTGCTGTTACGTTGAATACCAACAAGGAAGTTAGTACCAATAAATAAATTTTCTAGATAAATAAATATAAACTCCAACTTCTTTCAGCTTTTGTAAAATTATTATTCCTTATCTAATGGCCTGCTTTGGTGACTTTAAGTTGCTTCCATCTACCGTAAGTCTACAGGCAGTAGCTCCGGCATAATAAATTAAACATGAATACTGGTTTCTTCCTCTCCTTTGCTAGCTGCTATTTTGCTCCCAGAGAACCACCATTCAGTTCAGAACACTTACGGAATTAGCTTGCTAAGCATCTAACTTTTCCTCTGTTGGTTCTTCTCTCTCTTCCGCTTTGAGAAAGTGCCACTTTTGCCAACATGATGTGCCATGGCTGAAGTCTGTGCATTTAAAGCCAATAAATCAGCAAATGTGAGATAGTGATTCCAAGTCACATTTCATACACACATGGTGATTTTTGTAAATAACACTAAGTGCATACATGTGCAAAAGATACTCTGTTCAGATGTGAGTAGTAACACGAGGAAGCTTCTTCCATTAATTTAGATGCTCCATATACCCCATTAAAAATAAATTAATGGAAACACTCCTTTCAAGCTGTGCATTACCTCCCACCTAGGAAACAGAGGCACAATAATCCACAGTTAAGCATTTTTCAGTCCCACTGATTTCAATGGAAGTCTGTGGGCTTCTACTGAAATCAATGGGACATTCAAATGCTTAATTTTGATCTGATTTTTACATTTTAGAGACTGTATGTTAAATAAAATCAAATAGTCACTACTGTAAGCAAAAGGTTAAAACTCATCATAGTATATTTTCAGCTGGTGGACCAGGAACTCTAACAGCAGAGTATCTATGACTGGATGATATGCCCAAATATTTATTTTTTGCTATTTGGATTTTTGGTACAGTAAAAAACAACAACAACTAGGCACATAAGTATGCAAGGCTTTTGAAGAAACTCAGACATGGTCATTCAAAACTTTCCTACAGCTTCCTACAGCTACTGTACTGATCTTTACATTGGGTAGCCTAGAAGAACTATGGTATAATTCCATTTGGCATAGTGCACAACAGGGAACATTGGGTAAGGAAAAGTAACATTATTGGCTTCTTTGGGATATTTTGTGTATTTCTAATTTATCACAAGTACTGTACCAGCAATTTTGGTAGAACCTATGAGGACACACCATTTATAAAACAGGCCAAGCCTTTGGCATCTGGCAAAGACAACAACCTGGTTCACAAGTCACACTAAGTCAAACCATGGCCTTGTGTGATCATGCAGGCTTCTGAAGAGGTGACTGCAGTTGCTTTGCTCCTCCCTGGCCATTCTGCTGCTGTGCTGACCTAACCTATGATTTTGCTTAGCACAGGGGTTGGGAACCTCAAGTCCATGGGCATAATTAGACCCCACCAGTTGCCCACATTTGGTTCAGCAGGCCATTTTGGTCTAGCCGCACCCACTATTATATGACATGAGATGCGGGGTAGGGAAAGTTGTGGCTGGGCCAAAAAGGGGGCTGCAGGTGCTGCCAAATCAGCTGATTGGTGGGACCCACACAGGAATAATAATAATAATAATAATAATAATAATAATAATAATAATTATTTATTAATTTATTATTTATGCCCCGCCCACTCTGGGAGGCTTCCAGCAGAATATTAAAATACAATAATTCATCAAATGTTAAAAGCTTCCCTACACAGGCCTGCCTTCAGATGTCTTCTAAAAGTCAGATAGTTGTTTATTTCCTTGACATCAGGTGGGAGGGTGTTCCACAGGACGGGCGCCACTACCAAGAAGGCCCTCTGCCTGGTTCCCTGTAACTTCGCTTCTCACAGTGAGGGAACCGCCAAGAGGCCCCCGGCGCTGGACCTCAGTGTCTGGGCAGAACGATGGGGGTGGAGACGCTCCTTCAGGTATACTGGGCCGTTTAGGGCTTTAAAGTCAACACCAACACTTTGAATTGTGCCCGGAAATGTACTGGGAGCCAATGTAGGTCTTTCAGGACTGGTGTTATGTGGTCTTGGCACACAGTGCTTTGAGGCCCTATCAGCTGATTGACGGGGCTCTCTGCAAGCAGTGATCAGCTGACTGCCAGTGCCTGCTGGCACTATTCAGCTGACAGTGATGACAATCAGCTGGGATTGTGCGGCTGAGGGGGCTGGAGGAAGCAGCTTAGATTCAAAGCACTGGAGGGTGTGTTGTGAATCTATACCTCTTTCTATGCAGGAGAGAAAACATATGAATCCAGACTTGTGGTTTGGCTCTCCTGAACAAACCACAAGCCATACACCACAGCACAAACCTTAGTTACAGCTCACGTATAGTCTTGAGAGAGCTGAACCACAAGACCAGGTTCAGACAACGTGCTAAATCAAGCCATGACTATGAACAGTAGCAGAATGACCAGGAAGGAACAAAGCAGCTGTAATCTCCTTTTTGGGAGCTCACAGAAAGTCATAGTTTGGCGTAGCATTTTGTGTGAACCAAGCCACTCAACATCTGTTCATTTCATAACACTTGGGCAAATAAGTAAGACAACTAGTGAGCAGGCTACTGCCCAGGCACAACTCCATAGAGACTTCTTTCAGAATACAGTATTGCACTTAATAAGCACATTGAAAGAACCACTGATTCGTGGGTGTGAGGTAGGCTTATGCTCAATCTACACTGCTGTACCTAAGCCACAAACTTTAGTTGTTGGGTGGGTTGTGTTAATACATCTAAGGGTCCAAGGAACAGTTAAACTAGCCTCACTATGACCACCAAAGTATTTGCTGAGCTAGACTAATAGCCTATTTTGTTCAGTGTGGCTGTTCATACTGGTTTTATTAAATGTTTTCAACCTAGGATGACACTCTGGGTTTCTGGATGGAATCAAAACATCTTCTATTTATGAAAGCCATTTCAGACACTTGCAAACACTGTTCTCTAGACATGCGTACCACCTAATGGCAAAGTAAACCAATGTGAACCTATGTGAATTATCCATGCTTCTGCTATGCATACATTAAAAAAAAATTCAACACAACCTTGGCCTAGTGCCTTTCCCCAGCTTAACCCAACCAATAGTGCCGACAGACAAACTTCCAAATAGCAATATTAATAGCAGATGATTCAAGTCTGAAAAAGAGCCTGCTTCTTTTTGTTTTTTATGACTAACACAGGTGCCAGCTACATGGTAAAAATAAACATAAAGTGCTGGACGTTCCAAAAGTGTGGGATGATTAAGATCACACCGCCCTCCACAATGCTGGGTAAATCTATCCTATAATTTTCTTTAATATTTCTGTGGGTTTGCAATAGCAAACAATAACTTAAAATACAAAGAACGCACAGATTTGGAACCTCTCTCGTGCAGGATTAAGGGCATCTCTCTTACACACGCACAGACACAGACACACCTGCTAAGTGTATCTGGCTATGACTCACTGCAACAGGCACAGTGCAGTTGCTAAGAACTCTGAAGTCTGCAGTTCAAATCTCAGCTCAGCCACAAAATCACTAGATTGTATCAGAAAAAGCACTACTCCTCTAGCTTCAGTCCTTCATCTGCAGCAGGAGGAGGCAGTGCTAGGTTAGTTTAGAGGCTACAGTGAACAGTCCTGTTGTTGGCATTTGTCTGTCTTGAGTGACAATGGAGTGCACCTGCAGGGGTAAAGTCAAACCTTTGTGTTAGCAGCACTGAAGTGACCTCCCTGGGGTGCAAGCCTGGGCAGTGTGTCTGGACTTCCTGGGCTGCCCAGGAGACAAGACCCCCCTCTTGCCTCCAAAAAAAAGCAGAGCAATATGTTTGGTGCCAGTTTGGCTGCAGGAATTGCTGGAAGGAGGCATACAAGGCGCCTTCCAACCCTCTTAGGGACTCCAGATGTGTGTAGAGACCACTTAGCCTTTTCTTTTCGCACAGATATCCCACAAGGCAGTGGAGGTTTAGGGTCAGAATCTTCCTCCTAGATGGCCTATATTTCCAGGTTGATGAGCCCCAACAGCCCTGTAAGTCACTGACATTGCTTGATGTGTTTTCAATATTCAAAAGTGTTATATTAATGTTATTATTTATACAGTATCAGTGAATACCACCTTTTCAGAAGAAAAGCAGAATACAGACACCACTTTTAGGTTTTTTTCTTGCAACTAAGCGATACATAAATTTTATGAAATAAATGAATGCAATTCCTGTTCTGAGAAGTTTGCAACTTAAGTTTAGCAGGGATGTGGAGAGAGACAACCAAGGCAAACAAAGGATGAATGTGGGCAGATGAAACTACACATGCTTAATTATCATCCCCATCCTCAGTTGAAACGAAATGTCATGGTTTGAGCCAAAGGCTTTGTGGAATGGGTTACTGATGCTTACCCCTACATTTTTGGTTGCCCTACCTGCCCAACCATCTTTTACCTGCTCCACCTGGGCATAAGCCTGCTTAAGCCCCTACACACACAAAAGCTTGTGAAGACTAGAAGAGCCCTGGTGGCCCTTGCCTTGGCGCTGACAAGTCATATTTGAAATTTCAGGTGGATAAGGTGTATTTTCTATCCCACCTCTAGAGCAACTGGCTGCTGTGGGAAAGAGTGGCTCCTGCAATTTCAGATGTCCTGGTTGCCAAGCTGGCTTTCTGTGCCACTCATTTGTGCCACTAGGAGAACCAGGACTTGCAGTTGCTTCATCATCACATTGCCAACAGCTCCTATGATGGCACAGAGCCATTCTGCAGCCCCAGTTCCCTTCTAGGTCTGGTACCACTGATTTCACTCTGTTTTAAGACATCTTGAGACAAGGCTTCCCTTTAATCAAATGAATTGCTATTGTACACCACTATTCTTTGCTGTGCCTGAGCAGAGTTCTTAAGGTTGTGCACAGGCTGTCCCATGTAGCTCACTAGGCCACATACCAGCCTCAAGGTCATTAGAGCCCTTGTTCAACCTCTTGAATCTCTGACAATATGTCACGGACTGGTTGAATGCAGAGGGATGGGGAGAGGAACCAGCTGGGGAACCCCCAAGGGAAGAAGGCTCAGAGCCCGGGGAGTGGTGGTAGGGCGAAGATGAGTGGTCAGAGGGAGAAGGGGGAGAAGACTGGGAAGAGGAGGTATTGGAAGCTGAAGAGGTAACGGGGTTTAGTAAGCTGGGTGAGCCTGTGGCAGAGAGAAGTCCAGAATCAAAGGCTGAAGCAGGCAAGTAGGAGGAGGCCAAGAGGCAGAGAAGAGTCAGGCTGGTAATGAGTCAAAAGTGTCTCTCCTGCTGCAACAAACTCCCCTCCTCCTTGTCTTCAAGATCCAGAAGAGGCATGAAATGGGAGGAGCAAAGGCAGGCATGCAGGCACAGTCTCAAATTGTTTGAGGAAGAAGCTCTGAGAGGAGGAGATAGATGACTGTGAGGAGGTGGAGACCTTTAATCTCAGCAGCTGATTCATGGACACACCACCAGGCCTTGGCAGATGGTGTTTTTGCTAATAAAGAGTTAACTCCAACTTGCACAGTGTGATTTACCAATGCCTCATTTCTGACACAATATGACCCATCAATCTCCAGCACTAAGATCCGATTACCTGGCTTAGCAGTTTCCCTTCAACTCTGAAGCTGTAGCTAAACTCCTGCTCTTTGTATCATCCTTTATGCCGTTCTTACCACTTCTTTCCATTCTCAAGAGCAAATGCTAACACGGTTTATATTTGAAAGCTTGTCACATGGCAGGCATCTATTTTTCACTCATCAAGCCAGCCACCATTGAAACAACAGATGCACTCCTGCGATTGTCAGCTCACGTAGCTTTTTTATCTGAAGGAGGGATGAAACAGGATCTAACATGCAAAGCCTGGAAGTTATTCAATTAAAAGAAAAAAGAAACTAAGGGGGAGGGGGGAGAGATTCGGCCACAGATGCTGGTAACTGCATTTCTGCATGTCCATTAAAGACATTCTCATAAAAGCCGGAACAACACACGTCACTGGTGCAACTATGAAGAACGCTGAGAAATCAATAGTCATATAACAATGTCTTCCTTTTTAAAGAAATCTATCTGTAAGATGAAAACTGAGTGCAGCTAAGGCTTTCTCCTCCACTAAAGAGCTAAAAATTTACACGCGCTGCCAGTTCGGATCGGACCTACCATGTTTAATATATTCTGGGTTATATTTTTTCCTAGCTAAATCAATAACAGGCAGCTATTCCCCAAGGTGAAAATATACATTAAGGAGGGAAGACATGAGACTAGACAACCTTCTAGTTATTTGTTAAAGGAGGGGAAAGGGGAAAAAAAGAGCTTAGAGACTTTTTGTGCTCGCTTCCAATCCACGTAGGTGGATTATATCTCTGGTGAAACATCAGCATGCAATGTAACAGTGTTAGGAGCAGCCAAATGACACTCCTCCCTGTTTGATAACACGATACTTACTTTGCCATTATTGATTCTTCCACATAAGTGGCTTGTATAGAACATAACATGCTGCTTAGATTATGCTTCACAATGCCTGAGACAAAAAAAGCAAAGTAAGTGAAAGGATCCCAGCTGCCTAAACAATAATGCCTTGCTTACAACCTGATAATGGCATGAGGATGAAACAGCTGTATTAGCCTTGGCAGAAAATTATTTCAGACACAGCTATGCTTGATTTATGGCTTAAATCCTTGAGCACAGCACCTGATACAATTTTCTGAAGTCCTGTGACATTTGAGCATCTTCATGCAATCTAGTCCTTGCTGTGTGAAACTGGACTAATGGATGATAAACAACCAGAAGCCAAAAGGATGGATTATTTCACCTGGTTCTGTACATTTTGCTAGCTCCACTCAATACATGTTGGTTGTCTTAACCCCCCACACCCACCACCTCCCCAAATACTTTTCTTGGAATGCTGACTGAGGATAATGTAAGCCAATCTTCCAGCAGCTAAGGATGGTTAGATCTGGCGATATGCAAGCCAGTGGAGCGAAAGTAAAAGTTCATTTTTATTAAGTTTGAGGCCAGATTGGGCAGCAGCAGTCCTATCACTCCATAACCCATTAAAGGCCCCCTCCTCAGAGCATTCCATTCTCTCCTACGCCTCCACTCCAAGCCCTTGCAGCTGCATTACACACACTAAATGATTTAGCACTCTGTTTTGAAGATGGCCAATAAAACACACACACACAAATGCAGTGCCAAACTTTCTAGTATTTCTTGCCAACTTTTTAAGCTTTATGGATCCTAGTGTCCAGACTCTCCTATGAAGGCAACCCAATCCAATATGGCTAACCTCCCCAAATCTGAAAAGGAAGCAGTTATCCTTGACAGCAATGTTTCCTTTCCAGGCAAGACAAAGTAAGGAAAACTTTAGTGGCATGCTTTAAGTGGCAGGAGAAACTTAACGCCTTTAGAAATAAGATGAAAACCAGAGGACCAAACCAGGCTTAAGCAAACAGACAAAGGACAAGGGGGGATCTTTCATCTGAAGAAGACAGACATCTTCAAGAGAAAAGAAATGGGGAGAGATTAAACAATACAAAATAATTAAGCATGTGAAATCAGGAAATGGAAAATTTGTTTACGTCTCTTCAGAAACAGGAACACAAGAACATGTAGTAACACACAAAGGGAACACATTCTACTCTTTTAAGAAATGAAATAGGTACTTAGTATTTTATCCTGTGTTTATGCTAGCTGCACTACTGATGTCGTCAGTTAAGGTAGACTTGACCAAACAATGTTCAGCAGTTTGTAATCTGTTGCAATAATTACTGCAATACATAAGAAAGTTATTTCCTTTCTATTTCTAGCATATGAGCACATCCACTATGAGTGCTGGTTGACACAGCATATCACAGAGAAGACTCAGCTGAACGCTTCTCTAGATGTTTGAAGTGCTATAATCCAAGAAAAGGTTTACCACATTTCTGATTACTGTTCTCTTCTATCCCCCCAGCTCACTCACTCAACTTGTTCTACCAAGTTCCTGCATAATTCCCTTTCACATTATTCTTCCACATAAGTTCTGTGTGAAGTTCCAATAACAGGTAAGCAAAATAACTGGAGACCAACAAAAACAATACTATCCTATACATGTGCATAAAGCAGCAAACAGATTACAATCTGCAAAAAGCCTCCAATCTGAAAGAAAACAACCTGCCACAGAATGGGAATGAAATCCATTTTGATAAAGCACATGCCTTTGTGAATCATAAGCAGACTTCCTACAAAACTCTTTTTCTCCTGATTCCCTGCAGACATGTGCAATTTTCACTGCCTGTCAGTTTATCAAAAAGACCAGGGCATCAAATTTCAGCTCTGGATTGTCAGGTCTGATCCCCATTTCCTTTCAAATTCCAAAATACTGACACATTGATTGGAGTTCATAGTGTCAGACAACAGCACTTAAGAGCCTTTGTGTGTGTGTACTAAAATATATCTTCTGATCTATCTTTTATGCTTTTTAAAAACTTTTGCAGCCTCCTGAGTATTGATTGATTGGGGCTCATTTATATATGATTTCCACCAAGTAGCAGGCAATTCATTCAAACTAAACCATTCTTTTGTGTAGCCCTTTAAAAGGGGGGCCTAGCTCAGGGTATAAATTCTTGTTCAAACTGCAGTGATGTCCCAGTGGCTGAGCTTTTCTTAGTGCTCAGCTGCTAACTTAAAAGCAAAAAATACACTCTAAATCAGGAAGTGTTTACTTGCTTAAAAAAAAAAAAGTTTCAGAAACTTAAGATTGTAAAAATGAGGAAGTCCCTCCATAAACAGGCTGTCTATTAATGACAGACTTTAAAAGGGGGGGGAATGTAGTGTTTCCTACTTCATGTCTGAGGATACACACACCACGGAACAATGTTCTTAGATCTCTCGTAATAGGAATGTTTTCAGTGTAAGTATTTGAGCCTGTAAGACCCAGTTCTATATATTTCTAAAAATCCTCCTCCTTAAGACATTACCAATTGTCTTTGATCAATAAGAACATTCATCCTGTCTCAGCAACAGAAGATGCTCAGAAAACACTGTAAGCAATGTGTCCCTTCTTGCTAGAGATCTAAGGATTTTATTGAAAGCCAAGCCTGACTTGTATGTACAAGCAGCACCCAGCTGCAGTTACGTTCCCGACGCTGTTGCTGAAAGGAAACCAAATCAAACACCAACCAATTCATAAACTTTTTCTCTTGTATGAAAATGCCCCCTACCCCACTACACACACAAAAATAATCATAATCATAATCTTAAAGGGAAGCCTTTATGCTTGAAGTTAGCCAGGCGAAGGTGAGGGACATGTCTTTTTCTACAGCAACGCCACAGCTGTGGAACTCTGATTCAATCTTTGGCTATTTTTCAGAAAAGAATAATGTTCCTTCTCCATTAAGCATCTGAAACACTGTAAAGTTAGTCATTGTGAAAAAAGCAAACACCAGAGACTATGGATGAATCAATCTGTCAATTTTGGTTTCTCTGTTTTTCCTTCTTAAATTCAGATCTCCTCATCAACTTGATTTTTTTCTCATGAAAATTCACCAGCACTTTGGTGCCAATTTCTCCTAAGACACATTCTGATAGGTAATTTTGCCTTGTTGTTGGTATCCATCTGTCTCGGGAGACAATGGAAGAATGCGCCTTCGGAGGTGAAGTCTAACCGTTGGAGAGTCACAGTGCCTGCTGTGGCTGTAGAGACCGATATAGAAGAGACATGTTTTATTGCAGCTAGGATAGATGAAGGTGTCTGGTTGTGCTGCTGCAGATGCACCATGGTGTTTCTTCTCTTTCCACTCCTCCCGGAGGTTGTTCTTCCTCTAGTCACTGCTGTGGATACATGTCTTGACTGTCTATCTCCAGGCACTGTGGTCATCTGCAAGGGATTATCACATGTCAAGGTTGGTGTTGACAGCATTAATATCTCATTTGCAGACATCTTTATAATGAAAGCCTCATAAAACATGTCCTTGGGGATTCTGCCATTTTCCATTCTGTGAACATGACCAAGCCAGTGTAGATGTCACTAAGACAGGAATGTAAACATGTGAGCACATCTTTATTTGAGACTCTGTCCTGCCGTATGATGTCCAAAATCTTCCTAACTCAGCACATGTGGAAGACATTGAGGTATCGCTCCTGGCAAGTGCAAGTTGCCCACGACTCACTTCCATAAAGCAGCATGCTCAACATGGAAGCCTGGTAGACCTTCATCTTGGTATTGGACATTAGCATCACATTCTCCCATACCCTGTTGGAGAAGTGAGCATTGTCGTAGTTGCCTTGCCAATACACTTGTCAATGGAGAGGTTGCTGGTAATGGTGGAACCTAGGTAAACAAAACTGTCTACCACCTCAAGTGTGTGGTCACCAATGCTGATGTGTAGTATGCTGATTATGTCCTGACCCAGAATGTTGGTCTTTGTCAGGCTGATGGTAAGGTCAAATTCTCTGCAGGCTTGGACAAAAAGGTTGATGAATCTCTGTAGATTTTTCTTGGAGTGTGCTGTCAAGGCTGCATCATCTGCATCAAAATCTCTCAGATCCACTTTTGTCTTAGCATGGTGACGTGCCAAGCTGAACAGACCCCTGTCACCAAAAGCATATGAGACCACCAGAGAGAATAACATGCCAAAGAGAGCTGGGATGATAACACAGCCCTGTTTCACACCGCTCTTTATAGGGAAGGCCTCCGAGGTTGAACCGTCATACTGGGCAGTGTCACACAATCATACTGTGAGGTGGGCACCCTATCTTGTTGAGAGGTGTGAAGAGTCTTTTCAACTGATGAGGTCAAAGGCCTTCATCAGGTCTATGAATGCATGTACAAAGGGTGTCTTTGCTCTCTGCATTTCTCCTGCAGCTTTCACAGTGAGAAAACCATGTCGAGTGTTTATCTCTGAGCTGTAAAGCTGCATTGTGAGTCAGGATAGACCCTATCAGCTACTGATTACACTTTGTTGAGAACTGTGTTTTCCTGTGAGTACAGTTCTTGATAGTGCTCTGCCCATTGCTTCATCTGCTTGCTGTGGTCTGTGATGATCCCTCCCTGTTTGACTGGAGAACTGAATTGCAAAATTTAAAAAAACGCAAATTTTGAAGGACGATTGTACTTTTGTTTGAGTAGGTGCAAAATCAGAGAGTTTTGACTTTAAATGCAAACTGATTTAAATCTTCCCCCCATCCCTACCTGAGACCCACATTTATTGCAGGACAAAATATTTACTTGCAATCACTGTAGATTTAAGCAAAGTACACCCAGTACTTTGCCCTCGAATACAGAACTTCACCTACTGTTCTTATGTACTCTGTTACCAAGAACTGAAAGGTTACTTTGCCATGGAATCCTCAGAGCACACAACAGCTACAAAGCTAACTGAGAAATTTATGGTCTCTCCAACTAGGACAGAAGACGAACAGAAAACCAAGACACAACTAAGTTCAGGGCAGCACAGTGATTAAACTAGAGCCCTATTCAGGTGGTCCCTCCATATTTAACTGGTGTGAAGAAAAGACTGGGGGTGCCCTCTGAGGCCCCACCTGCTCCAGTGTTGCACCATCACCCCTAGCATAACTTCCATGTACTCAATTGTGGGGAGAATACACAAGTGCAGCTGATAACACTACTGCAGAAGTTCAGCCCCTGACACATGGGAGGCAAGAACAGTGATGAAGTATGATGGAGGGGTTGGGGCCAGGAGCATACCCCTACTTTTCCCTCCCACACAATGGTAATCATGTTAGAAGAGTTTGCTGGATCAGGTCCATCTGGTCTAGTTTGTTGTTCTCACAATGGCTGTGCAGATGCTTGGGGGAAAACTGCAAGCAAGGACCCAAACATGAGACCCAAACATGAGACCACTGCGGTTTCCAACAACTGGTATTCAGAAGCATTACTGCCTTCCTCTAGGATTGCTTGATGGTTAATTTAAAGACAATATCAACTCAGTCCTTATGAGTGCCTTTACTTTTTTATGCTGGTTTAAATAGCTCCAGCCTCAAGTACTTTACTGTTCTAGGTCTAGTTTCAGTGCTTTCATGTTCAATTTATTGTGCTTGTTTTATTGCATCTGTAACTCAGCTCAAGCCATTGGTATGGAGAAAGGTAGATAAGACAATGGTATCCAGAAGGCATGTTTTGGATTTGTCAGGCACTAAGGACAAGCTGGGTCCATACAAAATGGGTAGGCTGAACATGAACCGGAGTGCAATCATAGTATTGGCACTTGAAATTTTAAAAAGTGGCAGAGCAGCTTTTAAACTAATCACTGTGGGAAACTTCTGGTTCAAATAAATCATCTTTAGGGAATTTATGATTGTTCAATAGGTGCAGCATAGATCTAGGTGGTGAAGGTGCATGGGGACATGGAAGGCATTCAAAGAGACCACAGAGGAAAATTCACACATCGGGAGCAGCTGTTGTTCTTGTTGAGGTAATTTATATCTTGCTTCATATTACAAAAAAGTCACTAAGTGGTTTGCAACATTACAAAACAATCAAGATTCCGCATTTTAAAATAGCACAGGACAGTTAGATAAGCTTCTCTTAAACATCACTATAAACTAAAACATTCTTGTTGTTGTTTTTTCATCATCATCATTAAAGGTAAAGGACCCCTGACAGTTAAGTCCAGTCGCAGATGACTCTTGGGTTGCGGTGCTCATTTCGCTTTACAGGCCGAGGGAGCCGCCGTTTGTCCGCAGAGAGTTTTTCCAGGTCATGTGGTCAGCATGACTAGGCTGCTTCTGGCGAAACCAGAGCACGGAAACGCTGTTTACCTTCCTGCCGGAGCGGTACCTATTTATCTACTTGCACTTTGATGTGCTTTTGAACTGATAGGTTGGCAGGAGCTGGGACCGAATAACGAGAGCTCACCCTGTCATGGGGATTCGAACCGCCAACCTTCTGATCGACAAGCTCAGTGGTTTAGACCACAGCGCCACCCATGTCTTCGTTACCATTATACAATTATTTATACCCCTTTTTCCCTGACGAGGACTCAAGGCAGAGTTTTAGTGGGGTGATTGTTCTTAAAAAGGAGTCCAAAGATGTAGTAGGCATTACAGAAGTTTGTTGGAATTGATAGAACTAGTAGGATATGGTGATGGATACAAACGCTGGATGAAGGTCTGGATGTTGCTCTGTTCATCAAGAGCATTAAGAGTCATACGAAGAAGAAATCCCCAAAGTGGCAGAATTACTGACTGGGAATGCTGCTGTCACACCCTAAAAATAATTTAAGCTGGTATTCAACTAAATTTTCCTCAGAGAGACCTATTGAAATTAATTGCCCTAACTTAATCGTGTACATTTATTTCAACAGGTCTGCTTCAAATAAAATTTAGCACCTGGTATGCATTTACACTACCACTACACTGACCAAAACACCTACGATTATCAAAGAGGCATCCAAAGGAAGATGCGTTCTTGTACTAGATGACTTCAGTTATGCTCATACTGGGTAAATGCATGCTCTGGTCATGACAAAGAATTGAAATTTCTACAACAGTTGATCACAGAACTGACCGTCTGTATGAAAGACAAAATTTAGAGTCACCATCCAAGTTGACAGCTATTACAACATTTTCCCACAGTTTAGTTATGTGTTGTGTGAAGTACTACTTCCTTTTGTCTGTCCTGAATCTTCCAACAGTCAGGAAACTTTCTCCCTCCACTTTCTCCACAATAAGCATAGCCAATGTTTCACATACCCCCTTACACACCTTTTCCCCTATCCAAAACATTGGTCATTTTCTTCAGCCCCTTGGTCATTTTGGTTGCCCTTTTCTGATCCTGTTCCAGCTCTACAATAATCTTTCTGAGTTGCAGTGACCAAAACTATGCACAAATGCAATTGAACCGCAGACTTGTATAACAGCACTGATACTGGCAGTTTTATTTTCACCCCCAGTCCTTGTTATTCCCAATATGAAATTACCCATTTTTACAGCTGCCACACACTGAGTTGACATTTTCACTGAGCTATCTACAATGACTCCAAGACCTTTTAGATGTTTAGTCACTACCAATTCAGACTCTGTAACCACATACAGTGTGTGGCTTTTTGCCCCAGTGTGCATCACTATACAATGGCATATGCTAAATCACTCTATGAGAATGACATCTTGTTGTTATCCAACTGTCTCGAAAGTCAATGGACTGCACTCCCAGGGGTGAAGTCACACCACTGTGTTCGCAGCACTGAAGTTACCTCTCCGTGTTGTATGGAGGTCCTGGGCTGCCCTGATGAAAAGACACACACACCCCTCGGAAAGCAATACATTTGGCACCAACTTGGTTGCAGGAGTTGCTGAAAGAAAACATACAAGGCGCTATCTAGCCACCTGGAGAGCCAATGTGGTGTAGTGGTTAAGAGCGGTAGACTCGTAATCTGGTGAACTGGGTTCACTTCCCCGCTCCTCCACATGCAGCTGCTGGGTGACCTTGGGCCAGTCACACTTCTCTGAAGTCTCTCAGCCCCACTCACCTCACAGGGTGTTTGTTGTGGGGGAGGAAGGGAAAGGAGAATGCTAGCCACTTTGAGACTCCTTCGGGTAGTGAAAAAGTGGGATATCAAATCCAAACTCTTCTTCTTCTTCTTAGTGACTCCTTTGTGTAGGGTTTACTCCTTAGCCATCTCTTCTCCCAAATATATCCTACAAGGCAGCAGAGGTTTAGGATCAGTGTTTTCCTTCTTTTAGATGGACTTCCTTCCCAGGTTAACGAGCCCCATCTGCCCCTCACTTCCCTCTACAGCACGTGCAGAAACTGCTTTCTTGGCCGTTGGACCCACTATTAGTCTCATCCGCTCAATCCACCGGAGGTTGTTTTCACATGCAGGGGAAGTCCTTAAGCCATTGAAGGTTTGAGACCCATCAGCTACCCTCACTTGGTTTAGCTGGCCAGTCCAAGTCATTCCCTGGACGTGGCCGCTGTCACATGCTGACAGCTTCTAGGAGCCACAGGAGAGAGCTGACTGCAGGTTGGGGACCAAAGGTGGACAAACTACCCCCAGAAGCATGACGACTCCCCCACCCAAAGTACTGCCTCTCTCCTAACACCCCATGTTTCACCTTAGATTTAAGGTGCTACTTTTGACCTTTAAAGCCCTTCACGGCCTAGGACCCTCATACCTACGGGACCGCCTCTCCCGGTATGCCCCACGGAGAGCCTCAAGGTCCATAAATAGCAACACCCTAGTGGTCCCGGGCCCAAAGGAAGTTAGATTGGCTTCACCCAGAGCCAGGGCCTTTTCAGCACTGGCTCCGGCCTGGTGGAACGCTCTGCCTCATGAGACCAGGGCCCTGCAGGATCTGATTTCTTTCCGCAGGGCCTGCAAGACAGAGTTGTTCCGCCTGGCCTTTGGCTTGGAGCCAATTTGATTCCCTCCCTCTCTTTCTTTTCTTTTCTTTTCCTTCTCCTCCTGCGATGAGGCTACATTTTAATATTTTAATGTTTCAATATTTTAATGCTGTATTTTAATTTTGTTTTTAAGTTGTAATCATTCAACTTGTTTTTATTATTGCTTGTAAGCCGCTCTGAGCCTGGCCTTGGCTGGGGAGGGCGGGGTATAAATAAAAATTATTATTATTATTATTAGTAGTAGTAGTAGTAGTAGTAGTATGACTAATATTGGATATAGCCCTTACATCTCGTACCTGGTTCTGGGCACTCCTCCATATTAAGTCCAGGGCACAGGTTAAAAACGCTATAAAAAGTCAGAAATTAAATTGTTACAACAAAAGAAAAATAAAAGCTTATATAAAAATCCATATAAACTCCCTTTTGCTCTCTGGCACCATCTGTTGTTGGATGTTTAGAACACATTCAAAATGTATTATTGTGACGAATGTAGCTGAGTCCCAGGGTTGCCTCCTCTCCGGTCGTTCCATGACCAACTATTCTAAGGTGCAGTCAGTTAGGCTGCTTATAAATTTTACCTCTTTATCATGATTGGAATATGCATTTACTCTGGATTTTGTCAAGGATGCTGGACTCAGTGAGCCTTTGGTCTAACCCAGCAGGGCTCTTCTTATATTATGAGTGAATTTTTCTCATTAAGTGTAAGTATATTGGACAGATGGAATCAAACAAGAAGTACTCTTGATGCCACATGGTAAAGTCAAGCTTGGTAGGACAGAACTGATGCAAATTCACACCAGTAGTTCCTCTGGACTCTTATATACATTAGACTCTTATATACATTATAAACTGGACTCTTATATACATTTGAGAACAGCACAGAACATGGTCGTGCTACTGCTGCATCCTATGGAATATCTATGGACTCACACAGGGTTTTATGGACAGAATAACACATGAAGCAGCAAGAACAAAAGTCAATCCATAAACAAGAAGTAACAGTACAAGTGAAAAACCTTTGAGTTCTACACGTGTTTTTATGCTGTAAACTGCCCTGTGATCCTTGGATGAAGGGCGATATATAAATGCAATTAATAATAAATTATTATAACATGCACATAAATTATCAAATATGTTATACTCCCTTCTATTTTCTCTGTACTATATGCTTCGAAAATCCAACAAGACTTCACTAAGTGGTCTGGAGGACATTCCGGCCATTAGGATAATCAAAAGCTAGGGAAGTGGGCTTTGTGCCATCCAACAGATGGCAAGAGCCCAGGCAGTCCAGAGTCCATCATGCATGTGCATCAATGTGGGAGTGGCAGAGAGCAGCATACCCAGATGGGAATATTCACATGGCCATCCATCCTGAGTTCACACTTTGACAGGAGAGGGGGAAAATATCTCTAATCCTGGTTTGAGCTGAATTAAGCCAGAAGGATAAAGAGCAGGTTCAAGATCTACCTTAGACTGGTCCAAGGGATTTGTAAGGGATAAAGAAAACCACTTCCTAGTGTCCTGAGTCTCTCTCTCCCTCTCCCTCTCTCTCTCTCTCTCTCTCTCTCATATATTGGAGTCCCTCCGTGAAAAGTATTTTCTGTTATTTCCTCACTAGGAACACATAGCAAAAGAGAAGCTATTAGGAAGATGGGAAGCTGCCACCTAGAACAGGGGTAGGGAACTTTTGTCAGTCTGAGGACCACACTCCATGATGATTGGCAATTTCTGGGGGCCACAGTAATGGGCAGGGCAAGAGCCAAAAAAAAGGGGGGGCAGGCAAAGCGAAAGATGCAACCCTTGACATTGTACAGACGGCTATAGTCCAACAAGTGAAAACTGGAGGTTTCTACGCATTTCTTTCAACCCTCCATCCAAGCAAGCAAGAGGCAATCTCACAGTTCAATAGCCTCACAGAGGCAATTCCAAGCCAGAGCACTAGAGGAGGAGCAGCGTGGGAGCCAGTGGATGAGGCCTGGGAAGATGGAGTGTGGCCCACAGAGTTCCAATGGCCAGATAAAGAAACCGGGGGTGGGGTGGTGGTGGTCTGCATTCGTGAAAAAAACACCTCCCCCCTCTCACACTACTGATCTATACAGTACATAGTTAAACTAAGACTCAGGAGCCATATAACATTAAAATTGTGATTTATCTGAGGGTTTGTTTGTTTTTTATGACGGAAGACACTAAAGATGTGTAACGTAAGCAATTATTACAGGGACATGCTGCAAAATGAAAATGCCACTGTGGTCACCAGTCCTTCCCTCCCATTTTGAAAATATTTTAATATGCAATAATTGGTGAGTTTACACAAGGATTTCTGCCACCAGTTGTCCATCCTTCCCCCTTTCCACTCTTGCTCCACTTGGATTGAATTATGAAGGAACGCTTGATATTTTTTTAAAGTGCATTTATTGAAAGTAGAAGTCCAACCACATAACCACTGCACCCCAAATTTCATTTGCAAAGCTGTGGTACATTCTTATTAAAGTAGATACTCTGGAGCCTTCTTTGACTATTCAATAATTCACTCTCCTAACTGCAGGGCTGTCTGAAAAGAGTTAAAAGAACACATAGGGAGTAGTTTGCTATTTTAATAAAATACCCACCAATGCAGTGTACAAATTAAAAAGACAAGAAGAAATATAACATGCATAAAACCACTTCAGGTAAATAAATAAATAGAAGTAAAACTCAGACTATGGTTTTCAAAACCTTGTCAATAATTTGTTACACAATAATTTGGTGGAACTGGGAGGTTTTCACTATTTTCACTTTGGCCAGGGCACAGCCTGACCCCCTCCTTTGGCAATCCTCACAGAACTCTAGCCCAATGGTTGCCATTAATTTGATTTGAACTGATTTTATAATGAAATGATTTTAGAATGTTGTATTATTTTACTGTTGTTAGCCGCTCTGAGCCCGGCTTCGGCTGGCGACGGTGGGATATAAATATTAATTAATTAATTAATATTATTAATATTATTATTATTATTATTATTATTATTATTATTATTATTATTCCTAAAGGTAAAAAGAAAGGTAAGGTAAAGGACCCCTGGATGGTTAAATCCAGTCAAAGGCGACTGTGGGGTGCAGTGCTCATCTCACTTTTCAGGCCGAGGGAGCCGGCGTTTGTCCACAGACAGCTTTCCGGGTCATGGGGCCAGCATGACTAGGCCACTTCTGGTGCACTGAAAGACCGAAACCAGAGCAGCACATGGAAACACCGTTTACCTTCCCGCCGGAGCGGTACCTATTTATCTAACTGCACTGGTATGCTTTCGAACTGCTAGGGTGGCAGGAGCTGGGACAGAGCAACGGGAGCTCACTCTGTTGTGCAGATTCCAACCGCCAACCTTCCGATCAGCAAGTTCATGAGGCTCAGTGGTTTAGACCACAGCGCCACCTGTGCCCCTAAAACATAAGAAGAAATATCTACATAGGGCTCCCTAGGTAATACATGTCATGATTTTGTTGCTGCAAGGGAGAATGCCATGCTCCAAGCATTCATAGATCAAATCTCAAATAGATGTGGAATCCTTAACAGGGCCACCTGGCCAACTCTTATTTCTCTAACACTGATTTTCTTTTTCTCCCACCACACAGACAGTTCCAATGCAATTACTACCAGAGGATTGGCAACTCCTGCAGTCAAGCTGGTGTAAAATGTATTGCTCTGGTTTTTTTTGGTCCACATCAATGAAGCCAAGGGGTATGGTCATCTGGGCAGCCCAGGACCTCCATACATGCTGCCCAGGCTTGAACCATGGAGAGGCCACTTCACTGCTGCAAACGCAGCAAAAACGATGCAGGAGGCAGCTGTTATTAGTTACGAGTCTCTGCAGCCACAGCAGGCAATGTGATTCTCCAGTGGTTTGACTTCACCCCAGGAGGTGCACCCCATTGTTTCTCAAGACAGACGGATCACAAAAAGATTTTCTCTTTCTCCCACCACATATACAGCTCCAGTGCAACTACTACCCCAGTCACCCCAGATACTATGAATCTTAGATTGACTAAAGTGTTTAATTCAGCATATCTGAGAATGAAAATAATACCATGTGGATATACTCTCCTTTTTGTCTCGGTTATAGCTTGGAATATTAGTGGAGATGGATAAAGGCTCCCTTTAATCCTTCAGAATGATTCAGCACTTCCCATCTGATTAGCACTTAAATCTCATTTGACAATGGACAAGCTAGAACTCTTGTCCAGTATATCTAAAATTTATCATCAGTACTAAGCTACTTGTCTTTCTGGTCAAGATCTAGATAGAGTAGCATCCTTTTGCACAAGGTAAAATCAGCCCTCTCTAATAACATTGATTTGATAAGGATAGGGGGAAATAGAATTTCTCTTTCCATCCTCTTTCATGCTGAACACAAGATCTCCAAAAACAAGGAAAGAATGTTGCATTGCAACTGATTTCTATGTAAAATTAATGAAAATAAAGGAATTGTGCTTCACCATTCATAATGAATAACTATGCCAGCTTATATCAACCTTTTCAGTTTCCACCTATAGAGGGCTTTTAAAATGGGGTCAACAGCAAACATATCTTTACATTTGATCTGAGAGCAAGGAATACAAAACAACAGAGCTTACCCAGAGTGAATAAACAAAACAAGACCTTATCCTGATGATGAAAAATCATGCAGAATACTAACTACAGCTCCCACCTTTATGCTAGATATGGATTGCATAGATCAAGCTGGTTAGAAAAGAAGACAGAACAGTGAGCAAAGATACATTGCCCCCATTAACAATGCTGAAAGATCAATGTGGGCTAAGCATAAGAATGACAATTCCATATGTCTGATTCAATAGGACACAGAGCACCTGCTAGCTGAAGAATACAATGCACAGAGATGATGGAAGGAAACAGATAAAAAAACTCGTATCACCTCCTAAAACTGACAGCCCACCTTATCCTCAAGTGACACAATAGCTAGGTCCTTGAAACAGACAAGGTATTAAGGCATGAGCCAAAAGAGCAAGGCCTTCCAAGATTAAAGCCTCTCATTCACATAATAATAATAATAATAATAATAATAATAATAATAATAATAATTTATTTATACCCCGCCCATCTGGCTGGGCCTCCCCAGCCACTCTGGGCGGCTTCCATAGAAACCAAAAATACAGTAAAATATCACACGTTAAAAACTTCCCTGAACAGGGCTGCCTTAAGATGTCTTCTGAATGTCAGGTAGTTGTTTATCGCTTTGACATCTGCTGGAAGGGCGTTCCACAGGGCGGGCGCCACTACCGAGAAGGCCCTCTGCCTGGTTCCCTGTAGCTTTGCTTCTCGCAATGAGGGAACCGCCAGAAGGCCCTCGGCGCTGGACCTCAGCGTCCGGGCATAACGATGGGGGTGGAGACGCTCCTTCAGGTATACTGGACCGAGGCCGTTTAGGGCTTTAAAGGTCAGCACCAACACTTTGAATTGTGCTCGGAAACGTACTGGGAGCCAATATAGGTCTTTCAAGACTGGTGTTATATGGTCTCGGCGGCCGCCCCCAGTCACCAGTCTAGCTGCCGCATTCTGGATTAGTTGTAGTTTCCAGGTCACCTTCAAAGGTAGCCCCACATAGAGTGCATTGCAGTAGTCCAAGTGGGAGATAACCAGAGCATGCACCACTCTGGCGAGACAGTCCGCAGGCAGATAGGGTCTCAGCCTACGTACCAGATGGAGCTGGTAAACAGCTGCCCTGGACACAGATTTGACCTGTGCCTCCATGGACAGCTGTGAGTCCAAAATGACTCCCAGGCTGCGCACCTGGTCCTTCAGGGGCACAGTTACCCCATTCAGGACCAGGGAATCCTCCACACCTGCCCGCCTCCTGTCCCCCAAAAACAGTACTTCTGTCTTGTCAGGATTCAATCTCAATCTGTTAGCCGCCATCCATCCTCCAACCGCCTCCAGACACTCACACAGGACCTTCACCACCTTCACTGGTTCTGATTTAAAAGAGAGGTAGAGCTGGGTATCATCCGCATACTGATGAACACCCAGCCCAAACCTCCTGATGATCTCTCCCAGCGGCTGCATGTAAATGTTGAAAAGCATGGGGGAGAGGATGGAACCCTGAGGCACCCCAGAAGTGAGAGCCCAGGGGTCTGAACACTCATCCCCCCCCACCACTTTCTGGACACGGCCCAGGACTGTACATAAGTAGGGCTGCTTCAAACTCTGCCCTTTAATAGAAAAAATTCCCCAGGACTTAAAATTATTAAAAACAGCAAAGATAACATTAACAGATTAAACACAAACACACTGATTAATAAACTTCAGAATAAAGAGAGCATTTGAAACAGAGGGTGGTGTAATGTTATGTATTTTGGCAGATTTTAATCTATTGCAGTTGTGTGGATAATGTCATTATACAGTTTACTCACTAGGTGGCACTGGACTTATTATATCTGGCTAGTTTCCTGCTGTTATTCTGCTCTTGTTGGAGGGAGACAATTTAGTTGTACTACTTTCTGACTGGTGTGTCTTTTAGTTTAGGATTTCCATGACAGCAGCGCTTTGCATACTAAGCTCTGGGGCACTAAATATTCTCCCTGAAGGACGGCTTGCCTATTATTGCTTACCTCTCCCTGAAGTGCACAACTCCAGTAGTTTTGGATGTCATTTAGGGATTAGTCTCAGTTCCCGTAGGCTCTGTGTCAAGGAGCAACAGTGAGGCTGGGAGTACTGAGTACGCAATATGAATAGATTCTTTGGCAGACAACTCAGTTATGCACAAGGCTCAATCAAGCTAGAAAAATTTAAAGCCATTGGACTTCAAGCACAATTGCACTCTCCAAATGGCGAATATTTAAAAATGTAGCAGCTGCTATAAAAGGAAATGTCAAAGGATCTGCAGGCTGAGCACGTGGTGTTCTTCTACTTCTTTGGATCATGGCCATAACAATTTCAGCTAAATTAAATAAGCTACTATAGGTAAGCTAGCATTTCAGATGTTTTCATTCATTGCTTTGTGGAATCTGTTAGGCCACTGCCTTTCTTTGATGTTCCCACCCAATTCTCACCCGATCTTCTTTGGAAAGCATTTGATGAGTAGGGTATTTTGAGAAGTAATTAATTTCACTTGGCAAATGTGAGGTAGATGCATTCTTTGAGATCACACAGTTGTAGTGCCCTATTGTATAATCATGCCAGAGATATTTCTTTGTGAAGGTTTATTTTTCCTTTCGGGCTGAGCTGCTGCTAATATCCTGGCTTTTTCATTTGTATTGATTTTGCTGTAAGTGCTGTGTAGCATATATTCTGCCTTTTAGGCAGACAGAAGCTGTTGGGTTGCATTCTACTCCCAAGCACACTGGCGTGGTTGAGAACAAATGTTGGTCCTAAATTATTATTCAGCTTTATATTATCAGAAGCTTTTGAATAGGATAGTCAGGCAGAATTTCAACCTTGCAACGGCTTGTAACTCAAGCATAAGCAAGTATGAAGGAGATTACAACATTTCATACTTTGTCACTGCTGGGGACATAAGCGTTACCCATTGTTGTGGCAAGATGAGTGGTAGACATTCTTTACAATAAAATAACTAAGGGCTGCATCCAACTAAGCTTTCTTCTGAGTAGATATATTGATCTTAATGGACCAGCGAGGCCATGTCCTTTAACATCAGTGAGCCTACTCTGGGTAGAACTAGCACAGGACATAGCCATGTGTGTTTATTGTGCTAAGCCTGCTACTGAATCTGGAATCTTGAAGAAAGCAACTTTCTGGCTCATAGGGCTGCAGAAAGTATTAATGAATGGGCAGTCTGCCAAAGGATCAGTTGGGAAAAGGCCATTAGTGAATGGCACAACACCTTGCCTCACATCATTTTCCTGCTCATTGAGCACCCGACTTTGGGAAGCCCTGAAAAGCATACAACCACAGAGGCAGACTGTGGTCTTTCAAATTTCAGTGGCATCCTGTGCAAGGCCAAAATTTGGCATGTGCCCTCACACCTTCTATTCTGCTAAATTCACTATGTCTTGGTTGTGATGCCCTGTGGCAACCCCTAGGCTCAGCACCCAGGGCAGCGGAACCAGTCACACTTCCCTAAATCCGCCTCTGACAGCACAACGCAAAATAATTCATTCTATGTCAGTCTGCTAGCTGAACTGTCCCCTTGACACATACATAACAATACTTAATATTTGCACAGTGCTTTCAAGTGTTCAGAGCACTTTGCATGTATCATCAAGTCACTGTCCTTACCTAACCCTATTAAGCCTCCTGAGGGAAGTCAGCAGACAGAACTCCCATACCATAGATGAAATGTGTAAGACAGCGAGTAGCTGGCCTAAAGCCAACTACTGTGTTCGTGACGAAGGCACCATTCTGATCTGACTTTCTGATTTGCAACTGAGTCTCTCAGCCACTACACAAGTGAAGATTTCTTACTCACATCAGAATGCATAGCGTGCAGTTTGGATCCCAGTTTTTATCATCCTGGGTTGCTTGGCAATGTTTTATGTATGTTTAAGGGTCATGCAACAGTGTAACTGTACCTAAAGTGCAGACAAGTATTTAAGGGTGTGAAAATACATACCTCCATGAGAAACAGATAGGTACATCTTACAATGGGAGCTGCAAACAGAGAGCTGACAGGCTAACATCCATGAGAAGGGACTCAGAAGCAGGTGCCAGGCTAACTAAAGAAACTTAAATTCACTCTCTCATTTGTATCCTCTGGGGAAGTAGCAACAGAAGGATATTAATAAACACTTCAGACACCAAGGAATACTATGCTGTTTATGCTCTTCTTTTATTAAAGAGAAAGACCCAAGCTTTATATAGTGATTTGATAAATATGCAGCAGTCCTGGAGTTTCAGTTGCCTACACAGTTTGTGCTTAATTGATCAGATATCATGCATAGCACCATAGCCTTGCAGCCAAGTCCATGAAAGTTAGTAGCCTACAAAAAATGATGCCCTGGCCCAATTCCCCAGTCATACCTATCTTTGCATTCAAACATACCTTACAATAGCAGTTGCCATGGCCTCTTTTTAAAAAAAAATACTAATGAGGTGAAACCAGCTTCCTCAGGCCTTTGTTGCTCCTGCAAATTAAGCTGTGGAGCCAGCTGTGCAGCCCTGATTGGCTGGTGTTTGTGATCATTCTTCTTCCCTATTCTTGAGTGTTACAACATTTTACAAAATGAATGTTCTGCTTTGTTGTTGTTGTTGTTGCTGCTGCTGTCTTTACAAAGAAAAAAAAGGTGCAGGAATGATATTCTTATAGCATTTATCCATTAACACAGCAACTTCATTTTTATTTTTAAAAAGTGTATCTCATTTGTAAAAAATAGTAAACCTGTTTTGGGATCAGCAGGACAAGAGTTGTTAGCTAACCAGCATAATATACAGCTGTCTCCAGGTATATGGATTCCTCATTATGGAGGGGAATCAGTGGCTGCATCCAGACTTAATGCTGAACCATACTTTAGCATATGGGAATGAGTCTGGTGAGACTCAGGTACATGCACTTCTTCTAAACCACAGCTGATTGTAACTAACCATGGTTACTTGTTTAATCTGAGCTGAGAATTATGGCTAGTGTTAACTACAGTTTAGAGTGGGGAAACTATGGAAATCTGGATGTTGTTTGACTCCAACTTCCACCAGCCCCACCCTGGCCAAGGATGAGAAAATGGGGAGCTGTAGTTCAGAAACATCTGGAGACCCACATGTTCCCCAATCCATGTGTTAAAGGGAAGTGTGCTGAAGTTGGGTTTCCTTATATCACAGATAGCATTAACCAGTTTGATTTGGACATAACAAGTAGTTGAAAATGGAAGCAAAACCTCCCCATCTCCTCTGTGTGGCTGTGCTGGGGGAGGAGAGGGAAGGAGGGAGTCCATGAGCCAGAATCTACGGACCCATTAAATTATGGTCTGTCCCGATTCTACATGGGAACAGGACTTAAGTCTGTCCCGTCCTGTTTCTGTGCAGATTTTTAAGTGGGGAAATATTCTAAGTAGAATTGTATGGAACAACATGGCTGCCCCCAATTTTCATATGGGGGCAGCCATGGTATTTTTGTACAATTCCTCCTGAGAACAAGGAAATGCCATCAAGTTGTGCTGCTCCCAGGGGAACTGCCTGTATTCCATTCAAAGCACACAGAAACAAGGAACCCCACGTGCTAGCCACTTCAGGCTGTGGGTAACTGAATTGCCCATTAAAAAAGTTTAAATGTAAGAAATATATCTTACATAAACAGATGCAGCCTTGCAGCCCTGAGACCACCTCATAAGGTGGTATTTGCTGTGGATTCTGAAAGGAACCTATAATCTGATCCCAATCATGATCAGATCACATAAGATCACTTTGGAATCTGATCTTAGTGGATTCCTCCCCCAAATCCTGAGCAGGAGCCTCATGGATGTAATGCTAACCCATAATTTAATGTTGTATGCAAGCCAAGTCAATAATGTATGTCAACAACATGGTGAGCAAACTTCCCAGAGTGCAGCTATTTGTGTTTTATAGGTATGTGCCAATTGTGGTGTATCAATGTGCTAAGAAAGAAAAAAAGAACACAACTCTCTTCCCTAGTTAGAGAAGTTTCTGTTTTCTTGTTTGCTGCATGCAACTGGTGGGAGTGATGCTGTCCACTAGTAGTATGTGGCATGCACTGGTGTGGTGTACTTTGTTTACTTCTGCTCTCAACTTACAGCATATATGCACATATACATATGGACACATCAATCTGTTTGACTCTCCCTTCATTTAAATCAATAGGGCCCCAATTGGATTTTAGCAAGGATGAATCCTACCAGGGATGAACCTATGTTTTTAGGGCCCTGAAGTTTGAAATGTCATGGGGGCTCCTTTGTAACCAGCAACGAGGTCTGGCTAACCCCTTGTTACCTTCTTCAATGGGGTTGTTCCATGACAGATCACCACAATTAAAAAAAAATTAACTACTTCATTTCAGATTTTGATTAAAATGGCTGTCCTGGATTATCTCACCTGTCAAAGTCAGTAGGGGAAACAAAAATGCCTTATGCCTTATAGTTTTTTAGCCCCACATTGGGCAAAAGATTCCTGCATTGAAGCAAGTTGGACTACATGATCCATAGGGTCCCTTCCAACTCTAAAATTCTATGGTTTGTTTTTCTGGATTTTCTAGCAACATATTCACAGTCAGTTTCATCACTGGAGAGCTTCCTTGCAATGTCATTTTCTGGAGACAATATGCAGAAAGAATTTAAGCGCTCTTCAGCAGAACAGCCAACTTACTACGCCGCTTCGCCTTTGCAGCACCTGCGCAGTTTCAAGACTGCTGAAATATATACCACCAAAAATTAATCCATTTGAGTCATGCTACTCAAATTGGGTCTACTGGGTCCAACTTTTTTTAAGCAATGAGGAATAAAGTTGCTTCTGGGGCCCTTCTGGGATTAGGGGACCTGAAGCTTAAGCTTCATTAGTTTCATAGTAGATCCGCCCCTGATCCTACCCAATCTAATCAGTGAGATGATTTGTGGTGCTCAGCTTTAATATTAAGGGTGGGGGGACCAAGCCACCTTGCAAAATGTAGAGAGGATTTCCTAAAGTATGTCAAGGATATATCATTAGAGGATGAACAAATTAGTAATATCCTTCAACACTTCATCTAGTCCTCCCCCTCATATATATATATATATATATATATATATATATATATATAATGTTATTATTTATAGTTCGAGAGTAGAGTTGAATAAACAAGAAATAATTTAATGAGGGCGTTTTTGTACTTCTTTGGGGGGGGAATGTAAACAATTATTTTTTAAAATGGGGTGAGAGATGATGGCCTTCGAAATCTTCAGTACATCAACATTTCAGCATTTCTATACAGGCTAAGATACACGTCAGCCAAACCAGTTAGCTAACAGCAAGAAGTCTATGATCAGAATATATTTTTTTTCCTTCTGTGGGCTAGAGGAACATCTCTTTGCTTAATCCTAAAGAGGTAGCAAGCAGTATGCAATCAATTTCTGAAGATGTTCCTGGAAAATGTGAACAAACAGTGCCACTAACATCACTTGCCTCCGGCAGCAGGAAACCTATCTCTCTGCTCTGCTTGATGTCAGGTTAGGCATACTGTGTGGCATCATTACCAGACATCAAGAACAAGTGTGAGTTTAAAAGTATATTCTTTTCCTTGGTGAGAAAAGAACATATAATCACTTACCCTTCAAACCTATAAAATTGGAGTGGGACGAGACCTAGCTGTTAGGGAATGTTCAACATTTGTCTTTTCTTAAGGTTTTCCTGGTAGCAAATATGTATTCTCTCTATCTCTCTCTCTTTCATTTTCCCTCTTCCCAACAGATAAAAGGGTAATAAGCAAAAGGCTGAGCATGTCCTCCCTGAAGTGATTGCTGGTGGTTTTCGTTTTTTAAAAACAGTAATTGGTGGAAGGAGAGAAAGACTAGAATTGTTGGTATTTCCTTTGGACAGGTGGTGAACTGGATCAGAACAACCCACAAGACCTTTAACAATATTGTTAACTGAAATACAAAATAGATCTCCCTACCCCCAAATTCTTCTGTGACTATATTGTGGTATATGCCACAATAACATGCCTCAGTCTTTAAGCTGCTACAAGAATCTTTGTTGCTTCTTTGGGAGTAAGAGTTTCCAGTATTTTGAGTTACTCAGACCTGTGTGTTTCCCTACACTTTCCTGCATAGGCTGGGTGGCTTTCTAAATGACAGCCTATGTAATTAAGATGTGCAGCTATTCAGAGTATTGCCAGATCTAGGTCCCCCCCCCCCCACAATATTTATTAAACTTTTAAAATTGTATGTAGTAGGTTACAGAATAAGTAGCAGGTTGCAGCCCATGATAAGAGGACAAAACAGCAAAGACCTTTTTCCAGAAATGAGCACAGATGGATGGCGATGCCCAGTAAACTGCAACTAGGCCAGCACTGAGGTGATAGTGTGGAGTTGATGAGAGTGTTATCCAGTGCCAGTACAGATAAACCTTCAAGGTTGCTTCTTGGTTTCTAGCTGAAATAGATTTTAACAGAGGACTTACTTACGCATAGTCTGTCCCACACCCGGTCCTCTATTTGGATGCCAATGCCTGGTTCACAGTAATTTTGGAGTGCTGTGGATGACCCCATATTGATTTCTATGAGAAGTTTGTAATTCTGGGATACTAAGCCCTTATAGTCTGGTGTTGATTGTGTGTACAGATACACAAAAAATGTCTGGGTGCATCAAGGCTGTCCTTGTTTGTAAAGTTTATTGGGAAGTCTCCAGATCTGTAGGCCTTGTAGCCGGGTATGAGGTAAATTTCCTAATTTAACAGATAGCATTTCCTTGTCTATGGGTCTGCGCTTTGGAAGGAGGTCATAAAGTCTATATAAGCTTAATGATTCCCCTTTTTTATATTGTATTTGTCTTCTTGTCTGAATCCTGGATGATTGAGGAAGCAGGCAGCCGTGGATGTAGGTGTTGCCAGGACAGATGACCATCATTTCCAGATGTAGGTGTTTGTATCAGCATTTGCATTAGAGTTGGGCATTTAGTTTTGTATTTTAAAATTCCCATGAAATTACAACTACAAAGATTACAAATCAAACAAGTAGAGTATGGAGCCCTCACTTAAAAGTAATACTTAGCCCTTACCAGCCACAGAGGACAGTAGCTCCTCCCAGCTCTCACCTGGGATATTTCCTTTCTCCTCCCAGCCTCTCACCCTGGGAGACCAACATTATCTTGTCTCTCATGCAGGTTCCTCCATCAACCATCCACTACCACCATGAATATACAATCTCTGGAGGGAGAGAGAGAATTTTTTAAAAAGATTAAAGAAAGAAATATATTAAAGATACAAACAAAAAACTTCTGATTTTCCATTTGCCAATTACAAAACAAGAAAATATAATTATTTAAAGCATTCAGCCCATGCTAACATCATCTTTTGTTAATCAATATTAGAGGGGGTTAAAAAAATAATAATTAAAGTCTTCTCTCTCTTTTCGCTATAATGCAGAAAAAAATGAAAAAATGAAAACAAAAACAAAAACAAACAAACCTGTGTTGCTTCACCATGAGCGATGTCAGCAAAGAACTGTATCATTGCTGCTGTTCCTACAGCCAATGAGGAAGCAAGAGGGCTAGATTAATAAGAATTCTTACATGAGGCAACTGGCTAGAGCCTTCATGGTTGCAGGGATCTACCCACAATAGCTTTCATTTAGAAAAATGAATTTCTGACTTGTAATGCTCAGAATGTGTGTGACTTGTGTTGTGCTGATGTCTTAAAAATTCAGTGCAATTAAGCCACTTGCCCTGTTAAGAGTGTCATCCGAACTGGCTGGGTAGTTGAGAGGAAGGAAAACGTGGCTTGTCTCAAGGCCAGTACCTCTAGTAAAGTTCTCCTGAAGAGCTCACACTGAAGTCTCCTTCCCACTTCAATAAAAAGGACCGTGTGTCAGCCTTCCACTATCGCCTGCCACCTCTTTGCTTACCCTTGCACGTATTGAAAGCCAAACCTTGAAAATGCAGGGCCAACTGCCTTGCTTAGCAAGAGCTAATTAGTGTGTGCAAAACCGGAGAAGCTACTGAATTTGTCTGCAGTTTTGCAAAGACAGCCCCCTTCTGTCATAAAAGGAACAGCCAAGTGATGCCAGCTCCGAAGAGGAGCCTACGTTGCATTAAAAACCAACTGCCATGTGCAACTAATTGCTCCACACACAGCATAGTCCAAAAATAATTGACTCTGCCTGTTTTGCTATTTTGGGGAACCAAAGAAGAATTAGCATGCCAAAACAAAGTGCCACTTATAAGGGAAGGGAGGAGAACCACTGTGGCCATCTGCTTTCTATGTCAGTGGCAATATAAATACTGTTAAAGAAAAATAAAATAAAAACCTCTCTCTCTCTTTCCTTCACTACTTGCAACATTCAGAAAGGTCCTTTGGTGAGTTAATGCACTTGTGGCATTCTGAGGACAATCCTCTCTCATACCGCCCCTCTGTTGGAAAACACCACTATGGCTCAAAGTACAGTGTACTTGTATGCTGTTTCGGGGCTAGCTGCCCCAGCATATTTCTGAAGGTTATCGCCAGGAACTGGCGACAAAGCACGTTAGACAAACTTTGCTGGCCTGTATTGGCTTCCAGTAATTTTCCAGGCTGAGTTTAAGATTCCACTTATCACCTTTAGAGCCCAGAGCCCAGCATATATCTGCAAGAATACCTCCTCTCATATTTTAATCTCCCTAATGTTTAGGATCTTTTGTGCACATCTGCCTCTGGCACCTTCTTTTTGAGACGGTGCCCAAAGCTAGGAATCTCCCTCACCACTCTTCTCATTTTCCCTTTGTTTTAATCAGTTTCATCAGAACTTCTACAACATCCATGTCAGAGAGAGGGAGAAATGCCAGAAGGAAGCCCTTAAATGCTATTCAAGTGAGAGGTAAACATGGTGCACTGTACAGTATTACAAGGTTTTAGGATGTTACAAGGAGTTTACAGGAGTTGGGATGTACCTGCATCAGGGCTCATTTTATTCTGCTTATGCAAAGGGCAAAATGTTCTGATGATCAAGATAAGCCCTTATTTCTATGGTCTCATGTTTCCCTGGGTTGTTCCTAGGTCAACTGCAGGCAGTATGTGCAGGATCATATTACTTCCAGCAGTTCTTAAAACAGAACAGGCTGCTGTGCTTAGAGTTTAACTACAACATATCCCCCTCTCTCCCTATGCTTCCTTGTCAGACTATTTTGTGGGGGATGTATGTGTATACCTTTACCTTTTGCATTGCAGGAATGTAGACTGCTGTACAAAGTAAGAGTTGCATCCACTGTTCTGCCTACCTTTGCCTCTGGCCCCACCAACCACTCTCATATGGTCCCTGGAAGGTTCTCCAGAAGGCACTGTGGCCATTGAACTGAAAAAGATCACCCACCCCTGCATTAAGTGTTCAGATACATAGGTAAAATGTTATTCTACTTTTTATACATTTGGAGCCTAAACAGCATCGCCAAAGGATCTCACCCTTCAATACTTCCCAGCACTAGAAGAGACCGACCCATAGGAGAATCTCCACAGGCTGCCAAAATACTCACTGGTAGACAAAAAACACCCTGATATGATTTACAGTATATAATAAAAATCAAGTGTTGAGCAACATGAGAACCGGGAACAAAACTAGCATAATTTACAAGACGCAATAAAGGAAAAGTTGAGCAATAAGAACAACAGAAATATGACTAGTAGCCCTGCTGTATTTTAAAAATACTCTCTCATGATATGCATGTGCAAAATATCCATGGATGTTATTTTGATTGTTCTGGAAAAGCTATTTTAAAAAAGCAGCAAAATAACATGAAAAAGTAAAAAGTCTGCACTATGTTCCAGTAGCATCTGCCTCACTGACTGCTCAGTGTCAGGCTAGGTAACATTCTGGTCTCGTCTTCATTTCATGAGAACCCTCCCCTCATGTCTAGCAGATGCTAAGCTATTGTACCATGTGGGCAGAGTCTGAGTGAAGAAGACAGCCATGTCACAAAGAAATGTTTGTCAGAATAATCACAGAATGCAGCACACCATTACACCCATCCCCTCCTCCTCTTTATTCTGTTATGCTAAGGCTTGTAACAACTGTGGGGTTCCTGCAATACCAGGAACACAAGTTGAATTAACAGTTTGCGAACTAGCAAATTGTGATGTGGCCAGAGTCAAGTCCATACAGTAATATCAGACAGAAGTGCTCAGATGGGAGAATAAAACTATGTATGTTAGACCGAAGACAGGCATTAAAAGTGGGCAACCTTTGAGGCATTTTATTCATGGAACATCATCAACTTTGCTGCAGTTAACTTCAAAATCTCAAGGGGAATCTTCTCAACTGCTCAAGTATAAATCAAATATTCATAGTTCGGGACACGTGGTTGGTTTCCATGTAGTTAAAAATCTATATATTTTGGGAAATAGTTTGCCTGCCTGTCCACCTGTTCTCTATGAGTTTGGGCACCGATCGAGCTACTGCTGATAAGTGTGACACAAGGTTTGCCGAGATGGGGGAAGGAGCTTTGGTCAATTTTTGGATGCTGCATGCCATTTTAAATCAAGATGGTGAACAGAAACATGATTTTGGCATGAATTTGCCCTTTTTTGGCATAGGTTCAGCTGCCTCTCAAGATATTGCCATTAAACAGCAGTCTTCACTGACACTTTTAATTATTTTTTTTCCATAGAATTCAAGGTTGTCTCCTACATGGTTCTCTCCCACCCTAATTTTGTCATCACAACAACACTTTGAGATAGGCCAGACTGAGAGAGCATGACTGGACCAAAGTTTGCTAGTGAATCTTGTGTCTTCTCATTCTTCACCACAGTGGCCCTCAGCACTATAAGAAAATTAAATTAATTTACCATTTTCGGTTTATAATCAGTATGTTTGCCAGGAACTTAGAACCAGTGTCATTTTCATTGCAAAGCATTAGCCTTTTATGTGAATCATAACCCAGGAGACAGTACCATGCTGGGCTGTCAAACAAGTTAATATTCAAGACAGTACACTTTTTCAACTGAAAGTGCAGCAAGGATTTATCCACACTTCCTCTTGTGCTGCTGCTGCCCCCCACCCACCCCAGGAAAACTGCTCTTTAGTGCTCAATCAGACCAAATGACAACTCAGGTTTTCCCTGGATTGCCATTTGTTCCGATCTATCACTAAAGAGTGGGTTTTCCCTTGCAGAGTAGGGCAGCAAGGGGAGAACTGCTTGGACCCATGTATAGCACCAGTGGATGTGTGTATGAGCCCTAAATCTGATCCACCCTTGCCTGCTATGTTGAGTATTCAGGGTGCTGTGGTCTTCTCAGATAAAAAAAAGTTCGCTTCAATTTTCTATATCGTTTTTGTGCATAATGACTAGTATGGAACAGGATTATATGAACATACAGTGGTACCTCAGGTTACATACGCTTCAGGTTACATACGCTTCAGGTTACAGACTCCGCTAACCCATAAATATTACCTTGGGTTAATAACTTTGCTTCAGGATGAGAACAGAAATCGTGCGGCGGCGGAACGAGTTAAGTTCTTAACCCGAGGTACCACTGTACTAGAACAGGCTCAGTCACTTCAGAGCATGCCAGATAGAGAAGCTATGGTTGCAAAGTAGCACCATCTAATGGCTTTATACTGTCATTGCAAGATTGGAAAGCAAATAAAATACAGTACAGTGGTACCTCTGGTTACATACTTAACTCATTCCAAAGGTCCGTTCTTTACCTGAAACTGTTCTTAACCTGAAGCACCACTTTAGCTAATGGAGTCTTCCGCTGCTGCCACAGCGCCGATGCGCGATTTCTGTTCTCATCCTGAAGCAAAGTTCTTAACCCGAGGTACTATTTCTGGGTTAGTGGAGTCTGTAACCTAAAGCGTCTGTAACCCAAGGTATCACTGTAAGCTGATCCAAGACTGGAATTCCACGAACAATTCAGTAGTTGGCAGGCATGTCAGCAGAACTCATTAAAAACTTTTAAGAGTTTTATTCTGCCTTAATGAAACAGAAAAGAAAGAAAAAACTACTGCAACCAACCAGCCACACACATCCTTCTCACTTCTCTCCAGCGATATCTGAACTTAAAGACATTCAAGATCGATAAGTTCACAGGTGTGGTTCATTTCCTCAGAGAAGCATTGTGCAGTGCTCCACACCAATAAGTAATTACTGCTGCTTAAGTGCACCGGGCACAATCACTACACCTGTAGTTGTGCTAAACCAGGGACAATCATAATCATTATGGCTATTATTCTTATTCTACAACTGCAAATGAGGTGATCTAGGGTCTGATTTAATTAGCTTCTCAAATACAAGAGTCCCTTTTCTGATAGTCACACTCTCCACTTATACTGGCACACAAAAGTAACCATACAGACCTCCACAAATGAATTCATGGCATTTGTGTGCTGCTCCATAACAAAAAATTCTCTGGGCAGCTTATGTAGGAAAACAAATTAAATATGAAAACAAGACATGAACCCAAGCCAAAATAAAAAGCAACAAAAACAAAACTCACTATACTCCAAAAGTTAAAATAAGGAGATATTATGATGGAGATATATATGATGTCCATAAATAATGGTTGAACAGAAAGATCTTCACCTGGTGCCAAAGGGACCGAAAGGAGGGTACCAGATGAACCTCGCTGGGACAGCTGTTTGGTAGCCAAGATGCCACTATTAAAAGTCCCTCTTCTCACTGGTGGTGACCCACCTTACTTCCTTTGGTGGGGGAACTCAGAGGAGAACCTCCAAAACAATACAGTGGTACCTCGGGTTACATAAGCTTCAGGTTACAGACTCCGCTAACCCAGAAATAGTACCTCGGGTTAAGAACTTTGCTTCAGGATGAGAACAGAAATTGCACTGTGGCGGCGCAGCAGCAGCGGGAGGCCCCATTAGCTAAAGTGGTGCTTCAGATTAAGAACAGTTTCAGGTTAAGAACGGACCTCTGGAACAATTAAGTACTTAACCTGAGGTACCACTGTATTAAGATCAGAATTGTTACATATTGGAGGAGGTGATATTTCAGGTAACCTGGTCCCAAGCCATTGAGGGTGTTGAAATCTTGAAACCAAATAGTTCAATGTCACAGGAAAACATGTGAGCCATGAAATCCCTGCTCAAACAAAATGTCACATCAGCCATAAATTCACTAAACAAGCCATAACAAGTTACACTTACTTCAGACTCAGTCCACTACCCGATCTGGCAATATGGGATTAATAATACAGACCTAACACACAGGGTGGTTGAAAGAGCTCTCAAAACTTTTGAAATGTGCCATACAATAGTAAATATTGTTCCTCCAGTCCAATAGCTGTCCCCAGTTCCTACAAGTGAATGTGAACAGGGGTAGCGCAGGGGCAGAAAATCCATGGCAAAATTCAAAACAAAAACATTTTTAGCAGTGTCCATTATATATCATAGGGGCAAGAAACAGAAGCTATTGCCCAAGGCATTTGCAGCAACTTCTTTCCAGCTCTGAAGGAAAAATAAGCTTATCAGGAGCAGGCAAGCATCATAACCTCACTCGCTGTGTACCAACAAATGACCAGGGACATGTTCTTTCAATAATAGAATGGGTAGAAATTGAGGGAATGTATACTGACAGTTAAACTGGAAGAACAACCTTACAGAGTAAGGGGCAGCTGTGTAGTGATAATCTAGGATGGTGCCTGAAAGCTCCTTTTTCTTATAATGCTCCCAGTAAGCAAAGACTTCCGAGTAATAAAGGGGTAATGGTCCTGCTTAAAGTTTATAATGCATTGGGGTGGGAGGAATCAGATAGGCATCAGGTAGGAGTGGTTGGGGAATCTGTGACCCTCCAGATATGGCTGGACACCAGTTCCCATCATCCCCGCCTATTGACCATACTAGTTGGGGGTCATGGAAGTTGGAAACGACCATTTGAAGGGCCACTTATTTCCCATCCTTTATTCAAGGGTTGCAGCTGCAGATTTCAGTCTAGTGTGCTCACTGCCTGTCTCAGCAGAAGCAAGCCTAACTTGGCAACAATTAATTTCAAAAGTATTCCTAGGTCAATCAAAAGGCAAATTTGTAAAAGCTTTTTTTAAAAAAAGGCTACTGTAATTTCTAGCACTTCCTACTCGCATGGAAGAGCAATACGGGCATGGAAATCATATATAGTCTGTCTACCTATTGTCCCCGGATTCACTGAAAAAAATCTGGTAACCATATGTTAGGTACTTGTGACAAACTGCAGCTTTAATGTATATAAAACAGTAAGCATCACCATTCACAAAACAGTGATGACTTTAAAACAAACATTCTGGCATTGGCAGGGGTGGACTTTGGTCTTTCAAATTTCAGCAGCTCTCTGTGCGAAGCCAAAACCCACCCTACCCCACCCCCTTCCATTCTGCTCATTTCACTATATCAGAGTTGCAACACCTTGCAGCCCCCCTAGGCTCAGTGCCCAGTGCGGTAGAACTGGTCATGCTGCCCTAAAACCGCCTCTGGCACTGGTAAGGAAAAGATAAAAACCTTTTATCTTGATTCAGGCCACAGGTGATTTAATTTCACATGTAGTTGCTTTCTCACAGTCAGACAGAGATAGTAGCCCTCCCTCCTAATCAAGTTTATGATACAATTTCCTTTGAAAAATCTATGGACTTAATGGAAGCAAGGGTTAACTTGACCCTTCCATAGTTCTGTGCTCACACGTGGCCTTGGGTAAATCACACTCTTTTAACCCCACATTTCCTAATGTGTGTAACATGTAAACAGTGCAACCCAGGACTAGGTAGGTGGATTGTGTACTTAACCAAAAAAAAAGAAAAAAAAACACCACCACCACCCACACTGATTTATCGCTTGAGGCTACAATTCGCAGAAGGCAGCAAATGAAACGGTTCTGGTTTTAGTGACATAAAACTTTTAACACCAAGCCTGTAATTTTGTTCCAAGAGGATTCTTGCTACTAGCCTTGCTAAAATTGGATTATCTTATCACATGTTAGTCTACTGCTTTCTTTACTAACAAATTAAAAAGTCTGGTCATCAGTTAGCCACACACACACACCTTGCAGAGATAAGTATTGATTTTCTGCTCCACAGAAACAAAGCCTTAGATGTTCTGCTAAATGACTGACTGCAGCTGAGAGCCCTTCTTAAAAGCAGAGATCTTAAAATACATTTGTCATGCCCACATCCTAACAGCTTCTGTACACATGGTTCTCACTGTTCTAGATGGTGCTCTGGCACACCTTCTCACAAGTTAGTTTGTGAATGTAAACTGAAGCACAGGAAGTATAAATGATGGTTACCTCTTCCCTTACATAAGTCAAACCAGAACAATTTATTATCTATCTCTGTGTGTACACTGCCAAACACATACAATGGTACCTTGGGTTACAGACGCTTTAGGTTACAGACTCCGCTAACCCAGAAATATTACCTTGGGTTAAGAACTTTGCTTCAGGATGAGAACAGAAATCGCACAGCGGTGGCGCAGTGACAGCAGGAAGCCCCATTAGCTAAAGTGGTGCTTCAGGTTAAGAACAGTTTCAGGTTAAGAACAGACCTCCAAAACAAATTAAGATCTTAACCAGAGGTACCACTGTATATCTATAGTCAAGGCATATGCCGTCCCCTAGTTGGGTAAAAGTGTTCAATAAAAAAAGAGGCAAGTGTGTCTGTGCAGAGGAGATATTACTGTTTTGCTCATTCCTTTGAAGCCTTCAGTGACTAACGTTAACATTATATTGTCAAAAATTAAGCAGGCCTCTGAAGGATGCATTGTGTTTGTGAGCAAACACATTTGCATCTCAAGAAATCTGAGGTTTATGCAGTGAGTAGATTTAAAGGGAAGAAAACACATGTTGTTTATGCCAGATGAACATCCATGCTTGCTGTTTTCCTCCTACATTCAACATTCAATTCACCTGGGAGGGAAGGGAAGGAATTTACTGCATGCATAGAAGAAAAAGGCAACAAAGCCCCATAGAGATGTGCAGAACAGAAAGTTGCCTTATACTGTAGTGAGAACATTGCTCCATCTAGCTTAATGTTGTCTGCACTGACTGGCAGCATCTCTCCAGGGTTTCAAACAGGAATCTCTCTGAGCCCCACCTGGAGATGCCAAGGATTGAACCTGGGACCTTCTGCATGGAAGGCAGGTGCTCTGTCACTCAACTACAGCCCATTCCAGGTGGATGCTGTCCTAGGTATGCAGGATGATACCCTACCCTTTCAAGATGAAAACCTTTATCACCATTTGGCCATATATAAGTGCTTATCTGTGCTTCTCACTAACCTGCTCCCTTTGTCAGTCAAAGCATAATGTGTGTGCAACACCGTTTTGGAAGCATTATCACAGAATCAAAGAACTGTAGAGTTGGGACCCCAAGGCCCACCTAGTCCAACGTCCCGCAATGCAGGAATCTCAACTAAAGCATCCCTGGCAGATGGTCATTATGTCTGCTTAAAAACCTCCAAGGAAGGAGCGTCCACCATCTTCTGATGGAGTCCATTCCACTGTTGAACAGCTCTTACTGTCAGAAAGTTCTTCCTGATGTTTAGTCAGAATTTCCTTTCTTGTAACTTGAATCCAATGCTTCAGGTCCTAACTCCAGAGCAGGTTAGGTATAATTAAATCTGTGCCCCAATTCTTAACCTCCATTCTCAATGCATTCCTAGAGTTGACTAGCTGTTGATGGCTTATTTTATAATTAACATTTTCAAATTTCTGTATATAAGTCAATGATGCTGAAACATCTATGGCTGGCCTTTCTAACATTTTCAACATCGATAATCCTGTAAAAAACCCCACCCAGTTATGTAGAGCTTTAATTTTCTTAAAAGTTACCAAAGGAAGAAGTGGCTGAGCTATACATACAGAAGTAAGTATCTGTCTCGGCATTCAATGAATCTGTTAGCTGAGATGGAGTACATTATATTACGTAAATGACAATTGACAATAGGATCTATCAAAACAATGGGTCTTAAGTTTTCCCTGGCAACTTCCAGTATTCAAAGCTTATTTGTTGGCATCTTTGATACTTCTAAAGCAAGCAAGCAAACATTTTACTAGGACCAGCTAATTCAATGACATAGTCATATCATAAAAATAAAATCTTATTATTAATAGTTACTAAAACAAAAAGCCTCAGAAACATAGAGTGTTTGGGGTTTTTTGTTTTTTAATGTCCACAAGAAGTGCAGTGAAGGGTTAGGTGCCTCCCTCAGAGCACTCCGGCAGCTTTCCTAAGAGTGGAAGTAGGATTACCCTCTGTGTCTGCCAGGGCCCACTTAAGATTCCTGCATTTTTTCACCAACCTCATAGATGCCCTGAACACCTTATTGGCTAAACAAGCCTTTGTATCATTACAAAATAATACCACTTGGCATAAAAATCTACTAGACATTTTATCTAGATACAACCTACCTGAGTTTAATACTCTCAAATTGTGGAGCCCTGATAAAGTTCGGGAATGGATCTTTGAAAAAGACGCCTTTTTGGACTCCACTAAGATAAAAAACTCTGGGTTTTCCTACTGGTTCCCTCGAGTAAAAGCAGTCAAAATCTGTGCCAACTACTTGGTGGAGATCACTGATCCCACCCTTCGGAGAGCTTTTACTATGGCACGGTTCCAAATATTGCCAACTGCTTATTTGACCGGTAGATACACAAAAACCCCAGCAGAACACCGTTTATGTCCTTGCCTTATGAAATTTAAAGAGGATCTTACACATTACCTCCTCTATTGCCCCATTTACTCGGGCTTTAGAGACGCATTGCTGCAAATTATACCCAATTCTATAACCAGTCCTGAAGATAGAGTAAAATTTTTGTTAGTTGATGCAAACCCACGCATTACCCATGTGGTAGCGGTTTTTGTGATGAAGGCCATGAAAGCCAGGGAAAGATTTATGGACGACAATGTAAAGACCCCTTCATCGTCTGTTTAACTCGTTGCTCGTTTTCCCTCCTTTTCTATTCTGTGGGAAGAAGGTTTTGTTGGCATAGTATGTAATGAATTTTAATATTTTTAACTATTGTAGTGTTGATGTTTGTGCACAGGCATGGTCCTCACAATAAATGAATTTGATATCCTTGACTGGAAGGGTTAGGTGTCCATTGCAATGAAAACATTTGGATTTACAAATAGAAAAATACATTTTAGCCAATCTATAATGAACTACCAGAATGGGAATGCATTTTGAACTTTCTGCCTCAGGCCACTGACCACCTCTTTCTCACACAAATAATAACTAGCGTTTAGTGTTTTTTAAGTAGCACATGTCTTAAAAGGCACCCAGGCAGAAGCACTCTGGAGCAGATCCCTGCTAGGTAAGCAGAATGAAATGTGTGATGATTAGATGACACCTCTAAGAAGTGCCCTGATTAATCAGGCCAAAGGTCCAGCTATCTATCCGTGCTGTGGGCAATCTGATGCTTAAAGGAAGCATGCAAGTGAGAGCTGACAGCAGTGGTCTCTGCCTCCTTGCAATTACTAGCCACTTCACCTGGAAAACAGAGAAACTCTTTCGTACTTAAAGCTACTAATATGCTACACTTTAAGGTGTTTGAGGACTCTTCATTGCCTTTATGCCTTTGGCTTAGAAGGAATGCTTAGAAAGTTTAGGAACCTCTTCAACACTTTATGCTATGTTTTCCCCAATACCATGTATCTGATGAAGTACACTGTTGTCTTCAAAAATATCATGATGCAGCAATCCCATTTATTTTGTAAGGTGCACAAGCACTGTTGGAATTAAAAAGACTGCTCTTCTCCACCCACCCACAATACTTCATTGTTTTCACTTGTTTATACAAGGAACAACAATCAACAGTAAACAATCCAACACACTCCAGCAGAAGCACCTAGTATCTATTTACATATAACATTAGACTGCTCTTCTAACAAACTGTACGTTCTCTCCTGTTGCTCTGCCACTCCCTCTACACCTGGGCAGTTTCTGCTTAGTGAGAAGAAAGCTTAACCATGACTCCCAGTTCAGATGATATGCTAAGCCAAACTCTGGTTTAGCTTGGATCTTATCCAAACTCACATTTCCTCCATGCTTTTCAGGTATTGTCCACACTTTATAGCTCTGTATCCAAGCCCTCTTTCTATATTTTTGCTCCAGAGCTCTCCCCACATAAACCCACTTTGAATCTGAATCAGACCAAACAGCAATATGAAGAAAACCTGAATTGCTGTTGGCTGCACTTTGGCTTTAAAGAGTGGATTTCTGATGCAAAAAATAAAAAATAAAAGAGTGCTCGGAGACAGAGCTTTAATTTACTTACTTATTTATAATTTGTAATTTATTTATTGCTACACCGCCCTTTTCCCAATGATCATAGGGTGGTTTACAATACTGTGCAGTCTGGTGTCTCAAAAGAGAAGAGCAAAAGATAAGAAGCATGGATAAGCCCTCAGTGTGGCAGTTAAAACCAGATGCAAACTCTTCTCCGAGAGCCCTCCCATTTGTATTGTGTTGGTTAACCATTGTTTCACTTTCCATGTTGTGCAAACTATCCTATCATGTCAGAAACATTAAACATATAACATTAGCTCAGTTGACAGAGCATGAGAATCTTAATCTCAGGACCATGGGTTCAAGCACTGTCACATTGGGCAAAAGATTCTTGCATTGCAGGGGGTTGGACTAGATGACCCTTGTGGTCCCTTCCAACTCTACAGTTCTATGATCCTATGATTAGGGCTTACCAGGGATTGTCATTTCAAAGCCCAGTTATTGCTTTTGCCAAAAGACCCATGATTAAGGCCAGAAGTAGCAATTCATACTCTTGAAGGTATGTGTGAGAGAGATTCTGTGGTTGAACCATGGTAAAGCAATCACCAGTTGTATCTGCATTTAGCCCAATACGTAACATAATACCAACCCTTCATGTGATTATCATGATAAGAATGAGATTATAAACGTTACACTGCAGATCAGGCTGCTACTGGGAGATTGGATAAATAGGTTCAAATTTGTGTTAAAAAGAAATTGGTATCCTTTGTATCAGAGCATCGTGAATTCTCATAGATTAAAATGACACCTCCTTTCCAATTAGGCTTAAGTTATCCTGATATTTTCAGAGATGAACATACAATTATACAGATTTAAAAATAAGTATATTTTCCACTCAATTAGTAACTAACCATTTCATTTTCTGTACTGTTTCAGAGTGTGAAACAGTGAGCCAACATGATGATGGAAAGCAGCTGAACCGGGGAGCTTTTAAGAGAATACACTCTAACAGCACACATAATATTTGAATACATAAGAAAAGTTTCCAGTCTATATGCCTTTCTGCCAGGGAGCCAACCAGCAAGAATTCACACAAAGTGAAGTTAATTCTTTATTAAGTAAGGCCTGCTCAGGAGTACCAGGCCTAATGGGCACAGCAGCTCCTCTCAGTATGTCTTGCCCCTATGAGGGAGTTGTGGACACTTGAACTCTAAGGCAAAGAGACACTTAACTCTTAAGGTCACTTCTGCACCACACATTCAGAGCACATTACTTCACCCGAAGAATCCTGGGAACATCTCACAGAGCTACAATTCTCAGCACCCTGAACAAAATATAATTGCCAGGATTCTTTGGTGGAAACCACGGGCTTTAAATGTGTATTAAATGTGCTTTAAATGTATGGTGTGAATGTGACCTATATCAAATGTCAGAGAGGAAGGATTTGGCGGTGGAAAGAGTAGCAGAAATAGAGAAGTATTTTTAAAATAAATCTCATTGGAATTGCATTTTTAAAATAGAGGGTTTAATACTCTGAAATCACGAGGACTTCCTAAATCCTGAAATCATGAGGTCTCCCTAAAGAATTTTAATGGACTTTCCATGAACCAAGTCTGCTCAATCAATGTTTTGATATTTTCTGCATGCTAATTAAAAAACAGTGCTTGCTAGATAACAGAGGTTTCTGCAAGATCATCCAAGTTCAACTTTGCTGTACCTAAGCTGCTAAGTAACTTGTCAGCAATGGTAAACAAGGGTACCAAGATGAGAATTTGCACCCACAGCAGAAGAATTACATTCACTGAATTTAAATCATGGCAACAGTGAAACACCCTGCAGTGAGATCCTAAACATGTTTACTTAGAATTAAAACTAAATTCAATTAGACTTAAAGGTAAAGGTAAAGGTACCCCTGACCGTTAGGTCCAGTCACGGACAACTCTGGGGTTGCGGCACTCATCTTGCTCTACAGGCCAAGGGAGCCGGCGTTTGCTCACAGACAGCTTCTGGGTCATGTGGCCAGCATGACTAAGCCGCTTCTGGCGAACCAGAGCAAACTTACTGCCACGTAAATGTGCTCAGGATTGCATTGTGTGTGCGCCTTGTCATTTTTCCTAGATCAGCAAATTAATTCACATAACAAAAATTACAACAGAGTGTGAACAGCAGAGAGGAAAAAGATGTGAACATTTCTCCATCACTGAAGTAGCCAAGCAGTGCATGATCAAAGTTAGTATAAAGAAATACAAAATGCAACAAGCAGTGCCATAAATTGACTGCAATCCACCTCTATATTCTATACTATAATAACCTTTGACACCCAGGAGTCTTCCATAGAAAACTGCAGTTTTGAGGGTTCACAAAACAAAGAATTAAATCTAATTTTGAAACATCAGTACATTAGTTTAAACTTTTAAAATATAGTATGTTGAAATTTATTTGCAAAGTAGGCAGATTTTAAATAATTATAGGTTTGATTCTTTTTAATCAGCAGCAGTAAGATTGTGAAGGCATGCACATTATATTATTCAAGGAACAACTGAATCATCATGCAATCTTTAGGAGGCAGATGCCGGATATTAAGAAAACCTTCCATCCATGGAGCAAGTTGGAAGAATGTTAACAGTCATCTCTCCTATGCAGAATGCTGACTTAGCAAGTCTGTATGTGAAACATTACATTCTTTATCAGAGTATGAACCACACATAAGGGTTTTTTTAAAAAAAAATAATAGTGCAAAATATGAGAATAAAGATCAAGACCAAGCAAAGAGTCAAAAACTTCTCCAGTGAGGTAAAACACCTTTGGACCAATATATTTCTGGGAATCTCAAGAATGAACACTGAAGGTGGGGGGAAGACATTAAGTGATCATAGATGTCAGACACTTGGCATCTGCCACCACAGGATAGTTTTGTTTATATAAGGGCTTTCTATCATGCTTAGGAGGAAACTCGACAAATTCCACACATCAATTTTTATTACTAATGTCTGCACTGCAAGCACAGGGAGGCAACCTAAGTGGTGTTTTGTTCTTATAAACATTCAGCTCAATGCTAAATATGTTAACCCAGAAATTGGGCTGTTTCCTGAGATGTTTGCCTGGGAACAAAAAGTTTTAGTTTCTGCACATCTTTTTAAATTGAATTTAGGTTCACAACCTAAATTTAAGCCTAAAATCTTCCTGTATGCCTATATAAATCAAATTAACAGCTATTTGATCAAGCAACTTTTTTTTTAATCATCTGACAGCCCAAGTTATAAGCAAGTAGAAAAAGAACCAAAGTGGTTAAATGTAAGAGGGAAAGCTTTAAAAAAAATAAGGATCTAATGAATGGATACTTTTGCATCTGTTGTTTGCAACTAAAAAGGCTCAGATAAAAACTTGAAAAAATTCCATTCCTCCCCACTGCCAAGAAAATCCCCAAACACCCTGCTACATCGTCCACTACAATTTGATGGCATTCCATCCTGAATCTCAAAACATAATTGAGTAAGAACTGTTGTCTTCTTTTTAGGATACAGTCAAGACTGAGTTCTTCATAGCATCATAGCATCCTCATTCTTGGATGTAGTGTACATTGTTTTCTATCTTCCTTGTGCGTGCGTGCGTGTGCGCGCGCACACACACACACACACACACACACGTACATGTGTGTATGTGGCCATATTCTTTTACCAAGGATTACTGCAGGATCTTAACGGCAGGCTCTACACTCCATGGTGCCTCAGTATTCTTCAGGCATGAATTTATGCGCACTAGACTAAACTGATGATGTATCTACTCAGCACTAGTGAGCATCTCTGGGAAGAGGGATGAGACCTGAAGAATGACATCTCTAGATGAACACATGAACATATTCCTCGCCCCCCTACAAAAAAAAATACTTCCAGAAAATATCAAAAAGCAAAACTGGGTGCAGCGATTTACAAGAAAACCAAAATGGTCCCCAGTAAACAGGGATTGGAGGAGGGAAAATACTGTTAGGCCTTATTTATCAGAAATGACCTGTCATGCCTATTTAATAACTACAACCAATTGCATATTTTAGGGAGCAAAAAACATTGCACTGTTGCCTAACAGTATTGTGATTTGCATATATAGTTTATTACAAGCTGCAACAACTCAGAGACACAGCAAGTATGCCAATGAAAAAAAATGTTTCTGGCTTTGGTTTTTATTAAGGACAAATTAGATATTTCTGAATTGCTTTTAATGTCTGCAGACAGTGCTGCTCTCTCTTGGGGATGTCTTATTTATTTGGATATGTTAAAGCCTGCCTCATCCCGAGGCTTCCCACAAAAAGCAACAACTTGTAGTATAACACAAGAACGCTAAATATATGTTTTAATAGCACCGTATTAGCTTACCCCAGCCAGATTAAACATTAAAAAACCAAGATGAAATTGTTTGATCTTGTCACCTCTCTTTTTCAGGGTGTGAACAATATGCTGACCACACTCAGTGATACCTCACTTTTTCAACTTACCTTGGTTATACAATGTCAGTGATTACTTTGCATTTGCCCATAGAGAGAACCCATAACACAGACAAAGTTTAAATCTACTTCCTCTTCATTTGAGTGAAGTCACATTATGTGCCTCTTAATCCACAATCCTAGTCCAACACTCTAACCATTACAACCAGCCTGGAATGAATAAAAATGCCTTCAACTGGGACTGAAAGTTCACCAATAAGAGGGAGGGATCAAATTCACAGAGGTGGTTCCAACTGGGGTGATACCACTGAGAAGGCCGTGCCCTGAGTCATCATGGCACATACTCCACCAGAGGTGAATCTACCAACAGGGCATCTCCCATGCAGCAGAGGTAAGAGGACAGAAAAACAGAGGAATTCTTGCAAGCCACCCTTTCCTTAGATGCAGTCCACTAAGGACAGACTCTCTACCTTCCACTTCCAGAAGCACTTTTTGGCTTTCCTGCTTGGGTTGCCTTTTAATAGCTGTGAGTAAGCAGGCATGGAATGTTTTTTATTCCTATATAAAATACATTTTAATTGTTTTTCTTTTTCTTTTTAGTGCACCCCCTCCACCCAAAAAAGTCCATTACCTGCCTCAAATCTTAGGGAAACATAATAAAGTATCTGGTTTAACCCCCTACATATCGTCCAGTGGATGGAATTGACTATGTGTTTTTGAATAATTCTTTGCTCACATAGCTTACAAATATACAGGTCAGCTGAGACAGGCTGGGGGGTGGGGTTGGTGTTACATGCCAATGTACTCTTGACAATGCAAACTGCCTTTTGCTACTAAAATGGAGAACTGCAAAAAAAAACCCACCAAAAAACCACACACACCCCAAAACCCACCTTTCTTTGAAAAAAGGTGGTGTGTTTTGACTATTTGTTCCTACTAAATCACACACACATTTCTGTGGGACATTCAATAATCATATATAAAGCAAGTCACATCCTGCTTCTTAAAGAATACTCCACAGTGCAACATCAGAACACCCACATAACTCTTTTCTCTCCCCCTCTTCCCCGCCTTGGTAAACAGAGCCCTATGATTAAAGTCTGAGCTCCCATGGTTATCACGCACACAAGTATGCATTACACATACTGTCTCAGCGGGTCCTCATTATGTAGTCACAGCATAGAAAAAATAAATGCCTCACTGAACAAGGCGGAAGGGGGAGATTTTTCACTAGCTATGTGGAAAAGCATTAACAATTTAGAGAAAAGGACAAAAGGTAGGTTGACCACATTTCCTTTTTTTAATCCCCATTTTCAGAATGTTTACTGATAGAGCAGAATAAATGCTTTGGAGTGAGAAAAAGTGCTCTCTAGAGGTTTTACACTAAACAGTTTTGTTAGGTACTAGCTTATTGGCTAGTTGTGAAACCTTGTGGTTTCGTCTGCTGTTTTGGGTGATGATGATGATGGTGATTATGATGATGATTATTAATAATAATAATAATAATAATAATAATAATAATAATAATAATATTAAAACTTGGACTAAGCACTGTGACACCAGAATAAATTATTAATTCGGGTTAAAGCAGAAATAACAATCTGTTCTTTAAATATTTAAATGGTAAAAATGACAAATGTCAGGTGCCCCAGAGAGACACTGAAACACATATTTTGGAAACACCGTCTACTGCTCACGGTATATTGAACCATACCTGTATGTTTAACCCATTGCTTTCAGAAAACAAAGCCAAAATTTCATCACTTCATTTTGTTGATCAGGGACCTTCATTCAAAACCTTCAGATGCTGTGTTCAACGTAATTTCTTTCCCAAAGAATTACAGGTGAATTAACACTTGTAAAAAATTACAGGTGTAGAGACAGAAGACTGCCTGACTGACAGTGGCGGAGTGTTCCTCACTGGTGCCCAGGGTGGGGCGCCATGGTGGTGTGGTGCATGGCCGGAGCAACCCTTGCCCACTGGAGCTAAGTGGGGAGCCCGGCCAGCCGATGCGGCCAATAACACCCTGCTTTGAGGGGCACACTCACAGTGCTCCTGCGAGCCCAGCACTCTGCAGCATTTAGAGAGGCTGATGCATTTTAGGCCTCTATCACACCCACTGAGTTTCTATAACTTTTAAACCCAAGGCCAGGCTACTGAGGCACTTTTCAGACCATTGCTGTTTTGCAGGTGGGATTCAATCACATAAACTCACACTACACAATTAAAGTGGATTTGGTGCATTTCTGCAACAAATATGAAAAACCAAGTTTTTGTTTTATGGAAAGTGAAGGGTAAATGCTTTCCCCCAAAATAAATCAGAGCAAATGCTTTACTAAGCAACTTGACTTACTTGCAAGGGTTAACAGCGTTATTGTGACATCAGGGCACTTCAGCTATTGAAAACAAGCATGCAGGGTTATCAGGAACAGTGCTCAGCAACATGCACATCTTGACATATACTTGAATCCTTAGGTAGGGACCAAAAATATGTGGGCATTATGTCCAATAAAAATCTAATTAACTTTAGTTTGAGAAGGCAAGGTCAAATGTGCTTGAGAAAGCCATATATGATTGAGGTAGCAGTTGGTCAGCGGGCAATAACAAACCACTTCAGTTTTCAGTACATTGCTATATATTGTGCACCAAGGATGAGCCAAGGATGCTTTGCAGATAGATTCTATTTTTGCAATACTTGAGGAATATTTAGAAATCTTATTAATTCTATTTATCATGTTATTCTTGGTGGGGGGAGAGAGAAAGAAAGAAAGATTGCTTTACTGTCGTGACTGTTGCATGCGTAGATGATAGAATTACCGTATTTTTCGCTCTATAAGACACACTTTTTCCCTCCTAAAAAGTAATGGTTTCTCATAAATACAATAAAACAAATAGACAAATAAAGAAAGTTATGAATCTAGAAGCATTCAGCAGAGGCGTAGCATGGGCAGGGCTGGGGGTGCCATCATCCTGGGGGCAGTTTTTTAGGGGGGCACAACAGTGTTGTGAGCTGTTGCATCCTTCTAACCCACCCTCCAACAGGAGAGAGGCTTGAGCAGGATGCAAAAGGCATTTGCACTGCCAGATCCACGCTGCTTTTGCTAGTCTCGCAAAGACTAGCTGGGCTTTGTTGAGCCTTTCAGTAAGCTTTGTGGCTAAGTGAGGATTCGAACCCTAGTCTCCAGCAGTCTAGCCACTACCCCAGATTACCAGTCTAGCCACTACCCCAGGTTCCTGTCACCAGGAACTCCCCAAGAGATTAATCAGGCTTGCCCCTTTATTACCAACTCCAGTGAGGAAAACTGATTTCCAACTACTGTAGGTAGTCATTTTTTAACTACCCCACATGGCCTTGGGAATCTCATTAGCACCAGCATTTAGGGAGCTTTTTCTTTTCTTTTTAAGATTACTGTATTTTTCGCTCTATAAGACGCACCAGGCCATAAGACACACCTAGTTTTTGGAGGAGGAAAACAAGAAAAAAATTATTCTGTGTTATGTACTGAAGTTCTCACCCTGGGGCAGCAGGGGGATACTGTAGATAGTTATGCAATTGAAGGATCGAAAGTGACGTTCAGTGATCGGATGGTTTTAGAAAGTTGCTACAGTAACATTGTACTAGAGCTCTATATAAGCAGGCTGACTGAGCCCAGCAGCGATTCCTCTCACTGTTCTGGGATAGCTGTGTAGCCTCTTCAGAGCAGCAGGATGAATGTTCCCCCTGCCCTGAAGAGGCTGTGTGCGGCTAAGCCAGAAGCTAGAACAGCGAGAGGAAGCGCTGTGCAGCAATCCCTCTTGCTGTTCTGGCTTCTGGGATAGCTGTGCAGCCTGCATTTGCTCCATAAGGCGTATAAGACACACATTTCCCCTTACTTTTTAGGAGGGAAAAAGTGTGTCTTATAGAGCGAAAAATACGGTAATTCTATCATCTACGCATGCAACAGTCACGACAGTAAAGCAATCTTTCTTTCTTTCTCTCTCTCTCCCCCCACCAAGAATAACATGATAAATAGAATTAATAATTAATAATTAATCCCCTTCATAGATCACTGCCTTGCCGTGGCGAAGGGGCTTGAATAACTCAGAGAAGCTATGAGCTATGCCGTGCAGGGCCACCCAAGATGGACAGGTCATAGTGGAGAGTTTTGACCAAACGTGATCCACCTGGAGCAGGAACCGGCAAGCCACTCCAGTATCCCTGCCAAGAAAACTCCATGGACAAAGGCAACAGGCATATAAAAGTTATGACGCTGGAAGATGAGCCCCTCAGGTCGGAAGGCGTCCAACATGCTACTGAGGAAGAGCGGAGGACAAGTACAAGTAGATTCAGAGCTGATGAAGCGGCTGGGCCAAAGCCGAAAGGACGCTCAGTTGCGGATATGCCTGGAAGTGAAAGGAAAGTCCAATGCTGTAAAGAAAAATATTGCATAGGAACCTGGATTGTAAGAACCATGAACCTTGGTAAGTTGGATGTGGTCAAAAATGAGATGGCAAGAATAAATATTGACATCCTGGGCATCAGTGAACTAAAATGGACAGGAATGGGCGAATTCAGTTCGGATTACCATCATATCTACTACTGTGGGCAAGAAACCCGTAAAAGAAATGAAGTGGCCCTCATAGTCAACAAAAAAGTGGCGAAAGCTACTGGGAAGCAATCTAAAAAATGATAGAATGATCTCGATACGAATCCAAGGCAGACCTTTTGACATCACAGTAATCCAAGTTTATGCACCAACCACTGGTGCTGAAGAAACTGAAATTGACCAATTCTATGAAGACTTACAACACCTTATAGAAATGACACCAAAGAAGGATGTTCTCATTATAGGGGATTGGAATGCTAAAGTAGGGAGTCAAGAGATAAAAGGAACAACTGGCAAGTTTGGCCTTGGAGTTCAAAACGAAGCAGGACAAAGGCTAATAGAGTTCTGCCAAGAGACCAAGCTGGTCATCACAAACACTCTTTTCCAACAACACAAGAGACGACTCTACACATGGACATCACCAGATGGGCAGCATCGAAATCAGATTGATTACCGTATTTTTCGCCCTATAGGATGCACTTTTTCCCCTCCAAAAATGAAGGGGAAATCTGGGTGCGTCCTATGGGGCGAAGGCAGGCTTTCGCTGAAGCTTGGAGAGCAAGAGGGGTCGGTGCGCACCGACACCTCTCACTCTCCAGGCTTCAGGAAGACATCCGCAGCCTAGGAAGCCCTGAAGGAGGTCCCGCAGGGATGTCTAGGCTGCGGATAGCAGCCTGCTTCCCGGAGCGTCGGGCGCCCTGAAAGCAGAGTGCCCGGCGCTTCGGGAATACATCCGCAGCCTAGGCAGCCCTGTGGGAGGTCCCGCAGGGATGTCTAAGCTGCGGATAGCAGCCTGCCGCCGGGTGCGCGGGACACCCTGAAGCAGAGCGCGCCGGACAGAAATCCGCAGCGTGGGGAGCCCTGCAGGAGTTCCCCGCAGGGCTCCCCACGCTGCGGATAGCAGCCTGCCGCCCGGCGGGCGGGGCGCCCCGAAGCAGAGCGCCCCGCGCGTCGGACAGGCATCCGCAGTGTGGGGAGCCCTGCAGGAGTTCCCCGCAGGGCTCCCCACGCTGTGGATAGCAGCCTGCCGCCCAGCGGGCGGGGCGCCCTGAATCAGAGCACCCCTCGCGCTGGGCAGACATTGGCCAGCCCCACAAGCTCAGGGGACAGCAGGGAGGCGCAGCGCCGCCATCCCGCTGTTCCTCGACCTGGTTCGGTTTCTCCGACCTGCTTTTTGGGGGGGAAATAAAGGAAAAAACTTTTTCCTTTATTTCCCCCCCAAAAAACTAGGTGCGTCCTATGGGATGGAGCGTCCTATGGGACGAAAAATACGGTATATTCTCTGCAGCCAAAGATGGAGAAGCTCTATACAGTCAGCAAAAACAAGACCTGGAGCTGACTGTGGCTCAGATCATCAGCTTCTTATAGCAAAATTCAAGCTTAAACTGAAGAAAGTAGGAAAAACCACTGGGCCGGTAAGATACAATCTAAGTCAAATCCCTTATGAATACACAGTGGAAGTGAGGAACAGGTTTAAGGATTTAGATTTGGTGGATAGAGTGCCTGAAGAACTATGGATGGAGGCTCGTAACATTATACAGGAGGCAGCAACTAAAACCATCCCAACGAAAAGGAAATGCAAGAAAGCAAAGTGGCTGTCCAACGAGGCCTTACAAATAGCGGAGGACAGAAGGCAAGCAAAATGCGAGGGAGATAGTGAAAGATACAGGAAATTGAATTCAGGTTTCCAAAAAATAGCAAGGAGAGACAAGAAGGCCTTCTTAAATGAGCAATGCAAAGAAATAGAGGAAAACAACAGAATGGGAAAAACCAGAGATCTGTTCAAGAAAATTGGAGATATGAAAGGAACATTTCATACAAAGATTACCATAATAAAAGACAAAAGTGGAAAGGACCTAACAGAAGCAGAAGACACCAAGAAGAGGTGGCAAGAATACACAGAGGAACTATACTAGAAAGAAATGGATGGCTCGTACACCCCAGGTAGTGTGGTTGCTGATCTTGAGCCAGACATCCTGGAGAGTGAAGTCAAATGGGCCTTAGAAAGCACTGCTAATAACAAGGCCAGTGGAAGTGATGATATTCCAGCTGAACTATTTAAAATTTTAAACGATGATGCTGTTAAGGTGCTACACTCAATATGCCAGCAAGTTTGGAAAACTCAGCAGTGGCCAGAGGATTGGAGAAGATCAGTCTACATCCCAATCCCAAAGAAGGGCAGTGCCAAAGAATGCTCCAACTACCGCACAATTGCACTCATTTCACATGCTAGCAAGGTTATGCTTAAAATTCTACAAGGCAGGCTTAAGCAGTATGTGGACTGAAAACTCCCAGAAGTGCAAGCTGGATTTAGAAGGGGCAGAGGAACCAGAGACCAAGTTGCAAACATGCGCTGGATTATGGAGAAAGCTAGAGAGTTCCAGAAAGACATCTACTTCTGCTTCATTGACTATGCAAAAGCCTTTGACTGTGTAGACCACAGCAAACTATGGCAAGTTCTTAAAGAAATGGGAGTGCCTGATCACCTCATCTGTCTCCTGAGAAATCTCTATGTGGGACAAGAAGCTATAGTTAGAACTGGATATGGAACAACTGATTGGTTCAAAATTGGGAAAGGAGTACGGCAAGGCTGTATATTGTCTCCCTGCTTATTTAACTTATATGCAGAATTCATCATGCGAAAGGCTGGGCTGGATGAATCCCTAGCCGGAATTAAGATTGCTGGAAGAAATATCAACAACCTCAGATATGCAGCTGACACAACCTTGATGGCAGAAAGTGAGGAGGAATTAAAGAACCTTTTAATGAGGGTGAAAGAGGAGAGCGCAAAATATGGTCTGAAGCTCAACATCAAAAAAACGAAGATCATGGCCACTGGTCCCATCACCTCCTGGCAAATAGAAGGGGAAGAAATGGAGGCAGTGAGAGATTTTACTTTCTTGGGCTCCATGATCATCGCAGATGGTGACAGTAGTCAAGAAATTAAAAGACGCCTGCTGCTTGGGAGAAAGGTGATGGCAAGCCTAGACAGTATCTTAAAAAGCAGAGACATCACCTTGCCAACAAAGGTCTGTATAGTTAAAGCCATGGTTTTCCCAGTAGTGATGTATGGAAGTGAGAGCTGGACCATAAAGAAGGCTGATCGCCAAAGAATTGATGCTTTTGAATTATGGTGCTGGAGGAGACTCTTGAGAGTCCCATGGACTGCAAGAAGATCAAACGTATCCATTCTTCAGGAAATCAGCCCTGAGTGCTCACTGGAAGGACATATCCTGAAGCTGAGACTCCAATACTTTGGCCACCTCATGAGAAGAGAAGACTCCCTGGAAAAGACCCTGATGTTGTGAAAGATTGAGGGCACAAGGAGAAGGGGACGACAGAGGACGAGATGGTTGGACAGTGTTCTCGAAGCTACGAACATGAGTTTGACCAAACTGCGGGAGGCAGTGGAAGACAGGAGTGCCTGGCGTGCTCTGGTCCATGGGGTCACAAAGAGTCGGACACGACTAAACGACTAAACTACAACAACAGCAAAGAATTAATAAGATTTCTAAATATTCCTCAAGTATTGCAAAAATAGAATCTATCTGCAAAGCATCCTTGGCTCATCCTTGGTGCACAATATATAGCAATGTACTGAAAACTGAAGTGGTTTGTTATTGCCCGCTGACCAACTGCTACCTCAATCATATATGGCTTTCTCAAGCACATTTGACCTTGCCTTCTCAAACTAAAGTTAATTAGATTTTTATTGGACATAATGCCCACATATTTTTGGTCCCTACCTAAGGATTCAAGTATATGTCAAGATGTGCATGTTGCTGAGCATTGTTCCTGATAACCCTGCATGCTTGTTTTCAATAGCTGAAGTGCCCTGATGTCACAATAACGCTGTTAACCCTTGCAAGTAAGTCAAGTTGCTTAGTAAAGCATTTGCTCTGATTTATTTTGGGGGAAAGCATTTACCCTTCACTTTCCATAAAACAAAAACTTGGTTTTTCATATTTGTTGCAGAAATGCACCAAATCCACTTTAATTGTGTAGTGTGAGTTTATGTGATTGAATCCCACCCGCAAAACAGCAATGGTCTGAAAAGTGCCTCAGTAGCCTGGCCTTGGGTTTAAAAGTTATAGAAACTCAGTGGGTGTGATAGAGGCCTAAAATGCATCAGCCTCTCTAAATGCTGCAGTCACAAACAGGTTTATTAAATTGTTACTAATGATATATAAAAAAATATTGATCAAGCAAATTATCCAAGAATGTACACATTCATTCTTAAAGCACATGCTTAACTGTTTGAGGCAGAGTTACACATTGGAAGCAGGTTAACTACATTTCAATAAATGTAACTTTCTGGAGTTTTGGCTACATGTTTGATTTGCCTGCACAAACTATCACTTTTTTAAAAAAGACTAAAATGGGAAAAAATAGAAGTGAAGACCTTGTCTCAATAAGTTTACCAACAAACCAGGCAAGAAACTTTTAGAATGAAAGTTTTAGGCACTTTCAAATAGCATATAACAGCTGTTAGCATCTGGAAACAAAAGTGTTAACTAAAACAAGCCTTGACTATGCTTAAATATTTAAACACAAATAGGGGTAATAATTAGTCTTTGATGCAACAGTGGTGTAGCATTACACTTGCTAGCACAGTTACAAAGCTAAGCAGAGTCTGGGATGGTTTCCAGATTGGATGGAGGACTACATGTTGAGGTGCCCGCATTGCAGGGGGTTGGACTAGATGACCCTCAGGGACCCGTCCAATTCTGTTCTTTATTTTTTTAAAGATGCATAAAGGGCTGTTAACTGAATAAACTATTCTTCTACCCTTTATTCATTGCCACTTTGAAATGGAACTGGAAGAGAAGGGAATGTAGCATCAGCATACCATTCATGGAGTTTCCCTTTTACTCACTGTGAAAGCAGCAATTTTCCTGCCATGTTTCAGGAGCAGCTCTTTATTACACACATGTCTATCAATACAAACTCTACATACCATGCTGTGCCTTGGATAAATTCCCATCAAAACATAAATTCTGTTAATGCTCTAAAGGTTTTTCAAAGCAGTGTCACATACATTCACCCTCTCTTTAATACATCTCACTGTGTTCAGTTTCACATGCTCAACAATTCACTGCAGGTCATTTGTAAAGATCAAAGGTAGAGGCACCATGCCAGCAAGCACTTTATTTTGCATTAAGTGAAAACTTGAAATCAGGAGTAATTTCAGTCATTCTGACACAAGGATATTATTTAGCAAGTTTTAAGTAGCCGGCTTCTATTGGAGCCCATCACTATGACAACATACAATGTATTTTTAGCACTGTTCTGTCCATACTACATGCACAATGAGCAAGACTTGTTGACTTAAAGCAACACACACCATGATCCAAGGACCAAGAGCTAATTAATGGTGCAGCAGTGTTTTGTTTTTTAAAAAAAATGCCTAGCCATGCTACCAAAGGAAGTTGTTTTTACCAGCTGATGTAATGTGTTGTTGTGTTTAAAGTGACCACAGCTCAAACAGTTGAATCCAGACTTAAGAACATAAGGAGAGCCTGCTGGATCAGACAAGTGGCCCAGCTAGTCCAGCATCCTGTTCTCACAGCAGCCAGCCAGATGCATGCAGAAAATCCACAAGCAGAATCCAAGCACAAGAACACTCTCTCCTCCTAAGGTTTCCAGCAACTGGAATTCAGATGCATTACTGCTTTTGACTATGGGGTAAATACTGTTTCACGTCACACCAATCTCTGAGCAGCATGAGATTCCAAGGGTCCAGGCACATACTCAGGGTTCGTGTTTCCTTTGGAAATGAGACACAGTGGAGACTGTGGTGCCTTTATGATACATGGTTCATTTACAAATATATACCAACTGTCCATTTGCTCAGCTTGCTGCATCTAACAGGTTGCCACTTTTTCTCTCTGGGCTCACATTACTACTATTGCAATCCTAAACTCAACTCTGCTTACTATCTCTCAGTTGAAGGAGCGCTAACACTCATTTGCTTTGTTAATCAACATTACCTTCTTTTTCTTCTGCTTGATGGCCCTTCTCCCAGGTGATTTCCCAAACTCGAAAAAAATGCTTTGGTCTGCATTTGCTAAATCCAGTGCCTGGCATTCAGGAATTAAAAAGGGGTCCAGGAATTAGAAGGGGGGTCCAGACACCTCATAAACATATAATACTACTTTCTCGAAGCCTGTGCATTACTGTGCATATAGTCATCATGACTAGTAACCTCTGATAGCCTTATAATCCATCAAACTGTCTAATCCCCTTTTAAAGTCATCTGAATTGGTTGCCATCACTACATTTTGTGATAGCAAATGAAATTGTTTAACTACACACTGTGTGAGGGTGCTGTTTCTTTTGTCTCTCCTGAACCTTCATTCAGTGTGGCTGGATGGCCCAGGGTTCTTTTATTATCAAGAAAGGGGGAAAGTCTTCTTCCCCAAAACTTGCACAGGAGGAAGACTGGGAGACAACTTCTCAGCTGATACTTAACCATGAAGGTTTGATTGTACCTTTTATATATATGCCATGTAATATTATTATGCTATTTACTGCATGTGTGCTATTCATGTACTCCCTAAATAATATTTCCTGTTCCCCATCCATCAGTGGAACAGTACTACTCACTCAGACTTATTTCACATCATTTTCCCCTTCTACCCATCAACACCTCAGCACTCTTTTCATACTAGCGGCTGGTCCAAGCATTAAAAATCAGGCAGAATGCTGGCAATTCTGCTTACTGGATAAAACTTAAATCATTTGGATCTTAAAGCTAGAAGGCATAGCAACATCTAATTTCAACATCCGCACAGAACAAATGCAGCTTGTCTGAAAGGACAGGAACAAAACAAATGCTTGGGGCGATCTTGTTTTAACTTAGAAGGCAATACCAGTGTGAAAATCCAGGAAGTGTATGTGTATATATTCCTATTTGTCGAAAAGGTGAAAACAAACAGACTGTTCTAGGGAAACATTTGAGGATGACAGGAAACTTAGGCCTACCAAGATACAAAAGAACATCACACATTTGCAAGTGACTCTTCACTATTGACATGTAGAAATGTCCAAGATGACTTCTTCTTTTTTTGTAGATTACCCCTTAATCACAACACTGCAATATTTCCATGCTGCTATAGTTATAGCTTCTAGTGAGAGCAGAGGTCAGCAGCTGCAGCCTGCTTCTCTAGTGATTTCAGTCAGCAACTCTATTAAACCAGCCGACATTATTGTAGAGCACATAATAATGGGATAAAATCCAGTTTCCCTCTCACCCACCACCTTTCTTTTAGGCGAAGCAACTTTGGAATCACAAGTCAATGTCACATCACATGTTGATTCAACAACTACTGCTAATAGAAATTTGGTGCTTAATTCTCTGCTATTAGGCTAGCTGATAAGTGAAGTTTGTGCACTTCAACTGGGACCATAATGTGTGAAATGTGCCAGTCTTTAAGAACCACTCCTGAAAAGGGTGGCATCAGCAAGGTTTTGGAATACTATTAGAACTGGACTTGTGTGTAGTAATTCGTTTCTATGGTTTTAACACAAATACTGTGAAATGAAAATAAGTGATTATAAGCAACTCAGCACTTACTCCAGACATATGTGATGGTCTAGTGCAGTGGTTCCCAATTAGCCAAGTACTACTTTTGAAAATTTTGATACCTTTATGGTAGTTTTTGTTATGCAAATAGTGCCATGGACCCCCTGGGTGGGTTAAACACAGATGGCCTGGGGTCTGTGGAACACCAATTGGGAACCACTGGTCTAGTGGTGAACTATGGAAATGAAACGTTACATGGATGTCATCGTATCTGTACACTACGAGCCAAGGCGAGTAAGAGGATAAGAAATTTCACTATCACCTATAATAGCTCCAGTTACAGATAGGTAGCCGTGTTGGTCTGCCATAGTCAAAACAAAAAAAAAAAATTCCTTCCAGTAGCACCTTAAAGACCAACTAAGTTAGTTCTTGGTATGAGCTTTCGTGTGCATGCACACTTCTTCAGATACACTGAAACAGAAGTTATAGAAGGATCTGGCAACTTCTGTTTCAGTGTATCTGAAGAAGTGTGCATGCACACGAAAGCTCATACCAAGAACTAACTTAGTTGGTCTTTAAGGTGCTACTGGAAGGAATTTTTTTTTTGTTTTGACCTATAATAGCCTACACACAAGCACAGAAACACACACCAAGTAAATATTCATAGTAATTGCATTTAGTTATTAGGGACTGGATTTTTGCAGAACAAATATCCACCTTAGCAAAAATATAACTAAAACCAGAGCTCAATAGTTTGCGAGAAATTAAAAAGAGAGCAATGACAAACATACTGTATTTTAAATACCTTTGCTCTGGAAGCAGATGAGTGGACAGGTAAGTGGAAACCTCAGAGCATTTTGTACTGCTTTACTGCTCCAGTGAATGCCAGAGTAGGTAAGCAGAGGGCCAGTATCAGTAAGAAATAGCACTAGGCACAATGCAGATGATGGTTACCAGCACTTTTGCTAGTAGTAATTGAGTTCCCTATTCCATCATAACATTTTGCAAAGATTCATTAACACATCAACCGTCAGAAATGCACTCTAGCAAAATGGAGAGGAAACTGACAGGAGAGAAGAAATAAGAGAGCAATAATAAAAGATATTGTTGTTGTGGCCTCAGGCATATTTTGGGGTTTGGTTGTCAAGCTCAATTTATTTCACTGTTTTACTTTTAATAGCTCACTTAGTTTAACTTCCAGCTAAAACACACAAAATACTTTGGGTGGTAGTTTCCTAGCTGAGGCCTTACTCTATATGGCATTATAAGTTGGGGAGGGACCCCCCTAAACCCTAGAAATGAATAAATGGTGGTGGCAGGGCTTTTTTTCAGCTGGAACCTGCAGGAACTCAGCTCTGGCACCTGTCAGATGGGCACCTTTGCCATTCTAAGAGAATGAAGGAGGCATTCATGGTGAGTTCTGGCACCTCTTTCCTAGAAAAATAGCACTGAATGGTGGATTTTGATTATTTGGGATGTGAAGAGAGAAACAGAGGAATTCCTGGGCTACCCTGGCCAAGGAAAACAACCTGGCCAAGCTAGGGCAATGAAGAAACCACACAGGGCCACTGAGTGCCATTGGCAATGCAAGAGAACTATCCTCCCCACTCCCACAACAGAGATTGGGGGTTTGGAAGGTTCCCAGGGCAACTGGGTGTGAGGTAACAGGAAGGGAATGTCTTTAACAAGGTGAGCTGGGAAGAAGAGAGAACAAAAGGAGAGATCCACCTTGGGCAGGCTGGCTGAAGGCAGGCTTGGGAAAAGGCCTTGGACACAAGTGCTGCACTGCTGTGTGGAACAAGGCCCTCTTGAGATGACCATGCTGTAAGATCTGGACTCCCTCCCTCCAACCTTAGCTGTAAATATGTGAATAAACTGTATTTCTTAAAGCTATGACAGCCTCCACTGCATTTTCAATTCTCCAAAGGAGCACAGACCCTGGTTCAGGGCCAAGATCACCGGAATCCCGTGCACGGCAGGGATTGGGGGGGGGGCTAGTAACAATATATTGCTGGTAGAGGAGAAACTTAGTAGTAGTAGTAATTGCTACTGGGTGGCTTCCAACGGAATATATAAAGAAAGCAACAACACATCAGACTTTAAAAGCTTCCCAATACAGGGCTGCCTTCAGATGTCTACAGGAGGTTGCGTAATTGTTTGTCTCTTTGACATCTGATGGGAGGGCATTCCACAGGGCAGGTGCCACTACTGAGAAGGCCCTCTGCTTCAGTTTGCCTTTGAATTCTACAAGGGTGAGAGCAATGACTTCGTATTTATGTTCCTTCCAGCTATTGTGTACATTTTACTGTTTTATCTTGCAGGCTACCCAAAATCTAGCTTCTATAAAACAGTAAGGCAAACTTGTGTGAAACGCTTCACTTGAAAAATGTAAGCTGCTGTGATTCTTGCTCATTTGTGAGCCAAAATTACTAATGCCAGATACACAAAGGTTAGAAAACATCCCCAAACTTTATTCTCTATAGAGAGAGCTAACATGTCCCATGCAGAGGAGTCTGAATCCAGACAAATACATAATCAAATCAACAGGTAAAACTGAAGGAAAGAGGGATAGTGATGCTTGTGTTGATTTCTGGGCTCAAGATCACTCATCGTTCGCTAGATAAGGGAAAACTCTTGCTTGGATTTCAAACAGAGCAATTTTGACATATGAAAAAGAGCAGGAAAATTGTCTGCATTAGTAGCAGAGAGAAAATTATATTTCCTAGGTAGAATTTCATTCTAAAAAATGGCGATACCATCCTGTATATAGCATGATTAGAAAGGTAATTAAGGAAGCAATTGCTTGCTGTGCTTCAAATCTGGCTGCAAGTGGTAGTATTGCAGAATTAGAGACTAGATGTGGGGAAGAATGCAAACGAAGATACAGCACGACAAAGCAACTGTTTCTTATTCCTTTGTTCTTGAAATTGCAGAGATTACTATCTGCTTGTAGAAGCTGGTAATTACAGGCAACAAAACTTGAAAAAGAATAAAATTATAAAAGGAAATGCATTATTAAAACCAAAGTGAAATAATTCTGTTATCAAACGATATGGGTAAGAGTGGCAACCTCTCAGCAAAGAACCCTCTTCAACTATTTCAACATAGGTTTGTACCACAAGGCCAATTTGGCCATTGGGATGCCCACAATTGGTAGAGCAAACCAAGTTTCCACTGTTTGCATCAATGAATTTTGTTTGCACTAAAGTGTATGCAAGCAGCATACAAATACATTGGATCTAGCCCTTCACATCCACAAGGCCTCCGCAGACATCGTTAAGATCATGGATAATACCCCCAGGATAGTTGTAAAAAATATATATGATACTTTGCTTGTGCAAAATCACTATCACAGTTCTGCTCTGGTGAACAGAGTTTTACTATCACATGAATGCAGCAGCAGCAAGCTTATTGAATGATAACTTGAAGTTACCATCTTAACTGGCCATACCCTCCAGCTGCAGGTATTTTATAGGTATCATTACAGCATATTTATCCTACTATTCCTCCAGGTAATTCAGGATGATGCACATGGTTCTACTGCATCTTCACAACAGCCATGGTTCCTTGCAAGTGAACTGACTCTCTCAAAAAGGAGATTTTATAGCCTGCATCTTTGTTAACCCAAAGACTGCACAAGCCTTTTTCATAAGGAGACAAAGTTCTTTCCTTTTTAAAGTCACTTGTAGCTTTTTCTTCTTCTTTGTTTTACTACCAATAGATGGAGATTTGTTTGTTGTAACTTCTGAAAACTCTGTGAGTAAAACATCCACTTATTTGAAAAGCTAAGTGTCTGTGATTTAGTCTAGCCTAAGTATTTTCATGAGGAATGGTTTGTTTAAAAGTGGATGAGGATGGATGTAAATATAACCAACTTTATGCATGGAACAATCGCCTTTGTGCTAACTCTGCTATGAGATAGTAAGAATCTATTTTCCAAAGCTCTCCCTCCAACCTTAAGGTGCCAACACATGTTCCTTGTGTAAATCTGTGTAATCATTTACATATGTAGAACAAGGATGTGTGTTGAGAGGGGAATGAAGCATGGGGAAAGCAACTCACCATTTCCTCTCACTTAGACATGTGACATACTGTCAACATGTTGCCAGAATTCTCTCTCTTTGACAAACTTAAGAGCAGAGACGATATAAGCGAACCCCACACAAGGAACACAAACAACACACTTAATCTACTTCATAGATTTCATTTGCTTCCTGAAAGGCTCTCATCTGTTATATGCATGCACATCTTAACTTAAGTGAGCAGCCCTTCCACAGCAGCAGTGTTATGTGGCCTTTTCTGTACAAGCCCTTCAGCCAATACAAACCCCAGCCATAAAAGATTGATGCTATTGTAATGTAGCCCCTCTATCCATACACAAAACATCTGCTGTTATTTAAAATGACAGGTTTCTTCAAAACACAGGGGTATGGTTGTGCATTTGGAGCAAGAGTTTCCCTTAGGAATCACTGAAGTGTGATAGCTACTGCAGATAAAAGAATTCCTGCCCCAGTCCCTAGGAAACTTCTGTGCCACCCTTTGGGGATACAAATACTGTGGCATTTTCTCTGCCTCTGAATTTACTCACAATACTGTGCTCCTCTTATTTTATAGCGACTCAATAGTGACACTAATAATTTTCCATGCAATTTAACTAATCCATTCAGACCGGGAAAGCTGTAAAGATCAGTACAGTGGTACCTCGGGTTAAGAACTTAATTCATGCTGGACGTCCGTTCTTAACCTCAAGCACCACTTTAGCTAATGGGGCTTCCCGCTGCTGCCGCACCGCCGCTGCACGATTTCTGTTCTCATCCTGAAGCAAAGTTCTTAACCCGAGGTACTATTTCTGGGTTAGTGGAGTCTGTAACCTGAAGCGTCTGTAACCTGAAGCGTCTGCAACCCAAGGTACCACTGTACTGCCAATGAGTCTCTGCCACCCCACCCCACGCTTTTTCTGCTGCTGCTGTTCTATTGTTTACACACACACATACAAAACAAAAAAAATTTTTTCCTGCCAGTAGCACCTTAAAGACCAACTAAGTTAGTTCTTGGTATGCACACGAAAGCTCATACCAAGAACTAACTTAGTTGGTCTTTAAGGTGCTACTGGCAGGAAAAAAATTTTTTTGTTTTGACTATGGCAGACCAACACGGCTACCTATCTGTAACACACACATACAGACACACACAAAAACAACCATGTGTAATACTTAAAGCTATGTAACAGGTAGCTGCTACATTTCTTTCAATTTTCTCCAGGAAATTGATACATATTTTGTCATAAGGACTAGGAGCAGAATGATTGCATTTATGCTTACTGCTTTCAGGAAGAGAAACTGCATTACCATCCTCAACTAGGTTGAGATTTCTTAAAAACTATTGTTTCATAAGACAAGATGAGAAAGGTTGCCTGACAGTTCAAAGCAAGAGGAAAGGAAGTGATGAGAACATGTTTTTAATCACTTAGAAGCCTGAGATTCTGTTACGTGGGTTCTGGGGCCACCTAGGGGAATGCCAGGAAGGCATAAAACACTGTTTAATATGGTTGCATCAGCATTAACCAAGCATTCTCCTTCAAATCAATATATGAAAAGGCGCAACATCCCCAATCCTTTTAAAGGTCATCTTTATTGATTTGGATTGTTAATTTATTAGGATTTTCAGACTACCCAGGCAAATTACCCAGAGAAGGTACAAAAATTATCTGCACAGACTACTCACAAGTTTTCTAGTGGAATGAATGGCCTGAAGAGAGCAACCATCTGGTGGGAATTTTTAGGGTCAAATGGGATATTTCACATCCTCAATCTCTAGGGATCATATGGGTGAAACTGTCTCATGTGCTCTTCCTACATCTTTGTCTCCACACTGACTTCGTATGAAACCTTATACCCAGGTAACTACATTTACTGACCCAGCTGTGTTTCCAAGACAAGCAGCCAGGAGCTGCTCTAGAATAGCCAGTTCTGATATGCAGTATATTTCTTTGCCCATCGCTTCAGCTTCAGTCAATGATGCCAAAGTTCTCTGGGTCCCTTGTCCAAGCTGTATATTTGAGCAGAATGTGTCCTTGTTCAGGATATTCCACAGTGCTGTTATAGGTTTCGGGGGCAGGGACCCCCTAATCCCTAAAAATTAATAAATGGTATGATTCTGATTATTTGGGATATGAAGGGAGTACAACCTGCTGAGGAGTTCCTGGGCTATCCTATGCAAAATGACTTGGCCAAGCTAAGGCAATGAAGAAACAATACAGGGCCTCTGAGGGCCATTGGCTATGCAAAAGAACTGTCCTTCCCCCTCACCTTGAGGTGTGAACAGACACTGGAGATTTCGAAGGTTGCCAGGGTAACTAGGCATGATTTCACAGGAAGAGTTTAGGGCCTTTGGCAGGAGGCTTAGACTAGATGAAAAAGGCCAGAGCGATCTTGGCTGGCTGGCTGGCTGAAGGCAGAGTTGAAGAGATCCTTTGGGCTTGTGCTTCACTGCGGGATGTGTGGGGGAGCCCCACTTAAGGTGACCAGGTTGTAAGATCTGTACTCCCTCTGTACTTACATCTGTACTAAAGGTGTAAATATGTGTCAATTAAACCATATTTCTAAAAGTACGATGGTCTGTGCTGCGTCTTGATTCTCTCTGGAACACATAGCCTGGAACCCCCTGGAATCTTGCCATGTTTGGCAGAGATTGGGTGGGTGTGGTGTCTAACTTTTGTAACAGTTCTTTTCCAGGATTCTGTGCCACTTCCAGCCTGCATGGCATGAGGGCTTTTCTTTATTCGTTTGTTTGCTTCAGAGTCTGGTGGATGTTCTCTTCTGCATTATTTTCTTGCTGGTAGAGGTGAAATACCTGTGAACCTACTTGGACTCTGAAATCATCATCTGATGCCCTTCTTCGTGTACCTCCTCCTTGAGAGGTCAAGAGGGTGGCATCATGAGCACAGGCATTTTCTGCATGTCTCCTATTTGTGGCAGTTCGAAAGCACGCAGTACAAGTAGATAAATAGGTACCGCTCCGGCGGGAAGGTAAACGGTGTTTCTGTGCGCTGCTCTGGTTCGCCAGAAATGGCTTAGTCATGCTGGCCACATGACCCGGAAGCTGTACGCCGGCTCCCTCGGCCAATAAAGTGAGATGAGCGCCTCAACCCCAGAGTCAGTCAGGACTGGACCTAACGGTCAGGGGTCCCTTTACCTTTACCCCAGGGATGCTCACCCAGCATCTTCATTATCCACCTTTAGGTGCGAGGCAAAAACATTCCTCTGCAACTAGGCCTTTGGCTGATTAACATCCTGCATCCTTTTAAATGTTTTTGTGGGAGGGGTTTTTGTTTTGTTTTTGTTCTTGCCTTTATTATGTATTTTGTGTTTTTATCTAGTATTTTTATGCTGTGAACCACCATGAGATCATCAGATAAAGGATGGTATACAAATTAAACAAGCAAACAAACAACTAATGCTGTGCTGCCTCTAGCTAGACACCAAAAGGGGAAAGATTTCATTGCTTGCTTAGTAAGTATCTCCATCATAAAAGGAAGAAACAAATGCCAAGAGTTTGAGACAAACAAGGCCAGATCCATAAACAAGGCCTTCACATAGTCAGGATTGCTGCACTAAATTAAAAAAAGAACTATCCTACGCAGCACTGTGTTCTACCAGAACACAACCAGGAAGAACCAGGAAGAACACAAACAGGCAGCCCTCCCCTGTTATTTGTCCCCAAAATCATGTATTCAGAGGTACACTGCCTGTGAACATGGAAGTTTTATGTTAATTATCAAAGCTAACACAGCAAGCTTCGTGCCGCTCTCTTCCCAGAAATCCCCATTCTTAAATCCCATTCGTTACAGCTACAGTATCTCATCTTCACTCTTTGTTCTCCTCCAATAGTGCCAGCATTGCCAAACACACAACCAGACCATTACTCTTTCCATCCCTCCTTCAGTTCCTTCAGTCTCTCTCAGTATCTTATTTTATTAGATTTATATACCGTATTTTTCGCTCTATAGGACGCACCCAACCATAGGACGCACCTTGTTTTAGAGGGGGAGAACAAGGGAAAAAAATTATCCCCCTCTCTGCTCAGCGCCCCTTCAGCGAAGCGGCATAAGAAACGGAGCCCCTTCCATTTCTCCTGCCGCTTCGCTGAAGGGGTGCTGTGCAGAGAGGGGGAGAAAATTTTTCTTGTGCATTCAAGGTGCATTCACCCGAAGCCTCCAGAGCGCAGCAGGAGTTCCTTGGAAGCCTGGAGAGCGAGAGGGGTCGCTGCGCACTGACCCCTCTCGCTCTCCAGGCTTCAGTGAAGGCAACCCGAAGCCTCAGGAGCACGGCGGGAGTTCCCGCTGGGCTCCGGAGGCCTGGGGTTCCTTTTCACCTGCTCTTTGGGACTGGCAGGGGAGGGGGAGTGCTGCTCTAAGACCGTCAGCCTCAAAGACCAGGTCAGGGAGCAGCGCAAAGGCTGCGCGCCGCCTTCCTGCTGCCCCCCAAGCTTGTGGGGCTGGCGGTGGGGGGAAGCGCTGCTTTCCCCACTGCCAGCCTCAAAGACCAGGTCAGGGAGCAGCGCAAAGGCTGTGCGCCACCTTCCCGCTGCCCCCCAAGCTTGTGGGGCTGGCAGTGGGGGGAAGCGCTGCTTTGCCCCACCGCCAGCCTCAAAGATCCCTGAAGCCTTCGGAGCGCAGCCCAAAGGAAAAATATGAAGAACAGAAGTTTTGACAAATGGACTATCAAAAACGCGTGAGGCAAACGGTGGAAGTCTTTTAAAAATATTTTAATTAAGACAGATAAGGATATGATGAAAATACATAACTGAATATAAATATAGATTGGAAATGGCTTTGTATAGTGAATACTTATCTACTTTTAAAATTCTCATTCTTGATCTTATTCTTTATCTTCCTTTCTTTAACTTCTTCTTCTTCTTGTTCTTTTCTTTTATATTTTACCTTTCATTTCTTGTCTTTATTGTGAATATTGTTTTGTAGAGGTGTAAATAATTGTAAATATCAGAAGAGGTAAAATGTTTTCTAATTTTTTATTGGTTACATGTGTTTTCCTTTTTTTTGTATATTTGTATTTTTTTCTAATTTGTACTCAATAACATTAATAATAAATAAATAAATAAATAAATAAATAAAGCTCATCACGTGTCCATCTCCTCGTCCCACTTGGCGGCGTCAGGCAACTTCACATTTTGTCACATAAAATCAAGGAACATGGAGGCCTGCAGTAACTGGCCCAGCCTCTGGAAGTGCCGTGTATGGTAGGAGAGACTCCACAGCTGCTTGGATCCCTTCGTATTGCAAGAGGCTCTCTGGCGTCTCATGCTTGAGGAAGGTTTCCACCACTGCCTGAGCCTCGAGGTAGTTCCGCCAGTTTGTGTTCCACGTGATGGAAAACTTCAACACAGCCTCTGGAAGAAGGGGTTTGGGGAAGACACGTCAGGAAGGAGTGCAAGTTGCAGGCAGCGTGGCCACCTTGAACCAACACACCTCTCTTGCGAAGTGTGGCCAGGTCTGGGCACACATCTGACCTGCGCCTTTCTTCAAGGCAGGGAAGCAGATCCAACACCCCTCCCCACCTAGTAGAAACAATTAATGATGGGAGGGGTGACTGGGTTTATTCCAGATTACATGGCTTGCAGGAATGGGTTTTATAATATTTATAAAAGTACAACAACAACAATATGCATTATCTTTGCTCTAGTATTACAGAGCTGATGGAGCTAATTTGAGGCTGTGTACACACCATACATTAAAAGCATTATCGCTTCTCCCCTGTAAGAATCCTGGGAACTGTTGTAGCACCCTTTACAAACTGCAATTCCCAGGATTCTTTGGGAGAAATGTGCTTTTAATGCCTGTTTTTCCTGCAGCAGGCATGCTCAGCTACCCCTCTGGAAGCTCAATCCCACAGAAAGCTGTGACGGCCACCAACTTGGATGGTTTTATGCAGGAAAGGCTATCAATGGCCACTAAGCACGATGGCTATGCTCTACCTCCACAGTCAGTGGCAGTAACCTTTGTGAATAGTAGTTGCTGGAAGATGCAGGAAGGGAATACAGAATGCTCTTGTTTCCACAGGCCTCTGGTTGGCCACTGTGAGAACAGGATGCTGGACTAGACAGGCCAATCCAGCAGGCACTTCTTATGTCCTTACGTGGTTCAAGGGTAGAGATTGTGAGAAGGCATCTTCCAAAGCAATCCCACCCCACAAATAGCTTTGGAGCCTTCTTGCCTCTAGCCTAGCCCTCACCCCTTTTCCTGTTCCCGCTGGAGTCTTCTTTTGCTTGCCACGCCTGCAGGCTCTCTTCCAGCCAACGGTGCCAATGACAGATCTTAAAAACTTGGGGTCGGTGAGATTCGGCAATCGCAGCACCTTGCGCCTGCTGGACCTCCTGAACGGAGCGGGTTGTGTCTTGCTCCTCGTGAAGTAGGGTGAAATGTGAGGAGTGTTGCAAGCCGGTGTAGAGGCAGAAGGTCTGGCCGAGATGGTAGAGCACGGCTTCTCTGTCAGGGGCTTCTTCCTAACCCAGTGGAACACCAGTATCATACGCCTCTTAGATGGGTTGGACATGCTGAAGAAGGTGCTGGAGGCCCAAAGACCAGGGTGACTTCAAAGCGGAGGATGCAGCAGGCAGTTCCCTATCAATGGTGCTAAATCCAAGCAAATGTTAGCTCCAGTCCTGTTAAATCGATCCAGCAATTATGAATGTTAAATAAGGGATTAATTCCTCAGGCAGTATGAAAAGACTTTCTGTGGCTTTTGAGTAGATGGGAGCCCCCAACTACTGCCACTGTTGACAGCCTGTTGCCCCTTCACTCTGCTTGAATGGGTTATGTCACAATGGTTCCTTCATCAGGTGTTTGTGAGCATGAAAATGCTGTTGGGAGTTTCAGCAATGAAGGCTCAGGCATAACATACTGTTTGAAAGTCTGAACATTTCCTCTTTTTTTAACAAAATTTATATACCACTTTTATAATTTATATACAAATTATTAGGAAAGTAAGTTAAAAATATACTGTAGTTTATTCACTTATAGGCTAGTTTACACACTTTATTCCTTCTTATGCTTCTATCCCACCTTTCCTCCACTGAGCATACACACTTCAGCCTCCACCTTCTCCATTTTATCCTGACAGCAATATTGTGAGCTAGGGCCATAGCTCAGTGGTAGAACAACTGCTTAGCATGCAGAAGGCATCAGGTTCAGTCCCCAGCATCTCCTGGTGGGACAGGGAGCGCTCCCTCTGCGCTTCGGAGGCTTCGCGTTGCTATCGCTGAAGCCAAGGAGCCTGTATTCGCTCCATAGGACGAACACACATTTCCCCTTAATTTTTGGAGGGGAAAAAGTGTGTCCTATAGAGTGAAAAATACGGTACTACCCTTCATCACAAGATCTCAAGGCACTTCACAAGATAAAAATATAAAGTAAAAGCATAAATAAATAGTTAAAACAAAAACAACACAATGACACACGCACCGCAAAAACATTTAAAAGGCTGTAGAATGTTAATCAGCCAACGCCAGGTTAAAGAGGCACCTCAAGATATATAATGAAGACGCCAGACAAATCTCCCTTACACCAGAATGAAACAGATTAAAAAACCTCAAAGCTATCCAAATTCAAAGCTCATGTTCTTGGATTATGGACTCTAGAATATTCTTTAAGGACTTCCTGACTTTCCACAGAAGACTGTAGGGCAATGAATAGGCAGGTTTAGTCCTAACAATTAGGGAAACAGACCTGCAAGTATTCAGTGTATTCAGAAGTCAACATGAACTGCCTGTAGTTTTTTTCAGCATGCACTGAGGTGAAATTTGTAGCATTAATCTCTGGCTATCTCTGGACTGTTATCCTCCCTAATTATCCACTGCCTTTGTGCAGCTAGTTTCCAGTTAGAAATGAAACGTTCTCTCTTCATCAACTACAAATTCTGGAGTCTGAATCAGAATATGTTGATTCAAGACACTGAGGGATAGCATGAGATTCTTAATCTCAGGACCGTGGGTTCAAGCCTCACACTGGAGAAAAGATTCCTGCATTGCAGGGGTGTTGGACTAGATGACTCTCATGGTCACTTCCAACTCTACAGTTCTATGATTCCATGAAGTACTGAAGCCAACGGTGGGGAACATCAAATTGCAATGGGCTTCACTTGAAAAAAGAAAGGTACAATTTACAGGGAGCATGGAAATACTAACTCTCAGTTAGTACCCTTGCCTTGCAAGGGTAAAATAATTTAAAATGCAGAATGAACATTCCATTCACAGCAGGTATCTAAAAGTCTTTTTTTTTTAAAGCAGTAATGAGAAGACATGATCAGTACTTTTGAGGTCACCATCTCTGACTGTGGATACAGAGGACTTAATCTTTAGCCTACCATATCTTTAAAAAATATTTTCAGCTAGCAGCTACAGAGGACATTCTCAGTTGCTTCTGGAAGAAGACATAATAATGAGTAGAGGAAGGAGAACTCATGGTAATGAGTTCTTCTTCCTGCGCAGATTACCTCAGCATGAAGCCAAGGATAAAAGAAAAAGTGGTGCTGAAGGCTACAGTTATTTCTCAATCAGCGAATTTGCAAAATCTTATGACTTTCCCGCATCTTTCCAAAAGCCGAAGGACAATTATGAATATCTGAGGTATATATCTTTAAAAGCAACCTGCAGTGTTACCCCAAAGAAGCCCTTTCTCTCAGCAGTTTGAACCCCAATGCTACAAATGGGCATCATGGTACCCTCCAAATGTTGTGGCTCAGGTTTATGAGAATTGTAGTCCACAGCACCTGGAGGGCACCACTTTGCCTACCTCTGTTGTCCTGTACTGTTGAAATAAAAAACAAAATCCAAATTAATTTAATTTTTAAAAGACAAATAGCTTTTCCTGCTCTCACCTGAATTCCCCGCTGCATCTCTAATAGTGTGAGCCAGGGCTTTTGCCAACTTAGGCAAGGCAAGAGAGACAGAATTCTTCTTTCCTTTAGTTAAATTAAATACTACTGGCTTCAAAGAAACCTTTGGAAGATGTGAACACACAAAAAAGTCTGTCACTCGCTCACTCCATTTCCCTTTACCTAATACAGCTGTTTTACCCAGGAACTTTTACTGAGACACAACATTCCTAACCGCATCCCTAATCTTAAAACTTTCTGCCTTATACTACTGATGAACAGTCTCAAAATTACACTATGAATTACAGTTACAAATAAGCAGTGATTGTTAAAGGATTATTTTGTTGCCTTCTGTAAATGAAAATGCATTTTCCAGCTTCAGACACAACAGCATACCAAGACTACTTATAAAATCAGACTTATGCAATAGTATAGTTCTGAATAACTTGACGGTTTTGACTTTTGATATCTTGGCGTATCTTCCTGGATATTTAATCAGGAAAAAATCAAGTACTGAGTAGATTCAACAAAAACATATCTTCCATTCCTGCATTGCAGGGGGTTAGACTAGATGACCTTTGGGTTCCTTCCAATTCTACAATTCTATGGTTCTATGATCCTATTCATATCAGAGTTGAGACTTGATAAATATTAAATAGGCATTGTCATAGCAAATTATGTAAGCAAAAACTCAATTTCTTCCTTTTTAACACATCATATGTAGATAGAATCAGGTAACATTTAAGATACGCAGATACTGACTATATCACAAATCTATGTGCATTCAAATCCACAAAATAAACAGATAGTTTCTGTAACTACTAGAACTTCATATTGACTTGTCTTACATGGCTATTGTAAAGATTGCTGTGGACCCTGAAGAAGAACAGATTTAACATTTAAGCCCTGGCATAATGCAGAGGGTCTTATTTTCAATCAGGGCTGACAAGGTGAGGCAACTGCCTCAGGCGGCAGGATTCACAGGGGCCTTTAATGAATGTACTGCCCACTGCTGCTGCCATGGTGCCAGCAGCAGCTGTTTCGCGCTCCTTGGAGGCTGGATCTGGTCCCCCATGCCACATCTACAGTGGTCTCTTGGTGACTAGGAGGCACTGCTGGTCTCCTCCACCCTTGCCCCCAATGTAGATCTTTGTCCCCCCCTTGCCCCCAATGTAGATCTTCACTTACCCCTTCTTGGCTGGCAGCAGGAAGACGCCATTTTGTGGTTTCCCTCAGGTGACAAAATCTCTTGGGCCAGTCCTGCTTTGGACACATGGTACACAACAGTTTGGTCAATTGCAATAACAAAATAATTAACTAATCAAATGAAAGTTACTCAAGGAAAGTCAGCTCACTTTTCCTTTTACATTATGGTTACCAGATTTTTTTCAATGAATCCAGGGACACTTTTTTTTTTTTTTTTTGGAAGCTGAGTAGCAACAGGGAGTCAGTAGTGGGGATAGTGAGGCAAAAGCACACATGCATGTTGTATAAAGGTGCAAAGCCCTTCTTTCCCACCCTGTGAAACATAAATGCAGTTTTTTAAAAACTGGCCAACAGAGCGCTGCCCGCCCGTGACTCCCGAGCCTTCCCTGATCTCCTGCCCCCTTCCTCCTTTGTTTTGACTGATCAGGGGAGGCTCAGGAGTCACAGGCCGGCGGCTGTTGCCCAGTTTTTTTTAAAAAACTCCACACATTTATGTTTCACAGGGTGCAAAAAAAGGGCTTTGCACCTTGCCTGGCAGAGAAACCATGCGCCTTGCACCCCTCCTGGGCAACACCCGCCCGCCCGCCCGCCTGTGACTCCCAAGCCTCCCCCAATCTGTCAAAACAAAGGGGGAAGGAGATCTGTACTGCCGGACATCGCTGGTTCCCCTTTGGCAGTGGCAGAGGCAGCGAGCAGCTCCTGAAGCCAGCCAGAGCCAACTGCGCTACCAGGCTGGCTCCGGGCTGCTGAGGCTGCCACTGCCACGTTTCCTGGGGACATATTTGCAAATCTTGGGACACTCCCGGGATGGAATTTGTCTGGGTACAGATTTGCAAATCCGGGGACTGTCCCTGGGAACCGGGAACGTATTTTACAGCACTTGGTAACCGTTTCTAGACTAGGTGAAAACAGAAGACCACAAAAGATCACCACCACACTCTCATTTAAGCTTGTAGAATGGTTTCTTGAATTAAGCCAATACAGACATATGGAACATTCATAACTTTTATTCTTGTAGCATGTTGTGTCGACTAATATGTTGTAATGTTCTTTGTTGGTTGTATAATTCTGTTGACCTAAAAAGGAATAAAAACATGTATATAAAAAAACATAAGTCCTGGCTGGATCAGGCCCTTGGCCCATCTAGTCCAGCATTCGGTTCACAGTGGCTGCCAAGGTGCCTATGGGAAACCCACAAGCAGAACCTGAATGCAATAGTCAGCACTTTTCCTGCTTGTGATTACTAGTCATCGGTATTCTGAGGCATATTGTCTCCATCAGTGGAGGCAGCCATTGTGGCTAGTAGCCTTATCCTCCATGAATTTTTCTAATCCCCTTGTCAAATCCATCACTACATCTTGTGGTAGTGAATTTCAAAGTTGAATTTCAATGTGTTGTGGAAAGTACTTTGCTTTGTCTGCCCTAACTCTTATCTGTCTACCTGATTATTAGAAATATGTATCTACAAACACACACATATGATTACCGCATTCACCCTTGGCCAAACCTCCATTTTTCTCATGTTGGTTGGGTGTTGCCATTTAACACTCTTACACAGCTCCTCAGCTTACCCAAGTGAAGGGTTGTTACTTCATCCTGGCCATCAAATGATCAGTCTGATGATCATGGACTTACATTGGGGTGCTGGGCTTGGTGGAGAGGTTTAAATCTGCCCAACCTGGTGCAATATATTTGCCACCAAGATCTGTGGGGTCTTATCTTATGGGGTGCATAAAAAAAAATCCTGGGAGTGGGGCATCAGACCTGTGCCAGGGGTTATTCATTCCTACATTATATAAATACTAATAATAATAATAATCAACAACGTTATCACTAATCGTTGTAAGAAAGAACTCTACAACTAGGTCACATTTCAGCAACTTGCACTATGTCTAGATGAGATATATGACAGTGAAATAAACCCACACACTGTTTAAAATCCGTATCCCTCTGGAAGGGGGTTGTCATGCTGTGGATGCACGACCAAACTGTCGCGGCGCTACGGCCGTCTGAAGAGATAACTACACGGCAGGGAATGAAGACGACAAAATCTCTCAACCTGGCCTACCTCGCAGGGCAGTTGTGAGGACAGACGTAGAGGGGGAATACGCCTTCGCACGCCGCCTTGGCCGATTAAAGCGAAGCGAAGCTGCTAAATAAAACTCTTCCCTGCAGGCGCTGCTCGCTATTTCCTCCGAGGCGAAGCGGCAGGGGAAAGAGACCCCCCGCTCCCCCCGCTTCCGGCGCCATGATTTCCATCTCATGAGGCGACCCCGTGTAGGAAAGGAGGGAGGCGAGCATCGTATGAATAAACTGCGCTCTTCGCAGCCTGGGGAACGGCGGAGCCGAGCATTGCCGCGGCGGGAGGTGAGGGTGGTGCGCGGAAAGCAGGATAGGGGGCGGCAGAGAGGCCGCGGCTTCGGCCGGCCTCCAACCTTAGCGGGCGAGGGGGGGAGCGCGTGAAGGTACAGCAATAGACGCCATCATTGGGGACGGGGGGTGGGGAGAGCTTCAGCGCCCTCGGTCGGAGGAGGGTGAGCTGTCTCGCGGAACTCCCTGCCTCAGGATTTCGGCCTGGTTCGGAGGGGTGGGGATAGCCAGTGATCGCACCGGGGGCAAGAAGTACATCAGCAAGCAGTACATCTGCTAGGTAAGCGGGAAGCTAGACTCCCTCGGGAGGTTTCAAAACAGAGATTGGGTGACCCTCTGCTGCGATTCCTGCATCGCAGGGGGTTGGGCTAGATCAGGGGCGTAGCAACGGAGGTGCGGCCCGCAGCAGGTGCCAGGCTGAAGGGGGCTACCATTTGGCGCGGGCCCCCCACCGCCCGCGACTCCCCCAAACCCAGAGAGTGGCAAAGCGGCTGCTGCCGCTCTCCCCCTTCCCTCGGCTCGCTGTAGGCTTGGGGGTGGGGGCGCCGAATCTCACTCTCCTTTAGCCTGAAAAGGGGGGTGGTCCACATTCGGCCCATAGCTGTCAACTTTCCCCTTTTCTTGCGAGGAATCCTATTCGGAATAAGGAAATTTCCCTTTAAAAAAGGGAAAGCTTGACAGCTATGATTCGGCCCCGCTCCCACCCGCGACTCCCCATGGGGCAAGTGAGGTGGTCTTGCCCAGCCACAGGATCTGCTGGGAGAGGAGTGTACCAACGTCCGGAAATGGGTGGGGAGACCAAAGCCAAAACGAGGAACTGAAGCAAAGGCTAGTCAGTGTTACCACAGCTTTAAAGCAGAAAGCTTCATGGGGCGAATAAGCTCAATAGTGGCTGGGGAAAGAGCGGGCATCTCCCGCACCATGATCTGCTAATGGTACGGTCTGAAGAGATTGAGTCCCGCGCATGCGGGAGAGCAAAAACACGGAAATAAGAGAAGTAAAGAGTTAGTCCTAGGAGCTTCACTTCCCTTGCGCTGTGTTTTCGGCTCCTCTTTCCTCTCCTCAGCCTTCGCACTAGAGGAGAGGGTTGGAGGAGCCAGGCTGCAAGCTTATGCACACTTCCCCGCGAGTAAACCCAGTTGAAGTTTGTTGGATTTACTTGCTGAGTAAACATTGCTTGGGGCTGCGCTGATAATAGTCCCCAATTTAAAAGGAAGAGCCAGGATAGACAGCTTTCTCCTCTTTTCCTTAAAGAGAACTTAGTGCACCTTTACCAAGTGCACAATGACAACAACCACACACAAAAAACAACCAGGTGGAGGCGGAGGTTCCCCAGCCTGTACGTGCTTCACCTAAATTTCGTATTGTGCTGCTGCTGTCAAAAGCACAAGCGCCCATCCCTTTAGTAAAACTGCTTTTGGCTAGTGCCTTGTGATGGCTTTGTGGTACCAGATCTTATAACATTTCTTTTAAAAAAGAGAAACAGCACCCCAGTGTCCCCCTTCAACCAACCAACCAAAAGTAAATATTCCTGCAGAAAGATGCATATTATAAAAAGCAAACCATAGCTATGTCTATAGGAAGAATATTCCAAGCTCCACAGTTGGGTAATAACCTTTATTAGGGTCAACTTCAGAAGCCACAAAAAAGTGGGCAAGCTTTAGAATTTCCCGGATAATTTATGGAGAACTTAAAAGCACAGCTCGTTTCTGTGACACTCCCCCCCCCCTTGTTTTTTAAAAAAACTGGTCTTTAAATTGCTTGCAACTTCCTAGCTGAAACAGGGTTTCAGGTCTGACGGGAGCTGAGCTGGGGAGGGGGCAAAAGGAAAGGTTTTGTCGGAGCTCCTGAAACAGCGATCGGAGGAGTTGATGCACGTGCAGAGGAGGAAAAACACAGGGAGAAATAAATGGCAGGGCAGAGAAAGCTCTAAAAACAAAGAAAAAAATTGCAAATGGAAAGCAGTGAGGAGTCATGGCCAGGGAGGAAGTGACAGCAGGTCATGAGCTTAAAATACTTTTATTTAATAAAAAGTAGTGTTCAGGATACTACTGGTGTTCTCTGGACAGCTATTTTGGAGTGGAGGACAAAGTCCAGCAGGGGCACCTGCTTCATCCCCCCCCCCTCCACCAATGCTCTGCTTGTGGGCTCCCCAGAGGTGAGAAAACAGGATGCTGGCCTCTTGCTGGGATTCCTCAGAGGAGCGAGGGAAGGGGAAGAGGAATTAGAAGTCAGGCTAGGACCTGGGAGAACCAGGGTTCGAATCCCCACTCAGCCATCAAGCTGCCTGGGTGACCTTGGACCAGTCTCTCAGTCAACCTTGGAAGGTTGTTGTTGTGAGTGGGTGGGGAGAGCCATACAGGCCACTGTGACCTTGCAGGAGGTGGTGTATAAATGTAAAAAGTAAAAAAATAAAATAAAGGGCCGTCCCTCTTTGTGTGATTTCCCTCTCCCTCTGCCCAGCTTCATCTCGGACTCATGAAAATATTGCAAGCAAGAGTGCTCCTGAGCACATGCAGACAGCACTTTTTCTTCAGTAACTACAGCCAGTCCTGGCACATCAAGATTCAGGGAGGAGGGCTAACCCCTAGGTGAGGAGGCCGGGCAAATCGGAAGTCGCTTGAAGGCACCCACAATACGTTTCTTTCGGAAACCCGAGCACCAAGTTTACCCCGTCTCCATTTCTATTTATTATTATTATTATTATTATTATTATTATTATTATTATTTGTTAACTACCCTTCGTTCTAAGGCCCTGGGCTGGGTTGCAGCCATTTAAAATACAGTGTTAAAAGCAATTTTAAAATTACAACCATTAAAAATAAAAAGAAACAGTAGCATCTTATAAAAAATACCATTGCTGGGCTTTATTGGAAAAGGTTCTGTTTTGCAGGCGTTAAAATAGTTAGGTGTAGAATGTGATTCTATGTGTGATTATTCAGAAGCAAAACCCAGTATTAGTACTAATGTCTTATTAAAACTCCTGAAGCTGCTAAAAGAATGAAGAATCCAGGACCACTTTAACAAATTTATTTAGGGGTCCATATGGCACCATCATAAACGCTAAGCCATCTTTCTGACGCTAAACTAAAACTTGATGGATTATGATTAGCTTGATAATGGCCTATTTGATGAAATATTCCGCAGGGAGGGGGTTCAGCTGGGTCTCTTTATGGATTATTGAAATAGTGTTACTGAATTGTATTGTTACGGTTTTGTGCTACACCTTTGTGCCTTTTTTATAAGTTGTTTAGAGATTTTTTGTAGTAAGTGACTAATAAGTCATATAGGTAGCAATACTAATATTCAAAATGTTTTATACATTGGAGTAAAATGACTGTGGGATGTTTTAAATATAGACTGAGATTATTATGCATTTATTCAACAGCATTTGCATGCCAATTAATTGTAAAGAAAATCTCTTAAGTGGTTGAGTTTAAAGTATGCAACAAAAACACAATGATCATTCACAACAAAAGTAATTAGTGATAACATAATCAGCCTTAATTTGCTATATTAATTAATATATGTAGTTAGATAGAAAACCACTACATTTATAGCTATAGATATAGACGTGATCTTCTTTTTTAACAATATTTTTATTCATTTTCAAGTTGCACATCACACGTAAAACATAACAAACAACACATTAACTACATTGCTTAAAATATCAAATCAGATTCTTACAGTTCATGCCAAGAAAAATTCCCACATATTACCATGAGATATCTGGGGGTTAAAAACATGGTCTTCTCATTTAAGGTTGGCAGGTGCTGTTGCCATTGGACAACCCCCCCCCCCCGCCCTTGCCCCTGTGGCTTTTTGGAAATCAGGGACCTCTAGCAGCCTAGGCGCTACGTAGGGAGCTCGCTTTCCCCTCCAGAACCAGCCCAACCACCCAGCCCAGACAGGCGGGCAAAGCGCTGGATGCGCCCGGATATTGCTGGCAAGGCGCAAAGGTGCCTTTGGAGACTGGGCCAGTTCCACTGGGCGGGGGTGACAAAAAAAATTCTGCACTGGGTACCATCTGACCTTGCTACACCTCTGGGCTAGATGACCCATCAGGACCCCTTTCAACTCCGTGATTCCATAATTCATTAACTGCTTCCTGCACTGCAGGGGGTTGGGCTAGATGACCCTTGGGAACCCCACTTCCTCCCTTCCCTTTACGGCGACTCCCTCCCTCCTAGCCCTGCACATTGCTGCAAGGAAAAGCCATGGGTTAGCCAGGTGAGGTTTAGTCCCTTTCTGTAACAGGCAACTCACACTCTGGTGTTAAAAGGTGGAGGAGGTGTGGAGGGTGGCGAAGGCAAGTACAGCATGGGCTTAGGAGGAGGCGTCACTCAGAGAGAGAGAAAGGAAAGATCCTGCTGCATGCCATGGGAACTGCTCCCTAGGAAGCATCCTCTCTTAAACCTCCTCTTTGTGGGGATTAGTTTTAGTTCCCAAATTGCATAGTAGTAGCCCTGGGCTGCTTGACCCTTTGATTAGTTCTGTTTTTCCTCCTGTAGAAACTACGCAAAACCTCCTCCTTTAAAAGTGTACATCAACTTCCCAAGTGTCAAAAAAAGGTTATTTATGTATGCCATTACTGCAGCCTGTGTTTGTTAGCTCCAAAATGGAAAACGAGCGAGGTCCCAACTAAAGGAAGAGTGGCATCTTAAGTTGACGGAATATGCACAGCTCACAGATTTAACATATAGAATAAGAGAACAAGAAGAACATACGTTTAGAGAAGATCGGGAAACGTTTATTGAATATATTGGGGGGGAATTGTGTACACTTGAAAACGTTAGCAGCATTAAGATAAATTCAGCGATGTAAATAAGTTTTGAATAATGGAATACTGAATGGTTTAGTTTTTGTAAAAATAAAAAAGCAGGGATTTATGATATGCAAAATGAACCATGGAAAGAGAAGAAGGGAATGTATTTTAAGAATATTTAAAGCAGTATTCTAAATTGTAAAAGAAGAAAAGTTACACACACACACACACACACACACACACAAATAAAGTTTAAAACAACACCTGACTTTTACTTAGCATACTTGCAGCTGCAGGTTAAATAGGTGATGCATACAGTGGATGTTTCCTGAATTGCTAACACGGTCTTTCCATAGCTGTCAACCTTCCCTTTTTTTGCGGGAAATCCCCTTATTCCAGCGCCACTTCCCACTGCTATCCCGGATTGTTAGATATCCCGTAGACTGTCCCCGGGACAGGTGAGGCTGCTGATCCCTTATTTTCGAGGCTGCTGATCCCTTATTTTCAAATCTGAAAGTTGACAGCTACGTCTTTCGTAGATTAAAGTGTCACAGACTAACCGACTCTGAGGCGGCACAACAGAACATAACCTGCTGCTCTAACTGCTAAGATGTAACTGCCGTAACGGTTCCAACTGCCCAACTGCCGCAGGGTGTATGACATCACAGGGTTCTGCAGCTCTTGCGATTAAACCTTTAGGCATGCATTTTGGACGCCAGCCTCCTGCCCCCCGCACTTCTGTGCACATGGGACTAAAATGGTCAGCAAAGGGTCTGCTTCGCAAGCCAAGGTGGGCTGGAATGACAGCTATTTGAAATACTGTGCTGTGTAAAATAAGAAGAAGGAGATTCATGTGGTAGTTGAAGATCTCTGTGGCGTCGCTTAGGGCACGCCATTTTAGCAGGTGAGACACAGCTTTAGCAAATGTCCTCAGTGAGAAGAGGTCTTGAAAACATGTTTTTGGGAGTGAGGAGTCCAAATGCACTGTTATTTTTGTGATTTAGACAGCATTTCACTTGGTAAACCTACAATGGAGGAAGAAGCCCATAAACTGCTTTCAGAAACCGAATAATTTCAATTTCACCTTCTGAAAAGTCAGGTAGTTCTTAATAATAATTATATTACTACATAATATAACTGCAAATATTTAGCAATCATTTTTAATGTTTTCCAAACAATTTTCATACATTTTACTTACAAAACTAAATTATATTAGTTCAACTGAAATATCTTTTGAATTCCCAAGTCATGTTGCAGCTTTTGAGCACCCCTCATTTTTGGAATTTGGCAGGCAGATTCATGCAATTCCTGAACACTTGCCGAGAGAGAATATGTGTTCCTCATTCTGGTTTTAAATTGTTTGTTTGGAAATAAAGGTGATGCAAGAAAGGACTAAAGAAGTAAAGAAGAATGAAGTTTCCCTGCCTTTCCTTCCGGCAACCTTATGCTGGGTTGGTTTTAAATGAAATAAAAACAATAGAGACCCGTTGGCGACCATTGCTGGCCCAGTACGAGTCCTGTACCATTGCTGTCCACATTGCTTTTAAAGACTGGGACGACAAAGCCTGGAAAGACATCCTCACAAACAGGCTTGGGATGACAGTGACTCAAATTGAAGAGCTATTGGATGCAGGTGAAAGGTTTGGAAGAGGTGTTGTGGCAGGTAAGTGACAGTGGCTCAACTTTTAAACTTCCAGTAGACATGAAATGCTGACTTTGTAGAGTACAGTCATACCTCGGGTTGAATACGCTTCGAGTTGAGTGCATTCGAGTTGCACTCCACGGCAACCTGGAAGTAACGGAGTGCGTTACTTCCGGGTTTCACCGCTTGCGCATGTGCAGACACTCAAAATGACGTCACGCGCATGCGAGGAAGCGCGCGTGCGCAGACATGCCATCGCTAGTTACATTTGCTTCTAGATGCAAACGGGGCTCCGGAACAGATCCTGTTCGTATCTAGAGGTACCACTGTATTATTATTATTATTATTATTATTATTATTATTATTATTATTATTATTTTACTTCTGCCCACCCCAGTCTAAAGAATCTGCTCATATTCTATCATGAGGATGGTGAAAGTACGTTTGGGAAAGTATATCCTGCACAGAACAAGGGGAAGGGCAGAGAAACTGGAACAAATTTAGCTTTATTGGTGTCATTAGGAAACTTTGCCATTCTGTTGCTTACACCTAACTCCTGATCATTTATGAACAAGTTTAAAAAGGCACTGGTCCCATAGCACACTGCCTCCCTCTATTGTGAGGACTACCTATTTATTCCTACTACTCTGTGCTTCCTGTTCTTTAACTACCGGTAGTTACTGATCCACCATAGGACCCACTCCCTTATCCCATGACTACTAAGCTTACTACAAAGGCTCTGGCTGGAAGCACCATTTGTAGCAGGATACAAAGAGGACCAATGGTTTCTATACTCTCATACAGACTAGTAAATAGGTTAAAGAGGGGAAAGGAAGCACTGGGGGAATGTCGCAAAGCAAGGGAAAATGCGTGAGAGAGCTGGAACTATACCACAAATACCAATTCCCCCATCTGTTAGCCTATTGGGTATCTACTTATTGTGAGAGCAAGCAACTTTTCCAGCTGTAGGGTTCCATTTATGGAGTTTGTTCCTTGCGAAGGCTCATGTGGTGTCCACACTGTTTAGATTCCAGGAGAAGTCTGCCCACCCAGATCTTTTTAATCTCTTTTATCTCCTGACTTTTTAAAGTTTGATGCTGTCATTAAGCATTGTATTCTTCTTTGTCTTATTACTGTATTTTATTACATTCTGTAAACTGCCCCAAATGCTTCAAACTGAAGGGCAGGATAAAGTCCTGCAAATAAAAATAAATAGGCCAGTAATTTCATTTTTTTTAGGAAGAAAATTATAGCAAGATTTGTGTTTTAAATACAGGACTAATTGACATTGGGAAGACATCACAGTGCCCAGAACTCTTGCCTCCTGAAGACATTTTGGTACTAGAAAATAAAGCCATCCTCTCAGGCCTGGAGCAGAAATACCTGACAGTTATTTCAAACCCCAGATGGTTGTTGGAACCTATTCCTACACGAGGACGCAAAGATGTCTGGCAGGTGGACATCCCAGAGGAATTGATTCCTTCTTTGGACTACTCCTGAAGATTTTTTTCTTTATGGTCCCTTAACTCTACACTTTCCAAGCTACTGAAGTGGAATCATTTTCTTCTACTGACCTTAATGTAGAGCACTATTATAAAGTGAGCAAGTGCCTTATACCTTGGTGTTATCACTCTTGCAAATGGAGAACATTAATGGAATAGTTGGGGTCACCAGTAAAAGTATGCTTTGATTAAGCTTCTTCGATGTGGATTATTGTGAATTATCCATCTTAGGTCCAAGCTATCTGAAAGACCGTATCCGCCCACACAAACCTGCCCAGATGTTGAGATCTTCATGGGAGGCCTTTCTCTTTGTTCTGCCACCTTCACAGGCATGCACAGGAGGGGATGTGGTGGAGGGCCTTCTTGGTGGCTGCTCCCAGACTTTGGAACTCACTTCCTAGAGAAGCTAGACTGGCTCCCTCCTTGTTGTCCTTCTGCCAACAGATGAAAGATGTTTTTGTTCCAACAGGCTTTGAGAAACTGACTGCTTTTAATGAAAGGGCTGGTGCCATGCCGTTTTTCTGTAATTATTGGCATGTTTCAAACAGGTCTTAAATACGTATGTAGTTTTAATTCTATCATTGTTTAATTGTAGTTTAATAATTGATTTTCCTGTTTTTAGTGGTTCTTGTTTTTATCTGTAAACCACCTTAAGTTCCATCAGGGGGGGAAAGAGGAGTATAAATAAATATTAATCATCATCATTTACATGCACATTATGGAATATTAAACACTTTTTCTTAATTAAGTGAAATAAACAGATCATCAGTTAATCCCACTCCCTCCCCCAGAGCTTTCACTCTTGATTCCTCTGCTCCTATTGGGTCTATGGTCTCATCACAAATGGCTAATCCATGCCCTCCACCCCTTTTTAGTAAACTCATTTAAATGCTCCATTCAGAGTCTTCCTCACTACTTTGCAACTGCCCTTTCAGCTTCCTATGCCCTTTGTGCTATTTGTGGATGTAATGCTGTACACAGTACTATGCTTCTATAGAAATGAATCCTGTTACAGTGGTACCTCAGGTTACATACGCTTCAGGTTACAGACTCTGCTAACCCAGAAATAGTACCTCAGGTTAAGAACTTTGAGAACAGAAATTGCACAGCAGCAGCGCAGCAGCAGCTGGAGGCCCCATTAGCTAAAGTGGTGCTTCAGGTTAAGAAAAGTTTCACGTTAAGAACGGACCTCCGGAACGAATTAAGTACTTAACCCGAGGTACCACTGTACTTAGAAATGCTATGGATGTTTATTAAACCTGCTAAGGAGGATGTGGTCTACTTTTCTTTAGATCAGGGGTGGGTAACTGATAACACTCCAGTTGTTCCTGGGGTAGAGTTCCCATCACACCTGGCCAGGAGTCATCCTGGCTGGTGCAGATGGGAACTGGAGTCCAGCAACATCTACAGTGCCAAAGGTTCACCATCCTTTGTTTTATTATGCTGCTCAGCCACACTCCCTTTCCCCATAGGTCAGTGGTGGGCTCTGCTATGTTGACCAAGACTAAGGATGAGGACAGGAAATGCCACCTCAATGACCTTGGCACCATAGGGATGTAAAGGTATTTCTGCTTCCCATACCGGAGTTCAATGTGATGTTTTATTCTAAGAATGTTTGGCAGGTCACTTGGGCCTCTCAGAGGTATAAAGTGAGATTTTTTAGCATTCTGAATTTTCTTTGGGCCATTGCATTTTTAGTGTGCACATATAAAATCATCTATGTAAAAAGCATTTATGAGTTATGACAGCTAGTTAAGATTCACATGGATTGCACCATTTTTAAAACTCCCCTATTAATTGAAATTGAAATACTTTATTGTCACTTGTACAACTTGTATACAGTGAGATTACACGAGCACTCCCCACTCAGCTCTCTTAATTCCCCTCGTTTACTGACGCTCACCCACATTGTTTTCCTCTGCAAAATGAGCTATGAGACTCTGCAGCTCCCAGCCCAGAGAACTACATTTTGGCACCTGAGGCGAACCACAAAATGGCGCCTTCCCTCCCCACCAGAAAAGAAAGCGTGATTGAAGATAGACATCAGTATCTGCTGCCCTGTGAATCCTGCTGCCTAAGGCAGTTGCCTCACTTTGCTTCATGGGTGGGCCAGCCCTGAAGTGAGCCCTGGCAAGCAAAGTATTTCAAAAAGTGATTATATCCATTCTTTCCTTCTTTCTGAGTAATTCTGGACATCTTAAAAGCTTGTTACATCTACAGGTAGATGTCCAACTGCTCTTTTAGAATATGACAAATTATTATCTATGCTTTAATATTACTATGTAATTTACTTGCTATTATTGTAATTTTGATGTAATGTGGCATCCAGTGTACCAGTACTTCTGAAATACTCCACAATAAAAACAGTAGCTACATTTCAATACAGTACCGTATATGAAAGTAGGATTATTAGAAACACTGGTTTTTATTTCAAAACATTTGTTGTTGTTCTTCCAGACATGTATTTGCCCAATTGTCTAGAATCTAGATCTCATAACAGAAGCTGGTGCCATGACAGAAATCTGAAGCAGTTTATAGATGAATGTCAAACCTCATAATGAACACACAATATATTATTTATTATTGCATTATATTAGGATCTTTTTTGGGGGGGTCTGTTTCATTGAGTATCTGCACACTGTCCTAGATTTTAAAAAGAGCATATATTTTAAAAATATACAAAATAAACACATGAAATAATTAAGTAACAAACATGAGGCTTTCACTGTAAAGCAAAATGGCACTTTAAAGCTAGCTGAAAACTACCACAATGGTTTCTTTCACATCTTTTGTGACCTTAACATGTCAACTGTGCATCAGTGAATGTGGCAACTTCCCTGGCTTTTTATAAAATCCGATCATTGGTTATTCAATGTCAGATCTGGCTTCTCATGCTAAATATTTGCTTAGGTTGGGGATGAGAGAAGAAGGCCCATATATGATGTGTTCCTTTACTATTTGCTTGGATGCATATTTATTCTAGCGCCATTTAACAAAAAAGAAGGTGGAGAGCAAATTTCAAATTCCTTCAACAGGTACAGGAACGGCACGCTAAACTCAAACCCTTTAAAGATTCTAACTATCCTGTCTTTGATCCCTTCATAATAGAGCTTCTCAGCATTGCAGGTGCTGACCTGTTTAACTGCAATACAAACATGACAAACTGAAATGAGCAAACTATAAATATAAATAAATGTAAATATAAATATAAATATATAAATAAATATAAATAAATATAAATATAAATAAATATAAATAAATATAAATATAAATAAATATAAAAATAAATAAATATAAATAAATGCAATAGTGGGTAATAATAAATGAAGTTTTAAAAGTTGGACTTGACATACCAAATGTAAAGGAGTTTCTTCAGCTACTGGCACTGACGTCCTTCACAGGTTTAAGTAGCCAATAACATTGTCCCATGGTTTCTCCTTTTGGAGATGATTAATTAAATTTCTATACCATCCTTCATCTGAAGATCGCAAAGTAGTTTACAATATAGAAACAAAAAAGTAACATAGTAAACAAAAACGCACACCCCACAGACAATTTAAAAGGCCTTAGCCAAAGGCCTGCTTAAAGAGAAACATTTTCACCTGCTGCTTAAAGATATGTAATGAAGGTGCCAGGCGAGCCTCTCTGGGGAGACTATTCCACAAGTGGGGAGCCACTGGAGAAAAAGCTCATATTTGTGTTGCCACCCTCCAGACTTCTCATGGAGGAGGCACGCAAAGAAAGGCCTCAGAAGATGATCTCAGGGTCTGGGTAGGTTCATGTGGAAAGAGGCGGTCCTTGAGGTATTGTGGTCCTGAGCCATTGAGGGCTTTGTAGGTCAAAACCAGCACTTTGAATTGGGCCAGGAAACTAATTGGCAGCCGGTGCAGTCAGGCCAGGACTGGTGTTACATGCTCAAACTGTCTTGTCCTGGTGAGTAACCTGGTGGCTGAATTCTGCACCAGTTGAAGCTTCCAAACCATCTTCAGAGGCCACCCCACATATAACATGCTCACATAGCAGCTATTTTAATACACACCAGACCACGCCTTTTGACTGTTAACTAGAATTAACACACTTCTCCCCCACCCCACCCCTCGTATCGTATTATTTAATGCAACATGTCATCTAACATGTCAATGAGGCCAACGCCTGTTCTTCTGCTCTGCTGCTTTTGTAGCAGTTATCATTGACTCTGCTGAACTCTCAGTGTACTTTATTTTGGTGTCGAAGATGCTTATTGCAAACTTATCCTTTTTTGTTTTTGATTGCATATCAAACAAAACATGTGAAAGGTTTACAAAGGACAGTATTGAATGAGAGATAATTCAAGTGTCTCCATCAAAATCTGCCCTCTCCCGAAATAAGAGTGTGTGTTAAGTATACCTGGCAAAGTCATTCCTTCTTAGGTTATAGTGCTACTCACTCATTTTTAGAACTTCAAACTAGTTTTCAAAACCATCTTGGCCACATGTTTTCTCATGCCATCATAAAGCATGAGGTGTTCCTATTTTGCTTGGGCTGTATAGTTCAGCTAATGCATTCCTTCTGGTGGCAATCCACTTGCTTCAAAATACTCCCATTGGATGACAGAGAAAACTCCCAAGTAAGTGTGCAATTACAGTTTTCATCTGCAGGAACAGCAGAAAGCTGGCAACCCAAATAAAATTTACTGTTATCCTACCATTCCCCTTTTAAAGTCTACACTTCACACAACTAGACCATTGTAGGAAGCAAGTTACTCCTAATCCCTCTATGATGAAATACAAACAGTTAACCTAGGTAGACAAGACAGGAGGAAAGGAAAGAAAGAGGTTTTATTCTTCAGTCCACGTCATTCTGATTTTCTCTATTTTAAAAAGGGGTGGGGGTTTTCCAGTCTGCCCTCTGTTTCATCGATGGTAACCACTGTAGTCTGCCGCTTTGGGTCCAATTCCTTTGGAAGCAGAAGTAGCATTTGAAGCACAGTTGCAATTAGGGCAATGGTGGTATGAAGGAGTTCGATGATGATGGGAAGATCTTGACATGGAAATGGCAGAAGCCGCTGCTATCATGGGCATGGAAAACCATGGGTTACAGAACGGGAGTAAACTGGCCCAATGAGCCTGCATGGCTGATAAGTCTGGGTACATGGTTGGAAAGGCTGGCAACCCCATCACCGGTGCAAAGGGGCTGTTGGGTACAGGAGGTATGACATGATACAAAGAGGTAGCAGATGTGGTGGTGGTCGAGTCAATCTCATGTGTGTTGACTCGAGCATGATTGGTGTGCTGGGGCAAATGGAAAGGAGCTAGCTGGTTCACTTTGTTGTCATTGTCCTCCGGGGCTGCCTGGTCAGAGGACCTCAAAGGGGTTGGAGGGGAAGCAGCGTATCCACTTCTCAGCCGGGCTGCTGCTCCAGCAAGGCCCTTCGGCATAGTAGGTTTTCGGAGTCCAGCTTTGTGCATTTTGTCCTTTGGGGAAGCTGCAAGGAAGTTACTTTCCCTAGTAGCAGGACCCAGAGTAGTTTGACCTTCTGGGCTTCTTGACCTGCTCTTCAAGCAGCTTTCACTGAAGTCCTCATCTAAGGAGAAAGCAATGGGTGGTGTGTTTTTGATCCCAACTCTTCTCTTGCACCTTGCAAGAAGGTGAGGACAGCCTCTCTTAAAATTTGGGTTGTGGTAGAACTGTAACTAGAATAAAAACAGAGGAAGGGATGGAGTTAACATAAGGTTTCAAAGAGAAATGCAACAGCGAAGCAATGCAAAATGACAGTCTCCATTGCGTATGTTTCAATTTTCACACAATGGCTCTGAATTGTGGGATTTTACATCCTACATCTCTATTGATTCAGTTCTGTAATCTTATAATTATGAACTGAGTTGGTGGAAACTGGCATAGAGTTTGCTACAAAGTGGGAGGAAGGAATTTGGTGGCGCACATGTTGTCAGCATAATGCCTTTGGGAGGCTTAATAAAAGGAAACAGTAGCTAAGTGATATATTTTCAAAACTTGAGTACAGATCTTGTTAAATGTACTAGGAGCTCAGAAACTACAAAGGGAGTAGATGTATTGTTCTGAAGAATCTAGACTTTAAATCCAGAATATAGGTTTTTCAGATTCAGGTAGGTAGCCGTGTTAGTCTGACGCAGTCGAAATATATATAAAAAAATGTCCAGTAGCACCTTAGAGACCAACTAAGTTTGCATGCACACAAAAGCTTATACCCAGAAAAACGTAGTTGGTCTCTAGGGTGCTCTTGGACAATTTTTTAATTTTTTAATAGGTTTTTCAGATTAGGGTCCTGCCCCCAAAGTAGGATGCTAGGATGCTAGGGATTAGTGTCATAGGGAATCTGTGGCCTGTTTCCCCATTAGGGGTAATAGGCATGGCCCTACTAACTCTACTCTGTCCTCTGTCCTCCCCCACCAGCCCAGGGAGTAGCACTGCCTGTCAGTTTTCTCCTTCTTAGTGTCAATGTTGTCCTTGCAGAACTCAGCAGGGAGGAAGATGGGAACAAAACTAGGAATAGTTGGCTCTGACTCCACTTACCGTTAGTCTCCCTGCTTCCCACCCTACCACATTCCAATGAGCACCAGCCACCACTTCATAGAATTCTTGAACAAGTGCACATATTAGTTGGTTGCTGTAGCAAATAAACCATTTTGTTTGTTTGCAACTAAATTGGAGTCTTTATACTAGACAGAAGCATAATAGAAAACCCCTAGTCACGTATCCCACATGCCTTCTGCACTAAGAACTTTTTATCTGTTTGGGGAAACAGTTGCAAAACTAGATGGTTTTTGTTTGCCCATATAGGGACACCTTTAGCATCATAATTTATCTGAAGATGAAGTGCCTAGAACATTCCTGAAAGAAGGACTGGCGGTTACTGGTAAAAAGTGTCTTTCTCCAATCATGAAAGGTTCAGGATGCTTGGTTGTCAATTTGAATAAATGCCATATTTATATTTATTATTGTTCCCCCTTCTTTAACTCAATGGGCATAGTCCAGGAAAATTTAAATGCTTCTATATCCCATTGGTTTCAGTGAGAGATATGTACACAAACTGCATCCTATGCACAATTAAGGGGGGGTAAGTCTCAACAGACACCCATAGGATTCTGTTGTAAATCTTTCATGCTGTAATAAATGGTTTAGGAGTGTTTAACTTTTAAGAGACAGAATGTAGATCTGAAATGCATTGATATAACTTCCATTTATCCAATCTAAATAATTTGCTGTTTTGTGCAGTCTGTGCACAGCATTAAGCTCACACAGAATGTGTTTTGCTGCTATATTTATTATTCACACTGAACAGGCACTAACCTTACGATGACATTCCTGAGCAATTTCCATTTGCGTGAATAGCTCTTCTGGATATTGTACCACATAAGTTTCCCTCCCCCTTTATCCAGGCCTTTCAATTATTTTGCTTAGTTGATTTAGTAATCAACATTCATCTCTTCATGGAATTCTATGTATTTTAAGATTTTGAACATGCCTTCCCATCACAAGAGCCTTTACAGAACTAGCTTTCATTTTGTTTATATTTAATGTGCCTCAGTGTTCACATCTACAGGGGTACTCGACTGGCTACATCCAAATTTGACTTCAAAAACGAAAATAATGGCCTAGTAATCTTTAAATGAGGTAGTGCAAAGATTCAGGGAAGTAAACTATCTTTAAGAAATATAACATTAAGGATTGCAAAGGCATCATAGAATTATAGATGCAATGCAAGAATAAGCAGGTGGCCTGCTTGGGGATCAAACCCATGACCTTTTTATTATCAGCACCATGCTCTAACCAAATAGAGTTGTGCTCTTACACTAACTGCAATGTATAATAGCCAGCCAGCCATTTTTTTTCTGTGCAAGTTGCAGTCCCTAATTGCAAAGTACAATATGAAGTACTGTACACTTTTCCAACTTATCCAGAAAAGCCTCTTGTCACAGCAAAAGTTGGAGTCAGCTTTTGAGAAGCTGCCATAATGAATCATGAGCGGCCTGGCAGAGCATGACTCAGATGCCTTGAAGAGGGCTTGTGAGAATTAAGAGCAGATACAGAATGAACTGTATTCATTGTGAGTGGCATATAGAGAGGATGCTTTTTAGCTGATTATCTTAGGTTTCAGTGGATTTGTAAGTCCCATGTTGAATGAATTTATCTAATTCACATGACAAATTAACCCCTCCTTTTCAAATATGTTTAGCAGCTTAAAAAGAAAAGGAGGTAAAGCTTTGAAGTAGGCATTATTATGTTGTATTTGGGGAATGGGGAAACATTAGCGACTTTCTGGATTAATCTAATTACTAACACTATATACATTGTCTCAGTTGTGTCCACTCAATTGTGTCCTGGCCTTGAAGAAGCTCAATATCCACTATTTTTCCTCATTCTCTTAAGTACCTGTTTCCATTCTGTGTTGCTTTTTTCCCTTTTCTGGAGAATGACTGATCTTGCACAGTAAGCAACCTGTGAACTTAGAGCAATGTCTACCTTTTAAAAACCACACCGTGGTCTTACCTTGCTAAATGCATAAGCAGCTTTTTCTTCTGCTAAAAATTCGACAAGGGAGGCAGACCTTTGAAAATTCTGTCTCATCTTGCTAAAGCCATAGAGATTGAGCTGACGAATGAAGCTTTTCATACAGTCAGTTTCAAAAATGCGCAATGGTCCTTTCCTCTCTAGAACCTCCTTTTTAAAAAGTTCTTCATCTATCACTACACAATTCCCATCGTCATCCCACCACAGTGACTTAAACTGATCACTTTCAACAATTTTCCAGAGTTTCTTTGGGAAAGTGAGGGATAGGAAATCATTGTCTTCAAGAGAACCATCATCACAGAGAGTAAGCCGTGGTCTTTTTGCCCAGGGTCCATCATTCAAAGCCTGAAAAGCATTTTCTTCTATCATAGACCTCAAGACTGTGTCACCAGCTGCAGTTTTATCATGCAACGGAGTAGATGAAATTGAGATTGCAGAATGAACTATTTCATCTTCAGCTGAAAAGTGTTGAGTCTGTGCAGCAGGAAGGTCCATGTCTATTTCTCTCTTCTCAGTCTGGTAATTTTTTTCAGCTGTAGCCATTTATACTATTAGTCAAACCATGCTGATAAGGCAGCAGCAGGCCTATTAAAAATGATGCTAGCTTGTAGGGAGCTTCAATAGGGAGTTCTAGAACATCACAATGAGACCTATCTTGTGCAGGTGTGACATCACAAAATGAACTCTGGTTTCCTAGCGAACGATTTCATAATGACTGAACAGTATTTATGCATCTTCACTGAACAAGGAAAATTAGGACAAAGCCTATCAAATATTTGCCTTAAAATATGCACCATAAAAGCATCACATACCCACCGGACTTTAATTCCAAGAGTAAGGGCACAAGCAAGTTCATACTTCCATTTTTTTAAAAAGAAAATTTGTTTGTGTAATTTCCTGCACTTAAAGGTGGTTTTACTCGAGGTGTTGCATGAATGCTATACAAAAAACCCCACGGCACACTCTCTTAAGAAAAGTGAATTGCGTCAATACCACCACTGCATGTAACACAGTTCAGAACAAAATTGGGGTATAATAACCCCAGAAACTGGAGTTATTCTAGGCTATTTCAATCTGTAATTTTATAGTAAGGAACAGAAAGCCAAGAACCCACCCTTCCTGCTCTTACAGAAAAGGAAGCATGTTTGACTTGCTAGATCCACCTTGTTGTTCTGTGTAGCGTAATTGTACATCCTCATTTACAAGCAAAAGTTCATTAACAATTTAGGTGTAGAGTGCCAAACACTACTTCAAGTCTCCACTCCCTTCAGCTAATACTATTTGCCTAATACATACACTAAAGTTAAACACTAGATGCATACTGAACCTTGGTTAAATACATAGCTTTATGAGAAATATGCAAATGTGGTTACATGTGCTTAAAATTTGTCACCTGGTGAAGAGGAAATCTGTTCCAGGCAAGCTTGTGAATAAGAAGGAAGCAACTTCTCATTTGCTATTCCAGTACAAGCCCTGCCTGCACTGAATTTTCTATCATTGTAAATAAACCGTTCCTTTTTCAGACAAAGGAAGTTTTATGCCAAATTTCAAGCAACTTTGTTGTACAATAACAGAAAAATGGCTTGGGTTAAAAAGTGTACTTCCATACATGGAATGGCTGTTTCCAACCTAGCTGAAGAATGGAGCATGAAAAAGTGACCCTAAATGCAAGGAAACTCTTCCATGTAGTCAAGATTCTTTCACAAAGCTCTTTTAAAGATCTGCTAGTGTTCATCACATGGCTGTGTCTTTATCCATTATGTTTTTGATATTATAATCTGAATATTCTAATGCCCCCTTGAAAAATTGTGGCACTGCCCTGCTAGAAGTCTTCTGCAAGTGTTCACAGAACAGAACCACTAAGTTTTTGCTTTCTGCTCAGTTTTTGAACCGAGCACAATAGGACTTAAGTTGATTTTTACTATTGTTGTCATTTAGAACCTAAATGGTAAATCTAGAAAATGCCCATGTCATCACGAAATGGCTTATAAATGAATCCTATGTCATGTATTCTTCCATTAAAGATCAGGAATTTTACCAAACAGAATATGGTACTTCATCATGGGCACATCCCAACCCTGGTTCCTAAACAAATCAGGGAGTTTGGAAGTATGTCTATGAAACTATAGAGTTATTATATGCTTTGTAGAAAATAGAGAGCTAAGCAAGCAATACAGGATACTTTATTGACCAGCCAAAAATTTGGAGACTGAGAAATAAGATTAACGAACAATTACATTTTAACAAAAGTGGAAAAGCAACTTTTCAAAAAGCTAGTACTTTCCCTTTTCCTCTACAGTACAAAGATTGTGGTTATTTACACAATAATTTACATATCTTTATCAAGGTAATTTGATCCATTAACAGTGGAAGAACCTAGAAGTCCTACCTGAGAACATGCTTGAAGCACAGTGTTCATGGTTTAATAGTGAAATTAAGAGGCTAAGGAGCATGCTGATATACCACCGTGTGACTATAATAATAATAATTATTATTATTAAAACTCCCTGACTATGGTATATTAACATAAATGGAAGTTGAGTGTACAGATTGACACAAAATATGTCACTCACAATAGATTATGCATTTCACACAGCCCTTTAAAAAAATACTTTTACATATTTATACTGTACAGTTTTAAAATATATTACATTGCCAAAATTCACATAAATACTATACAGGCAAGCTTTAATTAAAACAAAGCAGGAAGATTAACAAATAAAGCCGCATTTTCCACTTCTCTAAAACACTGTGGGTACAATCCAGCCCACAAGTTACATGTGTGCAAAGGCCACTGATTTCAACATGCCTTGCCCATCTGTAACTAGGCAGGTTTGATGCTCATTAGGTAGGATAGTTATTTTAAATTCTTAATTGTACTTTGTAAAAACTTGGACTCCGTAGCTAACAAACTCTACAATGATGGTTCAATGCTCACGGCCAAACCAAGAGTATATGCCATAAACATGAGACCTGATAAAATGCTTTCCATTTGTGAACCTTATCCCAGCTATTGCATTCTCATTTGTTTTACTGGCGTGGTATTTCATATGCAAATACACTGAAACTCTCTAATTATATTAAAACAAATCTACATTATCTACATTACAAGCCATTAAAGTAGACACTGCTATCCATAAACAAAAACGAAGGCATGACATAAAAGTTGGCCACCGATTCCCAGTTGTGATTTAACAGGGAGTAGTCAGTCCTAGCTATGTGCTACATGGCCGAGTTCACTTTTAATCTGGCATATCAATGTTTAATTTGGGAGGCGGTATAACGTATTTCCCAGGACTCTGAGTAATGACCACTCCAGTCTTCTTCCGAAACATTGGAGCTATTTTTGGAGGTTCTGGGACAGGGGTTTCTTCTGCTTCTTCATTATCTTCATGATGCAGATCGTAAGAAATATTGCCGTATTCTCTTAGGAATGGGAAAATTTCAAGTAGAAACTGACAGAAGTCTTTGCGGATTCCAAACCACCCTGTACAAACAAAGGATTATTGAGACCTTCAGTCTAAAATGAAATTGACCAAAAACCAAGAAGCAAAACAAACAGACCTCTTTCTGCTGCACGTAAAAATGAAAGGATGTTATTTCAATATGAGAAGAATAAGGAGAAGGCTTCTCTGCAGAATACTTACAATGATTGCCTCCTTTCTGTCCAAATGTTGTTGCCATTAAAGTTATCAGTGAGAGCCAGAGAGGAACAAATATGGGTATATATGAGAATGTATTGTGTCCATCCAATCTGTGCACAAGCAGGATCTAGAAAGACAATTAGAGAGTTTCAGTTTCAAGCTTAATACATCCCCTTCCTTAGGAACACTAGATTATTTTAATGTGACATTTTTCCAAACCTAGTAGGAACCCAATTCTAGACATTATCTTACATTCACAGGTCTCATAGGGCTAGCAATCTTTTCAGACAGCCATGTGTCTGTTTTCAAGAAGGCCTTTTTCAGTCATGACTGCATATTTGACACAGTTTGGTACTGGGTGGAGAATACTGACAGCCTCAGTAGTTTTTAGTACTTGCAACTACAAATATAGTTTGAAAATGTATTTGTAGTTGCAAGTACTAGAAACTAGTTGCAAAATAACTCTTTGCAACTAGAAGTGAAAGAAGCTATGCAAGATGCCTATGCACAAATGTGCTTAGTATGTACAATTTACAGAGACCACAGAATTCATAATCCTCTCACACAACTATCAACACCACTCTAGAAATCAGGCACTCAATACTCATTGTTATGCCCTCCCAACACTAAGACACACTCCCCATTTTGATGTGAAAATCTTATTCACAACAGCAGCTCCATTTGCAACTGTGACTGCCTCTCTAAAAAGGCACACTATTAAAAGAACTGTGAATGATCTCCCAGACAATATTCCAACCTCACAAGGTAAATAGATAAGTTTTTTGCCTACTTCAAAGGTGAGTAATGGAACTACGATTGTCATCCAACTGATGGCCATTGTTATGTGAGTTCTTCTTTGCTCAGCAATCACATCCATTGAGCGTAAGAATAGGACTGACCAGACAATGTAATAGAGCACAACCAAACACAGAAAGGACATCAGGATCCACAGAGGGACACAGACAACCTGCAAATAAGTAGGGAGAGAATGCTTTCACTTATCAGTCAGAAAAGCTGCCCAGTTTTCCTATGAAGGTAGTACCAGTTCTGAAATTTGTCATTATGTTTGAAAATCCTTTCAGTGCAGCTCCTTTAAAACCAAACAGAGACTCTTTACCTTTAACAACAGTCATGCAATCAGATGAACCTACCTCAAAGAACACACAGTACTTGGAACTATAAATCTATCTCCTCCCCACCACAGCTTTAAGAAGTTTTGCCTTAGTACAATACTTAAACAAGATTTATTTTAAAAGATGAACTTTGCTTCACTTGAAGTCTAAAACATAGAGAGGAGTTTCTTCATGTACCCATATACTAGAAAGTGGTGTAGGGTGAGGGGTATAATATAATGGAGATATCAGTCCGGGGGGGGGGGGGGCAACTGGTTTTACAGGGCTTACAGTGTCAATATTGTCTTCATATGGAAGACGCATTATGAAGCAGGAGACTAAGATAAAACCACCACTAATGTGCTCGATGTCTTTCAATGTAATTTGCACCTTACATTCTGAAGACCATATCAGACACACATCTGAAAAGGAGACCTTTATAGCTTGTCCTTGCAGCACAAAAACCCTTATAACGTCTTATGGACATCACGGCAGCCTAAATTTCATTTACTGTTTATTCTGCTCACGTCTTTCTTCATCTTCTCTGCATGAAGCGTCTTCCAAACTCTTTGTTATTCATCCGAGGCCCTCTGAATTCCCACCACCACCTGAATAAGTACATGGTGACCACAAAGAGAGCTTTCTCATCCACCATACCTTAGATATAGAATGCCTGGGATTTACTTATGGATTTTAGAAAGCAGGCAATTTTTTAAAAAAAATTGCCATGGTATTCCATTATGTTTTTATCACAAGTTTTAAGGTTGCTTTATGATTTTAGTGATATTTTTGAGGGTTTTGCTACAGCTTATGTGCTTTCCATTATGATTTTGCCGTACTTGTTTTTTAGTTGTATGTCACCCTGTTAATAAAAGTGTGGCTTGTAAATTGAAGAAACAATAAATACAGAAGGCTCACCTACTATTTACGATGCATCTTAAGGTTTGTTAAAACAAGTGGTCAATTTGCTTCGTGGATTATTGCTCAGGTTTCCGTGTATGCCATAATTAAAAAACCCATTTTCCTGAGATAGCCATCACACTTAGCATTTGCATAAAACCTTAAAGCTTTGAAAATAGCATTAAAAATGAGCACAGTTTACGTACAAGCCATGGCCACTTGATAATTTCATCCAGTCGGAGTGCAATGAATATGAACTGGAGAATATTGACAGAACACAGGATTTCCAGCTAGGAAACAATAAAAGCAGGCATGTCAGAATCAAATAGGGTTTTATCCCCACCCCCCTAGAATGCTACCACAGTCAAAATACACTCAACACAGCACCTGTACATAATTTTTGAGCTAAACATTTTGCTCCTTGAAGGCAAATTCGATAATATATTATGAGTGTGCCACCACAACTGAAACATAAACAGGAAGTTAATAAGGCCCTTCGGGCATTCTAGCCTAGGGGCCAAATCTGGCCCAGTGTTGTTGTTGTTGTTTAGTCGTTTAGTCGTGTCCGACTCTTCATGACCCCCTGGACCACAGCACGCCAGGCACTTCTATCTTCCACTGCCTCCCGCAGTTTGGTCAGACTCATGTTTGTGGCTTCGAGAACACTGTCCAACCATCTCGTCCTCTGTCGCCCCCTTCTCCTTGTGCCCTCCATCTTTCCCAGCATCAGGGTCTTTTCCAGGGAGTCTTCTCTTCTCATGAGGTGGCCAAAGTATTGGAGCCTCAGCTTCATGATCTGTCCTTCCAGTGACCACTCAGGGCTGATTTCCTTCAGAATGGATGCGTCTGATCTTCTTGCAGTCCATGGGACTCTCAAGAGTCTCCTCCAGCACCATAATTCAAAAGCATCTATTCTTTGGCGATCCGCCTTCTTTATGGTCCAGCTCTCACTTCCCCATTTGGCTCATGATGCCATTTTTGGGAAGCCATGCCCACCCTGCACCTGACATCATACACAATGTCCTGCCTACCTGTCAAATTTGGCTCATTGGGGCCAGGGCATGCTGAAACTAAAAGTGTGTTCTGTGGTTTTCCATAGAAAACCTGTCTGGGGCAGATAAACCATATGACTGAATTTGGATGTAACACCCAGCCAAAGTATGGTATAGCTCAGGGCAGCAGGCCTGAAGTTGGAAAGCCACCCTGATCAACTTTTCCATGCTAAGCAATATAATATGATATAATATATACATCTACTAAAAATTTATTTGCAACATGATTCAAAAGAAAACTGAGATAGAAACAGAAATTTTCAGTTAATAAATTTCAATTATAAATTAGAGCCCTCAACCCCCACCACAGCACTAACCCACCCATCCAGCAGTCTCACCTCCAGAGATCTGTCATGCCGAAAGCCCCAAACACAAGCTGCAACGGATACCGGAGACACAAAGAACAACGGCATAAAGACTAGAAGCCAGAAGCGGGTTCCTCTCTCAATCCCATCACAGACTAGCACTTCAAACATCAGCAGTAACAAGTGGATGCCAACTGCAATTAACATGGCTTTGAACTCCACACATGTTTCTCCTTCTGCACTAAAGGGGGGCAGAAAAAATATATATACAGTATTATGTTAGATGAACAATACAACTTTGTCCACATATTCACGGGGATTTGACTTAGCCTGCTCTCTACATATTACTTATACTTTCTGCAAAGATGCTATACCCTTAGGGGGAAAGGTCACCTGTTGTGTTCATGGGATGTACATAGATAAGTAACCACAGGATAATTGCTAACATGCCATCTTCCAAAGTGGCACTAACTGCATAGAGGACTTGATTTTTTGGTTAAGGTCATCTACTAAACTACCACGCTCCTATCCCCATCTGAAAAGCAGTACTGCGAGGGAACTAAGATTGTGTAGCAACAGGGCCCACACAAGCACTCTCAGTGGTTATACAGTGGTACCTCAGGTTACATATGCTTCATGTTACACATTCCGCTAACCCAGAAATAGTGCTTCAGGTTAAGAACTTTGCTTCAGGATGAGAACAGAAATTGGGCTCCGGCGGCGTGGCAGCAGCGGGAGGCCCCATTAGCTAAAGTGGTGCTTCAGGTTAAGAACAGTTTCAGGTTAAGTACGGACCTCCGGAACGAATTAAGTACTTAACCTGAGGTACCACTATACCACAAATTTTACATGAATTAACCTACAGATTATTTAAATACACAAAAAGTATATTCCTCTTACCGATACTGTGGGTTTCGTGCCCATACTCCAGTTCCTACTGAGGCGCCCACAATTACCATCAACTTCCACAGCCATATTGGAGCAAACACTGCCCAGTAGCTCCACTGAATCTTGTCATCCAAACGAAGAGAAAGCAAAACTGAGAAGAGCAGCAGGCAGGCATAGATAAGAAATTTGCTGGGGGGGGGGCGTTAAAAAAGAGAGAGAATGATTTATTTATACACACTAGAATGTAAAAAAATCTAAGCAGTTTACAAAAGATAAAACAGTAGAACCAAAAAGAGTTTACAACCCTACTTTAAAACATGCAAAAGTTAAAATACTAAAACAGATTAATATTACCTCAACTTTCCAAGCATCTGGGTAAAGATAAAGGTAAAGGGACCCGTGACCATTAGGTCCAGTCATGACCGACTCTGGGGTTGCGGCGCTTATCTCGCTTTATTGGCTGAGGGAGCCGGTGTACAGCTTCCGGGTCATGTGGCCAGCATGACTAAGCCACTTCTGGCAAACCAGAGCAGAGCACAGAAACGCCGTTTACCTTCCTGCCACAGCAGTACCTATTTATCTACTTGCACTTTGCAGTGCTTTCGAACTGCTAGGTTGGCAGGAGCTGGGACCGAGCAATGGGAGCTCAACTGGGATTTGAACCGACGACCTTCTGATCGGCAAGCCCTAGGCTCAGTGGTTTAACCCACAGCGCCACCTGCGTCCCGCATCTGGGTAGGCTTGTCTAAATAGGAATGTTTTTAGCAGGCACCAGAAAGGGCACATTGAAGGAGCTTTCTTCATCTCTATAGGCAGGGAGTTCCAAAGTGCAGGTACTGCCACACTAAACAACTGAGATCTTAGAAATGAGGAATGGGTATGATATGGCACCTGTAGTAGTGTCATTTCCACCAATCCAAGCCGTCAAGTAGGCACATGTAGGGTAAGACGATCTTGTAGGTTAACTGGTCCCAGGTTGTTAAGGGCTTTATACTAATAGTAACACCTTGAACTTGGCTAGTAGCACATCAGCAAGCAGTGTAGATCTGTAAGCACAGGTGTTATATGCTGATAACGCCTCGCTCCAGTCAGCAATCATGCTGCAGCGTTCTGCACTAACTGCAGCTTCCGGATCAAGCGTGAAGGAAGCCCCACATACAGAACATTGCAGTAGTCCAGTCTTCTAGTAACAAACACATTAACATCAAGGAATTTACATTTTTAGGGTATGTATGTTGCTGTCCTAGGTATCTTTATAAATTCAATATACATCTAAAGCACTGAACAAATAAAGATCCAAATGCACTCTGACTCAATCTACCTGCACACCTAGGTCCTATCACATGAGCACCAAAATCTTCCAAAAAACCCATATATTATACATTGGTAAGACTGTACTAATAAGCTAAGGAGCTATTTCTATTCCAAGAACATAGCTCAGCTATCTGGCACTACACACCAGGTATATATGCCTTGGGAAGCTTCCTGCATTACTTTTTAAAGTTCCAGGCACGCTCTTAAAACTCAACAAATTAGCTGATCTATCAAAACACTTTTGCTACAACAAAACCACTTGCCATAGAGCTGTAGAACCAATTGGGCCAGACTCAATTCTCTTATAAGAGAATGTTATAAGACAATTCTCTTATAAGAGAATGTGCTGGCCACATGACCTGGAAACTGTACGCCGGCTCCCTCGGCCAGTAAAGCAAGATGAGTGCTGCAACCCCAGTCGTCCATGACTGGACCTAACGGTCAGGGGTCCCTTTACCTTTAACCTGATAACAGGGTATGTATTTGCTTTTTCCCTACTCCATCCCAAGGAGTTAGGCAAGTAATGATGAGTCATAAAATTCAATTCACAATAGATTAATTCCATTTTACCTTGTAAAAAGCAATATGCTTTTAAAACCCAGCTGTTTCCCCACAATATTCATACTTTCCTGGCACTAATTCTATTCAATGTTTTTTAAAAAACACTTTTCTGGTTTTCTCTTTATAAGATTTATGCCTTCCATAATTTATATGTCCCAGTTTTCATTTGTTGCTCCAAAGAAGTAATAGATAGGGTGTGATGTACAAGCTAAGTGACATAAAGCTCTACTAGCAACTTAGTCATAATAAGAACCTCGGGATCCAGAGATAGAAAACCTTTGAACGCTAGTTGTCACGAGACAAACAAGGCAGGGTTATTCCTTTCAAGCAAGTCTGTGGTCATCCTGGAAGCATCTGGCTAGCCACTAATGGAAACAGGATGCTGGATTAGAAAGACCTTTGACTGAAACCAGTGCAGCATGTTTCAAAAAGTCCCTGTATCAAATCTCACCTCTTTAAGTTGTTTTAGTCAAATCACTCTCTGTCAGCCCATAACTACAATATTGGAGAACCTGAATGCTGGCTTGCCTTACAGGGCTGTTGTAAAGATTACCACTTTGAACTGGACTATATTAACAAAAATCACTAAAATGCCGTAACCACACTTACTCTACAACCGAACTTTGTATTTAAACCACAGCCTGGCAGCCATGACATAAATAATGAATTCCATGCAGGGGAATAAGCAGACTGACAAAAGAGGGATGGAGCTCTTCATTCATCTGCTGTCTTCAACACGGAAACCAAGCAGGCTGCCAGAAGTGGGATGCCACCTGTTCTGCACCTACTACAGAAATGCAGATGTTGAAGGAAGGATGGACCCCTGTTTCTTTTCTGCCGGCAGACTAGTAATTTTTATTACAGGCAACCCGCCCCTCAATTTACATATGTTCAGTACGTGCACAACTGTGCATCGCACTGAACCCAAGTGACCCAAAAAAAGTATCACAAAAAGGGGCTAGACAGGGCGACGTGTTTGCAGGCTTTTCCAATGGTGTTTAAAATTTACGTGATTTCACTGTGCCTCAGAAGTAATCTCCATGTAAATGGAGGGTTGCCTGTACTCACCTTATTTACAAGGCCAGTGTAGCTGACAGCATGGCCTTGAATCAAGCTGGGCTGGGTCTCAAGTCTCCCTTCAGCCACAATGATTCCAGGATGGCTGCAATCTCCCAACTTCATGTGGTGTCCATATTTTTAGGTATTTATAACTCACACTTGCATCTTCCTATGTAAGCTTCTAGAAGGAAGATGCAAGTGTGAGTTATAAATACCTAAAAATATGGACACTGATGGCTTTGTACTAGAAGTGGAAAGCTCTTCCAATCATGCAGGTCACTCAATTTTCACTGATCCCCCTATAACTACTACGGTCTGCTGTGCAATATTCCATGCTCTTCCAGGGAGTTTCCTAACCCTAAAGTACCATTTTTCAGGGGTCTGAAGCTGGTAGAAGGCTGGCAAAAAATATGTGCTGCACCTTACACAACAAGTTACCCACTCTAATAAAGCTACCATTGGTTTTAACCTAAGGAGATTCTCCTTCATGTCACTGCATCCATGCTTAAAAGGAACTCTCCTTAGGAATGCAAGCACATGAGCCCTGCTGATCAAACCAGAAGCCCATATAGTCAAGCATCCTGTTTTCCATGGAAGTCAACCAAACGCCTATGGGAAGCCAACAAACAAGATGTGAGAGGAGTATGTCTTTTCACCTGCTGTCCCCTAGTAACTGGTATTCAATGGTAGGTAAGCATACTAGCAGCCACTGAAAGCCTTATCAGCTCCATGAATTTATCTAATCCCCTTTTAAATCAAACCGAAGTTGTTAGTATGTCATACATAAATGGGGCTAAATGTATTGCTTTTCTCCCCAGCAGCTTAGCTATGGGAAATACTTCTCTCCTGCATTCCACTACCCCAGATACTTGCTTCAAGTTCAGGAACACCTTTTACCACCCCCAGGCTCCATGCAGCATCCACAGCTACCAGCCAATAGACCATGGAACTTCCAGCTGCAAAGGCAGCATACTTTTCAATGCCACGCACCCAAATACTATCCTGTGCTCCTAGGAGAATGTTATGAATGTGTATATGCATTATATATACACACACACACACACACCCCACACCGTCAGCTCATGCCACTCATGCTTAATGAGAGATTCTCTCCCCCACACAAAAAAATTAAGTTGCTTTGGATTGCCCCTGGGCAAGATAAAGCAACTAGTAATTTTATTTTATTTTAAAAGAAGAGATGTCATGTGGAAAGATGAAATCTCACATTCTAAAACATGATTTTTGTGCTGATTGCACTTCTGCCTGCCTGTCTGAATGTGCCCCTTGGCAGGCCAAACCATTCAGACACCTCACCCTCACTATGTAACCAGCATCACCAAATGTCAAATGCAGAAAAAAGCATTTATAGTCCTGTGGTTCCAGCCTGTGCACTCTGCCACATTCAAAGAAAGATATCTATCTCCACATACTTTGTGAAGTGGAAACTTGTCCATGTGGAGGCAATGTTCCTGAAGATCTACCAGGCTACTAACTGGTTTAGACCAATCCACAAGGACCTAAGAGCAGGTCTTGTTCAAAGGTTTAAAGCTCTAGGTTTTAGGAGGTCAACTGTGTATCTGATTTAACTTTGTATTATTGGGGGCACTCTCCCAACAGTTTGACTTCACTGTCAGAAGACAGACAGATGTCAACAATTGGGGGGACGTAAGCGGCCTGCTTTGGAATTTGAAAGCAATTAATAATAATAATAATAATACCCCGCCCATCTGGCTGGGTTTCCCTAGCCACTCTGGGTGGCTTACAGTACATAAAAAAAAGTAAAACGTCAAAGAGTATGTGGGGATGTTATGTTAAAATCCATCGGGAGAAGCGGGTTCACTCATCTGACAAAATTTTCTGGTTTCCATTTCGTCTGCTTTGCGTATTTTATCTTCTGCAATAGCTTCAGCGGGACGAGACAGATGAACAAATAATGCCACACACACACACACACACACACACACACTTCTGTTTACTCTATAAGGTATAAGCACTGGTTTATGGTTTGTTTTTTAAAATGCCATCCGTTTTATTTTATTTACTTCGTAAGACTTATGCACCACTTGATTGTTTTAAAAAAGGAGAGAGAGACACCCCTCGAGGCGGTTTGCAACACTCTTCCCTTCCCCGCCCCCCGCCCCAGTAAAATCGAGGAAAAATTCACAACACACGGAAGCCGAAATGCCAAAAAGTGTTTAGGATTCGCCTCGGCTTCCTCCTAAGCACCTGGGTGGGCTTCCCACCCCCGATTAGCAGGGGCCGAAAAGAGTACAAAGCGCAGCGAAGGCGCCTCCTTGACCTCAAGGGGCAGGGAGTTCCGACGGTGCGGGCCAAGGAATAGCAGCCATGAAAAGAACAATAGGGTTTCTCGCGAATAACAATAGCCGCCCCTCCGAGGCCCCTCTGAACCCTCACAGAACCGGCCTCCGCCTCGGCCCCTTTCGGCCTCACCTGGGATTGAAGTCCTGAAACAAGCCCCTCAGGTTCATGGCGATCCGCCTTCCGCTGCCCTTCTCACAGGGGGCGCATCGCGGGACCCCCCCAAAAAATGTCCGCCGCCCGACAGCCGCCCGCCCTGTCCCGTCCCCTCACAGCGGCCGGGCCGCAATGCGCCTGCGCCGCCGCTCGGATGCGCACGCGCGGGATCTCGGAGGCTGTTCCCAGCTACCCCTCCTCTCCCTACTCCCTTGCGCCCAAGGCTGCTTTTTTTCCCCCTCCTTCCCCGCCCACCACCGAAAGCTCTGGGCCCCGCCCACCTCCGCCGGCTAAAGGAGTTGGGAAGGCAGTGCGCGTGCGCGGCGACCAGGCGCCTGCGCCGTAAGCGCCGTCGAAGCTTTGCCCGGTTGCAGCGCAGGGAAGGGCAAGGGGATAAAAGCTTTTTCTAAGGAACTGGGGAGGGAATCGCAGCATAGGTTAAGGGACCACAATTCAGCGCCCAACCCCGTCGCCGTGCAATGCAGGAATTTTTTTTGCCTAATTTGAGGCCGGAATCCACGACTCTGAGATTAATGCTCAACAGGGGGTCTGGGTTAAAGGCGGATCTGCACGGATCCTCAGGGATCCTCCACTTTTTAAAAAATAACTCCAACAAATCCAATGTCAAATCACATCTGGAAGGCACGCCTACAGACTGGACTATAAAAAACGTGGATCCAACACTTAGCCGCCCTGCAGCACCACAAAAACAGATCCTCATGAATTCATATGATTTTTATATTGAAACAAAATAAAAACACCATGATACTATACACCACGTGTCTGTAGGCAGAACCATGGTTAAAAAACATGGATCCTCATGATTTTTGCACTAGATCAGCCCAAAGTCACCATCAGATCAAATATCATGGCCATGGTCACAGATTGCACCACAGAAATCATGTATCCACGGCTTCCTGGCAACTCCATGGCCCAAAAACATGATTTTGAAGCACGGATCCTCATGGATCCTCACGCTTTATGCATTGAGCTACCCCAAACTCACCATCAATGCCTGCACCACAAAAATCATGAGTTGCACTACAAAAATCACAAAATGCCCTTAGCAGCACTGTTAATGTCACCACTGGAACATTATTATCAGAGCCGAGAGGAGAATGTACGACTATATATTGTACCAAGATATGGTTCATCTTCAAGAACAGATCAAATACATGCCGAAGTATTAAAGAGGAGAAAAAATATGAAACTGCTTACATACTGTCAACTAATATCCAGATTCAAGAAAGACTGTATGGCAAACAGTTAAATCAGTGAAAAGACAGAATTTGAGTCCATCATAACAGAGGTCTACCTTTTGGGTAAAATTTATAAACTATTACTCAAATATGACACTGAGCCCAAACAAGCAAAACATTGTATCACAAAATGAATGCAAAAATTTTAAGAGCAGTTTACAGTGGAACAATGAGAACAATTATGAATAAAGGAATAAAATTCACTGCAAGTTAAGCCCTAAAACAAAACTGGTACAGTGAAACCTCGGGTTGTGGACGTAATCCGTGATGAAGGCATGTCCGCAACCCGCAGCGTTCACATCCTGAAGCGTTGCATATGCACAGGCGCCGGCACAATTTGGCACTTCTGCGCATGCGCGAGCGGCAAAACCCAGAAGTACTTCTGGGTTTCCCGCAGTCTGCAACCCGAAAACACGTAACCCGAAGTGGCCGTAACATGAGGTATGACTGTACAAAAATATTCTTTCAATGGTATATAACTTTGAAAGATATACAGAAGATGAATAATGAAATGAATGGACATTGCTGGAAATGTCATAGACCTCAAGGAACCTTCTTCCATTTATGGTGGATCTGTGAAAAGACCAAAAAGTTTTGGAGGAAAGTTCATTTTGAAATGAAAAAATGTAAAAAAAACCCCCAAATTTGCATTGGACCCCAAAACTATGCCGTTGGGAATGACTCCTTCAGCTACTGTATAGTGAAATCGTCAGTGGAACTATTTAGTTATATGACCACAGCAGTCAGAGTGGTGTTGGCTAACGTATGGTAATCTGACATATGTCCTGGAATAGATGCATGGAAAGAGAAAGTATCAGAATATGCAGTAATGGCAAAACTTGCGATAGACTCATGGCAGAACATAAAAAAACTTGGAATCTTTATAATTTGTATACAACTTAACAGAACTGTAACAAAATGAACATCTGTATGGATTTGTATAACAAACCTTAGGTTACAAAAATATTTCCTGTTTAAAAATAGAAGCTTTGTGTGCATATAATAAAGAAAGAAATATATAGTAGAAGAAATCTTGTCTGTCTGATCTAGAAATGAAATCATATTTTAAAATAATTTTTGCTTTAGATTTTTATAATCATATATGGTATTTCTCCAGTAGAAAACTACCTAGAATTGGAAATAATATTTAGTACACTAACCTTTGTTTAACTCTTGATAAATGTCAGCTTACTGAGTTATTTTGTACCATTGTGATTCAATGTTATATTTGCCAGCAGGCAGACCCAGCAATAGAGTTTTGCTGCTTAGCAAGAGATTTGGGGAAGTTGCAACCGTTCTTCACTGTGATCAGATTACACACTGAGTACTCATCTCCAGTTTACTGTGCAAGCAAGTCAGCCAGGCCATAGCATGAGTACCTGCCAGCAATCTCATCCTAAGTCACCTCCTATGCAGTATCAGGCAGGTGAAGTCACTAACATCCATGGAAAACTATACCTAAGGCGAATTCTGGGACTCCAGAATCCACAGATACCTGCACAGTCTCTAACTCAAGTGTGGTGAACCTCTGGCCTTCCAGATGTTGCTGAACTCCTGCTTGCTGGAGTTGACAGGAGTTGCAGTCTAGCAAGAGGTGGGGTGGCCAAAGATTCCCCACACCTCACCAGAGGAAAAGGATTCTGCATATGCTCAGGTGCACATTTGCCCTGTGGTCTTTGAAATGCTACATCCCCCTTGGAGGTCAGTGAGTTCTGTGCATACTCCAGGAGACTCAGCTAAGGTGCCAGGATTTTGATCAGCCCACAGGTAGCTGCTGCACTCTTTAGACACAACGTCTGCTGAAATTGCTGATAAATTTGCACTGGCTTCCTCGCCCTTTGAGACTATCTGAGGTGGGGACTGGAACAGGCCTGCCTCTTTGAGGACTTGTTAATTGATTTTAGCACTCCTTTGGAAAGAAGCAGGTATGTGCTCTTTGCGACTGGGCATATTTCCAAATGTGAATTCTGCAAAAAAAACAACAGACTGTGAAGCATTCATGTGCCCATGGCTCTGGAATTCATGTGCTCCCATGCCAGAGAGGTTTTATGAGCAAATTTGATGGTTCCTTTCCCCACTTAGGCCCAACAGGTCCCCAACGCGCCTGCCTTTAATGTTATGGCCCACCATTAAACTTGCATGCACCACGAAATGTGCCACCCACATGGAAAGAGCAGACTGCATTTACCCTTTTCTCTCCCGATTTGAGTTCCACCTGAAAATTATGTGGCAGAAGTTACAAATGCTTGCAAATCCATGCCCTGCTTAATCCACAGAGTGCAGACGGATAGTGATATTATTAAGCCCCCCGCAGCAAACGTAGAAAAAGAGAGCCACCAAGCACCTTAGAAACAAATGGATTTATCGTGGCAGAGCCAGTCGTAGGGCTAGAGAGTTTGGGATTAGAGCATTCTGCAGGCGGAACAGCAGGTGCCTCCAAGTTCTGACAGAGGAGCATCACCACTCAGGAGGGGCCAGGTGCGGCCAGGTCCTTGGGGGGGGGGGGTTTGCCACGGTGACAAGGACCCGCCCTCCTTTGTGACATCTCTTGCTTCTCCTTTAAAAGCCACTGGCTTGCAGGCGGCCATTGTGGGTTAGTGAAGAGAGGTTAGAGGAGAGAGGTGGAGTTGGTGGTGGCAGTTGGTGGAGAGTAAGAGGAGGATTAGTGATTTGTTCTTTTTTTCGTTTTCTTATTTTGATTTAATTTATTACTTTTATTTGATTTATTTGATTTGATTTATTTTGATTTGATTTGATTTGATTTTAACACTTTTATTTATTTTATTTTATTTTTTGCTCTTTGTTTTAATATTTTTGTTTTTTGTTTTTTGTGCACACCTGTGCATATTCTGTATATATTTTTATTTTTTAGATAGAGGAATAGTTAGGGTTAAGTGTAGGGTTAGGGTGGGGTTAGGTATAGACTTAGGGCAGGGGTTGGGGTTGGGATCAGATTTAGGCTTGGGTGGGCATTTTAGATAGTTACTTTAGATAGGAGGGTGGGATCTTTTCGTTGTCAACATGGGCAGACTGTAAGTAGCATCCCTTTCTCTTCATCTCCGGGGTGTGTGTGTGTGTGTGTGTGTGTGTCACAAACTGGGAGGTTTTTCTGGCAGACACCTGAGTATCAGGTTTGTCCCTGTCCCTCCCTTCACCTCCACCTTACACCCATTAAGCAAAACAAAGAAAAATATATACATGGTCCTGTTTCCCAGCCAAGTTGAGTACCCCCTATTGTCCTGGCCAAGTCCCCAATCCATGTAGGTTGGATCCACTCTTGTCCTTGAGATGGCTACCTGTCTGGCACTCAGAGACCAGGAGGGCAGTGATGATCACCCTGGCAGAAGGGTTGCTGTGGACGTGGTCTCATGCTTCAGGGATGATGGCTGCCCCCAGCCATGTCCCAAGTGCCTTCTCTGGTAACCATCTTCCTTCTGAGCAGAACAGCATTGGAACGGTGTCAATCCGATGTTGGATTGCTTTTATATGAATATTTGAAGGTTTTCCCGCTGCAAGAGTAGGCGAGTGCTACGACCAGATTTCTTCTTCTTCTTCTTCTTCTTCTTCTTCTTCTTCTTCTTCTTCTTCTTCTTCTTCTTCTATCACTCGTAGCAGAGTAAGATTGACTTCCATGAACAGTGGGTTTTAACCATGAGTCCATAAGTGATTGTGGAGGCCAATTCTGGATCCACACGTCCTTCCACAGTGGGGACATAGTTTTCTGGGCGGGAGTTGATCACAGTGAGGGTTTGCCAAGCGTGCTTTCCTCTTAGCTCATTTCTCCCTTGCATCCTGAGTTCAAGTGTCTTCAAAGCCCATGACACCTTTGGTAAAGGCTGTTCTCCCATTGGAGCACTCACAGGCCAGTGTTTCTCAGCCATTGGACATGACCAGTCCAATGAAGTTGGTGTTGAAGAATCATTGCTTCCACACTGGTGATCTTTGCTTCTTCCAGGACACTGGTATTAGTTCGCCTGCCTTCCCAAGTGGTGTGTCACATTTTTCGGAGACACCATTGATGGAATCTTTCAAGGAGTTGGAGATGGCGTTTATAAGTGATCCATGTTTCACAAGCGTACAGCTGGGTTGGTAGTGGCAAGAGCCTAGACTGAAACTTAAAAGACTAGTTTCAATGGACCAAGAATGGTTTTCATGGTTGGTTCTGACTTTCCCCTTTTCCCAGTGGGAATTCCTACTTGTAGAGCAGAGGCCACGTCTGGTTGGCAGCTGCAGTGCCTGTGTGCTTTGTTCTGTTGTTGTTGTTGTTGTTTAGTCGTTTAGTCGTGTCCGACTCTTCGTGACCCCATGGACCAGAGCACGCCAGGCACTCCTGTCTTCCACTGCCTCTTGCAGTTTGGTCAAACTCATGCTGGTAGCAACGAGAACACTGTACAACCATCTGGTCCTCTGTCATCCCCTTCTCCTTGTGCCCTCAGTGCTTTGTTCTAGAGGGTGCTGTTTCATGGCGCTCACTGGTTGCTATTGGACAGTTCTTTGGATAGTCTGAGCGGATTGGTTGAGCACCTTGTGAGCGAAAGGCTCGGCCTTCATTAGGGCAAATGTTCTACCCTTATTTATGGGAGCCTTTGGAAAGGACTGTGTCAGGATGTGTTTTGTGCGGACATTTGTAGAAGTGAAGGTGTTGATTTGGGGTACAGTCGGAGGCGGGTATGGTGCCTGCTGGAGGGGGAAACCCCCCGCCACCCTTTCCAAAAAATCTGGTAACAATGTTAAGAATGACCAAATTTCATTTGCTTCATGAAATTTATATACTGCTTGACTGCATGAATGAGTGGGCCAGGCTCTCTGGGTCCTGGCATGGCCGTAGCTCTTGAACCCAGAGCACTTGGGACCTCCTTTCTCTCTCTGCCAGCCCTTCATGCTCTGGGCTGCCTCTTTCAGGCTCTGATGATGCCCCTTCAGGTCACTGAACTGCAGGGAGATGGAAGGAATTGGTCATGATGGGCCGGCAAGGATCGATTAGGCTCCACATATGTATTTCTGTTCTGCCAATTCGGCAGTGGTTCACTGTTTTCTCCAGACTCCCCTCCTCACACCCAAACACCCCCCAAGAATTGGGGCTGCCGGCGTCTGAGTCGCTTTCTCTGCTCATCTCTTCTAGGATCAGGTGCTTAAGGCTGCCACAGGGTGGCCCGCCAGCAAGACCCACAGCAGCCCGTGGCGCCAGGTGAGCCAGTGGCCCTCCTTTTTTGGATAGAGGAGGGCAGGAATGGGCATGGGGGGCAACTAGTCCAAGGATGCAAAAGAGGACTCACCTCTTCCCATGTCCTTCTGTTTGCAGTTCTGCTGCGGTTCCGCATCCCAGCCCCAGGGGTGAGTATTGAAGAAAACAAGAGCAGGGACTGGATCCCTCAGACCTGCTCCCCACTGCCTGGGCTCTTTGCCCCCCCCCTACTCTGCACTCTCAGATGCGGAGAAGCCCTCCCCTCACGAGGAACTGACAGCCTGACTTTTGCATTTCAGCTGCTGGAGGATGAACAGGTCTAACTCCTGGGGGTCATCCAGAGCTGCCAGGCAGCTGAGCTCAGGGGGCTCCGATCCCTGAAGTGCTCCAAGCAAGAGACGGCCCAAGCCATTCTGGTGAGTGATGGGGGGCGAGGGGGAAGGGGTTGTGCATCTGCAGAGAGGAGGACCCTGCCAGCTTAGGCCATGGGGTTGCCATTCCCCTGCAAAGCCAAGCCTGGTGTTTGGGGTCGGAGCTGATTTTCCTCCTCTGTTCTCTTCCAGGACATCTTGGGGCCCTTGGAGCACTTCAGGGATCGCCCCCTGACCCTGGCCCTTGCCTTGGAGGCCCTCCTCCAGCTAAGGTGAGTGGGGTCTTTGGTGTGGATGTGGTTGTGGGGGGGGGGGGCAGAACTCCAGGGGGAAAGAGCAGGCGGGAGGGAGAAGGGGGCAAGGGAGACTCTAACCCTCTCCCTTTCATCTCTGCAGCACGATGAGGCCCAAATTCAGCTGCGATATGATCAGTGCGATCCTGCACAGGACGTTGGAGGCCGTGCTGAAAGGGGCCACTGAGGAGAAGGAGAAGAGAGAAGTATGTCCTTTGTTCTGACTTCCCTTCACGGCTCTTTCTTCTTCTTCGTCACACACTTGCAGAATCCAGCCCAGCATTCAAACTCTCTTCTCTCTTTTCCCGCAGGAACTGAAGAGGCACTTCTGGCTCCTGTTGGGCAGTCTCCTTATGGAAGCCCCCAACCCTGGCACCCTCCTCCACCTTCTCAGTGTAGGTGTCCCAATGACAGAGAGAGATCCGAAAGTTGTTAACTATTTTGCCTCAAAAGATCTCACAGAATCTTGGGTTTTTCAATTCCTTAGGATATATGATCTACTCCCTGTGTAACTCCACGTGTCAAGAAGAAAAAGAATTGGAAGAGAATGGAATAAAAATAAATATTTTTTAATGGATTTTGAATAAATGCACAATAAATTGTTACTGTTTTGAATTTCATTGTGTTATTGTCTTCCATTGATCTGGACGCTTTTGTTGTTGCAGCCTGGAATAGCATTAGCATTTTTTGCTGCTGCTGCATCACTCTCAGGTTGACTCATGTTAAGCTTGTGGTCCACTAAGATCCCCAGATCCTTTTCCCTACCAGCAAACCAGGTGTCCCTCATCTTCTATTGGTGCAGTTGGTTCTTCCTGCCAAAGTGCAGAACCTTAGATTGGCTAGAGGTCCTCTTCGCTCACCCTTCAGGATGTGACCATGTCGCAGTCAGTGCTGTGGTAGCTCCGTGTGGCATTAACACAGTTCAGTGCAATCGCCTGGTAACAATCCAGTCCAGCTGGTGCCAGTGACCTGAGATCTAAGATGTCTCCAGGACACTGAGTGTTTTGCCTTGGTAGAGCATACCATGTTCGTGACACAGAGGCTGTGGTATGAGCACAGTTCAGGTAGGCTTTGTCCGTTCTTGTTCAGGCTCCAGATACCAAGGGGGCCTCTGCTGTTATCCCAGCTGTGATGAACTCTTCCAGCAGGAATAGGAATAGTAATAATAATTTTATTATTTATACCCCGCCCATCTGGTTGGGTTTCCCCAGCCACTCTGGGCAGCTCCCAGCACAACACTAAAAACAGAATAAAACTTCAAACAGGGCTGCCTTCAGGTGTCTTCTAAAAGTGAGAGAGTTGTTTATTTCTTTGACATCTGCTGGGAGGGCATTCCACAGGGCAGGCGCCACTACCGCGAAGGTGTTTGCAGGCTTCTGACATCCTGGTCTAGTTCCTCGCAGAACTTGTTCTTGATCAGAGCACACAGAGCGTAAACACTCAATATGTTAACCGGAATGGAGGTAGTTGAGAGATGGAGAGAAGGCAAACATTCTGTTTGTTTGTTTGTTTGTTTAAAAAGAGAGAAGGCAAACATTCTGAGCCCTCAGCTGGCAGTTCTATCACATTTATTTTATATATGTACAACCTTAAAATTCTTATAACAATAATATTTGATAATATTATAATATTAATGATATAGTAAGATAATGATAATAATAATTATTTTATTTATACCCCACCCATCTGACTAAGGCTGCTGGAGCCACTCTGGGCAGCTTCCAACATACATGAAAACATAAGAAAACATTACACACTTCCCTATACAGGGCTGCCTTCAGCTGCCTTCTAAAGGTTGCATAGTTACTTGATCTTCTTGGCTCCAGAATCGCACGACTCCATGCCCTCACAATGTTTCTCTCAGGGACATCATACCACACCCTCCAACATTTCTCCAATGGTAAATCCAGGACTGTCCCTGGAAAGTAGAGACAAAAAGCATGAGGATCCATGGGGATCCATGCTTCAGAACCACGTTTTTGGGCCATGGAGTTTCCAGGAAGCCGTGGATCCGAGTTTTTTTGTGGTGCAGGCTGTGCCCCTGGACATAATGTGTGATTTGACAGTGAGTTAGGGTTGGCCCAATGCGAAAAGTGTGAGGATCCATGAGGATCCGTGCTTTAGAACCCTGTTTTGGGGCCATAATATGGACAGGAAGCCGCGGATCCGTGATTTTTGTGGTGCATCCTATGCCCATGGCCATGATGTTTGATCTGATGGTGGCTTCGGGCTGATCTAGTGCAAAAATCATGAGAATCCATGAGGATCCGTGTTTTTTAACCATGTTTTTGCGCCATTACGGCCCCACAAAACTGGATGCATGATGTTTTTGATGCTGCCTACAGACTAAGACATGGTCTACAGCATCATGGCAGTTTTATTTAGTTTGAATGAAAAGATCATGAATTCAAAGGGATCCGTGTAATATCAGCTGGATCCGCCTTTTACCCGTTTCCACATTTTCCTTTAGGCAAGCCTATTCAGGCATATAGAATTTCATTCTGGTTTTTAGCTTGATGTTGATATTTTATTTTATTTTTTAATATTTTAAATAGTTGGGAATTTTTTTATGTCCTTTTTTTGGGCTGATAATCTCTTTGTTTTGTTCTTTGAGGTTTTATTACAGTCAGGAGGTACAATATAGTAATCCTATGAATTACATAAACGAGCTCTCATTGGGCCCTGTCAGCCTAACAACAGCCTGATCCCCTCATCCCCGTTGCAGAATCTGGAACACTTGATTACACGACCCTTTTGCAGAGAAAGTAAGTGATCGGTGGGGTGATCCCCGCCCCACTCACCCACACTCAGCTGTTGCTGCGCATTGCAACTAAATTTTGCGAAACAAAATAAAACCCAACCCTAAACTTTACATGCATTTATTTGTCTTCAAAGAAGAGCGGTGGCGCTTGAAAATAAAGACCAGAGCAACGGGGTGCAGAGCCTGGGCAGTACAAGATACAGCAGCCGCCGCCTCCTCCTCTTGGAAGGACACCGGGCACGCTTGCGCGCAGACACTGACCTCTGCTCGAATACAGCCGAGGAGGCAAAGGAGTTTAGGGTGTATTCCCGCGCCCTGGCAGTCGAAGTGTTACACTGCAGAAGAGTCCCGAGCCCATTCCGAAACAGAGACTGGGCAGAACGCATGCGCGCCCAGGGGACCCAGCTTCGACTCCTGGTACTGTGTGCAACTTTTCTCCCGTCTCTTCTCATTTAGTCGCATGCCGGTTGTGATGTCTAGAGGGGCAGAGCGCTGGAGCGATCCTTCTCTCTCGTTCCTCTCACTGCCTCGTGGTGAGGAGGAGGAGGAGGAGGAGGAGGAAAAAGAAGATGCAGACTTTTGTCTCCCCAGTGGCCAAGGCGATCTTCGTGGCTGTCTTCCTCTTTGCTATCTTACTCATTCTCTGTGTGATCCTCTGGTACATTTGCAGGGACCCAGACCACGGCGTCGTCTGAATCGATGAGGGACAGAGGAGCGCCTCGCTTTCTTGCAAGGTAATGAATGACAGGCTGCGCGTCTCCTCCACAAGGGTAGAAGGGCAATTGGCAAGGTGACAAGCAGGGGCATAGGAGCCAACTACTAGGGGCCGAGGGGTCTTCAGTCCCCCTCCGTAAAATATTTGAAACCCGCCCCCCGTTGATGCTGTGCGTGCACAGTGTCATGTGATCGATTATGTTGGACGGGGCTTACCCCCCATATTTTATTCAAGTTGGCCCACCTGAGCAGGGAGCAACAAGCTCAAATCTTGGACTCCCACAAAAAGTTTTTGCATGGATCTTTTAGCATAGGATAGAAGCTGAGGTCCCTTCTGCCCCCCCAATAAAATATTTGAGCCCCCCCCACCCCCAAGTTGATGGGTATTGCCATTCAAATGATGTGTGTGCATGCTGTGGCTTGTGATCGATTATGCAGAGTGGGTCCATCTGGTTCATCACTGTGTTCACTGACAGGCAGTTTCTCTCCAGGGTTTCAGAAACGAAGTCTACTGGGGACTGAACTTGGGACCTTCTGCATGCAAACATATTACTGCCCTCCCTAATAGGTTTGCCGTTTTTAATTGAGCCACCTTCTTTACTAAAGTAACTTTCAGTCCAAACCTCGCTGAAGCTTAAGGGATAGCATAGCAACATGTGCAGTCTTCTTCTTAGAAAGCCTACTTTATCACATCGGATGCATTGCCTATGGGAAATGAATGTCACAATGAATTCCTTAGGCTTTAAAGTGCCACTGATTTTTTTTCTTTGCTTTGCTTCCGGAAGACAAACAACATAATCATTCTTTTTATCCATCTGTGATATCTCCCAGGGAGTGTCTGCATGGGGTTAGGAGAGGTGGTGGCCTCAGAGGACTTGATCCCTCCAGCTCACCTTTGCAAAAGAGCTCACAGACCCCTTTCAAACTGCATTGCTTCTGTGTCAAGTGGAAGCTGCAAACAAAAAGTTGCAGTGTGGCGTTCTGCTGTTCCAGCAAGGCAGCACCATGTCTTTCTTCAGAATATTCCAGACCACTTCTGCTCCCCACCCCAACAGTCATAATTATGTGGATCACTGGTGTGATTCAACCGCATACTAGCAAATTCAAATTGCAAAATTGTAGTTGATTGGGATGTCTTATAACAAACCCACTTCCTCGAAAGATTGGATTTCTTTTTTTCTTTTCTTGTAATAAGGAAAGTGATGGGAAAATGACTGGAAAGTGTGGGATAACACTTGCTTAGATGCAAAGTTATCTAAGCTCCCAAGCAAATCATAATCATTAAGTAGCCAATGCTACCTAATCTCGCTACAAACAAAGCAAGATGAATGCCCAATGAACTGGTTGTCTGGAAGGGACTCAGTTTTTTTTTTGGATGTTCCTTTCTCAGGTTTCATTTTTCCTAAGAAGACTTAGGACTTCCTTTCCCTTTTCCCAGTGCGGTTGATTCATCTTCTTTATGCATGGATGGTACTGTTTAGGTTGTGCACTTGCACTGGCCCCTGAACATTTGAATTAGATGGAGTGATGATTATGTGGCCACACAATCCATCCATTCAGGGACAGGAGCAAAACAGTTGCTCAGAACCATGTTCCACATCTTCCCATGCTACTGCTTTTGCCCAAAGCCTTTCCAAATCCTCTACGTCTTTGTTTCCAAACTCTCTATTTTCCAGGATGCCTCTCCATATTACGTAACTTGTCTACTATGAATTCCAGAGGCTTCCAGATCACTGAAAAGCTGGGTGTTGTCATTTTATTGTTTATACAAAAAACAATGCAAATAAAGTAATGTTCAAACAAACTAACTAACAGAAATAAGATAAAAGGGAAAGTTAAAGGAAGGAAGGAGGACAATGGGAGATTCTGAAACACAAGCACACTGGATTGCTTACTATGAGGCATAAATCTCAAGAAAAACTGTTTGCTTGGGCCTGCTACCCATGCTCATGTAGCTCGCCAACCCTACCAAACCACTTAACCAACCACCCCTCTCTTTACACCTCACTCAGCCGCCCCATATCCTTACAGCTCCTCTGTGTCCCTCCATCACTGCTTTATTCAAACCTCTGCTGTTGTTTAAAACTGCAATTCTAAAAAAAACCCCTTTCTTTTCTTCTGCTCCCCTCCCCTTGCCCTGACTTCTTGCAAATCTAGGATTGTGTTGCAACTCTTCAGATTTTCTAATGGGCGCTACGGCTTTGCAATGACAGCCTGACATTTGTATGTATATAGGAATATTTATATACTGCTTATAAGCTGAAATGTGTTCTGAGAGGTTTATCTTCTTTCAGTTCTCATTCATATATTGCCAGTTCAGATATGGGAGATTAAAAACCCATTATTATATGGAAGGTGAAGACTTCTTCCAAGTGGAATGGGTTTAATAACATTCAAGTCTTAATTTGAGCTGAGTTTTACCAGAGCCGGAAATCCTTCCTCTCAGTCTCTTAAGCCTGGTCGTAGTGCCATAATTCTGCTTCTGGATATGACAGTAACAATGGAAAAAAGACTTCTTTTTTAGTGTTTCTGGTCTTTCTTCAGCAAACCTTCGGGCATTCTCCCAACCAAGCTGATTCTTTCCTCTTATTTCTAAGTGGTGCTATTTTGGCTACAATCCTTTTGGCACTCATTGCCTTAGTTCACTATTAGAGGGAGTGACAAAGCTTAGTATCCATTCACAGAAGCAGTCTTTGGCAATAACACAAAATATCTTCCTTTACTGTGCCAACTTTAACTCTTGTAGAAGAAGAGAAAAGTGCACCATGGTCTTGGTTGAATGATTAAGGTTGTAGACCAATAAACCATGGTATTGCTTTAGGGCCCAGTCAAGACCCATCTCCACTATAAGTGCTAACTAAGGGCTCATCCAGACTTCTTTTGTGCTGCATTTCTAGGAACAGGTCTGGACTTTGAAGCTCTGTGTCTGAGCATTTTTTATTTGCCCTAGCTCTTTCTCCAGGAAAACCCATGTTTCATAGCTGAATTGGAGCGAACAGCAACTGGGTTTTCCATGCATAGCCATTTGCTCTGATTGAGCGGCAAAACACTGTTTTTCCTGGGAAAAGCACCAGGACATTAAAACAACAACAATAACATGCCATACCCTCCAACATTTCTCTGATGAAAATAGGGATGTCCCATTCCATAATGATAATTTTACTATTTATACCCCACACAGCTTACTGGGTTGTCCCAGCCACTCTGGGCAGCTTCCAACACATATAAAAGCATAATAAAACATTAAACATTTTTTAAAAACTTCCCTATACAGGATTGCCTTCAGGCAGCTCAGGGTCGGATAACTCCATACCCTCCAACATTTCTCCAATGAAAATAGGGATGTCCTAAGGAAAAGTGGGACATTCTGGGATCAAATCAGAAACTGGGATGGCTTTTCCAAATCAGGGATGTCCCTGGAAAAAAGGGACACTTGGAGAGTCTGACGTGCTTGGACATGTAACATTAAAGCGCGGACCAGTGCCTGGGAAACGTGGTGCTATAAGAATTCTGAATGAGCCCTTAATGTAGCAAATCTGGGAAGACAGTGCTACAATCAATTGCTGTTTGTGAATAATCACTGCGTTCCTGTGCATATTGAACCCTTGCACAATGCTTTCATTAACTATAAAAGGTAAAGGTTCCCCTGACCATTAGGTCCAGTTGTGACCGACTCTGGGGTTCCGGCGCTCATCTCGCTTTATTGGCCGAGGGAGCCGGCTTACAGCTTCTGGGTCATGTGGCCAGAATGGTTCTGGCAAACCAGAGCAGCGCATGGAAACACCGTTCACCTTCCCGCCGGAGCGGTACCTATTTATCTACTTGCACTTGACGTGCTTTCGAACTTCTAGGTTGGCAGGAGCAGGGACCGAGCAACGGGAGCTCACCCCGTCGTGGGGATTCGAACTGCTGACCTTCTGATTGGCAAGTCCTAGGCTCTGTGGTTTAACCCACAGTGCCACCCGCGTCCCTTTCATTAACTATACTTGGGTTCTATTGTTTACAACATTATACCCATTTATTTTATGCTTTTGATCCTTATCCTGCCTCCTGCACGACTTCAGATTCAAGCACAGTCCTGACAACCCTCCTTAATGGAAACACTCATCTACCCAGCAGAGGCTGGTGTGTTAGGCCAAATGGGGCAGTGCCCCACCAACCTCAGTCTGCCTTTAGCCAGACCCCACCTGCCGGCCTGCCTTACTTGCATCCAGACCAGGGGGTGACCTTAGCTGTCAGTTTCTTCCTCCTTATTCTCAGTGCTGCCCTCACAGAACTCAGGATGGGGATAAAAGGAGAATTAGCCTGTGCTTCCTGTCATTGGTTCTGGCTCAACTTCCTGTTTCGGCTCCCTGTCTTAGGCGCCACCAGCCCCAATAGGTACCAAGCACCACTGCTCGGTTCCTTTGAAATCATTGCATCACCACTGTTCATTTTTGTTTGTCACCTGCTAAGCATTTCTTCATTTCTTCTTTTCCCAAAAGGTCATCTTTTGGCTTTTAAAAATGGAGTTTATCATCTGTCAAGCATCACTAATGCTCTGCCATTTCCTAGGATTTGCATGCATTAGGTTTAACATTAATTATGCAGATCTGTTCCCTCCCATACTCTGGTTCTCAGATTATATGTCTGTATGCATTAACAGCAAATAAAAAGTTAGGGAAGAAGAAGAAAAGTTATTTGTTTGTTTTTTACAACCCCCCACCCTGCATCTCTCAAAGAGCTTCAGGAAGGCTCTCTCCTTTATTCTTTCTTGTTTTTAGGTTGCTGCTGCAAGGCATATATTTGTGTTCGTTTTTGCTTGTTGATTGTGTATTTGACAGCCAATCCTATCCATACGATCAAGGAAGTAGTCAGTAGGACTTGCTCCCTGGTACATGTGTTTAGGATTGCTGCCTCAACCTTAGCTGAAATCTGCTTGAAAGAAGAACGAGGTGATATTTAAAGAGAGAGCCAGTGCCGTGTAGTGGTTAAAGTGTTGGACTTGGACCTGAGGGTAAAGGTAAAGGGATCCCTGACCATTAGGTCCAGTCACGGACAACTCTGGGGTTGCGGCGCTCATCTCCCTTTATTGGCCGAGGGAGCCGGCGTACAGCTTCCGGGTCATGTGGCCAGCAGGACTAAGCCGCTTCCGGCGAACCAGAGCAGCGCACGGAAACGCCGTTTCCCTTCCCGCCGGAGTGGTACCTATTGATCTACTTGCACTGGTGTGCTTTCGAACTGCTAGGTTGGCAGGAGCAGGGACCAAGCAACGGGAGCTCACCCTATCGTGGGGATTCGTACCGCCGATCTTCTGATCAGCAAGTCCTAGGCTCTGTGGTTTAGACGACAGCGCCACCCGTGTCCTTTGGACTTGAGATACCAGGGTTCAAATCCCCACTCAATCATGAAGCTCACTGGGTGACCTCAGGGTTGTTGTGGGGAATAAATGAGGAGGAGGAGGAGAATTATGTATGCCACCTTGAGCTTCCTGGAGGAAAGGTGGGGTATAAATGCAAAAAAATAAATCTAACAATAACCTTGAATGGTAGGCTAGGCTGAGGAATAGGGTCTGGCTCAAAATTCCCCACTGAAGCTTTCAGCTGAGTGGTGACTTGGGCCCAGACCCGAGTTCAGTGCTATATCATACTATTTCAATGAAACAGAGCCCGTTTAGCTATGAAAGTGAAGAGTAAACCGAGTGGTTTAAAAACAAGAAAAGTCCTGTTGCAGCTTAAAAGGTCTTGCCAAACATTATCTCAGGTCAAGGAACCACAGAAGAAGCGTATACCAGCCTCCCGCAAGCTTACTCCATTTATAGAATCATAGAATTGTAGAGTTGGAAGGGACCCCAAGTGTCATCTAGCTCAACTCCTGCAATGCAAGAATCTCAACTGAAGCATACCTGACAGGTGGCCACCCACCTCTGCTAAAAAAAAATCTCCAAAGAAGCAGAGTCTGCCACCTCTCCTTGGAGTCTGTTCCACTGTCAAACAGCTCTTACATACCCTCCAACATTTCTCCAATGAAAATAGGGACACCCTATTCCATAATAATAATTCTACTATTTATACTCTGCTCATCTGACAGGGTTGCCCCAGCCACTCTGAGTGGCTTCCAACACATATAAAAATATAATAAATCATTAAACATTAAAAAAATAAATCCCTATACAGCTTTGCCTTCAGATGGCCTGGGGGTTAGACAGCTCCATACCCTCCAACTTTCTCTGATGAAAATAGGGACATCCTAAGGAAAAACGGGACCTTCCAGGATCAAGTCAGAAACTGGGACAGCTTCTGTAAACCTGGAACTGTCCCTGGAAAATAGAGACACTTGGAGAGTCTGCTACTGTCAGAAAGTTATCCTGATGTTTAGCCAGAATCTCCTTTCTTGTAAATTGAATCCTTTGGTTTTAGTCCTACCCTCTGCAGTTGGAACCTAGTAATTCTGGACAACGAATCCCATCAGCACTGGCTAGCATGGCTGATGGTTGAGGCCAATGGGAGTTGTAGTCCAAAACAGCACCCAGATTTGGAAAGGCTGATTATATCATATGTTTGAAGGTGGCCCAAGGCTATAGGAGTGGTGGTTTTGCTACAACATACTTACAGGGTTAATGCTTCTGAAATTTCATTGACTTTTCAGATTCATTGATGTCAATGATTCAGGAAAGCTAATGAGGTCAGCCATAAATGTTTCTGCTTACAAACAACGATGTGAAATTCCTTTCTGTCATTGTCCATTCAGCTTTGTTTGCAAAGATGTAAGAAGTGACCCAGCCCTGCCTGTTAATTTAGAAATAGCTGCATTATGAGTTATACCCATAGCAGCAGAATTTACAATTGTTTGCTGTAAGATCATTCACTGACAGTCCAATCCTATCTATGCTGTTTACTCAAAAGCAAATGCTATTATGTCCTATGAGACTTACTCCCAAGAAAGGGGAGTAAACCCTGCACAACTCCAGAATAGTGTCCCCAAGACAGATGGATGCTGCCTTCTAAGCCTCCTTCTGGCAACTCCTGCAGCCAAGCTGGTGCCAAACATCTGCTTTCCTTTGGACCCCATCAGTGAGACCGAGAGGAGGGTCTTGTCAGGGCAGCCCAGAACCTCCATATACACTGCCCAGGCTTGCACCCCTGAGAGGAGGCAGACTCCATTGTCTTTCGAGACAGACGGATACCAACAAAAAATGTGACATGTAAGATGGAGCAAGCTTGATTTCTCCTATTCTGGGAAGTTAAATCCAAACCAATGGCTTCAAGTTACAAGATTGGAGATTTTGACTGAACATTAGAAAGAGCCTTCCGACAGTAAGAACTGTTTGACAGTGGAACAGTCTCCCTCAGAAGGCGGTGGACTCTCCTTTCTTAGAGGTTTTTAAGGAGAGGTTGGATGGCAACTTGTCATGGCTGCTTTAGGGCTACTCTACAATTCTATAATTCTATGAAATAAACACTTATCTCACCAGGAAATACTGGCTTTTTTGTTTAGAAATTGATCGTTTAGAAATTGCTAAATGTTGGTTGATTCTATAGGACAATAGCCCTCTTCTGTTCGTGATACGCAGGATTGTGATATTCATGGAATGTTTGTCAAGTCCCAGAAGGCAGAATGTACATGAAACATAATGTTATAAGACTGGAGTTTTAAGCCGGGTGCCAGACCCCTCTAAGACTTCTCATTATTGGAATGGCCAGACTAACCCCTGATGAGGTGATAAACTGGGTGATGAGCCTTTATGGGGGGGGTATTAAGGAGCTTGGTGCAAGATGGCAAATGGGTGGGTGGGTGGGTGGCCTCCCTCAACAGATAAAGCCTGAATTTAGAGGATAGAGTTTGGAGCACTGATGTGACCCAGAAGGAAAGCAGCAAGCTGGTGAGAGAGTCAGAGAGCAATGTTTGACTTCTGTTTGAATCCAAGGCTGAGGCTATGGGAGAAATAAGACCCTTTTGAGGTGTTGATGCTGTGGACCCCTCCATTGTAGCCACAGTCTCTGTGGTCCTCATTCCAAAAGAAACCAAACCTTAGGTAAGTGCCTGGAACACCTGGGATCTAGCAAGGCTCGGAGACTGGGGATGGTGTGCAACAATAGGAACATAGGGAGCTGCCTTAAAATGCGTCATACCTTTGGTCCATTTAGTTATACTGACTGCAAGCGACTTTTCAGGGTTTCAAAGAGGGATCTCTTCCAGCCCTACCTGGAGATGCCGGGGGTCAAATTTGGGACCTTTTGCACGCAAAACAGGTTCTCTGCCACTGAGCTAAAGCCCTTTCCTTAGGGGGTACAGCATTGCTGTTTAATAAAGCCCTTTCCTTAGGGGGTACAGCATTGTTGTTAACCTCGACAAAACTCCATCAGCCAATGTGTCCTTTGATGGATACAGCATTAGCAAAACTTGTGCTCATTCTTTTTAATGGCCCCACTCCCATGTTACGTATTTATTGTTTTATTTATTACAATTATATCCTGCTTTTGCTTCTATGGAACCCAGGGCGCTGTCCATTTACTCATGACCTCCTTGTGCTGCTGCCGATGACTCAAAGATGCATAATAGGACGGTGTCGGTAATAACAATGGTGCGTGCAAAACATAAGAATTAATTGGCTTCTGTAGATGATGAATAAAATAATTCTGGCAAGGAAAGGCCTACTAAGCAATTATAAAAAGAAGCTATGTTTTTCCCTCCTGTGATGTTTGCATTGTCTTACTGGGATTCTGACTGCATTATGTATCACAGCAGCGTTTAGGTGCCTCTCTCAGCCTTGTTTTTAAATACACAGAAGTTCCTGTTTAGATGATGTATTTATGCCGGCTGTATTCACAGAAACAGGAGGACGAGGAGGAGGGTGAGGCAAGATTGCACCTGTTGGCCAAAACTCCCCTGTGCATGTTCCCAACAACTTCTGAACACAGTGATGCCGCTAGGGTTCGACCTCAGGGTAGAAGTGCAGGGTCCTGCAGTTCAGGAACCCCCCCAAGTGACCACCCAGGGAGTGGCAGGTGATGGGGCATGAAGATGCTGCTGCAAACATGCCAGGGCCCCACAAGACCAGTGCGGGTGGTCAGAGCCGCCTCCTCCTTGCTTGCATGCCACAGAAACAGAGCCATGAGCCAAACACAGGCAGAAGAAAAATGCTGGAATGTGTCTGCAGTTTCTGCCTCCATTTGTCTCTGTGCGATTTTTTCCAGTTCTTCAAGTGTTTTGATGTTGATTTTTTAAATAGTTAATTGTCTGTGTTGTGTTTTAATGTATTTTACAGGTTTTTTTTTTTTACTTTTGTCGTAAACCGCTTTGAGATAATAAGTGGCCTATAACTTAATTAAATAAAAAAATAAATAACAGCACCATCAACTAGTACCCTGGAGCATGATGCTTCTGATTCCGGAGGTAACGTTTTGACACTTTTTCTTTAATATTTGTAAAAATATGCAGAATGTGATTAATAAATAACCACATTATTTGTTTTGTTCTTAAATTCATCTTCTGTTTTTTCCCCTCTGTGTGTGCTGCTTTTAACTGTTCCTATTATATTTTGTCCACTGCCTTGGAACATATGTGGAAGGCAATTAATAAATAACTATAGCAATTCAAAATTCAAAAAACTTTTCACAAGTAGCACTGTATGGCTGAGTCAGAGAAGTTATAATGTCTGATTTTTGTGTGTGTGTGTTTCTTATATTCTATTGGAAGCTGCCCAGAGTGGCTGGGGCAAGCCAGTGAGATGGGTGGGGTACAAATTATTATTATTATTAGGGGCTGCCTGCCCTGCTTTGCCGCCTGAGACAAAACAGGAAGTTGCTATCTCCTGCCCCCACTACCAAAGCCTCACTTACAGGGGTGTGCAGCGACCTCCATCAAGATCTTGCTGGAAACTGCAGCAGTTGTGCAATCCTGGCAGGGGTGGAGCACCCGCAGGAGTGCTGCCCCATGGGATTCTGCTGCCTCAGGTGGCTGCTTCAGTCCGTCTTATGGGTGGGCCGGCCCTAGGCCAAGTCCAGCTGACATTTTCCACAATGACCCAGGGTCATGCTCTGTAAGGGGAATTGTGGGTGATGATTATGGCAGTTCTAATCAGGAAACTGATGATTGCGTGCCACCCCCCAACATTTCTCCGATGAAAACAGGGACACCCTATTTATTATTATTATTATTATTATTATTAATAATAATAATAATAATAATAATTTATTATTTATACCCCGCCCATCTAACCAGGTTGTCCCACCCACTCTGGGCAGTTTCCAACATGTATAAAAACATGATAAAAGATTAAACATTTTAAAAAAACCTTGCTTATACAGGGCTGCCTTCAGATGTCTTCTCAAGGTTGCATAGTTACTTATCTCCTTGGCTCAGGGGTCAGATATCTCCATACCCTCCAACATTTCTCCCATGAAAATAGGAACATCCTAAGGAAAAGCAGGACATTCCCAGATCAAATAAGAAACCGGGATGGCTTCTGTAAATCCAGGACTGTCCCTGGAAAATAGGGACACTTATGGCTGTTCTAACCAGGCCTGCTTGTTTATTTACCTTTCCATTTACTGGGTTTGGGGCATTGCTTAGAGCACCACGAAAGTGTACATTTTACACTCCTCATTAAAACCGAAGGAGTCTTGGCTGTGCTTTGCCTTTCGACTTGCACAGAAACACACTCCCCGCAACTGCGCCACTGTGTAATTTGTTCATTGATATTCCCCTCAGACCCTTTGTTGTAATCACCATTGAACTCTGGGCTGCCAGAATTAGAACAGCACAGATTTTTGAATTTTCCTTTCCATTCACAGTTTGTTCGGTTACTTAATTGCTCAGACTAAAAAAGCCTATCTAAATTCTAACCACAAGCCAACTGAATTGCCAGCCAGACGGCTTGCCCTCCCTTTACTTAATTCACTCTCGAAAGCTAAATGAGAATGGATTTTTAACCAGGAATACAAACTGACCTATGAGGTACCTGTGCTGTACCTGAATTGGCAGGCTAGTGCTTAAGCCAGGCTTGTAAAGACCAGGCTTGTAAAGCCTGATGTGTGTGTGTGTGTCTTAGATCTGGCCTTGGAGGAGGATGACAAAAATCAAGGATTCAGAGGTCCGAGTTATTCAGTTCCCTTCCTTCTCGTAAAATTGATAAGGTGGCTGCACCACTTTCATTTCACAGAGACTGCTTAGAATGTACCCTTAGCATTCATTCTAGGAGACTAGAGGCTTGCTTTTTTTAAAAAAAAAAAAGGAAAGAAAGAAAGCTCAGCGTCTGGGATCCCTGCCCAGGGGTGCCACCGGAAGACTGAATGGGTGCTATGGCACCCCTTGGGCTGGTGACTCCTACTGAATAAACTGGTCCCTGTCAGTGGTCCAGCTGCAGTATTCTGGAACCAGCTGAACCGTCTCTGTATGGAAGACCAGGCTGCGGGTTATACCTTCTGATCTAGCGAAGTGGCTTTCAGGCGTTGCTGTGGAGGTTCTGTAATGCAGGACTGTTCCCAGGTTCCCCTGTCTGGTGCCCAGGGAGCCTGAAGAAGCAGCCATCAGGAGGTAATTAATGGAGCAGCTGAATATCATTTAATAAACCTAGGACAAAACGAGAGAGGCTTGCTAATGAATAACTTACACAGAATACTTGCTTCTTAGCCTGGGAAATTGTTACTGTCTTTTGAGATGATGTCTTGCAAGGATTATGTTTGAACCAGGAATATATTATTGAATGCTTTCGCATGTACTTTCCAGGGCTTTGCTCTTGGGAAACGATCTGTGGGGGGGGGGGGCAAGAGGGAAGGCGACAGCAAGAGTGCCTTGCCATTTAATTATTAGAATGCTAATGAAATGTGGCAAATTTATGCAAATCCGCCTCTCCGCTGAAGCTGTGCCTTTGGCTCAACCTGGGGTGCAGAGGTTTATGAGAATCTTTGCATGCTTCTCCTGCAGTTCTGAGCTCAGGGCTCATGAATCTTTCAGAAACATTTTTTTTTAAGGAAACCACCCCACCTCCGACACAGAAGTACTTCAGGATGTGTCTTAAATAACAAAGACAGCAAAGTTTGAGCAGCATGGGTAATGAGTGCCGGCCTTAAAATAAAACGAAAAACTGAGCTGGAGGGATACTCCTTTTTATCGCAAGCAGGGAGGTAACAGGCTGAGGCTGCTGGATCAGACCAATCTAATGGAGCCTCCTTCTTCCTATAGCAGCCAGTCAGATCACTCTGGGAACTGGTATTCTGATCTGGAGCCTTTTCCTCCATGCATCTGCGTAATCCCTTTTAAAAGCTGCCTGTGACCTGACCACATGCTACTCGGCTGAGCTAGCAGACCACCCCAAACAAGACCTTGGCTCAGATATTGCCAGGGGCAGCTCTGCTATGAAACAAATGAGGCTTCAGCTTCAGGGGCCCAATCCTAGAGGGGCCCCAGGAGCAACTGTAGTCCACCTTGCTTGTCGTTTTGGGGTCTAGTAGACCCAATTTGAGGGATTTTTAATGCTCCGTTATCGGAGGCAGCTTCTGAAGACTGGTTGCTAGGAATCACACGTGGGGGAAATGCTGTTGTGCTCAGGTCCTGCTTACATGCTCCTCATAGACATCTGGTTGTCCACTATGAGAGGATATGATACGATAATCTTCATTGTCACTGTCCCGTACATAACAATGAAATTGAAAAAAAATCTACATCAGACGTTCAGAAACCAACAAGCCTGCTATCCCAGCTATCCCAGCCTGGTTAGCCCCCTAAAAGCTCTGATACTCCATAAATACTCCCATAGAGACTACCTTACACTGCGTTTAAAACCAAAATCGCATTTGGATAGAAAACTCAGGCTGCTAGTCCTAGTCTTTATAACCCTGTACCTTCTTCCAGAAGGCAGAAGCTGAAAGAGATCATTTCCGGGGTGCGCACTATCCTGCACTATCTCTGCAGCTTTCTTATGACACCTGGAAGCATATATTTGATCCAAGGATGCTAGACTAGGTGGTCCTCTGGCCAGCATAGCTCTTCTTAGGTTCTTCCCATCCTGTGTTTGGCCTTTGGGTTCATGCACTTCAAGGGGGAAAGAAGATGTGAATTCTTCTGTTGCGCTACCCATATCAAGACTAAGGTTTGGATTTGTAGCAATGGTGCTGAGCTGGCCCTACTATTGGGTGAAATGAAGCAATTGCACCAGGCTGCACAATTCCTGGGCCCTAATCGGCAAAATAAGCAGGAATGTTTTCATGCAGCAGTGCCCCAATCTGAAGTATCGCTACATCTTGTGGGATGTTAGGACCATAGTGGGATGTGTCTTGACACCTGAGATATTCCCTGACTGCAGAGTGGAAGGAGAAAACTTCAGTAGTTGTTCTCTGTTCACTTTGTCTCAGAGATGGTGCTCATGTTATGGGGGGAACAAATGTGGCCCTTAATGAAACCCACAAGCCCTCCCCCTAATTTGGTCAAAATCACGCCCCTTTTTCCTTCTAACAAAAGGGTCACTGGAACCCCCCTCCCATTCAAATGGCTGCCTGAGCCCAACATCTGGTTCCCGGCAACTGGTATCATTTGATCAAAATTATTTGCTGGATGCATGAGACAAACCTGTAAGATCTTGCCTTCTTCTCCTGAGACACCATTTCCTACAAATCAGACCCTTTTGTATGGAAGCTCATCGCAGGGCTACGCTGCAAGTCATAGTTAAATATGAGATCAGAGTATGCAGAGAAGGCCTGTTTATTGAGGCATTGCTGCCACCTGGTGGACAATGCTGGTATGAGGGAAAAGATGTTTCACCTAGGGGAGTTTCTGGCTGGCTGCTTCCAAACCCAAATAGTGCAAAGAGGGCCTGAGGGACTGGAAGACTCTTTGAGTCTGTTTTTCTTTTTTTTATCTTCTGTGGTTTATTTTTTTTCCCAATGCTCGAAATTAGTTGTTTTAATTGATTTTATCAAAAATTTTGTTTTATTCTTTTTCCTTTCCTTTCCTTTTCTTCTTTAAGCCTCCTTCTGGCAACTCCTGCAGCCAAGCTGGTGCCAAGCGTCTTCCTCTACTTTCCTTTGGAACCACACCAGTGAGGCTGGGGGGGCGGGGGGGGGCGGATCTTGTTGTCTTGGCAGTCCAGGACCTCCATACATGCTGCCCAGGCTTGCGCCCCAGGAAGGTCACTTCAATACTACTAATGCAGTGGTTTTTTTTCACCTGGGGAGGTGCCATGGACATAGCAAGGATTTTTGTTGGGGGGGGGCAGGACTTTTGTTAGCGCGGGGGGAGGGGGGAACCGACGTTACTGGTTACAGTGGTACCTCAGGTTACAGATGTTTCATGGTACAGACGCTTCAGGTTACAGACTCTGCTAACCCAGAAATAGTACCTTGGGTTAAGAACTTTGCTTCAGGATGAGAACAGAAATCATGCAGTGGCAGCACAGCAGCAGCAGGAGGTGCCATTACCTAAAGTGGTGCTTCAGGTAAAGAACAGTTTCAGGTTAAGAACGGACCTCTGGAACGAATTAAGTTCTTAACCCGAGGTACCACTGTAGTTAGTTAGGTATTTCTATTGTTTTACTTGATGGGGGGCAGCTGCCCCCCCGGCTATGCCCAGGGCTGGATTTAGATTTGATGAGGCCCTAAGCTACTGAAGGTAATGGGGCCCTTTATATGTCCAGCTGTCCTTTGTCAACAGCAAATTGTTGCTGTTTTTTGTGTTGAATATATGCTATATGGTAATTTATGGACCTAAAAGGTATCTAAAGCCATTTGCACATAACAAAATAATGTATTTTATCAAAGTAATTGTTGAACTGAAATACAATTAGGGAGAAGTATATTAATAGTGAATTTTTTGGGGGGTCCCCAAGAGAGTGGGGCCCTAAGCTATAGCTTGTTTAAAGGTAAAGGGACCCCTGACCGTTAAGTCCAGTCGTGGCTGGCTCTGGGATTGCGGCGCTCATCTTGCTTTTCTGGCCGAGGGAGCCGGCGTACAGCTTCCGGGTCATGTGGCCAGCATGACTAAGCTGCTTCTGGCGAACCAGAGCAGTGCACAGAAACGCCGTTTACCTTCCCGCCGGAGCGGTACCTATTTATCTACTTGCACTTTGATGTGCTTTCGAACTGCTAAGTTGGCAGGAGCAGGGACCGAACAAGGGGAGCTCACCCCGTCACAGGGATTCGAACCGCCGACCTTCTGATCAGCAAAAAGGCCGCGTTTCATTAGCACGACCCCAATTAAAACCACCCAGATGTTCGTGCAACATCTGCTCGCAATGCAACTCGTAAATGCCAAGGAGAACAACGGCGCTGACTCTCAGGGCAGCGCGCAATAGGACGGCGACCTCGCAGTTCGATCCTACGCTCTGCGCACCAAGGATCGGCAGAAAGGCGCAGGAACCTCAGCTGCGCCCTCTCCCGGCCGCCGGCAGCCTGGCCGCTTCTTCCAGATCGCAGGAGGCACCTCCAGAGCCCAGCCTCTTGCGGGGTGGAGCCCCGGAACGCCGCCCCGCGCCCGCTTCCTCCCCCGCTCCTCCTGTCGGGTCGAAGTGGGAGGATCCCGGCAATCCCCATTGCTCCCTGGTCTCTTTCTGGAGGGGAGCGCAGCTCAGCGGCTCCTCGGAGATGGGGATGGAGTGGCGGGCGCGCGTCGCTGCTGCGTTCTGCCTCCTTTGCGCTGCTGGATCCGTCCGGGCAGGAAGACTACCGTCAGGTGCTGTTGGAAGCGGGGCGGGCAAAAGAGGAAGTTTAGTGGGGTTGGAGGGCGTGATCGTGCAGGGAACGATCCGAGGCGTCCCGCGGCTGTCGGGGAAAGCCCAGAAGCAGGACCTGCCGCTTGTAGATAGATGGGGAGCGGGGAAATCGGGACGGGTACGAGTTTGGGAGCTTGGGATGCCAGCAGTGCCTCTCCACCCCCCACCCCGCAAAAAGAAACCCCAAAACCTGGCTGCCCCTGCGGGTATTTTGTACCGCAACCCCTATTGTCCCTGACCATTGACGGGGTCCACTGGTGTAGATGGGAGTTGCAGTCCGGTAGTTTCTGGAGATCGCCAGGTTGGGAAAATCTACTTGTGAGGAGTTTGCAGGGTGAATGGAGTGCAAATCAGGTGAGCAGAAGGATCCAGGTGCCTTTATCAAGAGCTGTTGCCTGCAGAAGGGAGACTGTCCAGGACTGTCCGGAGGTCACTGCGGTCAGGTAGCTTGAGGCTAGCACCCCAAGCAGCTGGTTTAATCCTATTTGATTAATTTTGCAAACTGCTCTGAGGTATTCTACAATCAAGCGGCATATAAATTTCATAAGGTCTGCGATGTAGTTTTGGGTGTCATGGGAGGTTAGCAGGGGGTCAGTTATTAAATTCATTATTATCTCAATTGCAAAGATATTTAGGATGGCTTGGAGGTCATCCTCAGAGTGTGCACACACTGTGTTGTCATCAGCATAGTGAATGGTTCACTTTGACAGCCATTGTTATCTGTGATTGTTGCTGTCATATTATCATGGAGGAGTCGAATAGTGTTCACAAATTTATCTGGGCAGTCAAAATTGGCCTCCACAGTCACTTACAGACTCACTTTTAAAACTGTGTTTATGGAAGACAATCTTACTCGGCTACAAGTGATCGCCAAAGAAGAAGATGAAGAAGAAGAAGAAGAAGAACTCAATTGGCATAGGTCTTTGTAGGATTTCTGCCTTGAATACCAAAATGCTCAGCGCATTACATTGCAACGGTGCCATTTATTTCTTCAATCCCTTTGTAAGAATGCCTAAATATCCCTTAAGTTAGTTTGATGGTGTTAATCCCTTTAAAATGGTATTATTGTACATGGAGCGTTGATCTGCTGCTAGTTTTTCTAACAGGGTTAAGCAGTTAAAATTAGCGACTGATACATCCCACTCTTCTCATTGTTTCCGTCTAAAGCATTGACTGATAGTGCTAACACTTTCCTATTAACTCTTTGGCTTTCAAGATGGCATGAACGTCCTTTTCATCGTTGCTGACGATCTGCGGCCTGCATTGGGCTCTTACGGCGACCCAGTAGTGAGATCTCCAAACATTGATCAGTTGGCTTCGCGCAGCGTTGTGTTCCAAAATGCTTTTGCACAAGTAAGCAACACAACATTATGTAAACTTTTACCACTCCCTCTGTTTCTGGTGCTCAGGTTGTGTCACTTTGTGTAGACAAAATGTCTACCAACCCATTATATTCATATGTTGGTAATCTCACGTTTCTCTGCTGACGACAATCTGCAAGGCAATTTACAGTTTCCCCCTTTTTCATATGGCAGGTGTTGACTAATCCTAAAGGATTAGTCGTAGTCATGGAGAATGGAGTTATCCAAGGCTGTTCATGATTTTCGCCTCAATGTGTATTCGTACAAACTGGCTGGGCAAAGGAAAATGTGTCACTTGATGCTTAAATATCAGTTCATTGTGATGTCAGGTGGCCTTGGTGAAGACTTGATGTTTTCATCCGCAAAAAATGTTTTTGATTTGAGTTCCTGCTGAAATGAGGCTGCATTTTAATGTTGTATTTTAATCTTGTTTTTAAGTTGTAGTTCAATTAATTGTTTTATACCTGGTGTTAGCCGCCCTGAGCCTGGTCTTGGCCGGGGAGGGTGGGGTATAAATAAAATTTAATAATAATAATTTAATAAAAAGCCGTCCCTGTCTGTCAAAGGTAGGCCATAGGGTGGCAGGTAGGGAAGGCAGGGGTCTGGCCTCTTCGCGGGATTGGCTCAGATGTTCAGGAGCACTCAGTGGTTTGCCACTGAATAGCAACTGCTGGAGCGGGGGAGGCTATTATTGTCATGTCCTTGAGGTGTCTTAGCAACCAACAAAGATGCTGAATGTTCCTGCTTCAAACTGATAGTGAAGGCCACTTGATGAGAGACTACATGCTGTCCTATGAATCTGCTTGCTTGCTTGCTCAGATTAGTACCAGAGAGCTACTTTACACTGAAGTGGACTGTTTGCCTTTAGAGCTCAGTGTTGTCCACTCTGGCTCACATCAGCCCTTGGCCTTATTTCATGCCAGTGGCAAAGGAAGGAAAAACTGGGAGGAAAAGGGATGGCAGAGAGAAAAAGAGAGAAGCCCCGGCTGCTACTGGTTCTTTCTCCCATTCGCAGTCAGCATCTAGGCTCCAACAGATTCTCCTTGACAGAACGTGGTCCTCAAAACAGTTTCTGTGTCCTTTGGCAGAGAAAGGACTGTCCCTTCAGCCTTTGCCTGGAGCTATCAGGGACTGAACCTGAGACGTCTTGCATTCAAAGCATGTGCTCTGCCAGTGGTCCAGGGCTGCAGGAGGTCAAAGACTTGTTGCTATTTCTGCAGGAGAGTCCCTGTCTCTGGCATCCCTGAGCCAATCAGCATCAAAGGGATGATTCTTGGCCTCTGTGTGCTCCAAAGGGAAGCATTTAGGAACACCAAAAGCACAAGGGGCTTCCATTCCAAGAGAATGGTGAGCAAGTCATGTTACATACAATGCAACTTCATGGAAAACACAACTTACGTCACTCTAAAAGAAGCTACTGGAGCCCTCCAAACCATTTGGCTATGCACATGTATAGAAAACAGCTGAAAGGCAACGTATGGGATCTGTGTGGATCATTAAAATCCATCCCTCGTTGTAAAAACTTAGAAGGTTGTATAATCTTAGTAGGGCGTGCAGCTGGGGTGTAGCTGTGACTATCATGAGGGGATCTTGCACTTCTGAATTTGCCACCACACTATTGTCTACCACTGAGCTATGGCCTTCCTCTCCTTTCCCCCCAGCAAGCTGTCTGTGCCCCAAGCAGAGTGTCATTCCTCACTGGGCGGAGACCTGACACCACCAGGCTCTATGATTTTAATTCCTACTGGAGAGCGCACGCAGGAAATTATTCCACGTTGCCGCAGTACTTCCAGGAAAATGGCTACATCACCCTCTCCGTAGGGAAAGTGTTTCACCCAGGTAAGCTCTGAATTGGAAGGATGAGATCTCTGCAGAACCAGATTTTCCGTAAGCCGGGTGGCTTTTAGAATTTGGAGAATTAATTTGAAAGGATTCCCCCACTCCACTCCTGGACATTTATTCTGCTGCTTCTGTTTTTCAGGGGTTTCATCAAACCATAACGATGACTATCCGTACAGTTGGACCACCCCTGCTTTTCATCCCTCATCCGAAAAATACGAAAACACAAAGGTGAATGGATGCTATGGCTAATTATTTCTACCATTATTAACTGGGCTGCACTGCTGGTGTGCGTGGCTGATTCGCAGAGATATGGAGGCTACAGTGCTGTGCCTAGTTAACTTGGGAATTATCTTAATTGAACTTAGTGATATTGCCTTCTAAATAGGCGTGTGTAGGTTTGTGCTATTGGACAAGTCTTGCTTTCAAGGACTTTGCAACCTAAAGCCAGTAGTGCAAATTTAAACCAAACTAGACTTTAATTTTTGTTGGCTTTAGCCAACAATAAAGCTTTTGAATTATTTATAACCAGCATCCACATACCCACTGTTGCTTGGGAATTCTAAGAAACAAACAAACAACAGTTCAGTTTCTAAGTCAGTGGTTAAAATCAGATTGAAAGGTTCAATCTGCCATCTTGATTTAAAATGGCATCCAGCTGCATCCAAACATAGATTAAAAAAAAAAAAACCCTTCTCCTTGATCCCAGGAACCATCATAAAAAAATTAATGACAATATCTTAAGGAGCCCAAATGCATGGCGAACAAACAACTTTCCAAAATATATAGTAGATGGGTTATAGTGTGTTTATCATTTAAATGTTGTACTGTGCATTATCATTTTTAATGGTTTCTAAACTACATGGAGAATTCTTGTTATATGGGTGGTATAAAAATGGAAAAAAGGAATGAAATAATAAGTAAAGAAAAATAATTTGTATTCTGCCTCTCCCCGAAACATAAATTTGTGTTCAAAGTAGCATACAAATTCAGGTCTAATCTAACTGTAAAGTAGAAATACATTGGAATGAGATGAGGAGTGTATGTGCACAATTGCAGCTACAGTTAAATAAAGTTTGGAGATAGCTGGGAATGAAAATTAAGAAGATAAGCCAAAGTCCATGGGGAAGGATTAGATTTTGAGGAGGGCTTTGAAGAAAGAGGGGAGATGAGATATATGGGAAAATGACTTTGGCAGGTTATAGGGACATATTTTTGTTTACTCACGGGACCATTAAGAAAGTCTTTATACATGAGTAGCAGCAGTCAAAGTGGTGTGGGCAGGGGGAGATGAAGGCCCCAAAGACCCTCCCAGCTGCACAAGCTACCCATAAGCAATTCTCTTGGGGGTGGCAGGTGCCAGACGTTCGACAGGGAACATGCTTCCATTCCATGGGAGGACCACTAATAGTGACTCTGCTGAAGACCTAAGGGATAAGGCAAGGATATCCGGAGGGTATCAGGAGATCCTTAAGGTATCCCAGTTCCAAGTTGTTAAGGACTTTGTGAATCAATACAATAGGCTTGTGTTGATTTCACTGGGACTTTTTGCCTTGTGATTTGTTTTTGATCCCAGGGCCCCTCTAAGGAGACTGTTTTCTTCTTTTAAAGGTTTGCAAAGGGAAAGATGGAGAACTTCACGCCAACCTTATCTGCCCAGTGGATGTTTCAGAGATGCCCGAGGGGACCTTGCCAGATATCCAGAGCACCGAGGAAGCAATTCGTTTATTGAACATTGTGAAGGAGAGTAAGAGCAAGTTCTTCCTGGCTGTTGGGTATCACAAACCCCATATTCCATTCAGGTACCCCCAGGTAAGGAAGCCTGAATAGAAGAACCCACCTGAAAGAAATGCACAGTCCTAGACAGTTGTTCTAGATCAATGAAAATCACATGGGGTTTGGCATTTGGTTGGCCAAAAATGGTTTGGTTGCTTGACCCTCTAGATCAAGTATGGGAAACTGCGAGGTGGACAGCCAATGGTGACTTATCTCTCCTATTTGACCATCCGAATCAATGCTAGCGAAACTGAACATGCTGCCTTTGGCAATGCAACAGGGGAAATTTCTGAAAATACAATTTGTAGAGAGACTATGTCCCTGCAGACAGAGGCAAATAGAATCAGTCGTCCATGTTCTTTTGCACTGTCCCTGGCATCAGACAATTTGATCTATGTTTATAATCAGTTGGTTGTTAGTAGGGAGTAACATGCAGAGGAATGGAAAGTAGCCTTCCTTATGTTTTCTCAGGATGGGGATAAGATGGAGATATTAGCCAGGTTTCTGCAACATGAAGCGAGGGTTTGCGAATGTTATACAACATTAACTCAAGTGTTAGATGCAGGTTTTGATGAGTGATTTTATGGTATGTGCCAATAAAGGTTTGAGAATTTGAATTTGTGTGGGGAACTGGATCCGGTCAATGGGTTGGAGCCTTATCTCCCCGCACCCACAGGGACCAATTTTCACAGGTGGGTGATGCAGTCAGTGGCTCCCATGGGTGGAGTTGCCATCTAGATGGGGTTCTTCAAAGTTCTCCCTAGTCACAACACGGCTGCTGCCACATGCCAAACACAGCATGTCGCCTGGTTGTAAGAACCACTGCAGAACAGCAGTAGAAAACCTGTAGCCTGTTTTTGTTTGCAAGCCTTGAAATGGCTCTTCTGAAATCTCTGCTCCAGGAATTTCTCAAATTATACCCCTGGGAAAACATCACATTGGCCCCTGATCCTGATGTTCCTAAAGGGCTCCCTTCTGTGGCCTACAATCCCTGGATGGACATCAGGCATAGGGAGGATGTTGCAGCACTGAACATCAGCTTCCCTTATGGGCCAATTCCAGAAGACTTCCAGGTACGTGATATATTCCCTTTCTCTGCACTTAGCTGAAGTGCAAGTCAACGATATGGCCGCTCTCTGCTCCAGGTTTTGCAGGTCCCTTGGGCAAGGTGCAATTCTTGGGCCCCCTGCTCCCTCCCTTTGGGAGCCTATATCCTTATGACCACCAGCTGCTGCTGCTCCTCTTCCTCATCACTGCCTCCACCTATTTCCTTGCAAGGTATAGAGCTGCTGAGCAAGCAGGCGGCAACACCCACCTCTCTTGGGCACCAGCACGGTTGTCTGGACCAGAGTGAGAAGTAGTGGCTCACGCAGTGCTGGACAGGAGGAGCAGGCCCGAGGGGCGTTCTTGTCAGTAGGTAGCTCCCTTGCTGGGCTGCTGGCCTTTGGCAGATGCCCAAGCATGCAGATCCTTAGTGCTGCTCCTGGGTCTCATTCTGATATGGGAGTAGGGAACTTGGGGGATCCTTAGCTTTTGGGGTTTGCTTTATGGCAGAACGTTTCAGGGCATGCTTCAGATTTGGGGGGAATGCGGGTGGCACCAGTCACAAAGTAGCTGCCATGGTGGCGGTAGGGGTAGGTGGGCATGTGACATAACACCAGACAGGGACCGTGGCATAACATGAATTTGGAGACACAGCTGCCCCGCAACAGCCTTATGCTTGGCATAGGTAAGTCAGCTACGACCTGGTTGGTCCTTATTATGGAGAGATAACATAATATTGATCACAAACACACAGAGCCTCTGTTGTGATCTAATAATAGACAAAAGCTCCTTATTAATACTGGGATGGAGCCACTTGTGTCCCTTCCAGATATTGCGGGACTACAACCACCATCAGCCCCAGCCAGCATGGCCAATGGTGAAGGATGATGGGAGCTGTAGTCCAACACCATTCAGTAGGTCACAACTTCCCTAACCTTGGTATAATAAGTTGGGCAAGTAGGTTGCAAGCAGGTCTTCAGTGTGAAAAATACCCTGAGTCCTTATAGATGCTTTTTAGATAGTCCTTATAGATAGTCCTTGGATGCTTTTCTAATTTTTTTTGCAGCGGCAGATTCGTCAAAGCTACTTTGCATCTGTCTCTTACGTGGATACGCTGGTTGGGAGGTTGCTAAGTGCCCTAGATGACATGGAGCTGTCCCACAACACAATCGTAGTGTTTACCGCAGACCATGGTAAGTTGTCTTGATGACATATTAATGCAGAGCTTTCCAATCACTGTGTCGTGACACATTAGTATGTCGGCTGCAGTGTGTAGCTGTGTTGCATGAATGTTCTTCCCAGGGCTGGAAAGGGGTTAGTTAACCTCCGGTTTGCTGGTAAAACTGAATCACTGTGTAGCGAGATGATGTCTGTCTAAAAAGTGTGTCACCAACATGAAAAGTTTGGAAATCAATGGGTATCAGTGGCTCTTAGACATGAAGGATGTATAGTAACTGCCTCCAGGACCAGAGATAGTTTACCTCTGAATACAAGTCACCTAGAATCAGGATTAGGAGATTGATGCTGGACTTGGGTCCTGTTTGTGGGCTTCCCATGGGTTTCTGGTTTGCCACTTTGAGAACAGGACGTGGACTGAATTGGCCACTGGCCCGATCTAGCAGGGCTCTTGCGTTCTTACAAAGAATTGGAATATTCATATATTGCAGGGGTGGGGAACCGTTGGCTCACCAGATGTTGTTCAACTGCAACTCGAATCAGACCCAGCAAGCATGGCTAATGGTCAGGGATGGTGGAAGCTGCAGTTCAGCAACATCTGGAGGGCCAAAGGTTCCCTACACCTGTTATATGGCATCACCTCTTTTTTTGCCGGGTCAGGCTCTTTGTTCAACGCAGGGATGGGGAACTTGTAGTCCTTCACATGTTACTGGACTACAACTCCCATCATTCCTAGCCATTTGCCAGGCTAGCTGGCGCTCATGAGATTCGGAGTCCAGCAGCATCAGGAGGGCTACAGGTTCCCTAACCTTGGCCTAGCCCAATACTGGCAGATATATCCTTTGATGCAAGTTCCACCATCCCTGGCCATTGGCTGGCAGGGGCTGATAAGTGTTGGGAGTCCAATAACATCTGGAGGGCCGTGGGTTCCTCATTCCTGGTGCAGGTCAAGTGTGCAACTCTATATAAGGCAGTTTGCTACTTTCCTGCACGTTTTATTCACATACTACGTAGGGATTATTTTTTTTAATTAGGCAACTAATGTAATTAATAAATGACTAAGTTAAAATGGCCTATAGGGGGGAAATGGGAGTTCCCCAAGGGTTCCTCACCAATCAGGTAAGTGGCTGTTTAACAAGCTTGTTTTTGTGGGTTCTGAGATAGTTGCTTGAAAAACCTTAGCATCTGCTTTACCAATAATCATTTGTGTTGTCCCCCCCCCCCCAACACATAGATGATGCTCTTCCTTTGATGTTTCTTGATCTTGTCTAGGCTGGTCACTGGGCGAACATGGCGAATGGGCGAAATACAGCAACTTCGATGTCGCAACCCGGGTGCCACTAATGTTCTATGTTCCAGGAATGACAGTCCCCACCTCTCACCTGGGAGAGAGGATTTTTCCTTTCATCAATCCCTTCACACAGGTTTCAAGCCCTGTTGCACAAGGTAAATCTTCAGAGTTTAATTAATGATGTAAATATTTGGGCTGCAACATTTAATTGATTATTTGGTTGACTCGTTTTAAAACAAGCAAAGCAACAAACCGTTTGGTCAGCAACGAAGGTGCCCTGGTTAAGTGGACACATTACACACATTAATGTTTTAAACATACACACCTTAATGTTTTAAAATAAAAATATTTTTCTACAAAGCATTGTAGATGTTAAGGGCCATCTTCAGAGGCATTTCACTTTCTTTCACAGGAAGGAATCCCTGTTCCAAGATGATGCATTGTGTTTTGTTTCAAAATTATTATTTTACTTATGCACATTTATGCCTCTTTAATTGTTTTACTTAATGACAGCACAACCTGATATGTTTTTCTACTCATCCGTAGCTGTTGTGTGTGCCGTTTTAAATACTGGATTTTTTTTTACTGTCCTTTTCAAAGTGTCGTAATTACTCAAAGCAATGCCATATAAAAATCTAGCATTAAAACCTAGCAGAACAGAGCCATAAAATGCTCACGAAATCCCATAACTACAATCCAAAAGCACTAGCAGCAACACAGTTCAATTAATGATAGCATATTAAATACCTGGGTTGCTTTTTGAAAAAATCAAATTTGTTTCAACTTTTCAAATACTACAATGGCACAATGTCAGTATATAAGCAAATCACATGATACAGAAATGCTTAAACATTTGGGTGCACACACCCACACACCGACGGTTGTTAGTAAAAAAGGTAAAGGACCCCTGACAGTTCAGTCCAGTTGCAGATGACTCTGGGGTTGCAGCGCTCATCTCGCTTTACTGGCCAAGGGAGCCGACGTTTGTCTACAGGCAGTTTTTCTGGGTCATGTGGCCAGCATGACTAAGCCGCTTCTGGCGAAACCAGAGCAGTGCACCTTCCCGCCAGAGCGGTACCTATTTATCTACTTGCACTTTGACGTGCTTTCGAACTGCTAGGTTGGCAGGAGCTGGGACCGAGCAACGGGAGCTCACCCTGTCACGGGGATTCGAACCGCCGACCTTCTGATCGGCAAGTCCTAGGCTCTGTGGTTTAACCCACAGCGCCACCCTCCCAAATACATTAAAGGTAAAGGTACCCCTGACTGTTAGGTCCAGTCACGGACGACTCTGGGGTTGCAGCACTCATCTCGCTCTATAGGCCAGCTCCCATTGTTCAGTCCCAGCTCCTGCCCAAATACATTAGATGACTGGAAAACATGAACGTGACACCAGTAACAAGCAACCCTTGAACTTTGGAAATGGCTTTCCCTTTTCACATCACCATTTGAAGTGAAGTGACCCAATTTCTAGAAAGTTGACATTTCCTCTCTGTTTTGCCTTCTGCTACTATGATCTATTCAGTTAACTTGCCCAGAATTGCAAAGACCCAGGACTGACATAATCATTGAGTTAGAACAGGGAGTTTACTGGACACCTGTAATTAGTTTCCTCAGGTTTTTATGGGAAGAAGTCTTGTTTTACTTCTGAGCTGAGAGATGCAACTCATTGATTTTTTGCGGAACGCTCAGATAGTCATAGAAACACTTATTCTGCTAGTACTAATTTAGCAGCAGCAGGGCTTACTTCTTAGGCAATAGGCATGGCTTTTCTTTCTTTTTGCAGTATCTAATTAATTCAAAGCAGCTGGACGTGATCTGCTGAACTCTTTGGATGCTCTCTCACCTTTTCCTTAATGCTTCCTCCCTCCTAGGCAAATCCGGAGAAATTGTTGAGCTGGTGTCCCTCTTCCCGACGCTCGCTGAGCTCGCTGGATTAAAAATCCCCCCTGTATGTCCCCAGCCTTCATTTCTCGTCCCCCTGTGTGCTGAGGGGCAAAGCTTGCTGCGTTATTTCCCATCCATCCATGGAGGCCAAGGAAACAACAGCAAAGGAGCGAAGGCCTCGGATCCTCCGGTTGCCTTCAGCCAGTATCCCCGCCCAGGAGACACTCCGGATTGGAACTCTGATCTGCCTCTGCTTAAGGACATAAAAGTGATGGGTTATTCTATACGTACTGCTGACTACAGGTGTACGCTGTGGCTTGGGTTCAACCCCAGCAACTTCACAGTCAATCTGAACGACGTCCACGGAGGGGAGCTGTATTTCACAGCGAGTGATCCCAGTCAAGACCATAACAAGTACAGAAGCGACATGCACGGCTCCTTGGCCAAAAAGCTTTGCAACGTCTGGGAGCACAGAATTTGGGGTTCACGTCCTCTTCTGTAAGACATTGCTGCTCAAGTAGTAAAAGACATACAGACCTTTGCGTTACACCCAAAGACGTGTCTTGAATTGTAGCGGCTCTTGGAGCCAAATCTAAAATGTGTTGTGTTATTGTGTACCAAAGAAGTATTCTTTAGTTCTTTAGAGAGCCAGTGTGGTGTAGTGGTTAAGAGCGGTGGACTTGTAATCTGGTGAACTGGGTTCGCTTCCCCGCTCCTCTACATGCAGCTGCTGGGTGACCTTGGGCTAGTCACACTTCTCTTAAGTCTCTCAGCCCCACTCACCTCACAGAGTGTTTGTTGTGGGGGAGGAAGGGAAGAAGATTGTTAGCCGCTATGATTGTTAGCCACTCCTTAAGGGGAGTGAAAGGCGGAATATCAAATCCAAACTCTTCTTCTTCTTAATAAAGACCCCCCCCCTTTGCAATGACCATTGAGCTATTGAGTGACATCTTTTCTGAACTCGACTAGTAGTCTTTTAAAGGCATCTAAGCTAGCGGGCACCATTTACATTTTATGGCAGTGAATTCTGCAAATCAATCTTTATATTAAAAATTTCTGCACCCCATCTTTCCATAAACACCTTGTATGTATTTCCTGTCCAAGATTTGCTGCCATGTGTGAAGCAGCATTGAAAAGGAGGTGGCAGTAGTAGTAGTGGGGAGGCTTCTATGAAAAGGTAAGTAAAACACATGCACACAAACCTTCTTTTCTTTCCCTTGAGTCCACGGCCAGTCACTTTCCTTGGGTGACTGAATGCCAGCAGCTGAGGAACACGAGTAAGGAGGGTCCCATTGCTCTCAGGTCCTGCCTGTAGGCTTCCCATAGGATGCCGGACTAGATGGGCCTTTGCCTTGATGCAGAAGGGCTCTCACATTTCTATAACTCCAAGCTCTAGTGCAGTGGGAGAGTGAAATGAGCCTCTCTCTGTCTGCTTTCTCTGGTGCACACCTTGCATAGTTTTATAAACCACCCTCGTGTGATCTTTCCTGGTCACTTTAAAAAAAACCAAAACCACACACACAAGAAACGGTCAGTGCTTTAACCTATTCTTGTAAGGAAGGTGTTCCAGTCCTCAGCTTACATTGGGTACCCTTCTTTCCTTATGAATGGGACCTGCAATAAAATGTTGCAGCATGGTATGCTTCTGGTCAGGGTCTAACAGGCCACACCTTCTATCTGGACACTCCAATACATTTTCTCTCCACTCCCATAGTCGGCATTCTGTGCCTCCTGAGCTTGCTGGGGGTTTTTTTTGGGGGGGGGCAGGGAAATTCCCCTTAGTTTTTTCTATGACTTTTTTTGCTACAAATCATAGGGTTCCCCCAAACCCATTGATTCCTGCTCTATATGTGTGTGTGTGTGTGTTTGTGCTTTCATTTTGGCTACTGTTAGTTTTCTTAGGGGGGGACTGGCATGGCAAAAGTCCCAGGTTACACTTTGTCTTAGAGAAAAAGCATTCCAGTCAAAACCATCCACAATGTACGTGTATCTTTGTCCATTGAGTTCTGCTCCACACCTGGGTCTCGAAGGCTGCATTTGCAGATGAAATGCAAGCCAAGGGTAGTCCATAAACTGCAGTCAAATTCAGGAGTCAGATAGTAAATTCCCGCCTCCCCAGCTACATCAAGCTCCCCCTCTTTTCTAGAGAGAACTAATCACACACCCTTTGTGCAGTAGCCTTGATGGCTCCAGGACATTCCGGGTAACTAAGCTGGGGAGTCGGCCCAATATATGGGGGAGCAACCTGTAGAGTCTGTCTGATATTTACCCTCGGACAAGTAAGTTGCTTCCTCAGGGATATTGGTGTGGTTCTGGGTGCATCTGACTCGGGGCTCGTCTCTAGCTGTTCAAGGCCCACGAGTTGTTGGCTTTACGACTGAACCCCACCTTGGACTTGGGGCTGCCCTTTAGGACTGCAAGAAGGGATGCACCCTTTTTGGAAAGCATCCACAGGCCTTCCCCCTAACTTCTCTGTTCCACTGAAATCTCATCTCCTTTCTGTAGCAATACAGTGGAACCTCGGGTTGCGGATGTAATCCGTGACGGAGGCACGTCCACAACCCACAGCGTTCGCATCCTGAAGCGCCTTGTCTGCACAGGCAGCAGAGCGATTCGGAGCTTCTGCACATGCATGAGCGGTGAAACCCAGAAGTAACCTGTTCCGGTACTTCTGAGTTTCCCGCCGTCTGTAACCTGAAAACACGTAACCTGAAGCGTCCGTAACATGAGGTATGACTTCACTACTAGTTGTGGGCATCCGTCTGTCTCGAGAGGCAATGGAGTGTGCCATGGGCAGCACTTGCCCAATATCAACCATCTGTTTGCACTGGCCCATTACAGGACCTTCTTGGTGGTGGTTCCCTATGTGTAGAATGCCCTCCCTGGTAAGATACGCCTGTCTCCACTTTATTCACTTCTGGAGAAATTCAAACACTACCTTGTTTACCAGTGTATTTGATGATGGAAAGTTTCTGTTCGTAGCAACCTTGACATTATTAGCTGTGAGAACATGTGATTGTTTTTATTTTTATTGTATTGTTTTATGGCTCCTTTGGGAGGAAGGGTGCTGTATAGAATCTGAAAAAATAGCAAATATTATTAATAATACTTCTGCACAGAACTTCATCTTAATCACCAGGAAAATGGTGCTTGTTTGCTTCTCAGAGGGTTGCTCCTCTGTTCAGTTACAACTAATGTTCTGTGCATAACGGCCCATAAAGAAATGCTAACGGCATAAGTGATGCCATTAATTTGAGTTTCATGCTTCAGGAAGCCTGAATTGGCTGGTTTGGCCTTGTCAAATCCTGGCCATTCATTGAAGAGGAAGCAGGAATGGTTATGGTACCATTCACAACAGTTTTAATGCTGTTCTAAGACACATGAAGGGACGCGGGTAGCGCTGTGGGTTAAACCACAGAGCCTAGGGCATGCTGATCAGAAGGTCGGCGGTTCGAATCCCCGCGACGGGGTGAGCTCCCATTGCTCGATCCCAGCTCCTGCCAACCTAGCAGTTTGAAAGCACATCAAAGTGCAAGTAGATAAATAGGTACCGCTCCAGCGGGAAGGTAAACAGCGTTTCTGTGCGCTGCTCTGGTTCGCCAGAAGCGGCTTAGTCATGCTGGCCACATGACTCGGAAGCTGTACACCAGCTCCCTCGGCCAGTAAAGTGCGATGAGTGCCGCAAGCCCAGAGTCGGCCACGAATGCACCTAAGGGTCAGGGGTCCCTTTACCTTAAGACACATGAAGCACAGCCCTCTTGCATGCTTATTCTGAAATCGAACTCCAGCTGTGCTCAACGGTACTTACTCCCAAGTAAGTATGTAAAAAGAAGTGCAGCTTTGATTTAACCCAGGGAGGAGGAACCCATGGCTTCCCAGATACTGTGGGACTTTGCTCCCATTGGCCTCATGCAGTATAGCTAACAGCCACTGCTGGTGGAAGTTACAGTCCAACATTTGGAGGACCCCAAGTTCCTCCCTATTTAAGCTGCAGTGCTGCTGAATTCTCTACCCGTGGAGGATAGGACTATAGATAACTGTGAGGTACAATAGTTAAATAGAACTGCTAGGTTCAGAGGCAGTGTGTGTAAACACACACACACACACACACACACAGAGAGAGAGAGAGAGAGAGAGAGAGAGAGAGAGAGAGAGAGAAGTCTGCTGCCTTCATGCCTTGCTTGTGGGTTTCCCAGAAGCAGCTGCCTGATCATTGTGAGAAACAGGATACAGTGGTACCTCGGGTTACAGACACTTCAGGTTACAGACTCTGCTAACCCAGAAATAGTGCTTCAGGTTAAGAACTTTGCTTCAGGATGAGAACAGAAATCGTGCGACGACGGCGCGGCGGCAGCGGGAGGCCCCATTAGCTAAAGTGGTGCTTCAGGTTAAGAACAGTTTCAGGTTAAGAACAGACCTCTGGAACAAATTAAATACATAACCAGAGGTACCACTGTATTGGAATGAACACTTTGGGTCTTCACAAAGAGGGGTGGCTCTTATGTTTTAATTTGTTGGTGAGGACCAGCCAGATTTCCTGGGAGTGGCTGCAATCTCTGTAAGGGTGTGAATTTTCATAAGAACATCAGAACGTAAGAAGAGCCTTCTGGAGAAGACCCAATGGCCTCTCTAGTCCAGCATCCTGTTCTCACCAAGCAATGGCTTTTGGGAAGTCTGCAAGCAGGCGCTCCCGTTCCTGCTGTTTCCAATAACCAGTATCCAGATTCATGCTGCTTTCAATTGCAGACATTTCATTCCTTGGAGGCACTGCTTTGTTTCACTGAAGTCCTAACACGGACACCCTTGTGCTTAATTTCATCGAGATTTGTATTTCTGAAACTGAATTTGATTCAGAAAGGAACATGAAGAAATGCGATTCTCCACCAGAGGACAGCAGCCCCTCAGATGATGGTTTTCACTACCTTTAATACGGTGAGCAAAAAAGCATTTTTCTTTTCGGCATCAAACCTCTGTTTTCTTAAGGTAGGTTCATGTATACAACAACCGTCCCTGACCAGGTGCCTTCTAGTTGTTTTGGGCTACAAATGCCACCATTCCTGATCATTAGCCATGACTGCTGGGACCATGGGATTGAGGGCACCTGAAACACCAGGAAGGAAGCAAGTTAGAGAAGACTGATGTCTAAGCAACTGCCTGGTTGTAGCCCGGGACTAAGGAACCTGTTATCCTCCAGATGATTGTCGGACCACGATTCCCATCATCCCTGTCCATTGACCATACTAACTGAGGCCATTTGGAGTTTGAGTTCAACGGCAATAGCTCAGTTGGTTAAAGCATGGTGCTGATAACACCAAGGTTGCAGGTTTCATCCCCATATGGGGCAGCTTCATATTCCTGCATATTCCTACATTGCAGGGGGTTGGGCTAGATGATCCTCAGGGTCCCTTCCAACTCTATGATTCTATGCAACACCTGGAGGGCCACAAAACCCCCATTTTACTGTAGCAAGTGACAAAATTCATGCAGGTGATCATACAAGAAAACATTTATAAAGCGGAAGAGAGCTTGTGCTCTCTCCCTTCCGGGCCATTAATGTACTGCAGCTGCATAACATAACAAATGTAACTCACAATAAAAGTAATGATACCATTTGAGTACCCACAGTCTTATCACCGTCATTATCACCATTATCACTGTTATTATCTTTATTATCTGAAACTCCCAGCCGTCTCTCCTGCTTCTCCCACAGAGCCACAGTCAGCCTCCAAAAATCTTGCCTGCGTTTCCAGCCTTTTGGCAGAGTGTCTTTGGGCAGAGAAAATCCAGATACGTAAATGGAATTGCTGCTGCACTGTCCTTATTTGTTTTACAGAGATCCACCCTCTGTCTTGGTTTCATGCTTCAGACTTTGCAGCCAATGAACCGTCTCCCTGCCTGAAGGAGATGCGCTCAGGGCATATCCTCAAAACAACCTTGTGAGGTTGGTTAGAGTAAGCTAAAGTATAGAAAGGATTTGCTGAAACAATGACTGAATCAGAATACAGGAAGAGGGAGGTGTGAGGAAGTCGGGGAAATAGGCAGATGAAAGATAGGATATGGAATGACTGATTTGTTTTTAACTATTTTTATTTTTCTGTATTTTGTATCTTTTTGTCTTCTTTTTGTCTTTTTTTCTCCCCCCCTTTTTTCTTTTTCATATTTTTGTATTTCCTCTGAAATTTTAATAAATATTATTACAAAAAAAGAGAGTAAGACCTATGTAGGGTAGCTATATATGCACTAGCAGTGAGAAAGATAACAGCCTGCTTTAAACAACAACAACAACAACAACAACAACAACAACAACAACAACAACAACAACACCCCATTACGCTATTGATTGTCAAGGGATATTTTTTTAAAATCTAAATGATTCTTGGGAATTTATAGCGTGAGGTTTTGATAATTTGCAGTTCTGAAAACATATAGAATTATAGAACTGTAGAGTTGGATGGGACCACAAGGGTCATCTAGCCCAACCCCTGCAATGCAGGAATCTTTTGCCCAACATGGGGCTCAAACCCATGACCCTGTGCTTAAGAGTCTCATGCTCTACCAACCGAGTTACAATATATAGGTTAAACTTGGTTTGTCTTATTTGCTTTTTGTGATTAATAAAAATCTGGTTTAGGCTAAGAGAAAGTAACAGTACAGTGGTACCTCAGGTTAAGTACTTAATTCGTTCCGGAGGTCCATTCTTAACCTGAAACTGTTCTTAACCTGAAGCACCACTTTAGCTAATGGGGCCTCCTGCTGCTGCCGCGCCACCGGAGCACGATTTCTGTTCTCATCCTGAAGCAAAGTTCTTAACCCGAGGTACTATTTCTGGGTTAGCAGAGTCTGTAACCTGAAGCGTATGTAACCTGAAGCATATGTAACCCGAGGTTCCACTGTATTTGGAACCCATGTCTTACTCCCTCTCCATATTTAATACATGCTGTTGGTTGCCGCTTTGATTTCAGGTGTCCTAGGGTTTCCATAAACCATCTGGCAACTGTGCTGACTTCTGCTTCTTCCTCCTGGTAGTTTACACAGCAGAGTTTTGCAGGCAGAATCACAGGGTCAGAGTGAGAAAGCCAACTAATGAAAAAGAAATGCGCAGATCTTGCACCTATGTTTTTATAAAAATCCTGATCTGCTTATGAGTCACTCTGTACTGTTGCCACTTTGATGTGTTTCAGGTGCCAAGCCGCTTTGTATAAAATGAAGTTCTGTGTTCACTCATTCACCATAATAGGGAATCTAAAACAGTCCCCCCCCCCACTTTTGGCCAAAGTGGATGGAATTTGCCGGCACAGGAGCCTCTCCAGAGTGGACTGAGCCTGACAAATTGCAGACAAATAGACCCAGTGTTTTGTTTTGTTTTTAATTGGGGAAGTAAAAGGGATTTACTTTTCTCTATTTTCTCTTCAGTGCGCTGCAGGCAGCATTTTGGACAGCCTCACTCTGATGGACACAGAGAAGCACAGAGATATGCAGTAAACACAGTACAGAAACACAGCAATCTGACTCAGGAAGTGGTATGCATTTACTGTCATCGTGATTTCTACCTGGGAGACACCCTCACAAACCACAAACAATCTGTTTACCTTGTTATGTGACCCACACACATATCCAGTAGGAACTCCTATTTTTTTTACTTTGGGTGGTAGCTGATGCCAATCCTACTCAGAGTAGACTCACTTAAATTAACAGACATGATTAACTCATGTGCATTAATTTCAGTAGGTCTACCCCGAGTAGTACTAACGTGGGCTGCAGTCTTTTGTCATGTCTCCCACAACATGGGATGTGCTTGTAAACCACTTCACCAGGAGTAGAAGGATTTTCAAGTTCTGGAGCACCGCTGCTGCAGCATGTTCATTAATTTGAACTTCCTCTACTTCTTCTTGTTTCCCCAGAAAGAAATAATTTTTAAAAACGTGGTCAGGAAGGATGGGAGTTTGAGCATGGCAGCGTTCCAGCTCTGCCTGCGCCATGGTAAGCAATGTATTCTTCAGGTCAAGATGGTCTGCAATAACAAACAAGGCAGCACAGTGAGAGCAATAAAAGCAGACGGCTTGGAGAGAGAGAGAGCAGGAGAGGGAGAGAAATGCAAACCAAGTGTCATAAAATAAATGAGATGCCGCCATTGACCCTCTTCCCCAGGACGGCTTCGCAACAGCTGGAGCGCAAGGCATACGTCTGCATCAGCGGGATTTGCTACCTGTCTGGCAGGTTAGGAACAGCTACACTGGAGACTCTTGAGTTAAGCAGGAGGCAAAGCCAAAGGCAAAGGCAAAAAAAAAGAGTAGAGTCAACAAACAGGCTTCAGTTAATAAAAAAGCAGCGTGTGAGTGAGATGAGCTCCAATCTCTGCTTTCTAAAATCACAGTAGCTCTTCTATTCTTTCCTGTGTAAAACAAAAAACAAAACAAAAAACCCAACGTCCAAGATTGATTCCCCTGCCCCTTTGAGCTTGCTTTTAAATAAAATAAATAAATTATTGTTCTTCTAACAGAGGGATCTTGGATGTGGCAGGGGATGCTGCTGCTGCTTTTAGAGTTCTGGGACATTTTTACAGCTTGCAAGCTGTAGTTAGGGTTTTATTATATGCCTGCTGTTCATCCTGGCACGACTTACACGAAAAATGCAGCTGCAGCTCCTTTTTTCATAAATAAATAAATAAATAAATAAATAAATAAATAATCTCTTTCCGTGTGGGATAGGCAGAGTGTTTTAAATCAATAGCGCTTGTTCGTGTGGACCTTGCAGTGTAAACTCGCCACACAAGCCTGCACTCGTTAAAGAGCAGAAGAAGATTGGATTGGATTAAGAGTGCAATCCTATGCTTGGATCCATAGAGTTGGAAGGCACCTCCAAAAGTTGTCTAGTTGAACCTTCTTGTCAGGGCAGAAAATCCAGGACTCCAGCATGGTCTCTTCCATTGTCATGGCTCATATTGTCAGAATGGGGAAATGGGTTTAACTGAGTGACCTGAATTTGCCAGCATGTGTTTAAATTCCATCCAAAAACAGCAACAGTCTGGAAGTGACCTTTGTCTAAAAAAACCTTTCATTGTAATTTGAACCCATTGCTTGGGGTCCTACCCTCTGGAGCAACAGAAAACAGTTTCGTTCCATTGTCTATGCGGCAGCCCTTCAGATATTTGAAGACGATGGCTGTCATATTGCCTTTTAGCAGTCACTTCTCTAGGCTAAACATACGCAGCTCTTTCAACCTTTCCACTTGGACTTAAGACTCCAGAGCCCTTGCAGGCAGAATCCGCGACCAGGGAGAAGAGTCGGCAGAAGAAGACTGGAAGAAATTTAAGGACTATTTACAGAAATATTGCAAAATTAATGAAATTTGAAAGATGCTGGATTGAATTCATGTGGTCTCTAGCTGTTATGATAAAAAGAAATGGGATAAATATTGTTTAAGTTATAAAATTTAAAAAAGCTGATTGGAAAATAAGGTGTTAGTTAAAAGGAATGTTAAGAGATTAGGATTTGCTGGATAATCATTTTGAACTAGAAAACAAGAAGGGGAGGTATGAGGAAGTCAAAGAAACATGTTATTGAAAAACTGATATTGAAATTGATTTGTTTTTAATATTTTTCTTTTTCTTTTTTTATTGTTTGTATAAAATTGGAAAACTGAATAAATATTTATATATATAAAAAAAAGACTCCAGAGCCCTTGCCATCTTTGTTGTCCGCCTCTGAACATGTTCTAGTTTGTCAGTATCTTAAACTGCAATGTCAAGAACTGGACATGATACACTAGGATAATTCTATCCACAGCAGACCAGAGTGGTAATGTTACTTCTTGTGATCTGGCCACCCTGCTTCCAATGATGCAACCTAGAATCACATTTTAGAGGTTGCACTATGCTGCTGAGGCATGCTTAATTCGTGTCCTTCTACTGCAACCACGGGGACATGGGTGGCACTGTGGGTAAAACCTCAGTGCCTAGGATTTGCCGATTGTATGGTCGGCGGTTCGAATCCCCGTGGCGGGGTGAGCTCCCGTCTTTCAGTCCCAGCTCCTGCCCACCTAGCAGTTTGAAAGCACCCCCAAGTGCAAGTAGATAAATAGGTACCGCTTTATAGCGGGAAGGTAAACGGCGTTTCCGTGTGCTGCTCTGGTGCCGGCTCGCCATAGCAGCTTCGTCACGCTGGCCACGTGACCCAGAAGTGTCTCCGGACAGCGCTGGCCCCCGGCCTCTTAAGTGAGATGGGCGCGCAACCCCAGAGTCGGACACGACTGGCCCGTATGGGCAGGGGTACCTTTACCTTTACCTTTACTGAAACCACTGGATCCTTTTCACTGGGATATACTCCTAGTGAGTGAACATTGGATTGCAGCCTAAAGATTCACCTAGTCCTGCAGTCTGTTTCCCACAGTGGCTAATTTAAATTCTGTAGTGGTGGCACACAAGGGTGCTGGGAGGTCTTATGAGACCCTCTATTTCCCCTCAAAGAGCTGCAATCTCCAGAGGTCCCTGTGATGAGCAACTGATCATTAAACCATTCTGGGAAGGGGAATAGATGTCTCCTAACACCCTTAGCAAATTACAGCTCCCATAATTTTTTTGGGGAAGCCATGACTGCTTTAAGTGGTATCATAAATGTGTGGTGTGAATGCGGCCTTGGAAAGGTGGCCTTCAGCCTTAATGAAAGACTTGTGCTCCTTCCATTCTCCAGTCTGAGAGAAAGAGAGAAAAGCTTGCTCCAAGCCCTTTGAAACACAGAGCCAGCATCTCTTTCTCTTTGCTCCCTTCATCTTCTTTCATATCCGGCTTCTCTGCTCTCTGGGCTCGCCTCTGATGCTGCCCTCATTATGAAGGTGCTTTCTCTTCAGCCACTGTGAAGCAGGGCCATCTCTTCTCCACATGCTTTCACTCTGCCAAAGATGCTCTCCTCCTTGTTGGTCTCGGCCACAGGAGTGGTAGCCGATTCTGGGCAGCGCTTTTTCTCCACAGCAGATTGGCTAATTAAAATAGGAGTATTTAATCACATAGTGGCAAGGCTTGTTTTGATATCTGCAGGCTAGTCTTCTCTCTCGACTGGAGAGAATGTCAGCTCTGGGAGAATATGAAACAAATAAATACATAGTTCTGGAACAGACGATGGGCAGTGCACCGTCCACTGGGAACAACTTCTTAGGCGAAGCCCTGTGGAAAATCTGGAATCCGCAGTCTGTAGAGTGTCTCCTTATAACCTCTATCTGATCCATTAAAAAGCACTTTCCAACATTTATTTATTATGTTTTCATCCTGTCCTCTCTGCAGAGCACTCAGAGCAGCAGGCATTGTGTTTTCCCTTTTATCCACACATCACAGTGCAAGAAGAGTCCTGTTAGGTCAGCCCAATGTCCCATCTAGTCCAGCATTCTGTTTTCATAGGGGTCAACAAGATGCCTGTAGAAAACCTGCAAACAGGACCCGAGCACAACATTCTGGGCATGCAGGACTGGCTCATAAGTGTGGAATAAGCGGTGGCATTGCCAATTCCTTTGTGGGGCTCTCTCTGCATTCCAGGGATTACCTACTCCTCCACTCTGGATGAATTCCATGTATTTCATTCCCTGCACTTTAAAATTAGTTTGATCTTCTGCCAAGGGAATTGCTTCCCCTCGCTCGAGTCCTCTTGAATATTCCACAGCAAGACGGATGTGATCCTGTGCGCAGGGGGAGCCTTCATTACAAGGAGCTGTGGGAGACGCGTGCCTTTGCCTTTGCCGCCTCCATTGGAACCTTGTTTCAGAAACGTAATCAAGGGCAGGGATGAGGAAGACAAACAGATTAGCTGATTGAACTGGATGGTCTAATCATTTTCTCATCACTGGCTTTCGTTCCTCTTTGCTATAATAGGATTAGCGTGTGTTCAGGCTATTGATCATTGCGGAAGTTTGGTCAGGAGGAAAGCCTGTGATGGTTTTTTGTTTAAAATGCCTCCTGAATAGGCTGCCGCTTCCATCTTCTGTACGATCTGGAGCGTCCCATCTTCAGTTTGCCACCACCGGTTAGAAAACAGGGTGGGGAGGTGGGGGAGGAACCTGTGGCCCCCCAGATGTGCTTGGGTCCCAACTCTCATCAGTCCCATTCAGTGTAGCCAATGGCCAAGGGTGATGGGATTTGCAGCCCAACCACACCCCATTGCTGCGCTAAACAAACCTTAAGTAGTAGCAAGGCTAGAAAAATTGTCTTGGAGAGTGGAAGGCGATCATAGTAGACAGTCCAGTAGCCAAAGGCCTTAGGTTGAGTCAGTCTATTGGGCCACCCAGCTCAGAACTGTCTACTCTGGGGGCTTGTCAACATGGTGTGCTTCCACTCCTATGATGAGCAGGGTCTTATCTTCCTCTTCAAGCCATACTACTTGAGACCCATTTTTAAACAAAAGGCAAGAGGTACTTCCAATGAAACATGCCAGTGCTCAAGATTCTAGCCAGCCAGTGAGCCAAGTCCTTTCCCAAGAAACTCCATTCCGTCCATCTCTTTCCACCCAGCTTCCTATCAATCCCAATAACAGCCAGTCAACGTTCTGCTGCCACTGAGCATGCTCCAGTTGTTTAGGAGTCTCCCAGGTCTGTCACACGACTGGGTGGTGCCATTTCGGCTGCATAAGTAATGGCACCTACTCCCTGAACATCAGGGGGGAAAATGGGAAAGATGCCAGGAATTGAACCTGGGACATTTAACATGCAGAGCAGATGCCCCCAAGATTGAGCTCTGTGGGTTCTTATAGCATCCTATGGGCTTTTTCAGACTTGCAGTGCAAAATCAGTTGCAAAACCAGACCTGCTTTTAATTTTTAAAAGTTGTCTCTTTCTTCTTCTCTTTCTCCCTCTACTTTTCCCCTCCTGCCCTGCTCTCAGTAGCCTCCATCAGGCTGTAAGCCCTGGACTTAAAAAGTTCCATGTTGCAGCTAGTGGCCTTGGATGTGTACAACCAGGGGCGGGTTTTGGGCTGAGCGAGTGGTGCGCACCCACTGGGCTCTGAGCTGGGAGGGTGCCCTCTTTCGGCCTTGATTAGGGGACACCCAAGTCCACCACTGTGTAAAACCACCCTCTATGCTCATCAAAAGATGTATCTCATCTGTTCAACTGATGGAATGTGCACAAGCAGGCTTCACCACAGAATAACACTTATTTATTAAATTAATCATTCGTTTCATTAGGTTTTATATGCTTTTATAGTGTTTTTAAATTGATTTTAGGCTGTATTTTTTCTTTTAATCTATATTTTTTATTGTACATAGCATACGCCACATAGATATTTTAAAAATATCAGGTGGTTTAGAAGTGCTTTGAAATGAATAAACAAGCAAAATAAAGTGGAATATAGTTTAATTGTGACTCCATATATAGGAGCAGCCTACCATTGAACCCCTGGATGCTGAGGAAAAACAGTCGCCTATTGTGAGGTACTAGGCAGGAATGTGGCTGTTTGCTGCTGGAAACAGAACTCTGGGCTGATGGTGATATTCCCATCACTTAAGTCATATTCATTTCTATGTCCCTTTCCTGCAAATAACATACCCAGAGTAGGGGGCATAGCTAAAGACAAAGCCGTGAATGTTCCATAACAACACGCCACGTTTATTACACAATAAATAATAAAAAGTAACAAAATCACAAATCTGCAATTGGCCACAAAGCTCACTGGGTGACATTGAGCCAGCTGCTTCTTCTCAGCCTAATCTACCTCACAGGGTTGTTGTGGGGATTGAATGAGGAAGGGGGGGGGAGAACCATGTACACCACCTTGACCTCCTTGGAGAAAAAGCCTGGGATATAAATGCAATAAATGACTAATGATAAATAAATTGAAAATTGAAAATAATTAAACTAACAGAATCTACATGCACATCCTGTACAGTTCATTGAGGGTGCTGGGGATTCGTAGCTGTGTGAAGGCAGAACTACAGTTCCCAACATTCTCTGAGGGAATCTATGTGCTCTAAACGTATGGGCTGGATGTGAAGGAGAGTCAAGGGCTAACATCAGTTCCTTACAACTGCCGTTTCCCATGCTGGGCCTATGAAAGTGTTTCCGGGTAGCTGGTGAAACCCCTGCAAAGTACAGTGGTACTTCGGGTTACATACGCTTCAGGTTACAGACTCCGCGAACCCAGAAATAGTACCTTGGGTTAAGAACTTTGCTTCAGGATGAGAACAGAAATCACGTGGTGGCAGCGCGGCGGCAGCGGGAGGCCCCATTAGCTAAAGTGGTACCTCAGGTTAAGAACAGTTTCAGGTTAAGAACGGATCTCCAGAACGAATTAAGTTCTTAACCCTAGGTACCACTGTAGTTCAGGCGTTGAAGAGGAAAATGTTGCAGCACATGGCCTTGCCCACTAGAGGTCTCTAAGACAACAGAAAACACCTAGCACATCACCGCTCCCAAACCAGCGAATATTTGCCTCATTAATGCCCTTCAGCTTTATTTGACAGTCAGTAGGAAGAAGACTAGCCTTGTCTACTGTCACATTCATTCACAGAACGTATTGCCTGATTTGCCAGAGGTATGATGCAAAGGGAGTCTGAATTTGTACGATTACAAATTCAGCTTCGTTGCAGAATCCCAGAAGGAACAGCGCCCACAGAAGCAAAACACCCAGCACTTCAGCTGTGCTGTGAAAAAGAACTGTGATTTAATTCAATTCCAACACATACATCATTTTTCTATGGAGGGTCGTAACGACAGCAAATCAGAACATCCAAATTTTAAAGTCAGCCTTATTTTTTAATTATTTAAGAGCCGAACTATGCATTATGACAGAAACCTGTGCAGTTTACCTCGAGGTGTTTCTCCAGATAGGTCTTTATTGTGGGATTAGTGCTTCTCAGGCATGCAAGATTTTTCTTGTGGCATTACAAGAACAGTTTGGCATCAAAATGCCAGCCCATAATTACACTCCCCTAACCCTTTCCAGGGAAAGTCCAATCAGTTTAGCAACCACCACCACCTGTTACCAATGACTCATTTTGCAAACTAGGAACTCAGTTACATTCATAAAGTGCTTTACATGTGTTATAACACTTTGACACCAGATGGCGCTGTGGGGTCCCGTCTTTTGCCAATGGGTTTTCCCTGTGTGAAGTTTACAACGTGTTTAACTGAATTGCTTCTTTGATGTGTCTAGATCAGGGGTCAGCAAACTTTTTCAGCAGGGGCCCAGTCCACTGACCCTCAGACCCTGTGGGGGACTGGGCTATATTTTGAAAAAAATATATATTAAATTACTATGCCCCACAAATAACCCAGAAATGTATTTTAAATAAAAGCACACATTCTACTCACATAAAAACACGCTGATTCTAGGACCATCTGTGGGCCAGATCCAGCCCCCGGGCCTTACTTTGCCTACCCATGAGCTAGATCAGGGGTCAGCAAGGCTTACCGGGCATGAGCCGGATCACTCCCGCAGAGATCCTCTGTGGGCCGGACCAGCGCAGTGTGATTTCTGGCGTCTGGGCATGTGCAGAAGCGATTTCCAGTGCTGTGCAAGTGAGTCTCCATGCTGTGCTGCGCCAGTTTAGTGCAGCGCGCGGGGACTCACCAAATAGGTGGTTCGGTTTGGGGGCGGCTCGTGGGCCGGTTAATGGCCTCCGTGGGCTGCTTCTGGCCCATGAGCCACAGGTTGGGGACCCCTGGTCTAGATCCAGCCTAGGCCGCCGTCTGGAAGTACTTCTGCCTCTGAAGATTTGCAAATAGAAGCCAACATTTAGAGCAGGGTTGGAGTGGGGAGGGGGTTGGGGTAGGTCTCTGCTGTGGATTTATGTGGTGCATAAATTAATTAATGGTTATCACTTTCATTTTGTGTGTTGTGCATTTTTTTTAAAAAAGGATACATTCAGATGACATTTTATTTCGACGCTCCAATGTTGATGTCTGCATCTTGTATTGTGGTAGTGGCCCAAAGGGCCATAATGAATGTGATGATGTGAATCCCTATAAATCCTTGAATGTGCTTCTAATAGAGAAGTTATAGTAACCTGCTGCTTTAAGAAACTGATGATTTTGCAAGATGCCGCCCCCCACTGAGACAGAAGGACAGCCAATACCTAAATCACGAAGATATAGCTCATAACTTAGAACGTAAGTTCATACACATAACACAGGTTCCCAACATGCATATTAACACAATGTAACAGATCACAGTGAGAATCAAAGTTTAGTTAGCAATGCTTATTGCGCATGTGTAGTAAACATGAAATGAGGTAATGATGTACAAGATTGGTGAAAATTGAAATCCTTTGTTTGAAATGTTATGAATACCACCGCCCTGACCCTTGGGCGGGGTTGCAGTTTTGCGAAAAGATTTGACTGTAATCTATTGCTTTGCAATAAACAACAACAGATTCCTAACTCCTCTTGTCTCTGAGTTTTATTGGTGTAACTCAGAAGATAAGCCATTTTTGGCTTACAACAGTATGATCTTTCACATGACACAAATGCCATCTAGCATAAGTTTAGTGTTCACTTTCATGTTAATTGTCTCCGGGGGGGGGGGGGGGTGGGAATCTGTTCACAGCTAACTAACAGGAGTTTGGTGCTGTAATTTGACATGGCAAAATCTAGAGTGATCTCCTGGCATATGATTATTTCCAGCCATTCAAAACTTAGTGTAATATACAATGTAAACAGAATGTTAGAAGTCAGGAGAAAACGCTAACACTGAAACCAGGAAAACGAATGCAATAAACCCCACATCTGATTGCAGCTCTAGGGCTTAACCACACTTCTTCTTGTCCCACTGCTTCTCCCCACGCCCCCGCCCTTTAAGGCTCAGCTGGAGCGAACAGCAATTGGGTTTTCTGCAGACTGCCGCTTGTTCCGATTTAGAGCTAAAGAGTGGGGAAAGGGGCTAGACACAAGGAAAGCAGCTCAGACCCATGCCTAGAAAGTGTGGGTCAAGGGGAAAATTGCTCAGATTTGTGCTTTCCAGGTATGGGACAAGCAGAAGGGTGTACAAACTCTTAGTTTCTTTCATTTATATCCCACTTTTATCCATCATGGAATCCAATCCATGACTGAATCCAAGGTGTCAGTCACCCATCTGGGCACTGACCGCACTGAGACCTGGGCTGGATCTACACCGACCTATTTAACGTTGTTAGAATGATATTAGATATGTCGTTCTAAGATGTCACAGGGCAGACTTGTAAATAAAAACATTTTTAATCCCCCCCCTCAGTCAAAGCACTGCTCTCCCTGCTGCTGGTTGCTCTGCAGCGCCCTCTGGTGTCACATTTTAATAACACATTATGAACATTAAAAGTAGGATGTCATGAGTCCATGTATAGTACGTTATCAAAACCATTCCTTAACGTTTCCTTAACGTTAAAAAGTGTAGATCTGTCCCAGCTTAGATTCAGCAGGGCAGCAACCTTCAGACCATCCCCTTTGCACTCATATGTTTCCCCTAATGGGATAGATTACAGCTTGTAGTTGGAGTTTGAAGCTGTGCTGGGTCAAACCCACTGCAAGGACAACAACACACACCAGGCAATAATACTCATTTTAAAATAAAAGTTGGCACAGGACTTGAAGCTAAGCACTTGCAAATCCATTATTGAGAAAGCAGGCTTACCTTTGTTAGAATTACAAACAGAAGCACTTGGTAAGGAAAGACACAAAAGAGGTTTATTACTGGAAATAAATCCTTGGGTGGGAAAGAGTTTTCTAATTCTGGCTAACTAACTAGCTAGCTGCGGGGGACGTGGGTGGCGCTGTGGGTTAAACCACAGAGCTTAGGACTTGCCGATCAGAAAGTCGGCAGTTCGAATCCCCGTGATGGGGTGAGCTCCCGTTGCTCAGTCCCTGCTCCTGCCAACCTAGCAGTTCGAAAGCACGTCAAAGTGCAAGTAGATAAATAGGTACCACTCCAGCGGGAAGGTAAACGGCGTTTCCGTGCGCTGCTCTGGTTCGCCAGAAGCGGCTTAGTCATGCTGGCCACACGACCCAGAAGCTGTATGCCGGCTCCCTCAGACAGTAAAGCGAGATGAGCGCCGCAACCCCAGAGTCGTCCGCAACTGGATCTAATGGTCAGGGGTCCCTTTACATTTACCTTTTAACTAGCTGGGGAGACAAAGAGATCCAAAGGGTGACCTCTCTCAAGAGGGCCCAAAGGAGAAGTGTTAAGGGAAATGGTAGTGAGAGCTTGCAACCTCTGCGTATCAAAGCAAAGGTCAGCACAGGCAAAGAGCAGTGAGCAGCTTTCAGAAAGCTGAATTGCATCCTGCACTTCCAACAAAAACACACACACGTAGAAACTGCCTGCAACAAAATATGCACTGGAGGACTCCTGTATGGTGTTCCAGCTAGCCAGTTAGCCAGGCCCTCTTTAAGACATTCCATTCCACCCTATCCCCCCTTTCCTGTTCTTTCCCCCAAGAGTTGGTGGGTATTCTGTGATAAATAAGTATGAGTATGGGATATTTTCTTGATTTTTCATGCTCTCTCTGTTTTCCCCCCATCCAGTCTTCTTTCCAAGCCACCTAAGTTGGGGGCCACCATTGCCTCATGAGGGAGGGAATTCCATAGTTTAACTATGTGCCGCATGAAGAAGGACTTTCTTTTATTGATCTTCCAACATGGAGCTTCATTGGCTGTCCATTAGTTCCATGCACAGCTTTATGGACATCTATCATGTCACTGGGATGCGGGTGGCGCTGTGGGTTAAACCACAGAGCCTAGGACTTGCCAATCAGAAGGTCGGCAGTTCGAATCCCCGCGACAGAGTGAACACCTGTTGCTCCGTCCCAGCTCCTGCCAACCTAGCAGTTTGAAAGCAGCACGTCAAAGTGCAAGTAGATAAATAGGTACCGCTCCGGCGGGAAGGTAAAGGGCATTTCCGTGCGCTGCTCTGGTTCACCAGAAGCGGTTTAGTCATGCTGGCCACATGACCCGGAAGCTGTACGCTGGCTCCCTCGGCCAATAGAGCGAGATGAGCGCCGCAACCCCAGAGTCGTCCGCGACTGGACCTAATGGTCAGTGGTCCCTTTACCTTTACCTATCACGTCACCTGCCAAGGCATCTTTCCCCTAAACTAAAAATAAGCCAGGTGCCACTTGCCAAGAGTCAAAAGGAACTTGTCTGTTCAACTCTTGGCCATCTTTGGAATCTCCATGTAGAGAGACAGCATGCCACAAAATAATAGCTTCTGGGGAGCAAGCGGGGAAGGAGGTTATTGTTCTCCATGCCCTGCTGGTGGACTCGTGGGTCACTGTGGGGAGTGGGATGGTCTTTGGCCTGATACAAGTAGACTCTTTATTCCTGTGTTCTCCCTCTCCTCTTGCCTCCCTGCCTTTTTGCTGGCATCAAGGCTTCAGCCAACAAGTAACTCTGCAGTTTTGCACAGCCTTCACGATTCATTCTACTCATGGCATTTGGCAGGAGGTCTGCTGGCAGAACGCAAATTATTTGGTTCAGAATGAACTCCTGTAGCCAGAACATTTGTAGCTGCGCAGCTTAATTTGTACACTGTGGGAAATGGAGAACTGTTAACACAGTGCATAATAACAAAAACAACAATAACCAGTAAACAAAAACCCAGATCAAAGCAAAAGAAAAGATAAATGACCCAACTCAAGTAATCTAATGCATTTAAATTTTTGAATTATTTCAACAATTTAAGCAGAATGTTTTAATAGTCCTTTTAAAGCAGGAGAATCTCAGGCCTTAGGAGTGACTGTGGCCCTCCAGAGCTCCTTACCCGGCCCCTGGAATTCTCCCCAGGCCTCACCACTCACCAGCTCTGCTCTGCACTGCAGGTGGTTTCTTTTGCCAATCTGGAACGCATCTTTGAACTCTGATAATGCCCCTTGCGCCCCTAGATGGAGGATAGAAAGGGGTTGTGTGAATGTGTGTAGACATCAGCCTACTGTACAAAGTTATAATTTACATTCAGCGCTCGTCTTACTTTGCCTTTGGACCTGCCCACTTTCTAGCACATAACTTTCAGAAAGTTGTCCAGAAGTGAATGCAACCTTTGGCCTGAAACAAAGGGCCCCTACAATTTTTTGTCATTCATCCCAGTGTTTGTCATCTGTCCCAGGGCCCTTGTATTCTTTAGCTGGTCTACTTTAACTGGTAGTGGATGTATTTCTTGATGGTAGATGTTCCGCATGTCTTTGCTTATATCTTCATACCTGGGGGATGATCAGATGGGGCCAGCCCTAAACAAAAGGATGCCCCAGGTGAGGAACATCTTCGGCACCCCTTTATTTGTTCAACTTTTTGATGCCTTTACTACTTATGTAACCCATCCTTCAACTTTCATATGCACGATTTGCATGCTTGATTTAATTCCATCATACAAGGTGATAAATTTGCATACGTAGATCTTATTGCAATTGCTCACATTGCATTTTCCCAGAAATAAACAACACATTTGCTGCATCTGTCAATATCACTGCAGAGATGGGCTTGAGTTGTAAACCAGGCCCTTGGCCAAGCGTCCGTCCACCAGAGTCCTCCGGAGAGGAGGCAGTCAGGACTTCCTGGACAAAAGCATGAGCAAGCAGGGGCCTTGTGGTGAGAGCACACGCACACATACAGGTACACTCTCCCCTCTGGTGGCCCAACCAACACAGTCAGCACCCCATTCACACAGCTCTTTTTCATCTCTGTGTGTTGACCGCAGTGGCCACAGTCTGCCCTCAGCCCTCTTCTTACAGATCTCTCAGCTGCCTGCAGGTACATGGATATTATCTTTATTAAATAAATTTACATAGCGCCCTTCATCTAAAGATCACAGGGCAGTTCACAACATAAAAATACAAAATGAAGACATAAAATACACAATAAAACAAAAACAAACCAATAACCCCCCCAACACCACAGAATGTTTAGTTAGCCAAAGGCTATATAGAAACATTTTCTCCTGACACCTAAAGATATGTAACGAAGGTGAGCCTCCCTGGGGAGAGCATCCCACAAATGGGGAGCCACTGCAAAAAAGACCACCCTCCGGATATTTTATGGAGGGGGCATGTGAAGAAGGGCCTCAGATGGAGATCTAAGGGGCTAGTTAGGTTCATATCAAGAGGGGTATTCCAGAATATATTGTGAACTGCAGCCCTCCCTTCAGTACATACACCCACCCCATTTAGGATTCTATGCTTTGTGTGGCCAGTTAAGAGTGTAAGTTTTTATAAACTCAGTAGGACATACTTCTGAGTTATATCATGTAGGATTGGACTGTGTGCCTAACAGTGAGGTTCTTCTATTACACAGAAAAGTGTTTGTCAAGTGGAATAGCTGGAGACTGTGCCTTACTCCTGTTATTAAGCTATCTCTATAGAATGATTTTATTATTGTTTACAGCCTGTGAAAATTGGCACCAGGCCAGCAAGAAGGCAAAGAGGGGAACTCTCCCTGTAATAATTTTCATACATCTGGCATCATTATAAATATTTGATGGTGTAAACAACAAATAGCTCTTTGTGGAAATATTTTTCCTCCCTTTGGCTGTAAGACGACAGCTTTCTCCTTTGCATTTTTATGGGTTTCTTCTTAAAAAATGGCAAGCACAATTTTGTGTACCCGTGTTTCAGGGTTGAATAATGAAATGCTGGAATTAAGATGCTGATAAATAGACCATTTAGGACAGAGAGGGGCCTGTGTTATCTATCAGATCAGAAAGCATTCACACATTTCCCGATCAGTAAAAATTGCTCATTCTTACCAACATTCTGCTAACAAAGAACTTGAGATATGCAACATCACAGTTATGTAATAGCTCTGGAGGCAAGTACTAGAGGAATGACAGTTATTCAAACATCTGTCGTAACTATAGATCACTTCTCATTTTGATGCAAACCTTCCTAATTTGCACTTCCCGAAACCACATGTGAATGAAAATTCAGCCCTCCTTCAAAGGTTGCACTACTCTGAATTTTGTGATACAGTTCAATCTAATGATGTGCACAACAATGTATAATCAATGGGAATCTTGCATTAAATGTATGTTGGTGAAAACAGCACACAAAACTGCATTATAGCAAGGGAAATTGCTTGCAAAATTTGTACATTAGGCAAAATTGCATACCAAAATGGAGAAATGTGCACTAACCGTGTTTTGTGAGGAAACGAGAGGGCCTTCTCAGTGGATGGTCCCGATTTGTGGAGCTCCTTTCCATGGAAGGCTAGGCTGGCCCCTTTTCTGCTTTCCTTTTACTGGCAGGCAAAACGTTTTTCTTCTAACAGGTCTTTGCCCACTGACTAGCTATTGTGGCAGGGTCTTGTGCTACCATTCCCTCCCATTTTCTTTTGTCTGCTTTTAAATAGTTTTAAATGTTTCCAGTGCAGTTTCTATTGGGTTACTTAATTGTTTTCTGGGCTTTTTTTTAAAAAAAATATTTATAGTTGCTGTTTTTCCCCCAGTTGTAGTTTAATTTTTAGTTTGTAGTTCCCCCAATTGTAGTTTAATTTATGCCAGAGGTGTAGCATATGTTATTGCTGCCTGGGGCGAATGCATGGGGTGTGTCCCTAAGGGAGCCCACTGTGCCTTCAGGTCACACCTGACCCAGGAGTGGAGCTGCAGTTGGGTGTGAGGAAAGTTGCCTTGGCATCCTCCTCGAATGGTGCTGCCCAGCTGAGGAGAGGGGCAGCGAATTTGTCACTGACTCTCCTCTCTCTGCGTGATACTGCCCCCCAAAAGTGCTACCTGGGATGGTCTGGTTCCCACCCACCACCCCCACATCCCTAGCTACACTAGATTTATGCTAGAAGTAGCCTTGGGCCATGCACTGGGAGAAAGGCAAAAATATATATAAAATATATAAAATAACAGGCAAATAAACAAATACTGATGAATTTTGTGAGGGAAATCACAAACTGATGTGGAAATGTGGAGAACTGAACTCAGGATAGGAGAAACAGAGAGTGAGAGAGAGAGAGAGAGAGAGAGAAAGAACCCCCAAACTGACAATGTCCCTAATCATTGCATAAATGTACTAACTCGCTCCAGTAGTGATGTATGGAAGTGAGAGCTGGACCATAAAGAAGGCTGATCGCCAAAGAATTGATGCTTTTGAATTATGGTGCTGGAAGAGACTCTTGAGAGTCCCATGGACTGCAAGAAGATCAAACCTATCCATTCTTAAGGAAATCAGCCCTGCGTGCTCACTGGAAAGACAGATCCTGAAGCTGAGGCTCCAATACTTTGGCCACCTCATGAGAAGAGAAGACTCCCTGGAAAAGACCCTTATGTTGGGAAAGATGGAGGGCACAAGGGGAAGGGGACGACAGAGGACGAGATGGTTGGACAGTGTTCTCGAAGCTACAAACATGAGTCTGACCAAACTGCGGGAGGCAGTGGAAGACAGGAGTGCCTGGCGTGCTCTGGTCTATGGAGTCACGAAGAGTCAGACACGACTAAACGACTAAACAACAGCAACAACTAACTCGCTAGTCCAATATTTGTATAAAATAGCACATCTCAATATGCCATCATCGCAAACTAGTTAGAAAATGAGACTGGTTGAATCTATAGCTATCCCCCATGTCTGCAATATGTTTCATTCTGCCCAACACATATGTAAGTTGGGCTAATAAAGACCAATGCCTCATCTGCTGCTGCTTAATTGATTGAACATCTTCCTTTCCTCTATATTCTGGCAACCATGAATGGATGACAAATCAGCTCAGCTGCTTGTCTCAAACCCAGCTCTTCCAAATAGCCCATGATGAGTATTACATTGTCTGATGGAATCCCAACGACAGTGATTCTCATTGTTAGCTCTCTCTTTTTTTTTGCCAGTATTGTTCCAATATGTCTGTTTGAGTATATTAGTCATCGTTCGCTCTGTTTCCATGCCATGAGTGCCGTTGTTTATGTAGTCAAAATTGCACCACCAGTGCATGAGAGGAGGGTAACAGCAGCCTTGAGGGGAAACCAAACTGGGCAAAAGCATAAAAAATATTTCAGTACACAGGAGCATAGGAAGTTGCCTCTTACTGTCCTCTCCCCCATGCTTTTCAACATCTACATGCAGCCTCTGGGAGAGATCATCAGGGAGTTTGGGCTGGGTGTCCATCAATATGCGGATGATACCCAGCTCTACCTCTTTTAAACTGGAACCAGTGAAGGCAGTGAAGGTCCTGTGTGAGTGCCTGGATGTGGTTGGAGGATGGATGGCGGCTAATGGATTGAGGGTGAATCCTGACAAGATAGAAGTACTGTTCTTGGGGGACAGGGTGTGGGCGGGTGTGAAGGACTCTCTAGTCCTGAATGGGGTAACTGTGCCCCTGAAGGACCAGGTGTGCAGCCTGGGAGTCATTTTGGACCCACAGCTGTCCATGGAGGTGCAGGTCAATTCTGTGTCCAGGGCTGCTGTTTACCAGCTCCATCTGGTACGCAGGCTGAGACCCTAAGTGCTCGCGGACTGTCTCGCCAGTGGTGCATGCTCTGGTTATCTCTCGCTTGGACTACTGCAATGCACTCTATGTGGGGCTACCTTTGAAGGTGACCCGGAAACTACAACTAATCCAGAATGCGGCAGCTAGACCTGTGACTGGGAGCGGCTGCCGAGACCACATAACACTGGTCTTGAAAGATCTACATTGGCTCCCGGTACGTTTCCAAGCACGCTTCAAAGTGTTGGTGCTGACCTTTAAGGCCCTAAACGGCCTCGGTCCAGTTTATCTGAAGGAGCATCTCCATCCCCATCGTTCTGCCTGGACACTGAGGTCCAGCGCTGAGGGCCTTTTGGCAGTTCCCTCTCTGCAAGAAGCCAAGTTACAGGGAACCAGGCAGAGGGCCTTCTCGGTAGTGGCACCCACCCTGTGGAATGCCTTCCCACCAGATGTCAAAGAGAACAACAACTACCAGACTTTTAGAAGACATCTGAAGGCAGCCCTGTTTAGGGAGGCTTTTAATGTTTGATGCATTACTGTATTTTAATATTTTGTTGGAAGCCACCCAGAGTGGCTGGGGAAGCCCAGCCAGATGGGTGGGGCATGAAATAATAATAATAATAATAATAATAATAATAATAATAATTACTGAGTCACACAATGTCATGGATTGGCTGGACCCAGAGGAATGGTGGGAGGCACCAGCTGGGGAGTCACAGAGGGAGGAATGCTCAGGGCCAGGGGAGTGGTGGTGGGACAATGATGAGTGGTCAGAGGGAGAAGAGGGAGCAGACTGGGAAGAGGAGGTGTTGGAAGCTGAAGAGGTAACAGGGCTTAGTGAGAAGGGGGAGTCTGTGGCAGAGAGAAGTCCAGAATCAGAGGCAGAGGCAGAGGCAGAAGCTGAAGCAAGAGAGGAGGGAGGTCAAGAGGCTGGCAATGAAGCCAGAGGATCTCCCACTCCTGCTGTGACAAGCTCCCCTCCCCCCTAGTCTCCCAGAACCAGAAGAGGTATGAAGAGGGAGGAGCAGAGACAGGCACATTGGCAAAGTCTCAGATTGGTGGGGAGGATCCAGGGGAGGAGAAGATTTAGCCTCTGCAACTCCCTCATAGGGGAAAGACTTAACTTTGTGTGATTTATTGCTGGCTGGCTCCATGACATACCACTGGTCCATCAAACTCGGTACTGTCTACCCTAACTGACAGCAGCTCTCCAGGTTTTAACACCAGAGACTTTTCCAACCCTACCTTCAGACAGTCCTGGGGATTGAACATGGGACCTTCTGCATGCAAAGCAGATGCTCTACCACTGAGCTATGGTCCGGGAAACTCAGCCAGATGGGCGGGATATAAATAATAAATTATTATTATTATTATTATTATTATTATTATTATTATTCCTCATAGAGACAAACTTAGGGGTGGGGGAATTCTGCAAAGCAGCCCAATGATCACTGAGCATGCTTAGTGACTCCAGAAAACCAACTAAGTTGTGTGTGTGTGTGTGTGTAGGAAATAGAAGATAAGGCCAGAGGAGAAATGGAATGGAGTTGCTGTAATGCCAAACAGGAACCACCCCATAAGGCAATGCTTTGGGAATATAAGAAACTCTTATACTGAGTCAGACTATTGGTCAGTCTGGCTCAGTATTGTCTACAATGACTGGCTCTCCAGGGTTTCAGGCAGGAAACCATGCCCAACCCTATCTGGAGCTGCCAGGGAATGAATCTGCAACTTCCTGCATGCACAGCAGATGAGCTACAGACCCTTTGTTTGAGGTCTCATTTGTATATGCAAATAACTGTCACCTACCGCAGTTGCAACTTGCACCATTTCAAGCATTCTCTGAGAAAACATGTTCAGCTGGATTTCCCAATGCCTTGTTTATTTGTTTGCTTGTTTAGAATATTTTTATTCCTCCCACCCATTGTCAAAGCAACCCCTAAGGCAGTTTACAAGGCTTTCTCTTAATTAAAAGAAAACATGTAAGAAAGCAAAACAAATAAGGGAAATGCTATAGTCTGATACCTTTGATGGAAAAAAACGCTTGTTCAGAAAAACCTTTCAGCTCAGGAAGTCAAGCAAACTTCAATGACTGTGGAATGGTTTGGTCTGATGGTGAAAGAAGAGAAGGAGCTAAACTGACCTGAGGTAGGGAGTTATGCTGTCCAGGCACAGTCACTGTAAGATCCTCTCCTGTATCACAACCTTTCACACCTCCAGCTAGTGGTGGCTTACTAAAAGGCAGGAGGTCAACAGTAGGTAGAGATGGAGTCAATAGCAGATTATGGCTGATACAGTCATACCTCGGGTTACAGATGCTTCCGAAGCATCCACTGTACAGTCAAACCTTGGTTTCCGAACGCCTCTGTTATCGTATGTTTTGGCTCCCAAACGTTGAAAACCCGGAAGTAACTGCTCCATTTTCCAAACACTTTTTTGGAACCCAAACCCCCGACACGGCTTCTGCTTGAGTGCAAGAAGCTCTTGCAACCAGTCGGAAGCTGCACCTCAGTTGTCTAATGTTTCGGAAGTCAAACAGTCTTCCAGAACGGATTACGTTTGACAAACGGAGGTTTGATTGTCGCTCAGTCACTAGAGCATGAGACTCAATCTCAGAGTCATGGGTTTGAACCCCGTGTTGTGCAAAAAGTTTTCTGTATTGTAGAGGATTGGACTAAGCAACCCTTATGATCCCTTCCAATTCTACAGTCCTATGATTCTATGAGAGGAAAAGCCAATTAATTGACTGAGTCAACCAGTTGCAGCTAACTGATTCTAGTTTTGTCCCCATCTACCTCCCTGCTGAGCTGACAAATGCAACCCAAAGGTGAAGGAAAGTGACGGGAAGTAGGGAAGAGTGTGCATCACAGATTTTACAGAAACAGACAGGCTCAGATAGGAAGAGGAAGCAACTTCTCTATTCTGGATTCAAGCCTTCCAACATACAGTATAAGGAACTCTTCCACCTTGTGTGAAACAAAGCCTGTATTGAAAGGAAAGACACCTTTTACCCAAAGGGATATTTGATCCCTACTTCCACGTTGAATGCACATGCATTTTCACAGCAAACATATTTGTCACATTTTCCTCCACTTTCAGAAATCTAAGTTGATTTTTCTTTTTTTTTTCCAGATTGCCATCTGGATGTGCCGCTAACAGTCTCAGAGAGTAAGAGGCCATCTGTTAATACTTTCCCAGGAAGCTTTTTATAGAGCAGTGAAGTGGCATATATATATATATATATATATATATATATATATATATATATAATGTTGTAGTAAATTAGAAGAGGCTGGATATGAATATCATTATCATAAGTATTATTAAGTAAATTTGTATACCACTCTTCATCTGGAAGATCACTGGGCAGTTCACATCATAAAAATACAAAACGATAACACAAAATACAAAAGAGAAGAAAAACAATCCAATAACCCAACCCTCCCACATGAATGTTAAGGTCATGATTACTTTTCACACATAATAATAACTAAATACATAGGTGGATGACTCTGGGGTTGCGGCGCCTCAGGAATGCTCACATGCAATCTGAAGCACTGCATGTGCTGCTGTGTGTTTGCAGATGTCTCCGCTACTGTCGCCTTTGCTACTGCAAAGAAGTTTCATCTTGACACTGAAATTTGCTGTGTGATGACTTATTTAGCCCTGCCCAAAGTGCTTTCCATAACTCATATTTAAATCTCCATGGCACACTTCAGAGCATCAAACAGGCATTCTTCTTGTGTAAGTTACAAGAAAGGAGATTCTGACTTCAAGAAGAACTTTCTGACGGTAAGGGCTGTTTGACAGTGGAACAGATTCCCATGAGAGATGGTAAAGGTAAAGGGACCCCTGACTATTAGGTCCAGTTGTGGATGACTCTGGGGTTGCGGCGCTCATCTCGCTTTATTGGCCGAGGGAGCTTCTGGGTCATGTAGCCAGCATGACTAAGCTGCTTCTGGTGAACCAGAGTAGCGCACGGAAACGCCGTTTACCTTCCTGCTGGAGCGGTACCTATTTATCTACTTGCACTTTGATGTGCTTTTGAACTGCTAAGTGGGCAGGAGCAGGGACTGAGCAACAGGAGCTCACTCCGTCATGGGGATTCGAATCACTGACCTTCTGATCGGCAAGTCCTAGGCTCTGTGGTTTAACCCACAGCACCACCTGCGTCTGAGAGATGGTAGATTATCTTTTATTTGAGGCTTTTAAGCAGAGGTTGGATGCCCACCTGACAGGGATGCTTTAGCTGTAATTCCTGCATTACAGGAGATTGGACCAGATGATCTGTGGGGTCCCTTCCAACTCTACAATTCTATGTTTCCATAGCAGTTACCCCATTGCTGTGGATTGGAAAGTTCTATCAATAAATGCTGTGAATCATCTAAATAACTTAAATTTGAGCTAGATCCGATATTTGCCTTTCATGTTTGATTGCTCATTGCCGGAGTATTTGCAGGGTGGTAGATAACACAGTCTCCTTCTCGCCTGTGGATGTGCCATTTTCTTTTTCAGCAGATAGAGTCAATATGTTGTTTTTTAAAAAAATTATAAAATGCTGACAGGATGTTTTGCAGTGACACATTATAACCACATTAAGCAGGCATGTTATTAGCAGCCTACGATGGCACTTGAGGTTCCTTTTCTTATGTTCTGCCAGTGCTGAATAAAATATTAATCAGGACTGGAGGGCTGATTTGAAAGGAGGCGTTGAGGATGTACTCCAATTTTGCAAAGGACAGTGGGTTAACAACAATTATTCACTGCAACAAGGCTGTGATTCCTGGCAGGAACTGATCCAAGACTCTCCAGCTTCTTCCACAGCCAAGAATACTGGAAGAAACATGCCTTTCAATCAGAATGCCCTAGTGGTTTCATGTCTACGAATGCCATCAAGAGATACAATATTAGCTATAAGTTTATTTTAGGGCTTTCACTTGAGGAAAATGGTTTTAGTTGATCAACTGGTTTTTAAATGATTTATCAATATTTTTGCATATTACCCATGATCCAATAGTGAAATCTGTACACTGACTTATTGCAGATCTATCCATTCTGTAGTCTTCAACCCACTTGCCTGAGAGTAAGCCAAATTAAATTCAATGGGACTTCATTTGAGTAGATATGCATAGAATTGCACTGTTGGTGTATAGTTTAATAACAATAAACTTGATCACCATTAAGAACTGGATGCATTAAAACATGCCTAGTCACTAGCTTTAATGGGATGACACTCACACCTCCCATAGAGAACTTATGGAGCAACATTCAGTTAATAATAATTCCCAACTACCTTGGCTGAGCAGTTGAAGCAAGAGGGGGTCCACTCTCCCCCTTCCAGGCATATGAACTCTCGTCTGATGGAGTGCATGCAAGCAACTAGAGACTTCTATATGTATGTGCTTGACTTTTCAAGGCCCCTCTAGGAGACAGTGGGGTAGGGGACTGTGGGAATTTGACAAGCACGCCATTTGTCCGAATAGCATCTTCCTCCACTTCTGCCACGTCCTGCATCCTTCCCCTGCCTCTGACTGCTCATACTCTTCCCCTTCCACCAGCCCTGGCTTCTGCCTCGCGGGTGGCACAAAACCCCATAAATTGCTGCCCCCCTCTCTTGGGTCAGTCTCCAGACCCTTTGCCTCTGCCACACACTTGTCAGAGCCCTGCCAGTCCCTGATACCCCCAAAAGAACAGCAAAGTTTAATAATTGGGTTGAACCTGGGAGCTGACCAGGGTGCTGAAATGAATGACATTCTGGGAATGGAGTTGAACCTTGTGCCCTTCCCCCAACCTGGAGCCTTTTAGATGTTTTGGGCTACAAGCATCATCCCTAAGCACTGGTCATCCCCAGCAGCTGTCGGGTGTCTCAGACAGATCAGTGACTACTGGCCATGGTGGCTATGCTCTTTCTTTATGGTCAAATAAAGTAATGCTTCTCGACGCCAGTTTCTCGGAAGCAGAGAGTGCTCTTGTGCTCAGGTCCTGCTTGTGGATTTCCCACAAGCGTCTGGTTGGCCACTGTGAGAACAGGATGCTGGACTAGATGGGCCGTTGGGCCTGATCCAGCAGGCTCTTCTTATGCTCTTCCCAAGGTGTGTGCTCCCTGGGGAGTGGTGGGATTACCTGGGGGATGCTAAGAGGCAAGCGGGTGGCAAGGGGTGCTGGAGGTGAAAATGACTACCAGACTTTGAAAAGCTTGTATCATTAGGTCAAGTTCATCAGTTTTGTTGAATTAATTAAACTAAATAGTTTTAACAGAATTTTGAATAAATGTGCAATTAATTGTTACTGTTTTGATTTTGTTGTTGTTGGTTATCTTCCATAGCAGGCCATGCAAACTGCGACTCTGAATGTTTTTTGGGGGGATGCATTTATGAAACCAATGAGTTGGTGGCCTGAAAAACTTCGGAAACAGCCGGTTTTCATACACAAAACATTCTACAACCTTCTCCAATTGTCCATAGCTATGTGGCTGCCACTCAGAGGAACATTTGATGTGCCACAGCTATCCTAAACTGGAGCACTGATTATATTGCTAAAAAGGTACACTTCCTAGAGAGCCAGTGTGGTGTAGTGGTTAAGAGCGGTAGTCTCGTAATCTGGGGAACCGGGTTCGCGTCTCCGCTCCTCCACATGCAGCTGCTGGGTGACCTTGGGCTGGTCACACTTCTCTGAAGTCTCTCAGCCCCACTCACCTCACAGAGTGTTTGTTGTGGGGGAGGAAGGGAAAGGAGAATGTTAGCCGCTTTGAGACTCCTTAAAAGGGAGTGAAAGGCGGGATATCAAATCCAAAATCCAAACCTTGGAACATACAACATGAAACTGTTTCCATTGAAGGGTGTTTCAGAGTTTTCTAAGTCTAAAGTACCTGGATTGGTACCTGGAAGTGAATAGTAAGTCAATGCTGATGCTGGAGATCTTCTGTCATATGCTTCTTGTGGTCCCCTTATTGAGGAACCAAACAGCTCTCATAGTTCTTTTGTACAGTGGCCGACTCTGTTGTGAAGTAACACTTGTAGTGACAGAGGTGCCTGCCCTCTTCTCTTCTATATAAACCAATGCAAGCTGTCACGTCAGGCATTTAGTTGAAAAGCTGTGGGAATTGTGAAGCCTTAATGCTTCCCAGACTGCCGTCTGCTACATTAACAAATCTTTCACTTTCCAGTAGATGATACTGCCAATCACCGTGACAGCCTGAAGAGCACCATTCATTGTTAATTAATTATTAGCTGTCAGCAGAAAGGCTCTGTTGAACTAAGAACTTGGAGGCAGGTTGCGGATCACCTGTTATTTAAACTTTTATGTTTAAAAGGACACTAAATACCCTCAATTATCAAAGGGAGTGGAAATCCTTTCAGATGTTTCCCTTGCGCAAGTGACTGCTTCAGGTACAACATTAATTATTAACAGAAGGAAGATGCAATCCCGTCATCTTGATGGTTTTTGTGAGGATTATGAAAGATCTAAAATGGGGGAGGTTTTCTTTCTTTCCTTTAAAGTTAAATATACTCTCTATCTTCTGAACATTTTCTGGGGGAGGGAAGACAATGAAACCCGCATGCTAAATGGATTCTCTCTCTCTCTCTCTCTCTCCTGTGCTTAAGCAGAAGGTAATATTGACTAGCAAAAGAGGCATCCCATTTGTCACTCTGACCGAGAGATAGAGCTCTATATGGGAAAGGGCCATGGCTCTGTGGTGATCTAGCAACTTGGCAGGCAGAAGTTTCTGGGTTCAATCACTGGCATCTCCAGATAGGAAAAGATGCCCTGCCTGAAACCCCGAGGATCTTCTGTCAGTCATTGTAGAAAATACACTGAACTAATGGTCTAATTCCATGTAAGGCATGTTCATGTTGAAAAGCATTAACTGTGAGCATAAGTGAGACGCACACATTGATTTATCTGAGTGCAGGGTCATCTATCCAGACTACATTGCTTTTCATTGCTGTTTTATATTGTTTTCTAATGGGTGTTAAGCTGCCCTGATGACTCAATGCATTGAAAAGACAGAGCATACATTTCTAAGGAAAGTGAAAAAAGTGAAAAGAGTGAATAAATAAAATCAGTGGTGCATGACTGGGTCAGAACTGGGTCCTTGCTTCTGTTCAAGGAAATTATTTCTTTGTTCCTTCTCTGTGAAACGGGAGACTACTTCCACGTTCTCTGTCTTGGTGATCAGGCTCAGGGATCTAATCCAATGTACTTCATTATTGGAACATACTGTATCTTCAGGATGAGTCTGCTGCCATTTCTAAAGACTAGGTGAGATTTCAGAGTGTTGCTCTTCTTTAATGATATGGTCCTCATATAATAAGGTTGGCTTTAACCTTGCTGCAAGCAACCTGTTAGAGCTGCTGACAATAAATTTCCATTTGCGAAATGGTTTCCATGATATCTGCCTGCCTTACGGGGTGGGGGTGGGGAATCTGAGGAATGAGTTAACTAAGGGGTGTAAAATAATGTGAGATCTTCAGGTTAATGGAGAAGCTTTGCCTTTTGCAGAAACCTTCAGTATCTTCAAAGCACCACACACTGCTGTTAATCAACAGATCCCACACTAATTAGTCAAAAGGCATTACACAGGTGCCAACTTTGGAGAGTTGCCTTAAACTCTAGCATTATTATTTCATCATGAATCTTCTCAAAGTCAAGCGTGACTGTGTGGGATGACAGATACGGAGTGTAATCCTGTCTTTACAAAGGCAACCATCAACATTTCCTTTTGATTTCTATGGATTCAGGATTAGACCCACCAAGTAATTTTTTGAGCACAAAAAGTAATTGAGGAAGTTAAGTTTCAGTTCCTAAAATGGATTTCAACCATTAAGGTGTTTTGAGTTCTTTGAAAGTAATTGGAAATAAAGGGACAGTGCTGTGCTTCCTTCGTATGAAGTAAATCCCACAGAACTCAGAGGGATTTACATCAGAGTAAACATACCTGGGATTGCATTGCACAGCTCCAAGGATCAAGACACCTATGTAATGGTAATGCCACTTAGTTCAATAGGACTACACTGGCTCCATGCTCCTAAGGTGCAGCTAACTAAAATGACTTGCAATTATTTGTCTACCACCGAGTTCCTTGCAGTTTCAATGGTAGCTTTGCAACTTTTTAAAATAACAATTTAGTGATTATTTTTAATGCTTTCAGTGCTCCACGTATGGGATAACCTTTCTATACGGCATTGTTGAGCCCCTTCCAACCTCACTTTTTGGCTGGGCACGCTGGATACATTAGGACATGCCTAGTCACTAGCTTTAATGGGATGACACCCACACCTCCCATAGTGAATTTATGGAGCAATATTCAGTTAATAATAATTCTCATGTATTGCTTGTCTAGGCTGCATTATTCTTTCATGTGAGCATTCATTTACTGGTAGTGTTCAGGTACTATCTGCATGCAGCTTACATCATCATCATCACCACCACCACCATCATCAGCCCTGAACTCCAGTGCTGCACTGGTGTGGAGAAGAAGCCCCTCTTGAGATGACCATGCTGTAAAATCTGGACTTCCTCCAACTAAACTCAGGTGTAAATATGCCAATACATCATATTTCTTAAAGCTACAACAGCCTCCACCACATCTTCATGATGGATGAGGCCAAAGTCCCGTCTAGTAGAGCATCCTGTTCTCACAGTGGCCAACCAGATGTCTATGGGAAACCCACAAGCAGGACCTCAGCACAGCAGCACTCTCCCCACCTGTGTTGTCCAGTGAAACTGGTAGAAGTATTTACTGTCTCTGAGATTAGAGATAGAGTAGAGACAAAGCCATCAGGGATAGTGGCCACTGATAGTCTTAACTGCCATGAATTTGTCTGATCTTCTTTTGAAGTCATCCAAGATGATGCCTTTTACTAACACTAATCCTGTCAGAGTTAATTCCACATAGCAGGGTCAATGTATGTTGCACTTTACAGGGCAGCCAAAGCAAAAGAAACTGGTCCCATGAGCTGACATTTTACATGTTGACAATGGACCTAGAACTAGAAAGGAAGGGAGGGAGGGTAATGTAGGATGATTCTGATTAATCACAAGTACATGTGTTTATTTCTGACAGGGGACAAACATCTTTCTAACTTGGTTTTGCACATGCCGTACATTTGCCAGTTTTCTGCTTGTGATAAATGGCACAAGAGCTGTATCATATACCGGTATTTTAAAAAAGAAGAAAAGCATTTTTATCAATGAAAACAATCTCATGATTAACTGGGCAACAGATGTTCAACTTTTTTTTTACACGAATTTGTGGATGATGATGCATGTTGTCTTAGAATGAGCTTTTTGTGTCACCCAAAAGCATGACAAATATGTATTCTTCTCATACATGTCACCTAAAACTGAAGAATGCTTCCCTCCCCCTTCAGAATGATTGCTTTTGTCATTTACAAATATTTACTGGTATAATAGATTAAGCAATTAATTCATCAGTATTTAAACAAAAAATTATCTAACATATACTTTTTTGCATTAATTTCCTGTAAAATAATTTTTCTATGCTGTCTTTCTGTATGTTGCATTCTGTAGAAGTCCCCCTTCACCATTTGGAGAATGTGAATTTAAAAGAATGCTTGTGTTTTGAAAGTTCATGTATTGTTTTGGGATGTCCAAATTCGGTAGGTTCGCAATGAAATGTGAACTGAAGTGAAATTCTCTCCCTGCTCCTGGGCAAATGTGCACAGGATTTTAATTTCATCATTCATTTTGGGTCCTTTATAGACCCCCACATCCTCTGGGCAGTTCGTAAATGCAAATGGCAACAGGATTTACTTCCAAGTAAACATGCAGAGGTGAGTACCAAAAGGTTTCTTTAAGTTGGTGACATCTCTGCTCAAAAACACAGATATAAAGGTGTTCTGTTCATTTCCTTCAATATCACTGCTGACTGTGGAAAAAGTCATATAAAAAGTTCAGAGGATGTTTGCCAAGGATAATGAAGCATTCCCCAAACAAGTACTTTTGTATTATTTAAAATAAGGCCATTAGAAACCCTAAATGAGGATCATAATGAGATATCCAAAGACTTGCCAAGTGAATTTAATCACTTTGTGATCCCAGCAGCCTTGCCGCTCAGTTCTTCCTTAGCATAATTAAGCAGCAGAAACTAAGGGTGCCATTCCAAGGCATTGTAATGAGATGCTACAGGGGCCCAAATTTCACTGGAGGGGAATTCCTATTAAATATTTATTGTATGTGTAGCCTCCTTGGCAGCGAAGGAGAGAAGGGAAACAGAGACATTTTTTCTGCAGTGAAACTGTTAAAAATTGAAGCAAAGGCAAGCCACTTGATTCTGGACATACTATTATTCTTGGCCTCAGGGCCCTGCCACTGTTCAGCATCAATAAAAATCATAGCAGAGGTTGGAAGGGGAATATATATATATATATATATATATATATATATATATATAGGCAAGACAAAAAAAAATGCATGAAAATCCAAATGGAAAGTGACTGAAGAAATGAGTTTATGGCAAAAAGCGGATAAGGTACAGCACATCTAGAAATACAGGAATTACAGGAATTGTTGTTGTTTTTAGTGCCAAAACAGGCTTCTAAGCAGTTTACAAAGTATAAAAGTGAATTATGCAAACATTAAAATATAAGCAACCACAACAACCATAATTAAAATACACAGCAAAACAACCCTATTAAATTATAAAGGTCCATAATTAAAATATGCAATAAAACCATCCCATTAAAACAGTACACAGAGATTGAAACAGGAGATCAAGGGAACGGCTGTGTGAACAGGAGGAGCTCCTTCAAAAGCCACGGAATGCCAGTACAGATGGGACCTCTGGTGTTTCAATGAGGAATGTTTCCTATAACACTGGTGCTATCACCACATAGACTATCCATGCGCTGGACTACGGATGCGCACCTTCTCACACACACACCAGTTTTGTGAAACAGACCCCTCCCTTTATTTTGAGTTCTTAAAAGTTACAATGGGACCCAACCAAGGAAGAGTTTGTTTATATCTAGATTTAACTGGCTTTGGATGTCGTTGGACACCCAGTGAAGCTTAATGTTGGAAGATTCAAAACAGAGGAAAGAAAGCACTTCTTCACATAGCTGAACTATGGAACTCACTGCTGCAGTGGTGGCCACCAACTTTAAAAGAGGGCTGGCCAAATTTATGGTCAGAGGTAGTAATGCTTCTGAAACCACAAGAGGGGAGATGGCTCTTGTGGTCAGGTCCTGCTCGAGTCGTTCCCACAGGCATCTGGTTGGTCCGTATGAGAAGAGGACTATATGGGCCATTGGCCCTATTCATCAGGGTCTTCTTATGTTCTCATTCTGTCTCCATCTCTAATGACTTAATTAAGGTTGTGTAAAGCATGGTTCGTTAGCAAGGTGGGTAACCGTCTCAGGGTGCCAAGTGCTGCATCTTTAATGGCATAATGGGCCTGCTGCTAGACCTGCAGCGGTTCATTAGCTCACAGCTTCGTCTAAGATTCTTCAGGTAAGAATCCCAATATTCCCGCAGTAAACAAATTGCATTGCTTTCTATTTTTTCCGGCCTCTTCATTTAAAAACCCACACAGTTTGAAAGCAACCGAGTTTAGCAGCTTCTGTTTTCTTAGGAAGCAGAGTTCAACTATAGTTCAACTGCTAACGATTCTTTATACTCAATTATGTCCTGCTCCCCGTTAGGGAAGGCCTGGTTTCTTAATGTCATTTCCCGTCCACCAATTCTGCATTAGAGTAAGAGCCATTTCGCTCTTTACGCTTCAAAGGCAGGGCTGAAAAAGTTTAAACGCTAAAAGGCACGCCTGATGCACCAGCCACATTTATGCTGCATGCAACACATGGGGCCCAAGCTGGGATGTTAGAGCTTCATCAGCATCTGATGCATCCATCAAGTTTAATGGAGACCAGGGAAGCAACACAATTTATCTGATTTATTTAGTTGGTTATCTATTTATTTTGGAAGGTTATTCATTTGTTGGCTGCTTTTGGGCATCTCTTAAGATGTTGTAACCAATTTTTGCATGATGGTTCCTGAGATCAAGAAGCAAGTTTTCATTTGTGTTTGGATCCAGTTGGGTGGTGCTTTGACCCAAGGTGCCCTACACCCACCTACATGCCATATAAGAAACATATGCAGGGATCTCTCTCAGGGTACCTGCTTCTGGAATGTCATTGATGCTTTAGCTGAGAACCTTGCATTGCAGAGGGTTGGACTAGATGACCCATGGGTCTCTTCCAACTCTAAGATTCTATGGCATGCTGTGTTAATACCACCAAAGGCATCCACCTCTATCTTAGTGAATTTCACAGTGCTGCCTTTCAGCATTTTTTAAATTGGGGTGGGGAACCTGTCACTTTCCAGATGCTGCTGGACTATGGCTCCCATCATCCCTGACCATTGGCCATGCCAATTTGGGTTAAGGGGAGTTTGAGTTAGGGCTCATGTCTGTTCCATGCTATTGGAAGTACAACAGCAGGAATCATACGGGGCCGCTTCTCCCGGTATGCCCCGCGGAGGACCTTAAGGTCCACAAATGACAACACTTTGGAGGTCCCAAGTCGCAAGGTGGTTAGATTGGTCTCAACTAGGGCCAGGGCCTTTTCAGTACTGGCCCCGACTTGGTGGAACGCTCTGTCACAAGAGACTAGGGCCCTGCGGGACTTTGATATCTTTCCGCAGGGCCTGCAAGACAGAGCTGTTCCACTTGGCCTTTGGTTTGGACTCAGTCTGACCCTTCTGTTTACCTCCCCTTATGGTTTTGATCTATGGGCTACTATTAAAATGAGGCTGCATTTTAAATTATATTTTAACCTGTATTTTAAATTGATTTTTTTTAAAATTGTAATTTTACTGGTGTTAGCTGTCCTGAGCCCAGCTCAGGCCAGCGATGGCGGGGTATGAATAAAATTTACTATTATTATTATTATTATTATTATTATTATTATTATTATTATCATTAAGGGTTAGTTCTGTTACAATTTGAGTTAACTAGCCAAGACAATGGAGGCATTAGTTAGCAAGCAAGCAGGCAGAGCAGTCTGGTCTTTAGTTCGGTAGCATATACTCTGACTGGCTGTGTTAGTCCTTTGCATGATTAGTTGCATGTCTCCCTGCTGCATACAAGACCTGAAGTAAAACAAAGAGAGAAAAGACGAAACCTCTCTGTTTATTTCTCCTCAAATCATACACTATTTTTGTTCAGTTCTGCTCAGTAAAGTATTATTAGAACTTTTCTCTCTGGACTGTGTGTTATTTAAATAACTTTGCTATGATGTGCTGCATCTGGTCTGACGAGACATAAACACAGCTGGGCTCACTGATCCACTCACTTTTGCCACTGGCCCTGGCATGCAACCTTGGGAAGGTTGCCCAGAATGGAATGTGGCCCTCAGCCTAAAATGATAATTAAAAATGAAGGATGTGCGGTACCTGTGATGAGCTGGGCTTCCTGGCTCTGTCTAAAGAGTGAGAAGAGAGTCACTGTGGTGTAGTGGTAGTTAGAGTGTCAGGCTAGGAACTGTGAGACCAGATTCAAATCCCCGTTCCCTGGGTGACCTCATCCTACCTCACAGGGTTGTTGTGGGGGTTAAATGAAGAGGAGGAGAACGGTGCATGCCACCTTAAGCTCTTTGGAGAAAGATGTAGGGTGAATATAAAGATAAGAACCAAAATCCTCTGTATTAAGAGTGGGGGAGAGAGAGGCTTGCCACAGAAGGAAGGGCAATTGTTTCACAGAGAGGAAGGAATGCAATGCAGCTACTTTTTTCCCAGCTTCCCATATGTCTTGCTTTCCAGATGTGTGTTGTTTCTCACCATCTTCTCTCTCCCCATTTCATCACCATGTTCAAACACGGCAAAGAGGCTCCTTTCTCCTGCAGCTGAGATGGTTCTACTGCTGTGCCTTTAATGGAGTGAAGAGACCGCGGTAAGGATGCAATACTGCTCAGTAAATTTAATGACTTTATGAAGACAAATGTTCCCCTTCCGTAGCTCCTTCTTGTCGGAATACATTTAAGGCCGCCATTCCTTTGAGGGCTACATTCCTGTAGCACTTTGCAGCATATTAGCATGTTTTTCCTCCCTGCATGAAATTGCACTTCAAGCAAGGAATAATAACGTTTCTGCATCCCCTTGTACATTTTTATTGCTGCCGATGAATAGGAAGTAAATGAAGTATTATGGCTAACGATACGTGCAGGGACCAGATTCCTCATTCATTTTGCATAGAACAATAAATAACCAATATCAATAAGATGCCCTTAATTTCCTGAACATCCTTCTGAGCAGCAAGAAGGAGTCAAGTTTAATTAATAAACAAAATGTGAATTTTTACAGGAATAGACAGCGTTTCTACATTTTTATACATCCCACAATTGGCCAATATCTGTATATCCAAATCCTCATCACTTTATTGTACTAGCCATTGGCCATGACAAATCTGAATCAAAAATAAATACAAGCAAAATAATAATCTATTTAGATCTCTGGGTCTCCCTTACAGTTCACTGCTGTATTGTTCAGGGTCTACTTTCTTATCTTTTTGGGCACCAAAGCGAAAAGGGTGACTATGTGAGTCATTGAAGTGTTTACATCATTAAAAAGCCATAGGACCTTCTCTGCCAGGAGAGACATCTTTCCTGTACTGACGGTAAGGTGAGAAATCGCCTCCTGTGTCCAAGGTATAGTGGGCAATATAGTAAATAGTGCAGTATGTCTCCCACCTGCAGTTGACCACATATACAAAGTCTGTCCCTGTTATATTGTCCATCTAGGACAGAGGGGGGGGCATAGCCTGAAAACACAGCTCAGTAAAAGCGAATCTTAGTGAGGCTGGCCGGAGATCTGAAAGGGAAACGTAAAGGTAAAGGTAAAGGTATCCCTGACGCTAGGTCCAGTCGCGGACGACTCTGGGGTTGCGCGCTCATCTCGCTGGCCGAGGGAGCCGGCAGTTGTCCGCTGACAGCTTCTGGGTCATGTGGCCAGCATGACAAAGCCACTTCTGGCAAAACTGGAGCAGCACACAGAAACGCCATTTACCTTCCCGCTGGAGCAGTACCTATTTATCTACTTGCACTTTGACGTGCTTTCGAACTGCTAGGTGGGCAGGAGCTGGGACCGAACAAGGGGAGCTCACCCCATCACAGGGATGTGAACCGCCAACCTTTCGATCGGCAAGCCCTAGGCTCTGTGATTTAGACCACGGCGCAACCTGCGCTCTAAAATGGACCGTTTTTAGAAGGGGGAACCAAGGATATCTGTATATCTATATGGATCTGTATACACATCTACAATTCTGCACATTCCCTTTTAAAATATGATACAACAAACCAAAATGGACAAAACAGAAGGATTACTAGCAGTATTTTTTTTTCCTGGGCTGCTTAAGAGTACACAGTACTGGCACCTTCCCCCTGCCTCATGTTAAAATGTGGCACTTACTGTAACAACTTCATGGTGAGTGCTGACACCTTTTTTTCCTAAAAAAGAGAGCACTGGTTACTAGAACAATGGGCAACTAGAACAATCACAGTTGTATTGAAATGCAGCACTAGGTAACCACCCCATTAGTGCAAGAATTTATGCTCATGAAACATGACTTTTCCCACTCTCCTCCCTCCATGTGCCCCTAAATATGTTCTGGGGGTTCCCATAACCCCTGAAGCAGATTTGGGGAGAGAGCATGGAGCATGGTAGGGTGGGGTGGGAAGAGAAGGAGGAAAGTCTCACTGCACATGTGCAACTCATCATACTGAAAGGACATTTACTTAATGTTGCATTCAATACAATACCTGTGCACCACACAAGTTCCAATTTGTGACAACAAAATTCCTTCCACTGTCCTGATCAGATCTGGGGAGTATTAAGCATGGGTAAGATATTGTATCACTTAAAGCCGGCATGGGTAATATTTACTTTTTGATTGAGCGCCACATTTACCCTCGTCCAGCCCTCTGGGGAGCACATGACAGGGACTGCTATTGGTAAAATGGGTGTGGTCTCACTCCCATCCATACATCACACACACACCTTAGCTGATCTAGGCCAGGGGTCAGCAAACTTACTGTGGCTCGGGTATGCGTGCCCATACATGGGTGCACACGTTATTTCTGGCGCACTTCCAGGTCGGAGGAGCACCGGAAATAGCTTGTGCGCATGTGCATGGGCCTCCTCCAACCCAGATGTGCACTGGAAATAATGCTTACGCATGCGCACAAGCTATTTCCAGTGCTCCTCCGACCCGGAAGTGGGGAAGCCGCACAGCGCAGCACTGGTAAGAATGGATGGCGGCAGCGGGCATCGCCACGGGCCAGATAAACGAGTCCCTTGGGCCTTATCCAGCCCGCAGACCTTAGTTTGGGGACCCCTGATCTAGGCAGATTACCCATGAAAGAGGGTTATTTTCCTCTGCTACTCATCAAATCATTTGATGACCACAGAGTGAGCAATTTGTTGCTGCATACAAAGCATACATTTAAAGGACATTGAAAGCACTCCCAATAATCCCGGGAACTGTAGCTTGTTAAGGGTGCTGGGTGTAGTAGCTCTGTGTGGGAGTGAACCATAGTTCCCAGGATTTGGGTGGGTAGGCGAAAATGTGCTTTAAATACATGGTGTGTCCATTGCCTTTATTCCCATTAGGGTGCTGTGCTATGTGGAGTGGTTTAGGTCTCTCTGTCCACCCTAGTGCTATATCTAATTTAAACAAGACATTCTTTTTGCATCCAAAATGGTATGGTTTTGGAGGCGCTGGACAAAGCGGTTTGCATGGCTGATTAGGGTCCCTGGTTTGAAGGGCAAGGAAATTCTGTGCTAAAGTCTAAATGTGTGTGTGTGTGTGTGTGTGTGTGTGTGTGTGTGTGTTTGTGTGTATACCCAACCCCAACGTTTTTCTCCTAAATGTAATTGACTTGGCTGTCTGGAAATAAAGAAAACTACTCAGATTCTCTTCAGTAGTACATTATTGATTAGAAGATTATATTTATTTATTTCACTTAAGACCACTTCCAATAAAACATTCTGAAGTGATTTAACAATAAATACATATATAAAAACCATTTCATCTCCAGTGCAAACTGTGTGTGTGTGTGTGTGCGTGTGTGCATCATTCTATTTTATATATTGTCTACTGACGAATTCTTTTATACATCTATCAAAAAAAGTTTTTGTTATTTCTGGTTACTCCCATTTCTTTCACTGAATTTTATTTGTTAAACCATATATATTCCTGATTTTTAAAAGATGGCCTGTTTTGTATTTTAAAAAAATACAATAAAATAACAACAATATTGATTTTGTTCCTTCAAATTGTATTAGATTATAAATCTCTAAACACAATTAATCCCATATAAGCTTATAGACACTTACAGTCAAACCTTGGTTCTCGAACGGCTCCGTTTTCGAACGTTTCGGCTCCTGAACGCCAAAAACCGGGAAGTAAATGCTCTGGTTTTTGAACATTTTTCAGAACCCAAACGTCTGATGTGGCTTCCGCTTGAGTGCAAGAAGCTCTTGCAACCAATCGGAAGCCGCACCTCGGTTGTCAAATGTTTCAGAAGTCAAACGGTCTTCCGGAATGGATTACGTTCGACAACTGAGGTTTGACTGCATTAGCCCCACTGAACATAGTGACATATTGAATAAAAACACATAGGATCACACTGCTAACTATTTAATGGGTATTCTTTCTTTGAGGGTTCAGAAGCTGCTTTCCAGGGTCTCCCCAAACGACTAGACCTTGTTAGTCTATGAATATTATTTTTCTTACCTTATTTAAAACAGGGATGGGGATTCTGTAACTCTCTAGATGCTGCCAGAGTTGCTGGCATCCATCCACCCTAGAGGACAATGGAAGAGTGTACCTTTGGGGGTCAAATTGTTGAAGAGTTTCAGTGCCTGTGGGAAAGACATGTTTTGTTGTAGATGGGGCAAATGAAAGCATCCAGTTGTGCATCTATAGGTACATCATGGCGTTCCTTCTCTCTGTGCTCCTTCCAGAAGTCATTTATCCTCTGGTCACCACTGTGAATGCATGTCTTGACTCCAGACTGGAGTACAACTCTCATAATGACAGGAACATAGAAATCAGTCTTATACCAAGCCAGACTATTCGTCCATCTAGCTCAATATAATCAACACTGATTGGCAGTGCTCTGTAGAGTTTCAGACACAGGTCCATCTCAGCCCTACTTGGAAATGTTGGGCATTGAACCTGGGACCTTATGCATGCAAAGCAGATATTGTACCACAGAGCTATGGCTCCACCAAGAGAAGAACAGTGTTCATGGCAAGGGAAGTAATAGTACCACTCTGGCCTCAGTCAGACCCCACCTGGAGTACTGTATCCAGTTCTGGGTGCCACACTTTTGTCGGTTCAATGAAAAATAAAATAGGTTTTAAAGGAGAATTCATGGATGCCAAGATCCAAGGGGGCAAGTAGAATTTGGTGAGAGAACCGCAGCATAATTAAAAATCACAAAATATGCAGGAAAGTAAAGGGTGGAAATCTAGGCTGTTAAACTTCAAAAAGATATCCTTGTGAGTTCCAAAACTTCCCTCTTCCACTAGCATAGAAAAAGACCACACATATGGTAAGTTAAAAATGGTGTACTTACAAACTCTCAAAAAGCCAGATTCATGTGTTTTTCTATATAACATTCAGAACAGGTTGCATGGAGAGCAAAATTTGGCTTAGTTACATTGTTGTAAGTTCCTAATTTTTGCTATAGGAACTCAAGAGAGGCATATTAAAGCCATGTAGCCCGAACTGCAGCAACCCAGACCTCCTCACATGCTGAAGTAGATTGGATGAGAACAATAGGCTTGATGATCTAGCTCCTCCCAAGGTGAGCTAAATATGGCAGGACAGCTTATTCTATGGTATTAACTCTTTCATGCATTAATTAATTATATTAGGCTGGTTTTCTCACAAGTTTAAGATGGATATAGATAAGCTGGAACGTGTGCAGAGGAGGGTGACAAAAATGATCACGGGTCTGGAAACCATGTCTTCTGAGGGACGATGGAGAGTGTTGAGTATGTTTAGCCTAGAGAAGAGAATACTGTGAAATTATACAATAGCCATCTTCAAATACCTGAAAAGCTGGCACATGGAAGATGGAGCAAGCTTGTTTTCTGCTGCTCTAGAGGGTAGGACTCAAACCAATGGATTCAAATTATAAGAAAGGAGATTCCAACTAAACATTAAGAAGAACTTTCTGATCGTAAGAGCTGCTTGATTATAGAATGTACTACTTTGAAAGATGGTGAACTTTTTCGTTGGAGGTTTTTAAACAAAGCTTGGATGTACACCTGACAGGGATTCTTTGGCTGTGCTTCTTGTATTACAGGTGTTTGGACTGGATAGCCCTGGGGTCCCTTTCCAACTTTACAATTCTATGATTCCTCTGATGAGAATTGCAGGGAAAGGTGTATGGGAAGCCCATTATGGTTGGCAAAGGTAGTAATTTCCTGGTAAAATCTCTGTTTCAGCATTGCATTGCGACATCCTGCAGCTATTTCACAGGAAAAGAGATTATTTGCAAAATGAGAACAATTAAAATGCAACCTGGAGCACAGAGACATTAAAGTGATGGCCAAGATTCTTCTGTTCCTTTCAGCTGGCTCTGGTGGGTTTTTAAAAAAAATGAAATTCTAAGTGGCTTGTGTAGAAGTAGAATGGCGCTTTGAAGTTTAATATCCGTCAATCAAACCTGAAACTGTTTAAAAAGATGACCTTTAAAAAGGCCTATAGACCGTCAATTAAAATTTCAAATTTAGTTAACAAGGCCGGATACTCTCTCTACCTTGAGTGTCATCTTGTCTGTTCTGAAGATGCAGCAGTTCTGCTGATGGTACCTTTGATGGATGGCTCTTTTATTGCAGACTGAGATCTTTGCTGCAGACTTCAACTAGTTTAATAGTCATTCCCCTCCCCAGGGAACCCAGGGAAGTCTAGGATTTGCAAGAAAGGGAGTAGGGATCCCTAGTGGAGAATACTCAATCCTCTCATCAAATGATGACCTCCAGCTTTCTTTCTTTTTTGGCAGAGGGATAGGAGGCATGACAGTTAAAACCAATACAAAACTGATAAAAAGTGTGGGGCGGATTCCAATAAATTGGGAGTACAGCGATGTACTGCTGCTTTTTTGAGCAGTGTTATATTATGGTTCAATGTAGATTATGCATTTTTGGACCCTTCTTGCAGGTGAGGCTACAGGGGGTTCTCATGATGAATTCCTGCTCTGCAAAATTCATTGCTGCATCTCTGGGCAAGATAGCAAATGGATGGGGCTATAACTCAGTGGTAGGGCACCTGTTGTGCACGCAGAAGGTCCCAGTTTCAATCCCCAGTATTTCTGGGTGGGGCTGGGAATGTCCCTTTTCTGAAAACCTAGAGAGCAGCTGCCAGTCGTTATGGATAATACTGAGTTAGATGGACCAGTGGTCTGGCTCGTATTTAAACTAGCTTATTATTCAGAATCTTGAATATTGGAATCTTATCTTATTTTTAAGGGATGCGGGTGGCGCTGTGGGTTAAACCATAGAGCCTTGGACTTGCCGATCAGAAGGTCGACGGTTCAAATCCCCGCAACGGGGTGAGCTCCCATTGCTCAGTCCCTGCTCCTGCCAACCTAGCAGTTCGAAAGCACGTCAAAGTGCAAGTAGATAAATAGGTACCGCTCCAGCGGGAAGGTAAACGGTGTTTCCGTGTGCTGCTCTGGTTCTCCAGAAGTGGCTTTGTCATGCTGGCCACATGACCCGGAAGCTGTACGCCGGCTCCCTCGGCCAATAAAGCAAGATGAGCGCCGCAACCCCAGAGTCGGCCACGACTGGTCCTAATGGTCAGGGGTCCCTTTACCTTTAACTTATTTTTAAGGGAAGGGCCATAGCTCAGCAGTAGAGCACATGCCTTGCATGCAGATGGTCCCAGGTTCAATTTCCAGCGTCTCCAGGTAGGGCTGGGAGAAACTCCATTCATGAAATCCTGGAGAGCTGCTGCCGGTCAGTGTTGACAATATTGTGCTGGATGGAAGGACCAAAGCTCAGACTTGCTATAAGGCAGCTTTCTATGCTCCTAAATCTTGGAGATATTAAAGAGGAAACTGGCAAAAGGTGGGGGGAACTGAACACAGGGCTAATATTTTAGGTGGAAGCTGCAAGTCTTGTAATGTCTAGTTTGGTCATCAGCATTTTGGGTCAAATGCAGGTCTCTGGCTGCGTTAGTATAACTAACAATTCCAATGAGGCATTGCAATGCCGAATGGAAACGATTAAACTACGTTGGCATTTAGTAATATTGTAAACATCATTTTGTTGGCAAGTGATACTGATATCCCTCTTGTGCAGATTAGCAAGAACAAAGATTTGCAAAATGTTAAGCATCTGTCAAGACAATATAAACAGTTATAAGTAACTTTAACAAAGTGATTATGCAATAATGAAAGGTGGCACTGTATATTAATGTGACACGGTACTTGGTTTATGTACTCTAAAATGTTTTCAATAATTCAGCCCTCAAAGCAAACAAAGATTAGACAGATTTCCATTGCCATCACCACTCCCCTAAGGAAAATTCTAAATCTAGCATGATATATAAAGTCAGGGAAATCAGGACTGTTATTAAAATTGACCTTGATCAGATTTTTATTATATCAGAAAAGAGGGAGGGAGGGAGGGAGGGAGGGAGGGAGGGAGGGAGGGAGATGCTTCTGAAAAGATGAAGCTGTCCTGGGATTAGACCACATGTATAGCAATATGTTTCCATGGCAACAAATCAAACACCATTTCCTATGATTGCTGTTGTCAGCTTCAAAACCCATGAATTTAGCATTGAATAATTATAAAGAAATGCAGAAATTTTGCAGAAGGAGGCAAGAGGGGCATCCACAATCAGTCTGGATGCAGCGACTTGTTTTTAAAATGCCAATTAACCCCATCAGTGTGGCGACTTGACGCCTGCGATGGTGGCGACAGGTAGAGAGGCGAGCTATACAACCTGAAATCATGTGTGTGTGTAATATGTAATTTACAGCATGAAAGGGTGGGTGGCTGGCTGGGGGGGAAGCAGGAGAAATCATAACTCCATTAGGTTTATGGAAATCTGAAGTTTATATATAGATACAGCAAAAGAAATTGAGAGCTGTGATGGAATATTCAGCTAGTGATGCCAGATGGTACTCCATCTGACTTCTCCTCATGTTTGAAAGGCCTGGAAACATACTTGAACTTGGCTGCATGTTTAGTCTCCCACAACCAATGAGCTATCTAAATTCATAGGTTCCAACGACACACTTCTGTGATCGTGGTAGAAAGTCACACTTGTGAGCATGTCACCACTTACAACTTTGTGGAGTAAGTTAAAGGTACTTAGCTCACCAGTAACCTAACTCAAGAAGCACGTGTCAATTAGAATGTGTCATGTGGTTGTTTTTTTTTGTTTTTTTATCCTCTAGTATGTTTCCAGATACCCTACTTTACAGGGGACATCCCGCTATTTGAACGCATCCTCTGTTTCAGTTCTTAAATTTTGGAAGGTCATAAGAACATAAGAGCCTTCTGGATCATGATACTGGCCCATCTAGTTCTGTTCTCACATACCCTCCAACATTTCTCCAATGAAAATAGGGATGTCCAATTCCATAACAATAATTTTACTGTTTATACCCCACACATCTTACTGGGTTGCTCCAGCCACTCTGGGCAGCTGCCAACATATACAAAAACATAATAAAACATTAAACCTTTTTTAAAAAAACCTTCCCTATTCAGGATTGCCTTCAGTTGGCTCAGGGGTTTGATAACTCCATACCCTCCAACATTTCTCCAAGGAAAATAGGGACAGCCTAAGGAAAAACAGGGCATTCTGAGGTCAAATCAGAAACTGGGACTGCTTTTCTAAATCTGGGACTGTCCCTGGCAGTGGCGTAGCGTGGGTTGTCAGCACCCGGGGCAAGGCAAGTAATTTGTGCCCCCTAACCCGTGGATTTGCGCCCCCTAACCCTTGGATTTGCACCCCCTAACCCTAACCCCCAGATGTTGCGCCCGGTGCGGCCAGCCCCCCCTGCACCCCCCACGCTACGCCACTGGTCCCTGGAAAAAGGGACACTTGGAGGCTCTATTCTCACAGTGGCCAACCAGATGCAGACCTCTTTAAGAATCTGATGAAAGCCCAAAAAAAGTCAGCACAAGATTTTGCATGCAGTTGATTTTATTGCATGGGGGGGGGGGGAAGCGGAGAATCATTTGGTTTTTTTAATGCCCAGTTCATCACTGCTAGGTTAAGATCCCCTGCCATATTTGAAGGCCTGGTTAAATCCAAATGCTGTTCAAGGATACATAACCATAATAAGGGGTCGCAGGAGGGGCCATGAAATTGCTAAACAACACAACCTGTGCAACAGACTGAGAAAACCCACAAGTCATCTGTTCAAAGCCTTCCCCACTGTGGTGGGATGTATTTCTATTTAATTTAAATCACAGCTATTATTTGTAAAATGTATATCTACACATGGACATTAGCACATGCACACCTTATGAAAACCAGTATATTTTTGGTTGATGCACAAGGGACCAGACTAGGCACTCTATCTCATTCTTCACCACCCTCTTTGCTAAGACCAATTTGCAAATTTGTGTGTTTTCTCCTCCTTCCTAGTTGCGGTTTTTGGTATGGTAGTACAATTGGTTTCTTCAAAAATCCCTTCCAGAAATGGTTGCTCTCAGCTAAACTGAGCTGGGAGAGCTAACTTTGTACTGGCCTCTAAACTGAGCCAGGCCTCTGGCCTTGCAACACTAATGAACCAGTTGTTGGAAATCTGTGGCCCTCCAGGTATTATTGAACTACCCTTCCCATCATCCCTGACCAATGACCATGCTTGCTGCTGCTGCTGGGAACTGGAGTCCAATAACACTTTGATGGCGACATGTTAGACACTCATGCTTTTGTAACAGAGGGACATTTTCCACACCCTCCAACATTCCTCAGATGAAAATATAGGGACATTTTCATCTGAGGAATACTTGAGGGGATGCTCCTCCTCCGATGTCTGTGTTTGTTCTGCCCTCCCCAGGAGTTCTCAGGAGGTGGAAGGAAGACAAGATACCAACAATAGAAGAATGGCAGCTGAAAACGATGGACTATGCAGTATTGGCAAAACTTACGGAAAAGCTAACACAATGACACTGAGAAATTTAAAAAAGAATGGAAAGCATTTATTGTATATGTACAAAAATATTGTAAACAGGTAGAAACACTAGCAGGCTTTGACTAAACATTTCCAGGCAGTTAAAATGAGATAAAATTTACGGAAGGAAATTTGAATTGAAATAGCAAACTTTGATGGCGTGCAATTAGGATAATAAGACAATAAAGATAAGAAAAAGAGGTGTAAGTAAATTATGCAGAAAAGGTATATATTCAATCAACCAGGAAGGGAAATGGAGGGAAAGTCAGGAGGTTAAAGAGAACCTCCGAAAAAAATCTTTTCTTTTTTCCTTATTCTTTCTTTGCTTCTCTTTACTTTTATTTCACTTTTTAATTTTTATGTTGGATATTTTGTATATTTAATTCTACTGGATGGAAAATAACTGTTGAAGTTGAAATTGTAAAATCAGTAAATTTATTTACAAAAAAAGAGGAGTTCTTAGCCTCCCTCCAACTGACCCTCATTGACCCACACTTTTTCGTCCCCCCTCAGCCTCCCCACACAGCATTACCAACCAGAGGAAGTGTGAGTGTTGCCACCACAACAGGACACAGCCCACACACCATCCACTGTCCAGAGAAACCCCCTTAATCCCGATTTTATTTTATTCTGTGGTAGATTTACAAAAAGAAAAACATGCACCAAGATTTTTTTTTTTTAAGAAAGGAGCAATTTTAGACACAGACGCACAAAGCCTTTTTTTTAAAAAAAAAAATCAAGACTCCTTGCACTTCACCTCGCTTCTCCTTTCTTTTTGCTCAGGGCAGCCTTGCCCTCTGCCTGCACCTCAGAGCTGGCACATCACACAGGGCTGGGCTTCAGCAGCAGCAGCTTCTCCTCCTCCTGGCCACTCTCCAGCAACCGCTATGAGCTGCCCAAGGGAAATAGGGACCTTCCGGGATCAGTTCAGAAGTGGGGTGGCTTTCATAATTCTGGGACAGTCCCTGGACTGTCCCTGGAAAACTGGGACACCCGGAGTGTATGTTTTTCCTCCCATGGTTCCCTAGAAGCTGACTCAATTTCCACATAATATTTTTGTATTTGGGCGGGAACAAATACAGGCCCTGCCTGTAGCAACCAAGGTACCGCTTCCCCAGAGCCCCCAAAAAATCCTGTGGTGGTGAGACCACTCTAGAAAGCCACCACTCTAGAAAGCCACTCTAGAAACTGCCATGTTCCCAAAGAGCTCCCTCAACCCTGTGTTGATTTCACTAGTCTGAACTGGGTGAATCAGAGATAATTGGAAGCCAGAGATGTATATTCAAAAGTGCCTTTTTCCAGAGGAATGGTGTAGTCAATTGTTCTAAAGATTTTTGCGATACTTCATGGGAAAAATAATCCGAGGCGGAACTGTCTTCTGTATCTGCTTGTTCCGTTTGTTCAATACAATCAATGCCTATTGAGGATGGTGCCATGGCTTGAACTACGGTACAATAAGGAATCAGCTCAAATAAAAACTGCATGCAAGAAAGGCGTTTGTTCTTGTTGTTCTTCCTCTATTTCTTGGTTGCCTGCATTAAACCCAAAGTAAGTGGCCCCACGTCACAGTTAAAAGCTGTGTTTATGGGATTCTCAGTAATAGCGCAATGACTGTTATGTGGCACAGATAAATATCAGAAAAGAGGGAATGAACATCTGAACTGTTCGTGTGAGAGTAGTAAAGTGATGCAAATCTTCGGGAAAGTGATGATTAAGTGCTTTACTATGTAATGGCTCGAGATAAACAGATTCAGACTCATTTATTTATATCTAGTCAACGCAGCATCACGAAACACGAGTCTAACAAAGGGATTGACATATCCATATGAAAAGACTGTAGCTCAGTGTTCTGCATGCAGAAGGTCTCAGGATCAATCCTTGGCCACTCCAGGCAGGGCTGGGATTCTCCTCTGTCTGAAATTCTGGGGGAACACTGGCAATGAGGGCCAACAATACTGAGTTAGGAGAACTAATGGTCTGACTCAGGACTCATCTACACAGCTGCAAATAAAACACTTTAAATGTAAAGTGCAATATACAAATGTGACACTAGATGGCGAGGGTGAGCTATTCAAAATTCAATGAATTTTTCAAAACTTTTTTTGAAAAGTATGCTCACAGCGTTTTTTTTATATGTGTGTAGATCCCACCTCAGTATAAGGCAGCTCTATTTCTTCCTAAATTGGCACAGCATCATTAATAATTGTAACAGTACATTCAGCATAAGCAAACGTACAGTTCCCTGGCAAATCACAACATTTCTTTTTTAAAGATTAAATTAATGCAAACGCTGTCCTTGTTCTAAGTTCTGATCTGACACACAGGGGCATCTTCTGGCTTGCATTCTTTATAAAGACTTGAAGAATGAGGTTATCACCCCCTATTTTATTGTCCATTCCAGGTTGCCCAGCCACTGCCACAGTGTCCTTTCTCTTAGCAGATCAAGCAGGTGACAGCAAAGGTTGCAAGGTTTTTAGCTGGGGCAATTAGAATAAGACCCGTTATTTGATGATTGATTCAAAACCCTAAAATGTATTTTATATAATTGACTTTTTATGTGTATTCTTTGTATATTGTATTGTTGTATTGCTGTTTTATTGCTATGGCCGATGGCTGATGCAAATAAAGATTCATTCATTCGCACAGGGGCATGCTTAGGGGTTGGCCAAGTGCAAAAATCAAACCTCTTCGCTCAGAGTGGCTAGGAGCCTGCCTGCCTGCCTTCCCATTCGCGTGCTCACCAAGTTGCTCCTAGAGACACAGAACTTTTGAGCTGGAAGGGACCCCAAGGGCCATCTTGTCCAATCCCCTGCAATGCAGGAATCACAGCTAAATTCCTCTGGGCATTTATACAGATTGGGCAAAATAATGAATTGCAATAACCACAGATGGGCCCATTCAGGGAGAGGGGCCACTGGCCTGCCTATTGCCACTGAATGCTAGAGTCGGAATTGCAGAGCTGCTGCGAATGGCAAAGATCCCAGGAAAGAAAAGGCAGGTGCTCACATTTAAAGGGTATCTGACATACATTTAAAGCACATGTTTCCCGCCCCCCAAGGAACCCTGTAGTTTCCCCCTCACAGAGCTACAATTTCTAGCTCCATTAACAAAATACAGTTCTCATAATTCTTTTTGGGGGGGAGGGGAGGGCGGGGGGAGAGTATGTTTTAAATATGTATTGACGGTGTTTGATCTGCCGAGAGAGAGAGAGAGAGAGAAAGAGAGAGAGTGTGTGTGTGTGTGAGAGAGAGTTGATGTTTTCACATTTTCAAACTTCCATCAGCAGATGGAGCTGCCCTCTCTCTGAAAGAGCCCCTGAGCATGATAGGCCCAGAACTCTTGAGGTCCCTTAGGTTCTACAAGTGCGCCTTTCAAGACCAGCTGTCAGAGGAGAACGCTGCGAAATGTTTCCTGCAGATTGCTTAACTCCCACCCCCCACCCCTCCTTCCACGCAGGGAGAGATTCTGCAGTATAACTGCTGGAGCACTAGTCATAGTGCAGGAAGATTGACATGTGTGCATTACAGCCCCCCTAAGCATGGAATCATTGGGGAAACGGCATTGGGGAAAGGGCAGCCAGGTCTGGTGAGGAATACAAAAGCTTTGAAGTGTCAAAAGGAAAGTACCCCACTTGTTTGCCACATGGCTGCTGTAGGAATGGTTAATGGGAAATGCTAACACTCCATGTTCTTAGGGTGGACAATAATGCCGAGTCTCCCCAAAAGGTAATTACCCAACTTCTCGCTCTTATTGGGGCAATTAGGGCTCAGAAGGATGGGAGATAGCAACAAACGTGCAATCCTGTAACAACCTTGGTGTCTTAAATGTTTGTTAGTGGCTAGGAGAGATTATCAGCTAAATCAGGGGATGGGACTATTTTTCAGCCTGAAGGCCACATTTCTTAGTGGGTAACCTTCTGGTGGGGGGGGAGGACATGCCAGGGGTGGGGCAAGATATGTGGCTTTTTTCTTTGCACAGCAGACAAAGTTTCCACATGTACATTTCTTCATCCAGGCAAGGAAGATGCAATAGTATTACAATTCCAGGACTAAAGAAGTGGAAGTGCATTGGAGCCAGGGAAGTGAGAGTGTGTGGCCTAAGGGAGAAGAGGTTTGACCCGCAGAAGAGGTACAACCTAGGGAAGGTGCTGAGTGCCAGGCAGAGAGGGTTAGGCCTGAGCTAGATTGTGCGTGATACTAATATGTACTAATAGCAGGCTCGTTCTTACAGTGTGGATCCTTGCGTAGCCCAAATAACACCAACCATGCATAAGAGAAAGATATCAGAAGGTTTGGGGGAAAACCTACGTTTGCTGAAGTACCAAAAAAATTCGGGGGGGGGGAATCCCAGGGGGAGAAAGCTCCTTGCTCCCCAAAAACACAGCCCAGGGATGACTGTGCAAGCTCAGTAGGCAAGAGAAGGCAGATGTAATGGCATATCCAGGGCTCCTCCCCCCCAGCTGAAACTCACTGGAACTCAGTTCTGGCACCTCTCAGGTAGGCTCTATTGCAGGGGTCAGCAAACATTTTCAGCCGGGGGCCAGTCCACTGTCCCTCAGACCTTGTGTGGGGCTGGACTATATTTTGAAAAAGAAAAAGAAAAAAAGAACAAATTCCTGTGCCCAACAAATAACCCAGAGATGCATTTTAAATAAAAGGACACATTCTACTCATGTAAAAACACGCCGATTCTTGGACTGTCCATGGGCTGGATTTAGAAGGTGATTGGGCCGGATCCGGCCCCCGGGACTTAGTTTGCCTACCCATGCTCTATTGTCATTATAAGAGAACAAGGAAGGCGTTCATGGTGCGTTTCGGCCCCTCTTTTTCTAGAAAAATAGCACTGAGCATATTCAGGAAAAGGGCATGACTGTTTGTTGCGTGTCCCACTGGATTTCAGAATGAATTTTATACTCTAACAAATGGAACCTTCCAATAAATAAATAAATAAATAAATAAATAGATATTAAAGACATATAAAAGTTTTTTTTTTAAAGGGGTCCATTTTGACCTCTTGTTTGCTCATCAAAGTGCGACTCATTTGCTCATTAATTTATGCAGCTGGTAGCCACTTGGAGGAGCATCTCTTTTCAGGGTTTCCACTGAGATGCTAGCTAAAGTCTTCTGAGTGGGACTTGGCAATGAACACTGGAAGTACGACACTAGTTTTGTCACTCCCATTGCCTTTATGCCTATGCCACATTAAAGAAAAGTTTCCTTCTATAAGGAGAGCCAGGGAAGTAAACAACTAATTCTAACATTACTTAGATTCCCCCTCCCCATTTCACATGGGGAGGTATATCCTAATACTATCCACCGCAGGCTTGGCAGAAGTCAACCATTTGTTAAAATCATGGAGATCTGAGTCCATTTGACTTAACAACCACATTATGTCATTCTCTCTAAGTATGGCTTTTTTGGCAGAGCTCCATTACTTTCAAGCTCAGGTTGAACTTTTGAACTCCAGACGCAACATGCAATGTAGAATTACTCTTTTTCAGCTAGCAAAGATGAAGACACAAGTCTCCAGCAGCATTGTCCTGGTGTCAGCCTTTCAGAAAAAAATATTGTTGAAAAGATGGAGGGGAGGGAATTGGACAGGAGATGGCTAATGTGAGAGCAGGCCTATCATTAAGCAGGGGGAAGCGGGTGTTGTGACAAGTCAGCAAATTTTATTTTATTTTACGTTTATTTTATTTATAGCTTGGCTGGCTGATAGGGTTGCCATATGCCCTCTTTTCCCAGGACACGTCCTCTTTTTCATTGGTAGAGTCATCATAGCATTAGTTAAAAGTAGAAGTTGGCAAATGTGTCCTCTTTTGTGCTCTTCAAAACATGGCAACCCTGCAGGGAAGTATCTTAGGTCACAAAATGTTGGGTTAAAGGAACTTAGGTTAAGGGAACCAGGAGACTGCCTTAATGGTCCTGGGCAAGGAGTACATGTATCTCCTTTGTTAGATAAATTACAGCTAAATATCCTACAATGACTAAGAAACAACTGGAGACTTTTTTCAATAGCAAAATGGTGGGCCTATCTCCCCCTCCCATGTCTACCCCTAAGCCAAGAATAGGGCGTTTGCTTAATCTGCTTACCTTACCCTTCCGGTTCAGCGGCATTGCAGGCCGGTGTTTCCTCCTATCACTTGGATCTTATGGGGCTCAGGCTGCTGGGGGCTGGCCTGTTGGGGGTGGGGTGGGGTTGCCAAAAGCTCTCCTCATCAACTAGGATTTCCGATCCAAGCCTGCCTGCAGAATTGGCAAATGGCAGGCAGGCTTGGATAGGGTTACCAGACGTCCCCGGTTCCCAGGGACAGTCCCCGGATTTGCAAATCTGTCCTCGGACAAATTCCGTCCCCAGAATGTCCCCAGGGTGACTGATGGGGGAGGCTCGGGAGTTGCGGGCGGGTGGCCGTTGTCCAGGAGGGGTGCAAGGCGCACGGTTTTCCTGCCGGGCAAGGTGCAAAGCCCTTCTTTCACACCCTGTGAAACATAAATGCGCAGAGTTTTTAAAAAACGGGGCAGTGGCTGCCCGCCCGTGGCTCCCGAGCCTCCCCCAATCTGTCAGAACAAAGGGGGAAGGGGGGAAGGAGATCGGGGAAGGCTCGGGAGTCACAGGTGGGCAGCGCACCGTTGCTCAGTCTTGAAAAAAACCTCTGCACATTTATGTTTCACAGGGTGCAAAAGAAGGGCTTTGCACCTTTATACAATACAATACAATACCTCTGGATGCGAACGGGATCTGTTCCAGAGCCCTGTTCACATCCAGAAACGAACGCAACCCGCGTTTGCGGGTCGCAATTCGCCACTTCCGCGTGTTTGTGTGATGTCATTTTGACCATCTGCGCATGCGCAAGCGGTGAAACCGGGAAGTAACGTGCTCCATTACTTCTGGGTCACTGGAACACACAACCCAAAATTACTTATCCCGAAGCTACTTCAACCCGAGGTATGACTGTATGCATGCGTGCTTGGGCCCAGGGTCTTTTGCCTCACCATCCGCACTACTGACTCCCTGTTGCTACTCAGCTTAAAAAAAAAAAGTGTCCCCGGATTCATTGGAAGAAAATCTGGTAACCATAGGCTTGGAGGCAAGGTCCTCCTTGGGGGTAGACCTGAAGGACCAGATAAGCTTCCCTCTGGTCTGCTCCCAGGATACTTAAGGCAGCCTGTCCTACCCCGAGTACCTGGGTTTTTCCTGTCAGATCTCCCACCCACACCTTCTGTTATGCTGTTTGGTACTTTTGACCTTGCTATGGTATTGTTGGTCACCGTATTTTGGGTCTGGTAGGAAGTTGTCCACCAAGCAAATTGGCTCTGGTCTGATGGTTTTTCCAAACTCATAGCAGCCATCACAACTTTGGCAGTTTAGGCATTGGGTAAACCTTAGTTCTGGTTGGAGGGTGGGCATTGTAGTCTCTGCCTTGAGCACTCCTCAAGGCAGCAATCCCTGTGGGGTTCCCCCTATTGGATGTGAGTCTTAGGAATCCCCCGCTGCTGGGTTGACCCTTGACATCACTTCCGGCAGCTGTACTTATGCCCAGTACTTATGCCAAACTTCTTACATCTCTAGACAATAAAACTGTGGCCTGATTTGATCCCATTTCATTATGTCATTTATTACTATCCAGTTGGAGAGGTGGGGAACTGTAGAGTCTGGGCATGCAATTCATCATGCCCCAAAAAGGACACAGATTTGTATAAAATGTGTACATGCTAAAATATGAATTTGATGCACATTTAGAAATAATCACTTTAAATTGAATAGAAATACAGCCTTATTTCACTATTACAGGGAGTCCTGTGCTAACTGTATCAAAGACAACTTCAAGGCCCCTCCTGCTCTCCCTTCTTGGGTTTAACCAGGCTCAGATCGGACAGCCCTCCAAACAGAGCACCGTTCTTCAGCTTTTGGTCCCCTGATGTTGCAGGAATATAACTGCCATCGTCCTTGACCATTGGCTAAGCTGGCTGAGGATGATGGGTGTTGTAGTCCATTAACATCTGTGGACCTAAGGATGAAGAACACTAAGAAAAGATGCCTTCTGAGAGGGCTATCACATGTAATGTAGGACACACAGTCCATGCTACTAGGAGCTTGCTTTTAATAATTTTTAATAATAAACCACTTCAGGGCCCTCCACCCAATGGAGTGCTCCATCTCTGGTGGGCAGGCCATTAACCCTTAGACTTCCTCAAGCCTTTGGTTTCTAGGTTCAAGCTCAAGAGCTCTTCTTGGGTACATATACCTGGTCAGCATTCTCCAGAGTTTCTCCTGGCAAGTGTATTTCCCCACCAGGTAATACTTTTACTGTTTTAAGGTAACACTTCTGGCTTGTCATCTGGTGCTCTGTACCTTCTGAATGGTCTCCTGCTTCATTATTATTCAAGCCCACAGCAGGGAGCCCCTGCCAATGACAGAGGACAAATTGATTGTTCTGAGTAGAGTCACCAGCTTCCCTGGGGCTGGTAGCACGACGACGTTAATGATGGTGCTGCAGTCACATGGGAAGCATACCTTTGTGCGGTATACACAGCTCAATATTATGATGTAAATGAGAAAACCAGCAAGATGCAAAGTGCGAATGGAAACACAGTAAGGCACAGAACAAGTGCCAATTTAATGAAGCACAACACTCAGGGAAATGGGATTGCGAAATGGGCTGGCCACCTCGTAGCAACTTTGTGTGACAGTCAGCATGATGAAAGAGAAATAGACAGCAGAGGCTGGCCTATTAGGGCAAACAGAAGCACTGTCCCACCAAACCTCAGTCTTGATTCCTCCGAGACCACCTGCTTAGTTACTTATAACCAATCCTAGCTGCCAGATCCCTCCTCCTTAGTCTAAGGCAGGGCAGTCCAACACAGCCTAAAAGTAGCATGCCTTTTTTTTTTGGGTGGCCCTCAGCAACATTTGATGACACCCCCCCCCCCCCACCGGCAGCCCTCACACAGTTTTCCCAAAGCAGGTAATTGAGGCTCTGGGAAGTAGGTGTCTGACAGGGTCCTAGAGTCCTCCTACATCCTTCCCAAAGTCTAGTTAGAACTTTCCGAGCTTTGGGAAGTAGGTGGGAAGGTTCTAGTGCCCTGCCGGAGCCTTGTGCCTCATCCTTGAAGCCTGGTGCCTCATTTAGCTGGCTTTGGGAAGGCAGTGTGAGGGTTTGGGGGTGTGTGTCAAATTTTGGCCTCACCCTCCCTGCATGCAGCAAGGCAGTGTGTGCCCCATGGGTTCCATGTCAAAGTGCTCTTGTGGCCCACTTGGTATGAAAAGTTGGACCACCTTGGTCTAAGGCCACATTCACACCATACATTTAAAGCACTACGATGCCACTATAAGCAGTCATGGCTCCCCCTAAAGAATTATGGGAGCTATAGTTTGTTAAGAATCCTGAGAGTTCTTAGAGACCCTTGCTCCCCCCACACAGTTGCAGTTCTCAGAGTGGTTTAATAGCCATTCCCTCTTTCCAGGGAACTCTGGGAATTGGCCTATGTCAAGGATGCAAGACCTCTAGGCTTCTTTATCTGGTCCTCAGGACTGTTCTCAGGTCACACACCCTCCTTCACCAACCCTGCTTTGCACCTTCCTTGAGCATCTAGTGGCTGGAAACATCATTTAACTTTAACAGTGCTCCATACTTGCCTGGGTGGAGAGAGATGTGAGCGTATGAAGAAGCTAGCCTACTGTCAGAAGGATGGGGGGTGGGAATCATATTTCTTTCCCTTGTCCACTTTTGCCTCTGGCCACACCTACCTTCTGGCCCTCAGAATGTTGCTCAGAAGGGAATGTGTACCTTGGGCTGAAGTTGTCAAGACAAGACACACGAAGCAAAAGAATAAGCCAACAATTGTGTCAATTTGCCAACTTCCCTGTCTTCCATGGCACAGTGCACATATCTCTGGGTCTTGATCGATGTGCTGTCTCTGGCTGAGACGAATCCTCAATGGAACCAGAAATCTCCTGTCACTCACTGGCGTATACGTTTAGAGTGACAAGTGAGATAAGGCATGATCCTAGTTTATCCAAATGATTGCAACCGACGTTCTAAATGCTCAGATAGTCAGGTTTTTGCAGGAAAGAGGAGTGCTGGTTATGTTGACGAAGGGCTTCAAGAGTGCTGGGAAGTAGCTACGGATATAAGATGAAGATATATTGAGGCTTGGAAGATGGCTGAGGGATTCTGCTGATGAAGATCAAGGAAAGAAAGAAGGAAAAAGCATAGAAGAGAAGTTCCAGAGGTTGGAACAGAAAGATGCCCAATCAACTGGAACCTCTCAATCAACTGTAATAATGAAATCTGAAAATGGTGGGTACGTGCTTGAATTGCGCCCCAAAGTAGCAGCAGTCTGGAAGGTTTCATAGCAACATTTCCCCACCAAACTCCAGAATTCAGACTGGCTTTTCCTGTTCTGGCATACATTCAAAGAATAAAGAAACCACACTATCCTATTTCTTTTCATCTCCATTCAGGCACATGGGTGTGTGACCCACCTGCCAATGACCTGGAGTTGACGCTGGCTATCAATGGCCATTAATGAATACCCTTAATAGGCTGCCATCACCTGTTGAGAGAGAGAGCAGATCCTTTTGCATGACCAAAGATTTTGTGTGTGTGTGTGTGTGTGTGTGTGTGTGTGTGTGTGTGTTAGGAGCAAGTGCAAATCTCGTAGGAAATAATATGTCTGACTGCAATATTCCTGACTTTTGCACAAAGGAAATAAAAAAAAGTCTTTTAATTGCTTATATGTATGATGGATAGACAGTGAATGTAACCCAACACACATCACTTGTTTTCTTTCATGCTTTTAGATTCCTGCAGACCACTCTGTCTTGGCCTTACGACTCTGGTAGCTAACTTTGCTTTGCAAATCCCAGGTGGGAATCTAATGCTTTTTACAGTACCAGACCTATCACCTCTTTCTGTTTTATACTCTGTCCCACTGCTAATATTTTGCTTGCCCTATGAATAGCAGCTGCAACCCAGACCTGATGGTTTCAGTGAATTCCCCTCTCTGAGAACTTCCCACCAAACTATTCCCTTAATCTCCCTGCTGGATGTCCCCCCCCGTTCAGCTGATATTCCCTAGGCTTCCCCCAGCCTGCTCTCAGATTAATTATTTTACACCTGTCCATATTACCATCCAACAGAAGTCCAGAACCTGTAAATCTGATGGAATTTGCTTTACTGACATTCACAGCAGATCTTGTAAACCCGAGTCTCTTTTACTGTAACATTAATGGAACAAATTTGAGATTACACTGAAATAGTTTAAGGACTGGAAGAGAATTTCATTCACCTTGTATTTTGATGTGAACCTAATTAATTCAAACTCCGCAAACAAATTTCCAAACCAAAAGCTAGCTACCTTCCAAAATTCACATTTCTCTTACTTTTGCCCTGCAGGTCTCCAAGCAAAAAAAACTTCATGCCTTATGGGAAATTGCACAGAAAGATGTATATATTAGGGATCATGCCTCTTGCTTGTCTGGATGGAAGATAGAGAGGGATGTATGATTTTTTGTAGAAATTAGTGTACTGCACAAAGGTAACATTTACATTAGTTGCTTCACCCACTTTTGCTTCTGGCTTGTGGCCTCCAAAGGATTGCATACCCTCCAACACATTGCAATGAAAATCCAGGGAATCATTTTCTGGAACTGCACTCCTGTGTGAGTTACGTGACCAGCATGAGACCATGGCCCTGAAAAAGCACTTTTTCGTTTCGGGCACTGCACAAGATCATAGCCCCTGAAGAAACGCTTTTTGGGAGCAAGATCACAGTGCGAAATCACATGAGATCATGGCAGCCAAAATGGCCACAGTGTTCTTGTGGGAAAGAATGGGGTGCCCTGGTTTTTCATGTACAGTTGAGGAGTATGGGATTGTGGAGACAATGAGAATGTGGCCCTTGGGCTGAAAACTGTTCCTCACATCTCTCATAAGAGTGGCTGGGGAAACGCAGCCAGATGGGCGGGGTATAAATAATAAATTATTGTTGTTGTTATTATTATTAGGGCTGAAACTGTGCGGTCCTCTACTCCTTGTATTATGTTGTTGTCCCTCCTGTCCTGAACTTTTGCATGTGAATTATGAATGTTTACAATGATATATGATCCTCCACAAAACACAAAGCCCTGTGTAATCAGACTCTGCAAAGGGAGAATTCTAGCTACATTCAGCTGAACTCAGTTAAAAATTTCATTTAGGGAGTTTGGCCTATGTGCATGCAGGCATTGTGAGTACAGCCGTTGTGTGCTTCTCTGTGCTCCTACACAGTTTGGGTCTGTGCATGTTCTTCCAACTGACTGAATATGGCTTAGATTAGCTTTTTATTACCTGGTATGCTCCAGATGTTTTGGTCTCCAACTAGCATCATACCTGATCATGCCTGGTTGTTTTGGCATAGGGTTGATGGGAGCTGTAATTGAAAACAATGTGAGGGAACCAATTTGAGAAAGGCTGGCTTATATGTTACACTTCTTGCCACAATGGATTATATATATGCCCTAAGAACCTAAGAACGTCCTGCTGGATTAGGAGAAAGGACCATCCAGTCTAGCATCCTGCTCTCACATCTAGCCAGGGAAGTCCCCCCCCCCCCCGTTTGTGGTTCTTAGCAAGGTGTTCAGAGCCATGGTGGAGGGAGAACATAGGCATTTTAGCTAGTAGCCATTAACAGATTTATCCTCAAAGAATTTATCCTCAAAGAATTGTCTAACCTTCTTTTAAAGTCACCCAAGTTGGTGGCCATGGCTACATCTTATGAATTCCGTAGTTTAACTCATTTTAAAAACAAAATATGCTCTTTGCTCAAAATCACCCCATTCTTTCTCATGGGAGAGAAAATATATGCATGTACACTTATTTGTTCCCTCTTCAACCTGCTTTGGGTTCTTGGTCTCCTTTGTTTTCCCCCCTACCCCCAAACAAACCATCAGGAGAATGTTACATGTATCTGCCTCTATACAATCTCAAGTCTGGCTCTTTTCCAAAAGTTTTGCAAAACTAAGGTTGTATAAGACCCTTGGAGATATTCTGAGTTTGGATGAAAACTATTGATTCATGGGTAGTCTTTTGATACCTGCCCCCTTTTTTACAGCTTCTTCTTTGACATCTTCTGCTTCCACCATCTATTTCTTGTGCATTAATCTCTGAAGCAAAGCTTCATGAAATACTATTTTTTAAAAAAGCTAGGTACACTTGCCAAATTCCCCTTATCTAGCGCAGCACAAACAGAAATCAGTCACCCTCACAGCAGTTACCCTTAAGGCACATCCCCCTCCTGAAAAATGATTTCACCTCATCAACCTTGTGAAAAATACAAGCGTTTCCCACTGTATTTCATTTTGGCCAATCTGTACCTAACGCCCACACTAGTTAATATTTTCAAGCAAGAGAAAATGTGTGTATCAAATAGTTTTGACCTCAAATCACCTCTCATCCATCTGCCACAGCAGAAATTTGCATTTCTTTCTTTATTTTTTTGCATTGGAAATGTTAGATGCAAAATATCCCCTGCTGCCACTACAAGAAAATGATGGAATAGGGTGTCTGTTGGTGTCCACAATGTGGTTAGATGTCCAGAGTCCTAACAGTGCCATTCTAATTTTACATGGAGCACCCAAGAAGATAAAGAGTCTACTTAAGATAAGTTTGGGTTTGCACACCCCACAACATCCAGATTATTTGAAATGGGGGGGGATTAAGGGTGCCTTATTGATGCCACTCCAGCAATCACTGGGGGTTAGAAAGAACAATGTATTCCAATCAATTGTAGATCTAAGACTGCAGAGTCTATTGTGATCCTCCCATCCACTAGCCAAAGGTCTAGGAACTGCTGGGTAGTGCATATGTGAGTTTTGGTTACACCCTCCAAAACAACAACAACAACAACAACAAATTTGTTGTCTGATGCCATGAGAATCATGTGACTGAAAGGCAGGTATAAATCTGCAAAATAAATAATACATAAATAGCTTTTAAAGCTGGAGGCTCCTGCAGCCTAAGGTAAGGGTGATGAATCAGTTTGTTTATAGTTTTCTCTGCTTTTAAGCCTAAATTGTTGTTGTTGTTGTTGTTGTACATTAATTCATATATGCCCCAAGGCAATGTACAAAATATAACAAAAAACAGTTAAAATCAGCACAAAAATTAATAATAACAGGGGATAAATTTAAAAACAACACAAAGAGGACATAGACAGCAGGGACCTATTCATCCATCTGAGGAAGCTCGTTAGAACAAAAATGCCTTCAATTGTTTTTGGAAAACTGGAACCCAACAAAATTACAGCTTATCATCCATCACAGAGTGAGCAGCCTGGCGGCTAAGTATGTGGATGACATCGAATTATTCAGGGTGATAAAAACAATTGTGGATTGCAAAGACGACCAAAAGAATGTCTCCAAACTGGATGAATAGGTGACAAAATAGCAAATGTGGTTCCACGTAAATAAAGGGAAGGTCAATGCACTTAGTATCCAAACTTCACATATTATTTGATGGGTTTTTAGTTGGTGGTGACTGGCCAGGAAAACAGTTTTGCTGTTAAGAACATGAGAAGAGTTAAGAACATGGGAAGAGAAGCGTGCAAGCAGGATCCAAACACACGAGCTCTCTCCCCTCCTGTGGTTTCCAGAAGTTGGGATTCAGAAGTATTACTGCTTGCAATTAGAGGCACAGCACAGACATCACGGCTGGTAGACTTTGATAGCCCTCTCCTCCATGTGATGGACAGCTCAGTGTAGATGGCAGCCCTGCAGTGAAAAAGGTGGCAGCAGTGGAAATGGTGGATCCCATCATTAGGAAAGGAGACCAATAACAAAACTGCCAATAATTCAATGCTGTGTTATATAAATCTATGGTGAGATCATGCTTGGAATAGAGCATTCGGTTCTAGTTAATTCCCCTACAATTGGAAAGGGGATATTTTTATTTTTTAAAAAGGTAAGGGTGACATGACAGAGATGCACAAAGTTATGTGCCATGTGGAAAAAGTAGGTAGAGATAAGTCCCTTCCCCACTCCATACACTCACAAGATGGAGTGACAGCCACCAGTTTGGCCCCCACCTGCACTATACATTTAAAGCAATATTATTCCACTGCAAAGGGTGGAATTGTTAGGGGAAGAGTAGTGCCTCTGGTGGAGGACACATGCTCTTTCTGGGGTGGTTTGTCCTCCTTTGGTCCCCATCCTGCACTCAGCTCTCACCTGGGGCTCCTAGATGCTGTCAGCATGTGACAGCGGCCACACCCCAGGAATGAGTTCGACTGGCCAGCTAAAGCAGATGAGGTTAGCTGATAGGTCTCAAACCCTCTGTGAGTAGGGACTTCCCCTGCATGCAAAGAAAGGCTATGGCAGATTGAGTGGATGAGACCAACAGGGGTCCAGCGGTCAAGAAGGCAGTTTCTGCATGTGCTGTAGGGGCTCATCATCTTGAGAAGGTAGCCCGTCTAGGAGAAGGAAAACTCTGATCCTAAACCTCCGCTGCCTTGTGGGATATCTTTGGGAGAAGAAGAAACTAGGAGTAAACCCTACAGCAATCCAGAGTGGAGTCCCTAAGATGGTTGGATAGCACCTTGAATGCCTCCTTCCAACATACCTTGTAGCCAAACTGGTGTCAAACGTATTGTTATGCTTTCTATTCAACCATGTCATTGAGGCTGAGAGGGGGGTCTTGTCATCTGGGCAGCCCAGGACCACCATATATACTGCCCAGTGCTGTGCCCCAGAGAGGTCACTTTGATGCTGCTAACACAGCAGTTTGGCTTTACCCCCGAAGGCTCACTCCATTGTCTCTCAAGACAATGATTTCACTTCAACAAGACAACAAGATTTCACTTCAAACAGCATCCACTTCTTCCAAAGAATCCTGGGAGCTGAGAGTTTTCAGGGGACCCCTATCCTCCTCCCAGAGAGGCTTCACAATCCCTTTTTCCAGGGGAAGAGCACAGGGTCTTTGGTATATGAGACACCTGTATCATATCTATTGCTGTCTGATTATGATGGAATGCATTCTGTTCACTGCTCTTTTGAGATCATGGATTGTATTTGGGGTTTACTGTATTTTATTAACATCATTTAAAATGGTTTAGATGTTTATGCATTTTGCTGGAGGCAATGCAACCTACTCTGTGATTTTCAACGAACAGCTGTACAAATAAATAAATACCTAAGGCGCTGCAGATGGGCGCAAGGTTGGCTGCTGGTGAAGATGCCAGCCCTCAGATTCAGCCTTTTTTTCTCAGCAGCAGAGGCTGAATCTGGCTCTTGATAGTCCTGCGGTTGCAGCTTCTGAACCTTTTGTGCCAGATACCATCTAATGGAAACTCTACCCACTTCTGGATCTGCATCTCTTTCACTGAAGCCAGCCCTCTTTCAGGGCTAGCTATTGCAAAACTCTTCACCTGCACATTACTTTCTTCAAATTCTCAACGGGAGAAGTTCAGCAGCTCATCTCATCTTTCATTTTAACACCTCACTTTCCCTCTAGTGCCTCTTTACAGCCTCCATCAGTTTCTTCTAATTTTGTGATTATTCTTCCCTGGCTTGAGAAGAAACTAATCTTCTCCTTAAGCTGCCATTTTTCATGTTTTTTTCCCACCCGCTATAATTACACTTTTTCTGGGCTCTTTATGCTGCTCATCAGAACAAGTGGCCTCAAGTTAAGATGCCCATTGAAAAGTGCAGAAGATTTTATCTGTGCCTGCCATGTTGCCATTTGGGCCCCCACACTTGGCCAGATGGAGAAAAGCACAGAAATGGGCAACTGAAATTACTACAGAGCTGAAGCATCTCTCATATGAAGACCGGTTACAAAGCCTAGAGCTTTTTAGTTTGGGGGCAGAATGGTGAGTAGGGTCGTGGTGGTTGTTGTCATGAAGTGTAGAGGTATATAAAATTATGCATTGTTCAGAAGCATAGTCAGAGGTGAAAAGTTTCTGAATACCTCTTGCTGGGAACTGCAGGCCGGGAGCATGCTCTTGTGCTTGGGTCCTGCTTGGAGTTTTCCCACAGGCAACTGGATGGTAGGAACAGAATCCTGGACTGCATGGGCCATTGGCCTGACCAAGCAGCCTCTTGCTATGTTCTTATGTTCTGCAGCATCTGACTCAGCATGAGACAGCTGTGTGTGTTCATCAGGAGTACCCATAGCTCAGTGTTACTGAACGTGTTTTGCAGGAATAACACCCCAGTTTCAATCCTCAGCATCTCCAAGCAGGGTAGGGCAAGACATCATCCTGTCTGTCTGAATCCCTGGGAAGCTTCTAACATCAGTATAGATGACACTGAACTAGTTGCAGCAATGGCAGCCACATATCTTACTAGACTCTTAGATATTATTTTCCAAGTTCTTACTGTTCTGATGATTTTTTTCCTGTTCTCTGCATTAATGCTGCGACCTTTTTTCTTTCTTTTAAAGCATTTTTTTATTTATTAGAATATGCTCTGTGACTGCTCAGGAACTGAAAGGTAGGGTATTCAAGATGTCAAATCAACTGATTAAATACATAATAAATGACAAATGCAATCTACTGAACAATTTAACTGGCCAAACCTGCCATTGAAAAGATAGTGTGAGCATAAGCTCTCCTCCTCCTCCTCCTCCTCCTCCTCCTCCTCCTCCTCCTCTTCTGAGCATCTCTGAGCCACCAGGAGTGTCTCCATTGTTAATTCAGCCCCGAAGTGAACTTGTTGAAACTTTAAATTGCCAATACATTTTACAGTGCGGAAAGATACCAGCAGAGAACTCTGAAGCGCTAATAGAACCTCAAGGTATTCTCAGGCAGCTTTTGATGCACTGCCGAAGGAAGACCTGTCTCTATATTCTCCCTTTAAACATATTATGGATGCAAAGTATAAGCATTTCTTAATACAACTGGTGGTCTCACAACGCAATAAGGGTTCTCTCTGGTCCTTTCATGGTTGGGAACATATAAAATTACTTCTTGAAGCCTGCCCAAGAACTCAAACTTAATTTACACAGTATTGAAAACATTACAAAGCATAAATCAGTTCAATTTTTAAGTCCCTGTACGATATTTTCAGAATGGCCAAGTTTCCTCATTTCACATGGATTCCCTCCAAAATTCTGCCAGCACTCCTGGAAATCTTAATAACTTTGGAGAAAGAACAGGTTCTCTGTGGAGTCTCAGATTACGCAGTTTTCCTCCTTTCCAGCAGACTGGCCTCTGATAAATATGCAGGAGAGAGGTAGGGAAATTACTTCATTTCATAGCGTCCTTATCAATTACCAACATCTAGACACCCATTTCTGCTGCCAGCAACACCCACCCCACTCACTCCTAAATGCTGGTGCTCCTAAAAACCCAGAACGATGCAATCTCTTCCACCCAAGCCCTCTTTTGCAGAAAGAAATCAGTAACAGAAAGTGTAAATGTGTTAGTGAAAATATTCAGTGGGTTGGCTTTTGACCCATTTGTTCAACATTAGGAATGACGCCAATGCTGCATTTTACAGATGTAATGGTTTGGCTCAGGTTTTGTGGATATGAATGAATGCCCCCAGATGCCCCACCTCTGGATGACCTCCAGCTCAGTCTAGGAGAGAGGAAGTCATACACCGGAGATTTAGTGCTTTTGTTGAGTTGGTTTAAGAATCCAAGGTTTTTGGCTGTTTATATCTCCACTTTAGCTAATATATTTCAGATACTTGGGGAGGGGGGGAGAGGAATTTAACTCTGCACACCCATTCTAGATATTGTCAAGGGTACCATACATCTTCAGAAGCTGCCACGTAAGACTATGAGCTATACTTCCTTGCTCTGTTTATCTTTATCTTCCTTCCACAGTTGTTCCATCCAAGTTAGCTCTTTCTTCAGCTTGGTAGCTAAGTGGTAGAGCACTTGCACTGCATGCAGAAAGTCCCAGGTAAAATTCAAAGCATCTCCAGGTATGATGGGGGAAAAGACTCCTGTGCGAAACCCTGGACAGCCACTACCAGTCAGTGTGGGCAATATGAGCTGCATGGGGGCAAGTAACAACTCTCCCTTAACAAACTGCTGTTCCCAGGTTACTGAAATTCTATGGTTTAATATTAACCATAAAAGCAGGAGGGAAAATGTATCAGAGGCTACACTGTGAAATAAGGTCTTTCCTTGTACTCAGAAAAACTGATGGATTAATCAATTATATAAGGGCACATCTGCACTATACATATAAAGCTGTATCATACTGCTTTAAACAGTCATGGCTCCCCCCCAAAGAATCTTGGGAACAGTAGTTTGTTAAAGGTTCTGTGAGCTGCTAAAAGACCCCTATTCCCCTCTCAGAGAGGATTAACAATCAATCCCTTTTGCCAGGGAACTCTGGGAATTAAAGCTGTGTTTGGGGGACAAGGGTGTCCTAACAATTAGCAGCACCCTCAACAAACTGCAGATCCTAGGATTCCTTGTTTAAGGGGTTTCAGATGGGACTTCAGTTTATCATTTTTCCCATTTTAAATTCAGTTCTCTACATTTCTGCACCAATTTGCAATTTCTTTTTCTTTCTTTTTTAAAAAAACCCTCATGAAAATTAATCAGGATTTTTGTTCAAACGTCTCCTAATAAATACAATTTAGTATGTGGTTGTATTTTGCAAGCTATTTCCCCCCCCCAAAAAAGTGTTTTGTATGTTATTTTTCACTAAGGTATGTGTTTTATACATGTTTTGCCCTAATATACTTATGCAGTTTTGGGCAGACTGGTTGGTTGGGAACCTGCTTCGCAAAATTTGGAAAATTGCAAATTTCAAACAGTAGCTGTAGTTTAGTATGTGCATTGGCTTGAGAAGTGCAAATTAGGGACTTTTTCATTAGATTGCAAAGAAAACCATTTCCCCCCTCCATCCTTACAATTGAGGTGCCACAATGGCATGAGCCGTCTCTCCTTTAGTCACCGACTTCACTTCAGACAGTGAGGCCATCAGGCAGAGCACTTTTAAATGTTGCCTCATTTTAAAAATACTAAGCAACCAACCGTCCAGCCATGTAGGCAACAACCACTGGAGGAAAAGAGCAATGCAAAAAAACATTCTCCATGATGTGCTATGTTTCTACATGCGAAGATTTTTCAAAAATTCAGAAATGGTATTTCACAGTGCTTTTTTGGTTTAAGAAAAAGAAAGGTGCCAGTACTCACTATGAAGTTGTCACAGTAAGTGCCACACTTTTAACACTTTGGGGGGAAAGTACATACCCTTGAGTTCCCCCAGAAAAAAGTACTGGTATCTCCTATCATCAGACTGAAGTGGTACAGTCCAGAGCACTCTCCCACATTGTATAAAACTCTGGATCCCCCAGTCTAGTGCCCTCCTGATGTTTTGAACTGCCATTGACCATCTTCTCTGACCATGGGCCATGATGACTGAGGTTGATAGGAGTTGGACCCCATCAACATCTGGAGGGCAAGCCTGATCTAAGGAAGGGCAGTTCTCTACGCAGTTTGTGGAAAAGACACCATATAACCCCTCCCTCCTGCAATATGATCCATATGGGCACATGTGTAGAAATCTTCCCTCCCACCCCCAAGCTCTTGAAAGTGTTGACCTATGTGCATTGGAATGTATAATGGGGACCACTGTTAGCAATTTAAACAAATATATAGCACATTGTAATTTGTTTGAAAGTGAGGGGGAAAAGAGCAACTCAGCTCTCTTTATTTTCTTTCTATCCTTCACCATTCTTGAATGAAAGCATTTTACTCCACGAAGTATCCAGTTCGGCCAAGAGGCCCACATGATCGGTTACCAATGACTTCCCTTGGCATCAAAAAGCAGGATTTCCCCATAGGTGTTTAGGACTGTTCATTGCTGAATGCCTTTTTACAAGGCTGTTATTAACATTACACATTTCATGGGTGACTGAAGTCACTCAATCCCCTCCATTGATGTTTTACAATACACGAGGGCCCATTATTAATAGCCTAGTAAAATAATACACAGCCTGTAGTTATCTTAATTCAATAGCCAGTAACAGGCCAGCCTACAGAAAGCCATCTCAGACCCCTGGGTTTCCTAAGCTCTTTGGAATGTAGGAGACTTAACCCCCCCCCCCCAATCCACCAGATATTAATGCTAGTTGCAGAAGGCAGCTGCAGTATAATGAAGAATTGTGTACCAACAGAGGGAATCTGTTTTCCCCTAAGTGTTAATGTAGGAATAATTCTGGAGCGAGGGGTAGGTCATGTCTAGAGCAAAAGCATGCTCCTGCATCACATGGTTAAACTCCAAATTATATTATTATTGATTTGTTTGAAAGATTCATATACCTCTCAATCAAAGAACTCTCTCCAAGCAGCGTAAAAACAAAATTATAGAAATAACACACTAGGTAATTAAAAAAAATACATAAAACCATCACCATTAAAGAGCAGATAAAATTGTTAAAACATTTAAAACATGTATAGGTTACTAAGCTGTGTCTGGGTCGTATGGCTATTTGAGCTATTAAAGAAGAGGCAAACAAATAACCCATGAAATGAAGACAATTTTAATTTATTTATTTTTAAAAAGTAATATTCATACCATGTGGCAACCTTTTATTTTCTCTCTACATTCCCCATGTTGCCACTCTGAAAATCATTATTTAATGCAGACCGTTATAGCTCCAGAATGTCACGAGTGTATTCAATATCTTTTATGTGCTTTACAAGGTTATTAGAGAATTTATTTTCTCTTTCCCTTACAGATCGGAAGGGTGGGCAGTGATATATGAGCGCTCCCACTTTATTTATTTGCCAAACTATTCCAGATGTGATCCCATCACTTATCCAGTGACACATCGAACCTGCTATATGACCTTTACAATGACCTCTTTACAACATTTGCCTTCATGCTCTTAAAGTTATAACAGCTTAGTAGGGACTGAATTTTGCTGGGAGACAAGAGAATTGATTCTCCCATCCCTATTGCCTGCATTGGGGTTTTTATTTATTTATTTAAAAAAGCAAGAATTCCTCAGCTGCTATCGGAAAACGAAATCCAGGTGGACTGCTAATCCTCAGTGGTATTCCCCCAACCCCCAGTCAACAGTCTGAAAGATCTCTCAGATATTAGCCTGCAGAAAACTATATCATCTCACAAGGTTGGAATGTGACACCTTCAACTGGCTAAATTTAATAGATTATATATCTTGGTCCCCATTGGCTGTGTACTGACACTACAGAAGATGTCTAAAGATGCCGTGTCATTTACCTTTATGCACCCCATGGTAAAGCTCTCACTGACATTTCACCTAAATTGCAGTTGGAAGGAAATGGGAGGACAAACAGAGCACACACCACAGTTTCATACCCTCCAACGTTTCTCCGTTTAAAATAGGGACGTCCCATTCCATAATGATAATTTTACCATTTATACCCCACACATCTTACTGGGTTGCCCCAGCCACTCTGGGCAGCTGCCAACATATATAAAAACATAATAAAACATTAAACATAAAAAACTTCCCTATACAGGATTGCTTTCAGATGGCTCAGGGGTTGGATAACTCCACACCCTCCAACACTTCTCCAATGAAAATACAGTGGTACCTCTGGTTGCAAACGGACTCTGTTCCAGAGGCATGTTTGCAACCTGAAAAGAATGCAACCCGCGTCTGCGCGTCACAATTTGCCCCTTCTGCGCATGCGCGTGACGTCATTTCCAGTAGTTCCAGGTCGCCGTGGGATGCAACCTGAAGACGCGCAACCTGAAGCAAACGTAACATGAGGTATGACTGTAGGAGCATCCTAAAAAGCAAGACATTCTGGGATCAAATCAGAAACTGGGATGGCTTTTCTAAATCAGGGACATCCCTGGAAATGTGCATACGTGCCTCTGAATGCTTTATTAACTTGTGTGGCCAGGAACCCCAGCTGAACAGGATACTGCTGTATACTGCGTCATACCATTGGTCCATTTACCTCGCTGAGGTCTACACTGACTCTCAGCAGGTCTCCAGGATTTAATATTAAGGTCTCTCCCAGCGCTACCTAGAGGTGCCATGGATTTAATCTGGGACCTTTACATGCAAAGTGGTTGCTCTTCCATTGAGTTATAACCCTTCCTTATAATGAAAAGTTTTAGGCAACCATAATACCAGGTGTCACCACCATTTCAGCAGACATTCCTCTTCCTTGATCTTTTTAAAGGAATCATTCTTCATTTTGTTATTTCCTACCACACATTGCCAGACATGAGAACTTTTTGAAATTCAGTTCAGCCACTGCCCTTGCAAGGAATGGATACACTGACAGATGATGCTGAAAGCTGAAGAGGGGAGAGAAAAATAGACAAGGGGGGAAGGGAAAGTAAGCAACAAACGTACACCCGTGAAAGGAAATAACTCACAATAAACATTGCAGAAAATAAACTCTTGGAAGAAAGTTTGACATGGCCTTTGGAAGGAATCCAGCTATTCCCACAGCACCGCACCCTCGTGGGGAATAAAACTGTTTAGAGCTGCAAAACTAATTGGATTAATTGGCCAGATTGATTAAAAAAATATTGTCCCTTGATTAACCTGGAGGCACAATTCAAATGTTTTAAGAATTATTTTTAAAAGAATAACTTTTTTTTTTAAAAAAATGAAGATCGCAAGGGGCAGCTCAAAAGTAACATCCTTCTTGTAAGGCAAAACAGAGTGATAATGGAGGGGAATGGATATTCTAAGATGGATGAGATGACGTACGCATGCATCCTCTAAAAAACAAAGTATGCATTTTGCTTCTGAAGTATTGCTTGAGCTTATGTGCAAATTTATTCTGATTAATCAAACAAACAGCTATAATTCATATGATCTATCAACTAAGATTTCTTCAAGTGGTGGCTCCTAATAATATATTGCTGAAATGAATTACAATAATCAGGAACCATTCACCGAGTGGCTTATGCTAGCTTCCTAGCAGGGGTGTTGCTGCCATTTAGTGGGAGTGGGAGTCAGTGGCATAGCGTGGGGGGTGCAGGGGGGGCCGGCCGCACCGGGCGCAACATCTGGGGGGGCACACTCGCACTTGCAGCTCTCTGCCCCTACCTGGCTCACTCAGGGTTAGGGGGTGCAAATTACTTGCCTTGCCCCGGGTGCTGACAACCCACGCTACGCCACTGGTGGGAGTGGGAGGTGGTGGGAAAGCCCAATGTGGTGCAGTGCATTAGCAAGAGTGCTGGGTTGGCTCTGCTGGTGCGCACAAACAGCGGAAATCTCCCTGCTGCTCTTGAAGAGCCTCAGGACCACACGTCTTGGGAAGATAGCGTAGCGACACCATCCCACCCAAAAAGCCACATCTCATAATAATTATGGGCAAGATTCACTCAATCTGAAGCTTCATTGATAGCAGTGATAGGACAGCCATCTAGCTTTGAAGGATGATAAAGAATGGAGGATGACCCAAGACTCTTCAGCTTGATTTTCTGGATAAAGAATTTTGGTGCAAAAAAGAGAGTCTTGTCCCCCGAAATAGTCACTGTGCATTTTCCTGCAATGTTTTGCTGCTGCTGGTTGTGACGCGTGCCAACATCATAAGGCCAATTCAGAGTGATGGCAGTGCTTCCTGTCATCTTCTGAATGTGAGGACATTTTCACCCTGCTTTGCAGCCTTTCCTAATGATCACTGAGATCACTGGGGTGTGCGGGAATAAACCTTTTTAAGAAAAAAAAAATCAGTTCAGAAATCATCCTCAAATCACCAAACTGGATAGGGTGCTCTACAGCATTTACAAAAACCTACTCAGTGTAGCTTAGCCCCTCTCAGTGTAGAAGTGCTGTGAAATATAGATCTCCTATATCACAGCTGCCTTTGTTGTATCCCTCCTCAGGCTTTCAAAGTGCCATTTGGGAAGGCACTTCTATGTTGGCCTGACTTAAAGCCATTGCCTCTTCTAAAGCACTGGACTGGGCCAGCTCCAAACAGGCCTCCCTTATACACGACTTCCTCTCAGATGTTAATTGCTACTCTTCCTGAACTTTTGCCGAACTATGCAGATTAACTCCCTTCAACCTTTTCTCCTCACCCTCCTATCGAAAGTTGGCCTTCGCTGATATAATGTCTTGGAAATGTTAACTGTTGCTGAAAACGTTTCCTATAGAGAGCTCTTATCGAGAATACTGCCATTTAGATGGCCTGTGTGACCCAATTTGCTATGAGCTCCTCACAGGCCGTAACACAGCCAAGGAGGCAACAGTCAAGAGGGTGCTCTATTGTGCCTTGTTACAAGAAGTCCAGTGCTCTCAACTGTGCCATCAATAAGAGCACAAGGGTATAAAATAACAGACTAAAAGTGCACAGTAATAGATATTAATCTTAGACATGATAGGAGGGGCGGTTGAACTTTTGCTCAAAGAACAAAGAATATTTTGAGCAGACAGCTCCTTTCTGAGGATTCATAGCCACAGTTTTCATTTCATTTATTCTGTCTGTATTCTACCAAATTTTGTATTCTACCAAAAAACAGACAAACTTGGGGGTTGAGTTGGATGCATGAAAAACCACTCAGCAGTTCATATCATTACAGTTTATTTATTATTATTATTATTATTATTATTATTATTATTATTATTATTATACAGTGGCACCTTGGGATGCGAGCGGAATCCGTTCCAGAGCCCTGTTCGCATCCTGAACAGAACGTAAGATGCGACTGTGTGTCTGCGTGTGCGCGGGTCACATTTCGGCGCTTCCCCACATGCACGTGTCATCATTTTCAGCGTTTGTGCATGCGCGAGTGGCGAAACCGGAAGTAACGTGCTCCGTAACTTCCAGGTCACCGTGGAGCACAACCCAAAAATACTTATCCTGAAGCGTATTTATCCCGAGGTATGACTGTATTCTGCCTTTTCTCCCAAAGGAGCCCAAGGCAGCAGACAACAAGTAGCAAAAACAAACAAACAAACAAACAAACAAACAAACAAACAAACAAACATAATTAAAACACATTTAAAAACATTAAAAACATTGTCAGCTTTATCCTGGCCCCTGGTCCTAGTGGTCCTTTGAACCCCAGATGGTCTCCTGTATTCATAGCACCCCCTGGTGGGAAACTAACTCAAAGAGTTCCCTGATACCCCCTTTCATCACAGGACCTGACTCTGGTGGAATCTACACACATATAAAAAATGCTGCGAAAATGCTTTTTTAAATAAGTTTTCAAAAAATATATTGAATTTGCCATAGCTCACCATCACCATCTAGTGTCATATTTGTATATTGTCCTTTAGAACACACTTAAAACATTTTATTTGCAGCTGTATACCTGAGTCCCAGTGTCCCCCACCCCACCCATATGCCATGTTCTTTCTTATATTTCCTTATACAGTCCTTTTCCTACTTCCTCTTGCACAGTGACCTCTCTTGTCTACTTTTCAAGTCCTCTCCTTATTTCTGATTTGCCACTAGGGATGACAGCCCTACTAGACCCTTCCGTCCTACTCTTCCTTCTCCTCCTACTTGTTGTCCTTTTGTAGCTCACCTCATTTCTTTGCTTGCAGCTTTCCTCTACTGCTCCAGTCCACCTCTTCATTTTCCTCCTTGGCATTGAGTGAGCTCTCAGAGGCTGGCCTTCTGTCTCCCTAAGGATGCACTCAGTATCCTTATCTACTTCCGACTCCCATGTGTGTCAGCTCAGCTGCTGAGTTAAGTAGAGAGTGCCAGCTTCTGTGGAAATCCCACCAAAAATATCTAAAACAATAAAAAACTGCCAGATGCCCTCCCTGAACCTTAATAATGAGGGAGACAGATGCACCTCACCACAAGGGCATTCCATAAATGGTGAGCAGCCACCAAGAAGGCCCTACTGCAAGTCACTGGTGATTGGGAAGCATCCAGTGGTGGCACAAAAACAGTGATCCGGCAGTCTGGAGGCAAAGCAAGCACTGAGTCATTGCACTGGCCATTGTGTTGTCTTAGGTAAAGGTAAAGGGACACCTGACCATTAGGTCCAGTCGCAGACGACTCTGAGGTTGCGGCCCTCATCTTGCTTTATTGGCTGAGGGAGCTGGCGTTTGTCCGCAGACAGCTTCTGGGTCATGTGGCCAGCATGACTAAGCCGCTTCTGGCGAACCAGAGCAGCGCACGGAAACTCTGTTTACCTTCCCGCCGGAGCGGTACCTATTTATCTACTTGCACTTTGATGTGCTTTCGAACTGCTAGGTTGGCAGGAGCAGGGACCAAACAACGGGAGCTCACCCCGTCGTGGGGATTCGAACCACTGACCTTCTGATCAGCAAGTCCTAGGCTCTGTGGTTTAACACACAGCGCCACCCGCGACCCTTTGTGTTGTCTTACTAACCCCTATAAACTCACGTAATTTAGAAAATGGGAGGGAAATGCTAAAGTTTTTGCCCCAGGATTGTAACCTATAATTTTGATACATCATCACTTATTTCAAAATTAGTATATATTATATTATATTAATTATATAATGTGAAGGCATGAAAAGAACTTCATTTATATTATCTGAAAGATTATCATAGCAGCAGCGTAGCATGGTTTGCTGGTGCCTGGATTGCACAATGCCGCTCATGTGCCAGGCGGTCTTACCGGGTTAGGACAGGGCTCAGAGGATGAACAGAGTCCACCATGCCAGCCCAGCCCAGTCCTCACCACCAACACCAATGAAGCAACTTTCCCACCAGAAACCTAGTGGGGCCGCACTGCGCCACTTGCCCACCTGTGCATGGGAGAGCCTGGTCAACTGACAGCCTTTGGCGAGAAATCTCCCTGACGCCCCCGAGGAGAAGTGCCAGGCTGGCTGCACTGGGATCATCACTTGTCCACCCTCCTCTGTCTGCATATGCTTACTATCTGGGGAGCGTGCCGAGCGAGGAGCAAGCAAGTACTGGCCGGATGGCCTTTCAGCAAGGGGGCCGGGGACACAGCAGTGAGACCAGGCAGGGCTCTTGGGCCCAGAGACCCCTGGCAGCAGGCAGGGAAGGATGGGGATCCAGGCACCAGGCCTGCCAGGATGCATCTGGGCAGGAGAGGGATCCCCGTGGAAACCAGTGTGGAGATGCCTGGTGCCCCCTCAAAACTGTGTGCCGGGGGCCACAGCCCCCCATGCTACATCCCTGTATTATAGGAAAGGACAATCTCTTGCAGCAGATATGCAAGTACATTTAGAAAATAATCAAATTTTGTAGCTGCTGAGTTATTTGTTGAGATCATTTCCTACAACTACACAAATTAGAAATGAAGCTACAAGGAAACTAACAGTATATGAAAATATAGTAGTAAGAGAGAGTACAACGACTAAGTGATTAATTTTCCTTTTATACAAAATCCTTATTGAGAACCAATTATGCCCCCAACAAAATCCCAAAAGCTGGTGGGAACTGAATTGGGATGTAAATATTGAAGAGGATAAATGGAACAATGTATGGATGAAAGGACCATATCAATTTCTGTCAGCAACTACTAGCGAACACTCACTAAAAGTTGAGCATGGATGGAATTTAACACTGAGGCACCTTTCATATATTAATCCCAATAGCTCTCCAACTTATGTTGGAGTGGATGCCAAATTATAGATACACACCAACATATGTAGTGGGAATGTCCACAAATAGAACAATTTTGGAAGGACTTTTTAAAGAGATATCTCAGAGTACAGCTCAGAGAATTTGAATAACCCTTGCATTAGGCTTAATTTATATACTTCAGATATTGACCAATTAAGAAGTAAGAAATTAATGGCACATTTATTAACAGCAGCTTGAATGGTAATAACCAGAACGTGGAAAACCTTGCAATTAATAAATATTGGTCATTGGTATAATATTACCAAGGGTGTCATGGACTTTGAAGATGCATGAACTCAGGACGAAAGGGAGAAACGTGCTAAGAGGAAGGCACATTTGGCAAACCTTCACCGTGATCAACTCCTATCCAGAAACCTATGTCCCCACTGTGGAAGGATGTGTGGATCCAGAAATGGCCCTCACGGTCACTTAATAGACTCACTTTTAAAACTGTGTTCATGGAAGACACAAAAATTGAAGGTGCCAAAGGGAAGAAAAAAACCCCAAGACAATTTCTACACTTTGGTGTGATTTTATTAAATATACATTTGAAACAACATACGGACTCACTAAAAGTTGAGCATGGATGGAATTTAACACTGAGGCACCTTTCATATATTAATCCCAATAGCTCTCCAACTTATGTTGGAGTGGATGCCAAATTATAGATACACACCAACATATGTAGTGGGAATGTCCACAAATAGAACAATTTTGGAAGGACTTTTTAAAGAGATATCTCAGAGTACAGCTCAGAGAATTTGAATAACCCTTGCATTAGGCTTAATTTATATACTTCAGATATTGACCAATTAAGAAGTAAGAAATTAATGGCACATTTATTAACAGCAGCTTGAATGGTAATAACCAGAACGTGGAAAACCTTGCAATTAATAAATATTGGTCATTGGTATAATATTACCAAGGGTGTCATGGACTTTGAAGATGCATGAACTCAGGACGAAAGGGAGAAACGTGCTAAGAGGAAGGCACATTTGGCAAACCTTCACCGTGATCAACTCCTATCCAGAAACCTATGTCCCCACTGTGGAAGGATGTGTGGATCCAGAAATGGCCCTCACGGTCACTTAATAGACTCACTTTTAAAACTGTGTTCATGGAAGACACAAAAATTGAAGGTGCCAAAGGGAAGAAAAAAACCCCAAGACAATTTCTACACTTTGGTGTGATTTTATTAAATATACATTTGAAACAACATACGGATGAGAAATACCTACAATATATATTGCAAGCATTACTCATTAGCTCGTTCCTATTACTCTGTGTTTTCCAAGATGATTTACTGAAGAACTCATTTTACTGGTTTACTGTAATCAACTCATTATTATTTACTGTAAAATAAGTTATTTAGTATTTCACTCACCTTGTGGTTTGTTTTTTTGTTAGCCGTGTCATGTTTTATGATTTATGTGTGTACAATTTTCTAACAAGAAAATAAAATTTTAAAATCAAACAATGTGCACACTTCTGTGAAGTGTTCCCATGTCTATCTATGTCATAGCAAGTCATGATGTGCAATTATTTTGTTTGGTGGCAATGGATGCATCTGGGCTTGCTTGATATCTGATTGGAACACCTGTGTTTGATTTTCAGATGTGCCAACAGAATATCAGCATGTGCCAAGTGTTACAAACAAATTCATCACTTGCAGATGTTTATTGTTTCCTTTTGGAGCAAAAACAAAACAAAAAACAAAAACAAAAAACCAGACTTGACTAATCAGTCTGAATTTAAAGTTTGCTTTTAAGAGGTTTTGTGCATTAATGTGCAGCTGACGTTGGCTTTTGGACAGCTTTACACAAATTATGCAATCCAGGGTGGCAGTTTTCAAAGCACTGTAAGACATTCAGATTCGTCCATGCTTATCTGGAATGACTACAGTGAAGATTGGAATAATCCAGTTTCTGTTTTATCTCCACCATCCTTACCCCTAAATCCCACGATGGCAGTCTCAAGCCTACAATACTGAAGGTGCTTTTTGTGTGTTACAGAATTAATTGGATTAGATCAAGTTAAGAAAAGTCAAGAGGCTTGACCAAAATGTCCCACTGTCCAGTAGGAATGTCACAAACATAAATGCTGTTTCTTTTGCAACAAAATGTTTGCATCTCATCTAAGGTCCTTCGATGATAGTGAACAAGCTTCTCTGTAATATGCAATACAGATGGAGTACAGATGGGTGGGGAACTCCAGTACTAATTGTGACCCCCAGTCCTCTCTATCTGGTCCTTTGAATTCTGCCCAGGCCACATTCCTAACTGGCCATGTTTTGCTCTCTAAGTGTTTGCGCCTGACTGGAATGTGTTCTTGAACTCTAACAAAAGGAGGGTGAATATGTGTAAAAAAGGCCTTCTGTACAAATGGGAAGGTTTACGTCAATTGTTCTGCCCACTTTTGCCTCTGGGTCCATCTACCACAGCATGCATGCGGCCCCCAGAAGATTGCCAAGAAAGGAAAGTGGTCCTAAATCTGGAAAGTGTCCCCTTGCCTTTCTTTAAGAATTTAAAAGTACACAGTCAGTTCATGTGGTTCAATGGAGTGGGTGAGCAGGTCTGAACAGCATCAACTCAGCATGTGTTTTGTCCCTGCAATATTCCCCAGAGTCATTGAGAGACACCCAGGGGTTCTGTAGGAAACACATCTGCAGACAGAAAGTTTGAAAGCCACAGATGTCACCCACCAGAAGCCAGAAGCTTCAAAACACAGCCATCATTTTGTTTCAAATAGTCTCCCCTACTTTCCCAAACCTCCCTGCTATAACATTGCAGCATCATTCTCTCTCCCCCGCCCCCACCACTGTGGAGAACAACTGTGGTTCATTAGACTCATAAATCCAGGAGGAAGGAAGCCTCTTCGAGAGCTTATAACCAACACAGCAGTGGGAGCACCTGCAAATTAGCAAGCCTCTGCTTTCCTAAGCAGTTTTCGCATCTGTTGAGGTGGGGGAGAATTAATATAAAGAGGAAAGACTGTGTGAAGCATAAGCCAAGCCAAAATAAATAAATAAATCCTGCCTAGGTTTCCTTGCAGAGAATCACCAAAAACTGAGGTACGAGATCTTGGCAGTCTCCATTAAGTTTCCTCTTCAGCCAAAACAGCCCCCTGTCTTTATTGCATAATGGTTTTTCAAAGAGGGTTGGATGATGTTTGGTGCACAGCTGACCTCAGCTGCCCCGCAGCATCCCTATGACTTCAGCTGATCTAATAGTGATGACTTTCAAGCTGGGTTCCGGGGAACTCTGGGTTTCTTGGGATGCTGGTCAGAGAGATTCCAAGAGAGACATCCTTTATGTTTGCAGGTTAAAGTGAACTTAGCTCATTCATGCTTCCTGAACCGATATACCAATCAAAATGCAGCTGTGGTTTGAAATTCACACTTTGATCTTTCCATATAGAAATGTGTCCATGAAAAGGGAGCACACATTAGGGCAAGGGGTGTAAAAATGCATGTATTAGGAGAATTCAGACACAAACATATGTACAAATTTCCATGACCACTTCAACAAACAAAAATAAGCTTGCAAACTGATGCAGAAATGGTGCAAGATGAATGAAAGATTAGGAAAAGGAGAAACTGAGAGAAACCGAAATCACCAGATTTGTTCATTCCTTGTCCATCAAAGAAAATATGGGTAATGATGGATAGACTTCCCTGAAACACCAGTTGCCACCACCACTTATCTTCCTCTGCAGTTTACACAACAGTGTTGGGTAAATCCTGGCCACATTCTCAGTTTGTGTGGCTGACAAATTAGGCCCTGCAGACTTAAGGATATATCCAGCTAAGTTTTACTGAAAGAAGAGTCATTGACATTAATGGACCTAAATTAGTCATGTTCCTTAATCCCAGTGGATTTATTCTGATTATTATTAACAAAGGACAAACCCTTGGCTGGTTCCCTGCATGAACTGACTGTGCCACCCTAGATTATATGTCACAGAGTGCTATCAAAATGTGTAGTGGTTTTGCAAAGATAATAAACCGTGGATGGAAGATCTGAACTGCAGATTCGAATAGCATTTCAGGTGGATGTGGAATATGCCTTTTCACAACCACAAAGCTGAGGGCACTGGGTCTATTCCATTATTTTTAACATTTATATACTGCCCTTCATCTGATGATCATAGTGCTATTTATATAATAAATGATATATGTATAGATACATACCATGATATGCATACAATGAACAAAAAAATCAAAAGAGTTCTATAAATGTGAGTCATAATATTAAGCAATACACAGTAATAAAGCATACATAGTGGTACATAATACAAAATGAACGCATATTGCACAGCAGTGTTAAAATGATGCACAATGTCATCTCATCAATAAACTCCTGCAAAATATAGTTTCATAACCAAGTTATTACCTATTTATTTTGGGTGCAACTATAAAACATAACATATCTCGAATAACAGCAACTTCCTAAAACATATTGGAGGATAAAACCAGCAGCAGGATATCCAAGGGTCAAAAACTGTATAGAAGTGCACATAATTCCCTCCCTGTACCAAACCTACTCTTAAAACCCCATTCCCCAGCCTAACCTATTGTTACCTAACCTATTGTCCAGGCCAGAACTCTTGCAAGGTGAAAGCTCTGCACTGAGTTTGCATTAACTATATAAAATAAAAAAACACAACAAACCAATCTCTTAGGCAGACACCAGATTTGTGGGGTATATTTTACCTTTTTTTTTCTTTACTAGAATCCTGAGATTCACCAGCTGAAGCCAGGTGCAAAATAGTGACTCATAAGGTGGAATCAATTACTCACTCACCCTTGTAAGCCATACACTGGATGGCCTGCATAATATACAAGCACCAACCTAAACCTGAGTTACTACACATCAGAGAATCAAAGCAACTGGCAGAAAGCAGTTTTGTTTTCACAGTTGTAAAACGATCGGGAGGCAGAAATTATTGCCAATCTCATGGAAGATAACATACCCTCCAACATTTCTCCAATGAAAATAGGGACATCTCATTCCATAATGATAATTTTACTATTTATACCCCACACATCTGACTGGCTTGTCCCAGCCACTCTGGGCAGCTGCCAACATATATAAAAACACAGTTAAACATTTTTTTAAAAAACTTCCCTATACATTCACACCTCATGTTACGTTTGCTTCATGTTACGTTTTTTCAGGTTGTGTCCTGTGGTGACCTGGAAGTACCGGAAAGGGTTACTTCCGGGTTTCACCACTCGCGCAGGCGCAGAAGCACTAAATCGTGCTTCGCGCGTGAGCACAAGCGCCAAATCGTGCCGCGCACCTGCGCAGATACAGCACTTCAGGTTGTGCTCTTTTCATGTTGTGAACGGGCCTCTGGAATGGATCCTGTTCGCAACCAGGGGTGCCACTGTACAGGATTGCCCTCAGACGGCTTAGGGGTCAGATAATGCCATACCCTCCAACATTTATCCAGTGAAAATAGGGGCATCCTAAGGAAAAGTGGGACATTTTGGGATCAAATCAGAAAATGGGACAGCTTCTCCATCCCTGGAAAATAGGGACAATTGGAGGGGCTGAGATAAGCAGGGAAGATAAGATGACGGGTCAGTAGTTACCTGGGTCTTCTCCCCTCACCAGGTTGGCCATTGCTTTCCTATTGGATGAATAGGTTAAGCAGAGGCTAAGCAGGCGTTGAGCAGTTCCGCCTTCTCTCTAAATGTGTTAGAAAAATTGCATGCACACTCTCAGCAGTGCGCAGCTGTTTGCACACATTATCCCACCCCAGAAGAGTTTCCTGGGAATTTTATGTGACCACACAAGTGAAGAGGTTTTGCTCTTAAAACTTTTAGAAAAGCCCCATGCTTACTCATAGTGGTACAGGGTTCCTTACAGACATGGCCCCATCTCAGCAGGCCCTTTATGGAAGTTCATGTGACCATGTCATATTTTAAGAAAGTCCAGCTGAGATGAGCTCTTGCCTGCAAGGAGCCCCACACAGCCAAGAGCACATGTGGGGATTTTCTAATATGTTTAAAGAAAATTAAAACAGCTCTTGGCCACTTCATTCTGTATAAAAGTGTTTGAGAGCTTGAAATGTTTAAAGTTTTTGCTGTTGTTGTTGTTGTTGTTGTTGTTGTTGTTGTTGTTGTTGTTGTTGTTGATGATGTTAAATGGTCCAGAGAATGATGGCTTTGCTATAAGAACACAAGCACATGCAAAGTATAGTCTCCTGTTTTTATTATGTACCTCAGTGCTATGTAGCAGTACACCCATGAATGTGTTTACATGCTCACATGCAATTTTGCCACCATTGTGATTTATGGATGGTGATGCTGTGACCCAACCTTGTAAATTTTTACAACAAGCATGCTTGAGTTATGTGTGAAGTGCTGGATCAAAAAAACAAACAAACCCTGAGCAACTCTCTACAAAGATTTAAGAGCATATGGTTTCCAAGTCCTAGAAATATTGCTCTAATGTGCCTGTGTGATGTTTTACAGATTGCGAGTTCAAATCCATTAATCAGCAGATGTCTAATGAGTCTGACAAGAGCATACCAAACTGAGGATAAGGAGGAGGAGAGGAAGAAGAAAGCTAGCCCAGATATAGTTTGAGGAGAATTTAATGAACAAATAAGTGACCTTTGCATTGAAGGAGGATAAAGATTTCATGCCAGATTTGGCATAATATACACTTGAAATTAATGGAGTATGTTTTAGGACTCCCTCCCCATGGAACCGTCTTCTTTATATTAGCTAGTGATAAGATTAGCAGGGATGCAGCTGGATTGTGGCCATTGACTTCTTGTTGGCAACACAGTGATGTAATTTCAGAAGTGAAATTGGATCATAATTAATGCAATAGGGATAAATAGGAAGAGACATGTACTAAAGAAGGATGTGTCACCTCCGATATGGGATTCAGCTCCAGGCTTCTCCATGCTGCTCTGTGCTCCTGAATGGCAAAGAGGAATAAATGAGTAAGCCATCCATCGTCAGTGTCATTCAAACTTGTGAATTCCTCGTTTGAAAGAGTGAGGCTCAACATTTCTCATTTGACATGTACCACGAAAGCTAGCAATAACCTCCCTGAGGAACGCTCCAGAAGTGTGGCTAGTGGGATAATGGATGGCAAACTCCAGGTTTCAAGAATGGTCAGAGAGCTCAGAATTCTCCCTGCTTGTTTGGACAGGGTGCATATTGCGGATTGCCTTGCAACTTCTTGTAGACAAAAGACAACACCAAGGAAAGCCCAGCTGGGAGAGACCAAAGGTCTGTGTAGCCCACCAACCTGTTTTCACAGTAGCTGACAAGATGCTGTAGCTCAGTGGAGGAAGATATGCTTTGTATGCCAGGGGTCCCAGGTTCAGTCCCCAGTGTCTCCTCAGGTACTGCCTTCTCCTGGTAACTGGAGACCAGAAACATGGTGCCTCTGATTTGGGAGGTAATGTGTAGCCACCATGACTAAACCTGCATTCACACCACAGATTTAAAGCACTATGGTGTCACTTTAAACAGTCATGGCTTCACCCAAAGAATTATGGGAATTATGGGAATTTGATTAACAGTGCAGAGGGTTGTGAGGAGACCCCTATTCCTTCCCAGAGTTCTTAGAGTTCCCTGTGAAGAGGGATTGTTAAACCATTCTTATTATTTCTGTATAACGAGCAAGCACACTTTGGGGGGAAATAGGTCAAGCCATTTAAAACTAAGAGTTCAGCCACAGTACATTCCCTTTTCTCCATAGACATTAAACATTATGTCTTGATCTCTGTCCCTCATCCCAGAAAATTCTGTATTAGTCTCTGTGCCCCATTTGTAGCTCAGTGGCCTCTGTTTCTCATGCAAAAGGTCCCTGTTTCAACCCCCAGCAGCTTCAGGTAGGGCTAGGAGTTGCCCTAGCTGGAATCGTTAGAGAGTTGCTGCCAGTCAGTGTAGACAATACTGAGCTAGGTGGATTGTCCCAGTGAAAATGAGAGCAGTGACAAGCTTGAGTAACATGTGGAAACAATTTCTTAAGTTTAATCCTGTTACATCACAAGGAGATTTCAGCTGCTGCTAACTTAAAATCCTACAATGGCTTATCTAAAGAAAATGTTCGTTCTCTCTCTCTCTCTCCATCTGCCTTTCTCACTTGTTTTACAAGCAGTGGACCTGTGTACAAAAGCTTATAAAAAAAAGGAGCAGGACTGCATTGCAAAATGCGTTTATAGCACTCTGAATTTCCCTGGAGGAGTCATCTCCTTCCTGTTGGCCAGACACAGCACCTTGAAACGGCTGCCAACATTTTAAGAGTTCCTTCTTGGCTATATTCTTCTTTTCATAGCAGTGTTTGTGGCTCCAGACCAGGTTCATAAGGGAACAAAGTGTAAAATTAATCAATGGATTGATGCACTGTTTAAAATAAAAACATTCCAGCCTCTGGCTCCATTTTCTGCTCCTTCCAGCCAAATGAATGCGTGAGTCTGTATGAAATGTAATTTAGTTTGTTCCTTTGTTGCCTGTTGATTTTTCTCTAATTCATTTTCCTCTTTGCCTCTTATTAACTCTCCTTCTGTCTGGCTAGTCTTAACCCTCAAGTGCATTGGAATGACTTCAAGTCAGAGACCGTGAGCCACCAGCAGGGTCTTGAAAATGGTTTGGATGGAATTAGGAAGGAGGACGCATAAATAAGTGTAGAGCAATTCTAATGATTTTACATTAGAAGAGGCCAACTGGCAGCCACAGAGCCAGATCTGGCCTCCAAAGTAGTATCATCTGGCTCTTGGCTCTTGCTTCTGAGCCATGAGGGCAGGACAATGTGAAAGTGACCCAGAGGCTGCAAGAACTAGATGCAGAGATGGCCACCAACTTGGATGGCTTTAAAAGGGGTCTAGACAGATTCACAGAGGGTAAAACTATCAGTGGCTACTGACCATGATGGCTATATTCTGTATCCAGTGTCAGAGGCAGTATGCCTCTGAATACCAGTTGCTGGGAATCAAAAGTGAGGCAAATGCTATTGCATTTGGTTCCTGCTTGTGGGCTTTCTGTAGTTAGGTATCTGGTTGGCCACTGTGAGAATAAGATGCTGGAGTAAATGGGCCTTTGGTCTGATCCAGCAGGCTCATCTTATGCTCTCAGTTGTTAAATTTAAGTGGGAAAGCAGGCAGGTGGAGGCTGAGGGTTGAGGGGTAGTGTCCCATTAGCTTTAATGAACCAGCCTCCACTGATAATACATTACTTCCTAGCCCTAAGCAGGGCTGGTCCATGCCATGGGCCTCTTGGTTCCATGAGGATATAGCATAGTTTGGCAGTCCTAGATGGAAGAGGAGGAAGAGGCAGGAAAAGAAGCATGGGGGAGGGAAGGCCTGAAGGCTGCTACTGAACAATGGAGGTGCTATCCTTGTAACTCTAAATGTCCATCTTCAAGTGATGGAAGCAGATCTGCTGGCTCTCTGCCCCAGAGCATTTTTTTGGGGGGGTGGGTGGGGTGGGCAGAAGACTTTGAGTAGCCAGTGGGAGGGGCTGAGCAGAAGAAGGTGGCAACAGAGTTGGTGTCAGAAGGGCAGCACACAGTGTTATCAAGAACCAGGTGCCACCTCTCTAGGTGGGATCCGATGCACCAGCCCAGACACAGCACACATTTGCATGTGCTGCAGCCTTGTAAGGCCAGAGAGTCTCATGAGCTGTGCCTCCCATGTCTTTAAAATCTTGGCAAGAAGTGGTGGACAACTGTTGGGACATCTTCATTGCTTCCATTCAGTTCTGCATCTCTTGCCTTGCCCTTGGAATCATGCATTCTAGACCCTGTGCTCACTGCTAAGCCTGTGCCAATCTTTAGTCTGAATAAAGTTCTCTACTGTATTCTTATGTAAGAGCCGCTGTCATGTTTTGGGATGGGAGTGTGACAGTGTGCTGTTTGAACTGACCAGCCCCAAGCCTTCAACCTCAGACATTTTCCAGAACTGGACCGTGTTGCCCTAATTCTTTGCAATAATTCATAAAAAATATGTCACATGCATTGCTAACTGTGCAGAAATCAATGCATACGGTAGCAACGATGACTTCTCTTAGCTGTAGCTCATTAAGAAATCATATTTTAATTCCTGTTTAATTACAATTCAATTACTCCCATTTATTACTAGTAATCCTAAGTGAGGTAAAAGGAGGGCTGTATTGGAAATTAATGAAAATGTTACCAAGGTTCATTTGGAAATCACACAATAATTCCAATTTAATTATATCGCAATTACCTCCACTTATTGTAAAGGGAAGTGTGAGAACAGTCTAGGTCATTGCAGAAAATTCCTTCCTAGAAACCACTGGAGGTTGGCCTTTTTTATTGATTAACTACCCCAGTGCTCCAGTTTTCATTACAGAAGACATTAAAATAACAACTTGCTGTGCAAACCAGCTGAATTCATCTGCAAGACACAAATGGTAACTAGCAGCCTCAAACCCTGACAGACGTCACAACACCCCCTAGACAGGGATGTTGGAAAATTCAGGAGCAGAACTTACTGTTTTTTGCTTAGTCATCCAGTACCAGGAACAGAAATCAATCCAGCAGATATGATTAGTATTTGCTGTTGCTGTTGATTTCACTACACAAACAATACACAGCTGATCATGTTTCCCTTCCCATTTGTAGTGTGTTTTCTTTGCATACAAATGAAGGTGAAATAATGTAATGACAACCAAAGTTATGTAATCAGTTATATAAATTATGTAAATTATATAATTTCACTACAGCAGACAGTGAGATGAATAATGTAGTTTTTGGCAGGAGCTGCATTGCAGTGGAATGGAAACAGTGCAGGGCAGAATGGAAAATATTGTCTTCTTACATCCCAGCATCCTGCCACTCTGCCATTCCATATGTTAGAACAATACACACACACACAAAAACTAGCAACAGGTTTTCAGAAATAAAAGAGAGAAATCCTTTGAGCATGTGTAGTGTCACATTTAAAAATCACTTCAATCATAGCACTAGTATGACTACAGGAATAAATAATGTTTTTGCAGCCCTGAATTTGCACCTCTACTTGTGAATAAGCACCAATTTGCTGCAAAAAGGATATGTATTAAAGTGGAGCTCGGAAAGTTTGGAAAGTTCAGTTGGTGACAACTCCGTGGCTAGGTTGCTCACTGGGGCAAGATGTTTTGAGCATATAACACCAATCATGGTTTGACTGCTGCCAATTAGTTTCTGGGTCCAATTCAAAGTGCTGGTTTTGACCTATAAAGCCTTAAATGGCTCAGGACTGCAGTACCTCAAGGACTGCCTCTCCCCATATGAACCGATCTGAACCTGTGACCATAATCTGAGCCCTTCTTTGTGTGCCTCTTCCCTCAGAGGTCTGGAGGGTGGCAACATGAAAACATGGGAGACTCACCTCGTACCTTCATTACATATCTTTAGGCACCAGGCAAAAACATTGATCCCTCTAACTCAGCATCATCTACACTGACTTCCAGAAGCTCTCCAGGATTTCAGGCAGGGATCTTTTTGCTGCCCTCTCTGGATACCATGGACTGAACCTGTGCCAGATGCTGTGCCAACAAGGGACTGCCTTTCCCCAAGGCTTTATAAAAAATAACAAAAAAGGGGAAAGGGTGATGATGCTAGACCTGTTTGCTGCTGCCCCATCACCTACTGCTGTCTGGGCTGTCATTTCGGGCTCTGGAACCCTGGATTTCAGTACCACCATCCAATTCTAGTTGTATAACTGGCTGTGAACTCCATCTTAATTTCCTGAAATAATTAGAAAATTAGTTCTTTACTCTTGTTTCATCTTGTATTTCTCAGCATCAGATAACTGTACATCATTGAACAGCATATTCAGGTTGTTTTTAAAGGTGCCTATTATTTTGAAAAATGCAGGTGCACAGAAAGGGAAAAGAATATCATAATTGCTACCTTTCTGCAAGAGTTCTGATGCTTAATCTTTAATGTTTCATAGAATAAGCTCTCTATCTCTTGTGCAGTGATTATAGGGGACATCACTCTTTGCCTGCTACAGAATCCATTGTTGACGGATACTCAACCTGGGATATAAATTAAAGTTTCTTTAGCCTCCAAGAAATTTGAATTAGGATTATGCCTGATTTCTTTCAAAAGGAAGGCTTGTTGTGAGGGCTGCCATTAATATTAATCACCAGCGTGTCATATATTCATAACCGATTGCAAATGCTGAATGGAGTACAGGTTTTCCATAGCAACTCGAGGGCTGCGCTAACTTAACTTCTTTCTTCTAAACAAAGTGCCAAAATGCTAATATGTTTTTTGGCTTGCCATGGCCTTTTTGGTGATCTGTAAGCAGAGCCATAAAAAGACTTTTCTGTGTCCAGTGGAGAAGTAAACTTGCCCCTTCTTTGCCATTCCACATAATCTATATTAGAAGTAGTCAATGCAGTGCCCTCCAGATGTTCTACAATACAACTCTTTGACTATTGGCTGTGTTGGCTGAGGCTGACCCAGTCCAGAATATCTGCAGGCACCATGTCAACTATATTTGGCCTAAATGAACCCTCAGTATTATCAACAACGACCTTCAATGATTCTCCAGGATTTCAGACAGGAGTCTTCCCCAACCCAAACTGGGTATCCCAGGGGTTGAGTTTGAGACCATTTGGAGCAAAATTGTAGTGGACTGCTATGAATTGCTTGGGATTGGGGCACAGAGTTGTAAGGAAACCCCCTAATCCCCTCACAGAACTACAATACCCAGAGTTCCATAGAAAGAGGGATTGATTGTTACACTACTCTGGGAACTGAAACTCTGTGAAGAAAGTAGGCACCTTTAACAAACTACAGTTCCCAGTACTTTTTTGGGTGGGGAGAACCATTGCTGTTAAAGTATTAAACCACTATTTTAAATATATGGTCCGTATGTGGCCTGACATTAGGAGGGCATGGGCAGGAGTAGCATTCCTGATTTGTAAACTGACATCTCCCCTCATCTAAGCCAGGGGTCAGCAACCTTTTTCAGCCATGGGCCGGTCTACTATCCCTCAGACCATGTGGTGGGCTGGACTATATTTTGAAAAAAAATATGAACGAATTCCTATGCCCCACAAATAACCCAGAGATGCATTTTAAATAAAACACACATTCTACTCATGTAAAAACACCAGGCAGGCCCCACAAATAACCCAGAGATGCATTTTCAATAAAAGGACATATTCTACTCATGTAAAAACACGCTGATTCCTGGACTGTCCGTGGGCCAGACTGAGAAGGCGATTGGGCCGCATCTGGCTCCCGGGCCTTAGGTTGCCTACTCCAGATCTAAGCCAAACATTATAGCTCCTACCACATATTGGCTCTCCATGTTCAGTTTGTTTGCTCAATATCTTTGAGTTCAGTGGGGCTGTGCAGGACAAACATTTTACTCTAAAAGCAGGAGTGATCAAGGTGATACTTTCCAGATGTTGTTGGACTACTGGTCCCATAATCCATGTTGTCTGGGACTGATGGGACTTGGAGTCAACCATCTAGAGAGCAACATGTTGGATACCCCTGCTCTGGAAAGTCACAGTAAGAAACAGAATTCCCCCCTCCCCTTAATATACAGGGAACACTGTCAGCACTTGTAAATAATGAGCAAGAGTGATAATTGGTCTCACAGAGGAAACCCTTCTTAGCAAAGATTGATGCTGTAAGCAAATGGGAACACTTGAGAAAAACACTTGGATCTAGTCAGATGCTGATGGAGAAAAGAAATCTCTTTGCAGGAGTGATAGGGGTTACAAGTCAACATCAAATGAGCCAGGGTGGTTATTTTAATGTAAAGTAGAGGAACATTGTTTTATACCAAAGCGAGAGCTTGCGAGTTTTAAAATTGCTCCGTATTCAAGCTGTTGAAATCTAATTCTAGTATTTACTCAAAATCACTTCTGAGCAATCTGCAACAGGAATTTCTCTGACATTCAAAAATGTGAGGGGTATGTGTGTGCGCTTCACCAGAATAATCTACCAAATACATGTATCAAAGGAGCAAGGCCCCTACTGAAAGCTAGCAAGGAGAAATCCTGTCTACATACCCAACACAACTTATTAGACTATTTATGTATAGCAAATTAACAGATGTAATTGATGCTTTTGAATTATAGTGCTGGAGGAGACGCTTGAGAGTCCCATGGACTGCAAGAAGATCAAACCTATCCATTCTTAAGGAAATCAGCCCTGAGTGCTCATTGGAAGGACAGATCCTGAAGCTGAGGCTCCAATACTTTGGCCACCACATGAGAACAGAAGACTCCCTGGAAAAGACCCTGATGTTGGGAAAGATGGAGGGCACAAGGAGAAGGGGACAACAGAGGACGAGATGGTTGGATAGTCTTCTCAAAGCTACCAGCATGAGTTTGACCAAACTGCGGGAGGCAGTAGAAGACAGGAGTGCCTGGCGTGCTCTGGTCCAGGGGGTCACGAAGAGTCGGACACGATTAAACGACTAAACAACAACAAACACACACACCACTTAAGTTAGAGCTAGCCCATGACATTTTGCTGCCTGAAGTGGCACTTCCCTTCCAGATACAGAAGCCATCAAGATTGGTAGTTGAGTCTTACTTCAACACTGGCCATGAGCTTTCCACCACACCACAGCCACCAGGGAGTGGGACTGGAGATGCTAGTAAATTTTTCTGCCTCCAATGCAAAAATCACTTGACCAGCCTTGGGTCTTATGGCCCTTTATTTGGATAGGCACCATATGCCTAGGCTACCGCTTGGAAACAGGTCTTCCAAGAACCCCAGTGATTATACTGGGGCTGTTATGCCCCACCCAGGAACAGGGTACCCGTGTTTAAGCAATTGGACAAGGGACAGTCACCATTGTATAATATATACAGGAACATAGGACTCAACCTTACACTGAATCAGACCACCGGTCCATCTAGCTCACAATTGTCTAAACTGTCTGGCAGCAGCTTTCCAGAGATTCAAACAGAGGTTTCTCCAAGCCTTACCTGGATATGCTTGGGACTGAACAGAGCATCTGCTTTGCATTCAGATGACCTTCTGAATGCAAAGCAGATGCTCTGCCACGGAACAATGGCTCACCTTTTCCAAAAGCATCCATCATGGCTGAGGATGAAAACAGTTCTTTGAGCCTAAAACCAACCTGGATCCTGCAATCATGGACCCTTTTCCATGTGCCTCCTCCAGGGAAGGTCTGTTGGATGGTGACACAAGAACAGGCCTCTTCAGTGGTGGCTTCCTGGTTGTGGACTGCTCTGCCCAGGGAAGTCTGCTTGGTGCCATCATCATTTGTAAGTGCCAGTCAAAATTTTTACTTTTTATCTGGACTTTTGGTTCTTAACCTGAAGGTCTGCAGGTATCTGTGAACCTCTTTTAGTGGAGTGGGATCATGAAGACCCATCTTTTGAGCTTTGATTGGTTGTGTCTGTTAAAATTAGTTTGAGTGTGGATATTATTTGGGTAAGTTGCTTTGGGTCACTTTCATGAGGAAAGCGATAAATAAATAAAGAAATAAATAAATAAGAAAGACCAGACGCTGGGAAGTTATTCCAGAGTCCGCTTTGAATAATAGCTTTGATGTATAAAAATGTTCTTAGTTTCAATGTGCACTGCATGCCTTCAACAGAATCTGAGCTCCCTGTTTCAAATGGTGCAGCAAAGAATGCAGAGACCTGCTCACCCATAGTGGGAAATAGGGTTGCCATTTTTTCCTGCTGTCTTCAGCAGCTGCGCCTGTGCTCTTCAAAATTCCTTGATGTGCCGACAGGAGCAGGTGGTATAGGTTTACCTCCCTGCTGTGAAAAGCTTCAGCTGCTTTCTTAAGAGCAAGCTGGAGCAAGAATCAAAAGTGTTGTGCCCCGTACTGCTGCCCCAGAGTCAGTTGGTACTCTTAAGGGGAGAATGGGGACAGTTTTGTACTCCCAAGTCACAAGAATGTCAGAAACATGTTTCTTAGTGGCCTCTGCAATTTTGTTATTCTCTTTACAACAACACAGAGGACAACACTTTCTGAAGAGACATTTCAAATTGTACTTGGGCTGACTGTTCCCGTGCCTACAGTGATGCTGATTTAATATGCAACAAGAACTTAAAAACTAATCAATAATGAAACACAATCCTTGATTAGAGGAGGTGCTTGCTGGTTCCAGCATGGAAAACTTTGCAACCAGCTCGTCTCTGATGACAGCCTTATATTTATTTTAAAACTCAGAGCTGAAACATTATCTGCCTCTGTGTTGTCACTTGCAATTATTTTTGGAACTAAGACATAGCATAGTGGATGGGGGGGAGGGGAAGATGAGAAAAGGAACACTTATTATTTGAAAAGCAAATTCATATCTGATGAAGAGTGACAAAATTTGGGAGCAATCCAGAATGTCCCTCCCCTTTCCTATACTTTTTTTTTTAATTCATCAATCAATTTATGCAGAAGCATGTCTGAGTTAGATCAATGGGACTTACTTTCAGGCAAATGTGTTTTGGATTGCACTTAGACTTGGTTGACCAAAAGAAGCTCATCTTTGAAAAGACAGTGAGATCTACTATAGTAGGGTTATTATTATTATTATTATTATTATTATTATTATTATTATTATTTTATTTTAAACCAGTCTTTCTCCCCATGAAATTCTGGTAAATATAGTTCTCTAAGCAGGGCCTAGAGATCTCTAAAAGAGAATCTTTAGTAACCTCACCACTTTACAATACCTGTGATTCAATACATTTTCTGCAATTCAATTTCTGTAATTCAGAATTGTGATACCAAATGACATGAGAGATCCACAACCTGGTGCCCCATCCACATGTTTCGGTCTCAATCTCATCAGCCTTAGCTGGCATGTGCTGTTTGAGGCTGAAAGGAGTTGTAAAACAAAACATCTGAAGGAGGAACCAGGTTGGGGAAGTTTGTACAACGGAACCATGGTCTCCAGGTAAGAGAACGCTGCTGCTGAAACACAAAGCCACAACAACTTTATAGGCTATTTTTGTGTCACAAGACTCTTGGTTGTTTTTGTGTCACAAGACTCTTGGTTGTTCCATTTAAGAGAATATCTACTCTGTGCATAAGATGACTCAAAAGAGAGATCACTTTCTCCAGATTGCAGTGGATCATAGAATTGTAGAGTTTGAAAAGACCCCTGAGGGTCACCTAGTCCAACCCTCTGCAATGCAGGAATTACAGATAAGCACCCATGACAGATGGCCATCCATCCACCTCCAAGGAAGGAGATGTCTACCACCTCCCTAGGGAGTCCATTCTATTGTCAAACAGCTCTCACCACCAGAAAGTTCTTCCTAAAGTTTAGTCGCCATTTCCTTTCTTGTAACTTGAAGCCATTGGTTCGGGTCCTATCCTCCAGGGCAGGAGAAAACAAGCTTGCTCTGTCTTCCATGTGACAGCCCTTGAGATATTTGAAGATGGCTATCAATTCACATTTGTGCATTACTGTACATATTGGTATGGTTAGATGTGTTTCCTTGTTACCTCCTGTCTGTCCTCACCAGTGGGTGGAGAGGTGGCATGGATGTCTTCATGTAGCTTACATTTTTAAAGCAGATTGGAGTGGTTTGGGGGGAGGGAATATTTCTCAAGAAACTACAGGATAGGCAGCTGCATGTACACAACGTCACAAACCAGTGATGGGAGTGCACTGGGTGCAGAGGAGTAAAGGGGAACGTGTATACAGCCTTAATGTGGATTATTCACATCCCAACACTTTTTAAAACCTCTGGGCCATACTCACCATGTGATTGTAAATGAGGGAGGGAGGGAGGGAGGGAGGGAGGGAGAGAGAGAGAGAGAGAGAGAGAGAGAGAGAGAGAGCGCTTTTCACCACCTAGGTCTTGAAGCACCTTACAACCATAAACTACACAATACACAAAATTCAATACCTAAATTAAGCTACCAAAATTTAAAACTTCAAGAATTTAAAATCGTCATAATAAAATTGTAAAACTTCTTAGAAGCTTCCATGGTGCAAAGGCCTCCTGAAATAAAACAGTCTTGTCCAGTGTCTGAAACTCAGTAGCGACAGTGCTTCTCTTAACTTCTTGTGGGAGGGAGACCCCTCTTCTAAAAAACAACATTTTTGTATGCAGCTTTTTCCAACAGGCACATATTTTTTTGGACATGCAAGAAGGTATTTCAGTATGTTATTTTTCATGAACACTTTATGCAGTTTTATGCACGCTTTACCCCAATGTACGGTTTTTCATATATTATATATTCATTGCAAAAACAGATTTTGCATTGCAAAATTTGGAGAAGTGTAGATGCCAAAGGAGGGCTGTGTTTTGGTTCACACATTGTTTAGCAAAGTACCTTTAAATGTAAACCGGACAGACTTTCTCCCATGTCTGTACTTCCCTGCAAACTTTGTGCAAGCAAATTGGAATGAATGCTCAGTAAACAGATCATCCAGAAGTGACCACCCTCTTTCCCCCACTACAGATTTGAAGAGTTTTCTTCTAATGAGGCATCTTTGAGCTTGTCTATATTTAAAGCTCCGGAGGGCAGGAGCGGAGATGTTGCCATTAATACCACTTCCTAGCCTTTTGTCTCAAGTCAGACATCCATGTGTATTGTAGTTTCAAGAGATCTTCCTTGCTACACTCCAAGCTGGCAGGATTTCCTGTGCTGTTGCTCTCCTCCTGCTCTCAGTGGTGTGGGTGTCATTTCAGTAATGCTCACCCCATTCTTGGGGATAAGTGGTGTTTCTTTGGGCTATCTATTCTCCTAGACAACCCACGTCACTATCCGTCATACTCAGAATAATGTCCACTTTTATCATTCACTGACTGCATGACTTCCGACTCAGCGCCTTTTAGCTCAGCAGTCTCTCCCCGCCCACCAGTGATAAGCCATCTGAATCATTCCTCTGAGGGTTTAGATCCAGAGATGTGTTCCACTAAGTGTCAGAAAAGCACGTAACACTGGGATAAGCATAGTGGTAAATTGTGAAATGTAGGTGCTCACAGGACAACCTTTATAGACCACAACTCCCATCAACCTCAGAAAGCATGGGCAGTGGCCAGGGATGATGGGCACTGTAGTTCAGCAACATCTGGAGGGCCAGAGGTTAGCCACACCTACCCTATAGCCACCACCCCACTATGACGATACAACAAAAATGAACCTTGGACCAATGTTGATGTTATGGTTTCAGTAGCAAGCCATGACTTTTCTCAGAACCATGCCCACCTCTGCTTTGCTGAACATCCCATCTGATGAAGAGTTTTGGTGGGCTTGGAAGCTTGCTCACAGTTCTGAAACATTTTGGTTGCTTATTTAATATTCATTTATTTTCTATCCCACATTTATCCCAAGCTGGGATTCAAGGTAGTTTACAGCTTTTAAAAACAATGCCATTACATACAAAGGAATAAAAACAAACCAGTTAAGAACAATAATTAAAATGCACCGAAACACATTAAAAGCAGTTTGCCTCGGCTGCTGAACAGGGATCAGCAGTAACTGCCACTTAATTTTTAAAGACCTGTCTCAATAAGAAAGTCTTAACCTGCAGATGGATGGATAACAAGGTGGTAGCCAGTCAGACCTCTCTTGGGAGGGCATTCCACAATCTGGGAGCAGCCTCAGAGAAAGGCTCTCTTTTGTGCTACCACTATCCATGATTTTTCATACTCCACCTCCCAGAAACACATTTAAAAGGACATAGATTTTTTTAAATAGCCAAAGATCTGGTTAGGGAGAATTGTTTTTGCCAGGTGAGCTTCTCTGGTGAGAACATTCCACAGAAGGGGAGCCACCACAGAAAAGGACCGCTCTCCTGTTGCCACCCTCTGGTCCTCTCATGGAGGAGGGACATGAATAAAGGCCTCGGATGATGAATGCAGGGTCCAGGTCAGTTTGTATTGGGAGAGATGGACCTTGAGATATTTCAATCCCAAGCCGTTTAAGGCTTTATAGGTCAACTCCAGCCCTTTGAATGGCGCCCAGCAATTGATTTGCAGCACAATTGGGTCAGGATCATTGTAATATGCTCAGTTTTGCCCCAGTGGCTGCTGAATTCTGCACCAGCTGAACTTTTCAAACCGTCTTCAGAGGCAGCCCCACGTATAACTTGTTGCAGTAATCTAATGTAGACATTGCCAGTGCATAGACAACAGAAGTTAGGCTATATCTGTCCAGATAGAGGTGCAGCTGGGCCACCAGCCGAAGCTGATGGAAGGCACTCCACTCCATTGAGGCCACCTGAGCCTCAAGCGACAGCAGTGGATCCAGAAGTCCCCACAAGTACCCACTCCTTCAGAGGGAACATAACCCCATCAAGAGCAGGCAACCTCCCAGCCATCCAGTCTGAGGAACTGCTAACTATCAGTCTCTCTGTCTTATCTGGATTGAGGTTCAGTTTCTTGGCCCTCATCCAGTCCATTACCGAGGCAAGACAATGGGCCAGTGCATCCCCTGCCTCACGTGTAGATGTAAAGGAGAAGTAGAGCTGTGTGTCATCAGCATATTGCTGACAATGTACTCAAACCATCTGGATAACCCCACACAGCGGTTTCATGCAGATGTTAAACTGCATAGGGGATAAAAACAAACCCTGAACAACTACGCATTTAAGGCTTCAGTTCTTCACCCTATGAAAATGTCCATCCAAGTAGGATAAGAACCGCCACAAAGTGCTCCCACCCACCCCTAACTTGAACAGCCTCTCCAGAAGGATACCACTGAGAGCTGAAGGTGAATTAACAGGGACACATTTCTCCTATCTCTCTCCCAACAGAAGTCACCATACAGGGTAACCAAAGCAGTTTCTGTGCCTGAGCCCCAACTGAAATGGATCTAGAAAATCAGTTTCCTTCAAGAACACTTGGATCTGGTGCACAGCCACCCACTTAAGGCCCTTGTCCAAGAAGGGGAGATTGGCAACTGGCCAATAGTTACTAAGATTTTTAGAATGCAGGGAGGGTTTATTGGGGAATAGTTTACCACTGCCTTCTTCAAGCAGGATAATCATCTGCACCAATCACTTCCTTAGGCCAGCCAGCTTCACCTTCCCTGCTAATTTTTATCAGCCACGATGGGCAAGGGTCCAGACTGCAAGAGGTCATCCTGACCGATGCAAGCACCTTATCCACATCCTTGAGCCTTACTGATTGAAGCTCATCCAACACAACAGGACTAGATAGTGCTCTGGACACCCCTTGAGATTCATCTGCTGTAACAGTGGAGGCAAGGGTGTAGTCGATGCTAGAGATAGTATTCTCAAAACGTTTTTCAAACAAGTCATAGTGAGCTACTGTCTTTCAGACTCAACACTACACAGAAAAGCACAAAGAGGATGGGAGACAGCAAAATATGCCTTATTTGCTGCCTTCTCTGTCACCAAGCCGGTCAATGATGAGCCCTCACAAGTGTTTGATTGCATTCAACTGGAGTTTTCCTGCACTTGCATTCAAGCTGTCTCCCAGCTGGTTTCTTTGCCCTAAGCTCTGGAGTATACCAGGGAGCTAAGTGAACTCCATGAAGCAGGAGAGGGTCCTCAGGTGTAAAACAAGTCGGCCAGGGCTTTTACCGGAGTGTCAGATAAGCTGGTAAATCCAACAGGGCTATCTGGAAACCCATTAGATATACCAGACTCTAAAGGTAGACCATACTAATAGGCTCCCTGCCTCTGCAGAGGGGGAAAGGTGCTGGGAGCCTAAATCTCAGCAGGAAGTGATCTGTCCATGACATGGGACTGATGTCAATATCTTCCAATGTGGGATCACCCTCTTCCTGCTCAGTTGAGAAACCAAAGCCCAGAGAATGCCCTGCCACATGCGTTGGGTAGGTAACATGCTTGGACAGCCTATAATGGAAGCTTCCCAGTTGATGCTGAGCTACAACTCCCATGAGTGCCTGACAGCTTAGCTAACGGTTAGGAATGATGTGATATGTAGTTCCACAACTTCTGAAGGACATCATGTTAGTTGTTCCTGTCCAGCTAGATTCATGAGGCTGGAAATGGGCATTAAGCAGTTTGAGAAATACACTATTTCTTATGTTGTTTTTTTGTTCCACTCTCACCTCTGGCTAAAGAAGGGTTGGCAGGTTTTTGAACAAATACGACAACCTTCAAAGCCTGTTTACTTGGCCTGAAAGTGGGATGAGTATATGCATCAAGACTAGCAAATCTTCTCTCAAACTGCCTTCAGTTCTGAAAAACAAAAGAACAAGAAGCTATTATTTGTCTTCAGCCTTCAAGATTAATAGCAGAAATTCTCTCCCCCTACCTCCGACTTGGCTGGCAATTCATCAATTGATGAGCATCTTCCTTATCCAAGAAGTATTTTCACTGCCCTGAATTGCTCCAAAATCCATTTGTAGTTTGCCCAAAATTGTGCAAATGGTTTTGCTAACCGGAGAAACCTCCCTATCTGCAGACATCCTTCAATAGCTTGTCAGCCGTTTGCAGCAAATCTTTACTAATAAATAGACACCTAATAGAACACCCTTGGCACCTCAAAATGAACTTATCTGTATCCCACAGAGCAGCTGTTCCCATGGACTGCATCCTCACACTTCACTGCTTGTTACTGTGACTGAGCGCTTACCCATTGGCTGTATTTTCCACAATTGTGTATCCAATCAATGCCAACCAAGAACACTGAAAACAAACACTACTGTTGCTGTGTGGTGAAGGACAAGATGCTTACAAAACTTCCTAGCACCAGAGGCCCTTCTGCAATTCTCCCTTTTGTTGGAGAGGAGGTGGCCGGCAAATTGAGATCAACCCCTTTCTATGGTGGCAACCTTTCTTCCAAATACCCTTCCCCAGAGAGTTCACAGAGGACCAAACTTCTTATCTTTACAGTGTCAGATGTAGTTTTAGCAAATGGGTCTAACCCTTGTAATGCAACCCCCTCAAACCACATCTGTTCTGAAGGAAATCCCATTGAACTCAATGGGACTTACTGTTAGGTTGCAACCTTTTACTGGGTTGCAACCTTCATCTGGATCTGCTTTTAATATTTGGATTTCCTGTTCTGACAGTTCATAAGCACTTAGTGCATTGGTGGTATAATTGCTGTTTGCTTGGTGAGCTGCTCTTGGAGCCTTTCTGGGATGAAGGGTTGGATGAACAGGCATTAAATAAACAAGGAAACAACAGCCAGGGCTTCTCTTTTATCTTCCTGCTTCAAAGAGAAATATGTAGGTCAGAGATGGGGAATCTCAGGCCTCTCTGTCTGGCCCTGCTGTGCAAGCACCATGAGCATTTTTGCCTGGCTATAATGTGCAAATGAACTCTGAGAATGCCTCTTGCTTGTCTGGATAGATAACATAAGAAGAGCCGGCAGGAACAGGCCAACGGCCTATCTGGTCTTGTGTGCTGTTCCCACAGTGGCCAACCAGATGCCCGTGGGAAACCCGCAAAGAGGACCCAAGTACAGGAGCACCCTCCCCTCCCTTGGTTTCCCGCAACTGGTATTCAGAAGCATTACTGTTACCAGCTGTGGAAACAGGTTGTGGCCATCGTGGCTGGCAGCCTTGTTCTCCTGAATTTCTCCAACCCTCTTTTAAAGCCATCTGAGCTGGTGGCCATCATTGCCTCCTGAGGGTGGGAGTTCCATAGTTCAACTAAATTCTGCATGAAACGCTTTCTCTTATCTGTTTCATTCAGTTCCATTGGGTGACCGTAAATGTTTGTGTTACAAGAGAGGGAGAAAACCTTTTCTCTATCCACTTTCTCCATGTCATGCATAACTGTATAAATTTCCATCATGCAAACTCTTAGTTGCCTTTCCCCTAAACTAAAAAGCTGCAAATGTTGCATCCTTTTCTCAAAGGGAGAAGGACAGAGAGGGACGTGTGGGTGTGTACAGAAACAAGTCTACTGTACAAAGGTTATGCTCACCTTTGTTGCTCTGTCAACTTCTGGCAAACACCGGCATGTGGCTGTTAGAAGATTTCTGGGAAGGGAATGTTGCCTTAGGCTGAAAAAGACTCTCCACCCTGGCATAGGTTCTAAAAATATAACCCTGTTCCTCATTGTGATGTTAGGGTAGTTACAGGTGAGAGGTCCTACCCATCTGCCGAAATGGCCTGGAGTGGCTCAGGGAGAAGAAGAAGAAGAATTTGGGTTTGATATCCTGCTTTATCACTACCTGAAGGAGTCTTAAAGCGGCTAACGTTCTCCTTTCCCTTCCTCCCCACAACAAACATTCTGTGAGGTGAGTGGGGCTGAGAGACTTCAGAGAAGTGTGACTGGCCCAAGGTCACCCAGCAGCTGCATGTGGAGGAGCGGAGACGCGAACCCGGTCCACCGCTCTTAACCACTACACCACACTGGCTCTCTAGCCAGATCCTGTTCCCCAATCCTGGAACAGAGCTGCACAAATAGGGGCTCAGAAAGGAAAAGGAAGAGATGGCGAGCTGTTGAAGGTTGAATTTTTGTTCTAAAATAGTGACCGGATCTTTCCAGTTGAAGATAGCTTGTTTGTCAGTGAACATATGCAGAGATGGCATCAGCAGATGGCATTCCTAGGTAGATTTCAAGGACCCACCACAGATGATACCACTGCCTGGCTCAGTATTCTGGTGCATTGTGGGCAGTTAGAATGGTGGTTTCACGGGGCTGGTGCTGCTGTGCTACTGTGATGCACATTTCTTCTATTTTGGCGGTGAATAGATGACCAGTGAAGGCTGGTCTATGAGGACTAGTGGGGAACTGTCCCACCAACCTTAATCTGCCCTCATCCACCTCCAACCTGCCTTACAACTAGTTCAGAGTGCAGCACTCCCTGCCGGCTTCCTCCTCCTCAGTCTTAGTGTTGACCTTGCAGAATTTGGCAGTGAGGAGAATGGGGACCAACCTAGAATGAGTTGGCTGTGCCTGTCTTTGGTTCTGGCGCCATGGCCTTCCCCACCACAAGTCCCAACCTGCGCCAGCCGGCATAGAGTATGGCTTTCTCTTCCCAGTGCAGCAAAACGAGCCACTTGGCCACTTACAATACTCCAAGCATCCATCTCTACTGGCCAGATGGAAAGTTCCCAGTTTGCTGGAATGGAACCTATTTGTGCATGTGTCTCCCTGAAACATAAATAAGTCTGTAGAGCCATGTAAATAATGGCAGACACCTCTGTTCACAAAGGGGAAATGATGCAGACAGACCCAAATTTTGTGAGTAGGAGAATCTTTTGCCTATCCAAGTTTCCAGCCATTTGTGGAGGGGGGGGGGGTGTTTCCTTAATTTTTTTCCAGGAAACAGCTTCATATCCATGTTTACTTAGAAGTAAGCTGCTCTGTGTCCAATGAAGCTTATTTTCCAGTTTGTGTGTGTTTAGGACTGTTGCCTTAGAAGGAGCTAAATGGATTTGGTTGGCACATTATGACTGCAACATCTAGTAAATGCTGCAGTTGAAAGTGAGAAGGAGAAGAGAAAAAGCAAGAGATTCTACAAGATAAATCACTAAAGATAAGGGACAATTTCCCATCATTTTTTTAAAAAAGCCTTGGCGCTATTTCTGATCTCCAAAACACTAACATTAGCTTTGGAATTAATCAGAGATTCTTCCCCGCCCCATGTAGTGGCTGTTGAGAACCATAATGAGCTCTTTAACAGTGTAAATAAAAAGATCTAAAGATTCAATAAACTATCATGCTACAAAATGACAATCATTTTGGGCGAAAAGGGTTCGGAGTTTGAAAGCATCTCGCAGCTGGAGACAAATGATTCTGGATAACATTGTAAATAACCTCTAAGCCGCCTCCTAATTAAACGGATGTTTCCTTTTCTCCTGGGCATTGAATATATGAACCAATTAAGGAAAAGATTATTTCTTCTTTCAGAGACCTATGCCAGCCCTTCTTAACTGAGAAGGAAACAAAAAAATATTTAAAAAGAAAGATTTCCACAGCAGAGACTAAAGTGATGCGTTGGGTCCACAATAATGAAGCATTTCAGCTTTAAGCAAATTTTGCACCTGTAACCTGGAGAAATATAGCCGTAGCACTTGAAAAATTACTTCGATGCTGCAAAGTGCCATGAAAATTTATCTTGGAGATGATTTTATTGCATGGTTACCCCAGCCAATTAAATCAATAAATCTTGACTGTCAGGGAGGTTGGCCCCACGCCAGGAAGAAATGAAATGCACAGAATCGGTAAATAAAAGGTTTCTGACAACTCATTCCAGGAATTATTTAGCAGCACAGTCCTTAAGTTGTTGATCTTTATTTCCCCCCTCCATTCCCCCTCCCTTTCCTCTCCCTTCTTTTTTAAAAAAATAAAAAAGCAAGTTGCGGCTGTCTCCGACATTTATTGACATACTTTCAGAGGAATTATTATGTTAACCAACACAGAGGAAGTCGTTAAAAAACAGGATTTCCCCCCAAGCTTATACATTACTCACCTATGAACACAGGATAACAGCGGCTTTGGAGGGCTTTTCTCTCCTTGCTTTGGGAGTTGGGAGCCAGCAAGCACTCCAGAGATGGTCACTGAGATGTCATGGAAAGTGGAAACTACACCGGTGTCAGATTCCCCGAAAACAACCCCTTTCAGAAAGGGGTACCAGGAGGAGCCTGGTCAGGGCTATCCAAGGCTGTGAATCTTGACTGGGAGGGTGTCTTCTCCAAATGAAGGTCCCTGAGACCTTAGAATTGGAAGGGACCTCAGAACTCATCTAGTTCAACCTAGGAAACCCAGGTTACTAATGCGGGAACTATTCTGTTACAGTATCTCTGATGGGCGGGCAACCAGTCTATGCTTAAATTTAGGACAGTCTGCTACCTTCTGGCTAATTTATTTAGTTAATTCGTTTATATTTCACCATTCCTCGGGAAGGAGCCTTGTTTTTTGTTTTCTTTTAGAAAAGCATTCAAGCACTGAGGTAGATGGGCCAACAGCCTGGCTTTGTATAATGCAGCTCCCACTGTTCCTAATATAGTAACTAATTAAAGGGATTGCTCTGTGGTAGAGTACTTGTTATGCATGCAGAAGGTCCCATGTCCAGCAACTCCAAGTGGGTCTGGACACCCCCTATCTGAAGGCCTAGAGAACCATTGTCAGTGTGGATGATGCTGAGCTAGGTGTTCTCAATATAAGGCATGTTCATATTTAAAATCAACCCTTTGTTCAGAACCATAACGACTAGTCAGTGGTAGAACACCTTATTTTCATGTAGAAAGTCTGAGGCTCAATTCCTGGTGGCATCTCCAGGTAGGGCTGGAAAATGACCCATTTTGAAACCCTAGAGAGTGGCTGCCAATCAATGTGGACAATACTTTGCCAGATGGACTATTGATTTGTCTTGGTACAAGGCAAGTTCCTCTGTCAAATACCTATTCTATCCAGCTAAAGACTTTTCAGCTAGCAGGAATAGGAAAGATCTTCCTTGCTTTGTCTTGCTGGCAATACTGCCAGTCAGACAGGAGAATGGTGAGCAAGATGGCCCAATGGTGTGATCCAGTTCTAGAGCATATTCTTAGGTGCAGAGCTGCTAGACTGGAGAACCAGAGATGGCTGTACCATCACGCTTATATAGCTGCCAAAGCAAGTCTTGATGAAGTAAAAAGTAAACACATGAAAATGGGGCATGCCTCCTCCTTCTTGCTGTTGGATTTTAAAAAAAATAACAGGTGCAATTTGCAAGGGCTGCCCTCCAGCCCCCTTAGAAACAGACACTTGGCTCATTCCAAGGACTGCAAGCTTGGTTTCCAGTTGTATACCATTGATTTGCATCCTTGGCTAATCCCATTCAGCTTTTATAACATTTGTTGGCAAGCAACTTCCCATTGCAGATAATTCCCTGTCAGCCCATCAAGAACACACAGGGTGATTACTGTAAAATTAATGGTTTGGAGCTCAGTAAGAGCCTTTTTATTGAGTTCTTGCTTGACAGGCAGAGAATGCAGCACTGCCCGTGAAAGGGTGCAAAGTCCCCTCTCCATTATGTACACTGTGGAGGACAAAATTTGCATGGCTTCCAGGGTTTATGCCAGGACCTATAGCACCATTCAACATGCAAGAGGTGGCATTCATAGGGATGGAAGATAATTTATGTTCAGTTTGCGTTTTGGTGCAAATTTACCTACTACGCAGCTCCTAAGGCATCATGGGAAACCAACATATTTTGAAATTCACAGGTCTCTGAATTTTGTAATGCAGTTCTCCAACCAAATGATGTGTACCAAATGAACAAACAAACAAACAGACAGACAGAAAGACAAACAAACAAACAAACAAGCAAACAAACAAACAATACATATACTAGGGGAAATTGCACCTGAAATACATACTGTATGATTTGGTGACTGTACTCCATACTCTGGTAATTTCCATACTAGGTTATTGCAGTGCAATCTACATGGGGCTGTCCTTGAAGATGACTTGGAATCTTCAGCTGCTCCAAAATGCAGACATGGATTACCAAGATACTCACCCAAGAGCCCTCTTGGTAGTTTCAAATCTCTCAGAAACCAAAGTGGTGGTGGGTGGCCTATGAGAGGGCAATCTCAGTGGCAGCTTCTACATCATGAAATTCCTCCCACACAGAGGTACATCTGGTACCTTCACTATCCTGTTTTCAGCATATGCTGATGAGCCACCTCTTCAGCTTGGCCTATGACACATGAGAAATATTTTTTTAGGACTCACTATATACTTGCAAAACTGTTTCTAATATTGTGTTTTAAACTGACCTGAATCATCCTTAGAAGCTTCGGGTGGGTAATCTGCAATGGCTGGAGCTTCCAGTGCAGACCCAAATGATCCTTCCCCTCCCACAGAGCACACTGTATAGTAATTCAGTCTCATGGTTACGGAATCATAGACTACAGTGGCCAGGCTATCCTGATTGAGATTCAGCTGCAGTTGTTCCACCACGTCGTTCTGCCCTTATGATTTCCTTCATAAACAACACAGGATCTGGCTGTGTCACAATTAGAGTAGCGCAGCATTTAAAATTAAAAATGGTGATATCTTGTTTTCTGCTGCTGCTGGGTTTGCAAATAAACAGAACCCATCCCGAGGACTAATTTACCTTATCTAAGCACATGGCTTTCAAAAGGAAGCAGCTATAGCAATTTAAACCACAAGAGTAAGTGTGCAGTTGCAAGCCTGGTGTTTTGCGTGGCAAGGTCCCAAACCCTCCCGAGATGTTGGAATAAAGACACATGAAACCAGTATTTTAGGTTAATGGGCTAAAAAGGCCACAACTTTATTGGTTACAGAATGTGAGTAGTATTGGCTTAGGCACTGGAAACAAACCCACTCCTGCCCGTCTGTAGGAGTCTTGGAAGGGTTAAGTACCAGAAGGGGGAGCCCTGATGACATCAACTAGGAACTCCCCCAGGGTCACCGCTAGGGGTCGTGCCATGGCCCTAGCCCCCCAGCTGGGGCTTCGGAAAGAGACCATGCCCCTCAGATTCCTTTAACAGAATACCCTTGAATTGGTAGGTGATGGCTATTACCTCCCCTCCAACTGAATACTCCAATGCCTAACTGCCAAACTTTACAAAGTTGTGACGATTTGCTATGAGGTAGGTGAAAAACCAAATGGCTGGTGCCAATTTGCCAAGTGGAAAAAATTCCTACCAGGCCCCTTAACGGCGACCAACTGAGGTCCATAGCAAGGTAAAGAGAAAAAGAGCCAGACCTTAGGCGGGGAGGGAGGGAGGGAGGGAAAACCGAGCGAGCGGGAAGCAAAAGGGGGTGAGTCCTTGACCACGGCCAGTTTAAATAGCCCAAGCCATGCCCCCTGACCATCCAGGGATGACGCGGCCGAGGACTCCCAATGGCGGCAGCGGGGGGGGGGGCGTTCCTGCCCTGTGTGCGTGAGTCAGGTTTGCGACCAGCCCACAACGTCATCTCTCCGGGAACAGGAAATGGCTTTACCTTGCTGTGTATCTTGGTGGATATTTCACCCTCTACCCATGTTGCCAGAGTTGCTTAGTGGTGCAAAGTAGTAATACCGTATTTTTCGCACCATAGGGCGCACCGGACCATAGGGAGCACCTAGTTTTTAGATGGGGAAATCAATAAAAAAAAGCTTCCCCCCCCAGCCCCAAAGAGCAGTGTACAGGCTGCGCACAACCTCTCCCTGCCAAAGGGGTTGTGCGCGGCTATGGCACAAGCCAAGGCAGCCAGCGGGATGGATCCCGCTGGCTGCTTTGGCTTCCTCTTTAGCCCCACACAATCCCTCCCTGCCGGGAGAGGCTGCGTGGAGCTAAAGAAGCCATAGCCCCGTGCAGCCTCTCCCTGCCGGAGGGGTTGCGCACAGCTATGGCACAAGCCTGCATTCGCTCCATAGGACGCACACACATTTCCCCTCAATTTTTGGAGGGGAAAAACTGCGCCCAATGGAGCGAAAAATACGGTACTTTGGCCTTTTCAGTATGACCTGTTTATCAGGTATTCCTCCTGGTTTGTTGAAAGAAAGTCTGTAGGGAGCTTAGGCAAGGAAGGCTATTTCTTGAGCATTTATTCTGATGTTTGCAGGGGGGCTAGATGATGTTGAGTCAAGCAAATGAGGCAAGTCTTAGGCAAGAAACAAGAGGCAGTTGGTCTCTCAGTCTTAAATGATATTCTTAAGATCCAGTGTGGTGTAGTGGTTAAGAGTGGTAGCCTCGTAATCTGGGGAACCAGGTTCGCGTCTCCGCTCCTCCACATGCAGCTGCTGGGTGACCTTGGGCCAGTCACACTTCTTTGAAGTCTCTCAGCCCCACTCACCTCACAGAGTGTTTGTTGTGGGGGAGGAAGGGAAAGGAGAATGTTAGCCGCTTTGAGACTCCTGAAGGGGAGTGAAAGGCGGGATATCAAATCCAAACTCTTCTTCTTCTTCTTTTTCTTAACTGAACAGAACTGAACACACACTGGAGGGGCTGATTCCAGAGCAAAACAAACAAGCTCCACCCAACAGATACCAAGCCCTCTACTATTCAAATTAGGCCCCAGTCTTTTTCTTACGATCCCCTTCTCACTGGGCTAATTTGAATTAGTCCAGTTTAATTTTGCATGTAAATTCTCAAAACTTTCTTATTTGAACATTCAACAATTTCTGTACAATCTTGTTTGTTCTCAGTACACAGAATTGTATCTTCTACCTTGCTTTATACCTTTGTAGGGGATGCAGGTGGTGCTGTGGTCTAAACCCCTGGGCATTTGGGGCTTGCTGATCAGAAGGTCGGCTGTTCAAATCCCCACGATGGGGCAGTTCGAAAGCATGCCAGTGCAAGTAGATAAATAGGTACTGCTGTGGTGGGAAGGTAAATGGTGTTTCCGGGCCGTATTTCATATCAAGTTTATCTTTAGTCTCTAGTGCATGCATCAAGGAACTGTAACTTTCAAGCAAACTTGACAAAAATCACTTCGTCCACTTCTTCAAATTTCCTGCCTATAGTATTTAAATAATCCATCAACTCTGTCACTTGACTTAGATGCTTTTCTAAATCTCCATTTTCTTTCCATTTTAAACAGCTTTCTTCATAAATATAAGTCTCTCACTCAGAGCATTTCTCTCATACAACTCTTTCAGACTTTGCCACAACTCTTTGGCAGTCTTAAAATCTCTTATGTGGTGTAAGTCACTGTCATTCACATATGTTGAAATTTCTGCCGCTGCCTTTTTGTCCTGCTTTTCTCACTTTACTTTTTCTGCCTCTTCTGCTGCTGCAGATTTTTCAATTGTTTCCCACAAATCTTTTTTCACCAGCTCATTCTCCATTCAAAATTTCCATAAAGGATAGTTACTTGAAGTGAGAACAGGCACAGCAGGTTCTAGGGCTTTCACAGCTTGTACATATGTGGCCATAATTTGTTCGTCTTCTCTTTGCCAGACTGGGCCTGTAACCCAACTGTTGTGTAGGTTTGGGGGGATGATTAACAAATTCAGTCCTCCTGGCAAACTGGGAATATCCCCTCACTCAGCCAACTTTAGGATATTCCACCATTCGTCAGCAGGGTTTTTTTTCCTCTTTGAGAAAAATAAGTGGGTCATGTAAATGTAAACTAAGCTTTAATAATAAAGAAAACTGTAACAAAATAACATAAGGAGAGAAACTAAATACTGTATTTTTCGCTCTATAGGACGCACCCGACCATAGGACGCACCTTGTTTTAGAGGGGGAGAACAAGAAAAAAAAATCTCCCCCTCTCTGCTCAGCGCCCCTTCAGCGAAGCGGCAGGAGAAACGGAGCCCCTTCCATTTCTCCTGCCGCTTCGCTGAAGGGGCGCTGCGCAGAGAGGGGGGGGTTTCTTGTTCTCCCCCTCTAAAACAAGGTGCGTTCTGTGCGTTCAAGGTGCGTTCACCCGAAGCCTCCGGAGCGCACTGACCCCTCTCGCTCTCCAGGCTTCAGTGAAGGCAACCCGAAGCATCAGGAGCGCGGTGGGAGTTCCCGCTGGGCTCTGGAGGCTTCGGGTTCCTTTTGACCTGCTCTTTGGGGCTGGTGGAGGTTTTGACAAAGAACAGAGGTTTTGACAAATGGACTACCAAAAACGCGTGAGGCAAACAGTGGAAGTCTTTTAAAAATATTTTAATTAAGATAGATAAGGATATGATGAAAATACACAATTGGACATAAATATAGATTGGAAATGGCTGTGTATAGTGAATACTTATCTACTTTTAAAATTCTCATTCTTGATATTATTTCTTCCTTTTCTTAATCTTCTTCTTCCTCTTCTTTTCTTTTATATTTTACCTTTCATTTCTTTTCTTTATTGTGAATATTGTTTTGTAGAGGTGTAAATAATTGTAAATATGAGAAGAGGTAAAATGTTTTTTAATTTTCTATTGGTTACATGTATTTTCCTTTTTTTGTATATTTGTGTTTATTTCTAATTTGTACTCAATAAAATTAATAATAAATAAATAAAGCTCATCACGTGTCCATCTCCTCGTCCCACTTGGCGGCGTCAGGCAACTTCATGTTTTGTTACATGAAATCAAGGAACATGGAGGCCTCCAGTAACCGGCCCAGCCTCTGGAAGTGCTGTGTATGGTAGGAGAGACTCCACAGCTGCTTTGATCCCTTCGTATTGCAAGGGGCTCTCTGGCGTCTCATGCTTGAGGAGGGTTTCCACCACTGCCTGAGCCTCGAGGTAGTTCCGCCAGTTTGTGTTCCATGTGATGGAAAACTTCAACACAGCCTCTGGAAGAAGGGGTTTGGGGAAGACACGTCAGGAAGGAGTGCAAGTTGCAGGCAGCGTGGCCACCTTGAACCAACACACCTCTCTTGCGAAGTGTGGCCAGGTCTGGGCACACATCTGACCTGCGCCTTTCTTCAAGGCAGGGAAGCAGATCCAACACCCCTCCCCACCTAGTAGAAACAATTAATGATGAGAGGGGTGACTGAGTTTATTCCAGACTACATGGCTTGCAGGAATGGGTTTTATAATATTTATAAAAATACAACTACAACAACAATATGATCGCTTCTCCCCTGTAAGAATCCTGGGAACTGTAGATTACCCTTCTACCGCATAGCTACAATTTGTAGCACCCTTTACAAACTGCAATTCCCAGGATTCTTTGGGAGAAATGTGCTTTTAATGCCTTTTTTTCCTGCAGCAGGCATGCTCAGCTACCCCTCTGGGAGCTCAATCCCACAGAAAGCTGTGACGGCCACCAACTTGGATGGTTTTATGCAGGAAAGGCTATCAATGGCCACTAGGCACAATGACTATGCTCTACCTCCACAGTCAGTGGCAGTAACCTTTGTGAATAGTAGTTGCTGGAAGATGCAGGAAGGGAATACAGAATGCTCTTGTTTCCACAGGCCTCTGGTTGGCCACTGTGAGAACAGGATCCTGGACTAGACAGGCCAATGTGGCCTCAACCAGCAGGCACTTCTTATGTCCTTATGTGGTTCAAGGGTAGAAATTGTGAGAAGGCATCTTCCAAAGCAATCCCACCCCGCAAATAGCTTTGGAGCCTTCTTGCCTCTAGCCTAGCCCTCACCCCTTTTCCTGTTCCCGCTGGAGTCTTCTTTTGCTTGCCATGCCTGCGGGCTCTCTTCCGGCCAACGCTGCCAATGACAGATCTTAAAAACTTGGGGTCAGTGAGATTCGGCAATCGCAGCACCTTGTGCCTGCTGGACCTCCTGAGCGGAGTGGCTTGTGTCTTGCTCCTCGTGAAGTAGGATGAAATGTGAGGAGTGTTGCAAGCCGGTGCAGAGGCAGAAGGTCTGGCTGAGATGGTAGAGCACGGCTTCTCTGTCAGGGGCTTCTTCCTAACCCAGTGGAACACCAGTATCATACGGCTCTTAGATGGGTTGGACATGCTGAAGAAGATGCTGGAGGCCCAAAGACCAGGGTGACTTCAAAGCGGAGGACACAGCAGGCAGTTCCCTATCAATGGTGCCAAATCCAAGCAAATGTTAGCTCTAGTCCTGTTAAATCGATCCAGCAATTATGAACGTTAAAGAAGGGATTAATTCCTCAGGCAGTATGAAAAGACTTTCTGTGGCTTTTTAATAGATGGGAGCCCCCAACTACTGCCACTGTTGACAGCCTGTTGCCCCTTCACTCTGCTTGAATGGGTTATGTCATAATGGTTCCTTCATCAGGTGTTTGTGAGCATGAAAATGCTGTTGGGAGTTTCAGCAATGAAGGCTCAGGCATAACATACTGTTTGAAAGTCTGAACATTTCCTCTTTTTTTATTTAACAGAATTTATATGCCACTTTTATAATTTACCGTATTTTTCGCTCTATAAGATGCACCAGACCACAAGATGCACCTAGTTTTTGGAGGAGAAAAACAAGAAAAAAAAATTCTGAATCTCAGAAGCCAGAACAGCAAGAGGGATCACTGCGCAATGAAAGCAGCAATCCCTCTTGCTGTTCTGGCTTCTGGGATAGCTGCGCAGCCTGCATTCGCTCCATAAGATGCACACACATTTCCCCTTACTTTTTAGGAGGGAAAAAGTGAGTCTTATAGAGCAAAAAATACGGTATATACAAATTATTAGGAGAGTAAGTTAAAAATATACTGTAGTGTATTCACTTATAGGCTAGTTTACATACTTTATTCCTTCTTATACTTCTATCCCACCTTTCCTCCACAGAGCATACACACTTCAGCCTCCACCTTCTCCATTTTATCCTGACAGCAATATTGTGAGCTAGGGCCATAGCTCAGTGGTAGAACAACTGCTTAGCATGCAGAAGGCATCAGGTTCAGTCCCCAGCATCTCCTGGTGGGACTGGGAGCGCTCCCTCTGCGCTTCGGAGGCTTCGCGTTGCTATCGCTGAAGCCAAGGAGCCTGCATTCGCTCCATAGGACGCACACACATTTTCCCTTAATTTTGGAGGGGGGAGAGTGCGTCCTATAGAGCAAAAAATACGGTACATCACAAGGCAAGTCTGAGGCAAGAAGCAAGAAAAGGCAGTTGGTGTCTCTTAACTGAACATAACGGAACCCACTGAAGAGAGGGGCTGATTCCGGAACAAAACACAGAAGCCCCACCTACCAGATACCAAACATTCTACTATTCAAATTAGGCCCCAGTGTTTTCCTTACAATGACACACCACAGTTTCCAGTGCATTTTCCTGTCGCTATCCTTATTGGGAAAAGCCTGATTGTTCTTGCTTTATGTGTGCTTCAAAAGGCCAGGTTTTCTTTTATATAAAAAGGCATGAAAATCCATATTTAAATTGTGCTCACTTCCTGCTTATGTCCACATTTTCTACTTCTCCTAAAATATGCATTTTGGGGGCATAGTTTTCCCCTATTATATGCATTTTGGGGTGCATGGCTTAGGAACCAAAACTGCATCAGCAAGTTCAAAGTGTGTGTCTGACCGATAGCTGCGTTCTGATATGCATATAAGTCTAAAAGCAATGAATTATGTCAGTTTGCTTTAAATTTGCACTTAAAGAATCAAAGTGTCAGGACCAGGGGATGTGGTGGGACAGTGATGGGAGAATTCCTCCTCTTCAATTCCACTCCATTCACGTATTGTACACAGGTATGTAGTTGTCCAAGGTTGAAGACCCATTACTATTTTTGCAGAAGGGTCACAGCAGGGCCCCTGTCACCAGAGTACCCCCTGCAATTATTTCTATGAATTTTGCAAATAATTACAAATCAAACAAAATTACTTTAACACAATTTCTTAAAATCAGGTTTCCCGCTCCTGTTCCAAACATACGCCAATCATTTCCTCCCCTAGCTGCATCATTTCTTATTTAGTGTCCAGTTGTCATCCTTCACTTGCATCCTGTCACCAGAGTCGTACAGCTGCCTAACTAACATGAACAGGGTTTTTTGTTTTGCCACTGAGAAGTCTTCTCCCTCTTTGTGCTGACTGGAGCCAGCCAGAATGAAAGGACGTGAGTGAGCCAATGAGGATTGGTTGCGAGGGTCAGTTTGGAGAAAGCACATAGGAAGAACAGAGAGGAGCTGCTCCATATGCTTCACAGCGGAACATTTAGGAGCACTGAAAACACAAGGTGCTTCAGTTTCATGAGAACAATGTGCAAGTTCTGTTACATACAATGGAACTTAAAGGAAAACAACTTAATCTACTCTGAAATAAGATACTGGAGCACTCCAAATCATTTTTTCCCATGTACATCCACAGAAAATAGTAGATCGAGCTGAAAGGCAACACATGGAGAACTGCACTGATTGTTGTAATGCCCCTTTAATTATTATTAAAGCACATGGATAGGACTATTCTGTAATCTTAGAAGGGTGTGTTGCTGTGGCAGTGTGTGTAGGTATGAGTGGGGCATCGCTGTGACTATCATGATGGAACCCTGCACTTCTGAATTTGTCACAACATTAGTAATTGTACTTTGGGTTCCTTTGTACCAGCATTATCATGCCTATTGAGTTTTAGGCTATTAAAGTGTGATCTGTCTTGAATTCACAGGATTACATACTGATTGCATATTGAAATCCAGGTGAGCTGCTGCCAATCAGTGTAGACAATACTAAGCTAGATAGGCCAAAGATCTTAGTGTAAGGCAACTTTCTATACTCCTAGATTTAAATGAGAGAAAATGGGTAGTAAATAAAACACAGATGGCAAGATATCTAGATTTCTACAAAGGGGTGAGTAGATGAGGCATTGATCAACTGCAGTGTAAAATTCAGGATTACAAACAAAGATATGCTTTCATAAAAATTTTATTTTCCTTTTTTTAATAATTCAATGTGCTGGCAGTATAATTAATCCCTCTATGAGAGACATGAATGTACCAGTTCAACCAATATTATATTATACAGAGACAATTGCATTTAAAAACAACAAACAACATTGAAAATGTTTGTACAGAAAGTATTACTTTTTAGAAAGAAAGAAGAGAAATGTAAACAGAAGTGGATAATCTGTGCAACACATTGGTAATGCAAAGGAAACAAGCAGGATACTTCCCCCCCCTTTACATAGAAAGAAAAAGAAAAGTAGCTTCAGAACTATACAACATTTCAGCAATTGCCAGACATGTTAACAGTTATTGTTTTTTATCTGTACGAAAACATCTTAACTTATACTTAAAACTTTACAGGGATAACATGCTTGTTCTGAACAAAGACACATTGTGGAATTTCAGAGATTATGGAGCAGGTGGTTTCTACACATAAAAGGCGTCTATTTTGTATGAAATGCATGCTAGAAGAGGAGAGACCTCTCTCTCCTCCCTGCTCTGCCCAAGTCAATTATCGTTTAATTTCAGTGGGTAGATAGCTAAATGTGGAAAATAAATATGACTTTGGTTAGCTGGAGGACCAAGAGGTCTTCGTGTTGCTATTTCTCTATCCAGTAACTAGAACACAGCATACACAATTAATCCAGATGACAACTGGAGTTACGTTTACATATATATATATATGCACACAAAATGAATATTCAAGCCTGTTTTCTGTTTGGCACTTGAGAAGCACAGGTGCAAAAATCTCACTATTAGCCAGACAAATCCCAACACCTCTAGAGGAAAGACAGAACAGCTCCAAAGAGGAAAGTTCTCTTTTGTCTGCCTTAACTGCTTTTCCTGTGACTTTATATATAAAACATAAATGGGATTCCTACCTCGCTGTGATTCAGACTGAACTGATCTCTCCCTCCAAGCCTGCCAAAGGTGAAACACTGCATAAATTGGCTTTCTGTTGATTTCAACTTGAGCTAGGTCTGATGAATGTGGTATAGTCCTCTGATCTGATTATACCTCCTCAGAACTCCTGAGAAGGTTGGAAGCTAATGGGAAGAAAATGTGTAGGGCATGATTTTGTGTGGGAATGCATTCAAATGAGCCACCCCAAAGTGAAATATGAGATCTTAAGATGTTCCTTCAAGTACATATGAATGTGTGTGTGTAACTCCAATCCTTGCTTTCATGCATTCAAGGATTCTGGGTGTGGGTGACCTGGGAGGAAGGTCAGCAGGTACAACCTTGATATCCCTCTCCACAGTCCCATTGGCACCCGAACAGGACTACGCTGGCAAGAGAGGAATATACCATGTCAATAACAGTATTGGCCCTAAGTTCTCTACATAAACAGGTCCTCGTATACTAAAACCAGATTGCATTGCTACAGTTTGTCTTGCTACATGTAAATAAATAGATGGCAGAGAGATGGGTTTTAATTTAACTTTCTTTCATGCACGTCTTTTGTATGGTGAATTTCACCCTGCCCCAACCATAGTATTCAGTCACTTAATGAATCCCACTCTCTCACCTGCAGTCTGAGTGGCACAGTCTAGTAACCATTTCACCATAGGATGAACAAATTTGCTGAGAGAGCTTCTAGCTAAATAGGAATGAGAAATGCCAGAAATCAGAACCTGCTTCTTCAGTTATTTAAAACCTTCTAAAAACTGGTGGGCTTTGAAAACACACCTCCCACTTCACATGGAGGATGGAACAAGCTTGTTTTTTTCCTGCTCTGGAGGGTAGGACTCAAAGCAATGGATTCAAGTTACAAGAAAAGAGATCTTGACTAAGCATCAGGAAGAACTTTTGGACTGGAAGAGCTGACATAGAATCATAGAGTTGTAGAGCTGGAAGGGACCACGAAGATCATCTAGTCCAGGCATAGGCAAACTTGGCCCTCCAGATGTTTTTGAGACTACAACTCCCATCATCCCCAGCTAACAGGACCAGTGGTCAGGGATGATGGGAGTTGTAGTCCCAAAACATCTGCAGGGCCGAGTTTGCCTATGCCTGAATTCTAGTCCAACCTCCTACTGTGTCTAGCTCCTCTGCAGAACAAAAAGAGACAAGGTGTTGGAGTCTCAGATTGCTTGGGAAGGACCTTGGGGAAGGAGGAGACTTAGGAAGCTGAGAGAAGGTAGGGTCCTTCAGTCCTCACAACAGTCTTGTTGGGACAAACTCAACTGGGAAGATTTTCTATGCTCACTAGGCCTGACCTACTGAGCTCTTTGTTTCTTTGAATAAAGAGTTCACTGATGCTGTGTGAGTTATTACTGACCTGCTCCTGGCACCTGCCCCTGACATAATCACATGAGAATCTCTGAAGCACTGAGAAGCTGGCCACTTCACCCAGTACAATAAATCCACAGGTCAAGAAATCAATGGGTTTTAAATACGAGAGAAATGAATGGAGTTTTCTTAATTGGAACCCAATAGTTTGGTTTGTTGACCAACCCCTTTCTACAAATCTTCAAAAGCCTGGAGATATTTGTATTATGGAATAATTTATATTCCATTTGGTCATCTGCCTTGCCTGGCACCATTGCCCTCTTTGCTTAGTGAATACCAACAACAGGGCACTAAATTGCAAGGCCTGCAAAACAAATCAAAGAGTCCACTGCATCTATATTCCTCCCCCAACAAGTCTCAAGTGAATGAATGAAGATTGTGCAGAAGTGACACTGGATGAATCCAATGTGGACTCCAGGGAGAGCATGGCTGGTAGTCTCAGAACACTTGCTTGGAAGCATTTCCCTTTGAAATCAGTGGAATTTTATATCTAAGTAAATGTGTTAAGACTGGGGACAACTTTCACCAGCGGAAAGCCTCCAGCCTATCCCCATGATTCAGTGTGATAGTTTATTGGGGACTCGGTGGTGCTCATGCCTGAACATTTTTGTTCAGTGCCCACATGATGTAGTATCCATTAAAATGTCATCCTGTATTATTTTCTCATTTAATCTAGGTTTACCATTACTGCAAAAGATCAAATAACTAAACAAATGAAAAACACAGGAAGACTAAATCCAGAGGCAGTGGGAAGTGGTGGAATAGGCAAAGCACTAATTCTCACAGTAAACTGTCACGTGGAAGCAACTGCTGTTTGTCTTCATGGTGAGTTCACACATGCACACTCAGCCATTTTGTGGATCACAAACTCAAGCGTTGGCCTGTAAAACAGAGTGAAAACTGAAGCAATATGGGAGCCCCTTACTTTTTTTCTCTTTCTCAGAAAACAACAGCTAGGGCCCCCTATTTGGCTCTGGTCTGCTGCATGGTGAAAGAGGCATTTTTGTTTAGCTCTTTGCTCCCACATCGATTCCCTGACTTAAAACTGCTCTTTGAAGTTTAGGCCCAGGTTATCTGAAAAACCATATCCTCCCATACAAACCTGCCTGGGTTCTGAGACTTTGGATGAATTTACACATAAGAAAGGAGGGGGGTGGGAACCATGGAAAAATCGCATTGAAAATTTGTTTGCTCTCCAGCACCATCTGGTGTTGCATATTTATAACGCATTCAAAGCATTTTTTTTTTTTGTAGCTGAGTCCCTGCAGGAAAGACTCTTCTCTCAGTCCCTCACAGACAGGTTTGGTGAGGATGCAGCAGCAGGCCCTATTGGTGGCTGTTCCCAGACAACTTTGGAACTCCCTCCCTAGAGAAGCTAGACTTTCCCCTCCCTCCTTGCTGTCCTTCTGTTGGCAAGCTAAGATTCTTTTGTTTCAACAGTCATTTGGGAACTGACTGCTTTTGAAGGAAAGGGCTTTTAACAGTGCTGTGATGTTTTTATTACTTGTATTTTAATATATTTATTTTTAATTATTGCTTTAATTCTATTAGAGGTTGATTACTTTGTAACAATGATTTTTAAACTTTTTTTATGCTTTTTGTATTTACCTGTGTTTTAATCAGCAACATGGCCTATAGGAATACGTTCTGCACACTAATGAAGTTATGGACATTTACCTTCAGTAAGGTAAAGCTGGCAAAAAAGGGAAACTGTGCAGTCTTGAGGCCGTTTTTCTCCCTTGCATGGCATATATTGGCAAAGCTTCAGAGCAAAGGCTATATACCGCGTCTGATTTACACTTTCACAATTGACAGAAACTGCCATTCATTCGAAGAAAAAGAAGGCATGAGGGTGAATTCCACTTGGTTTGATGGGCCAATAATTCAAAGTAGTACCCTCCATCAATATTCCCAATGAATTTTGCTGTAAGGTGAATGAGAACTTTTATTTGAGTCAGGGTAGGTTTCAAGGTTGCCACCTTCCTCCCCTTCTTTTTAAATGATCCCTGCTCTTGTGCTTTTAAAGCAGGCATAGCCAATCTCCAGCCCTCCAGATGTTTGGGACTACAACTCCCACCATCCCTGACCACTGGTCCTGTTAGCTAGGGATGATGGGAATTGTAGTCCTAAACATCTGGAGCTCTGGAGTTTTCCTATGCCTGTTTCAAAGCATCCTAACTTTCAGAAATGTAGGAAGTTAAGCACCTCATCCAGCGCAGAAAGAGAAAGGCGTGGTTTGGATGTAACACTATGGCATAGTGTTACGTGCACAAGCCTTGAGCTCTTGTGTTCTCCCTCTTCTCTTCAAGTGTGGCTACAAGGAAGGAATTGGACACTTTCACTTCTATTTTCAATTAACAACAGTTTATTGTTATGTCCAAACACTAATCTGTGCTTACAGACATAGGGATGTACTGAATGCTAGTCCTACTTAGAGTAGACCTGCTGACATTAATGGGTACAACTAATTTAAGCACGCTTAAGTAGAACCTTAGTGATAAACTATGATTAGTTAAAAATGGAAGACAAAGCTTCTAATCTCCTCCTAGTCATGCTGGGCGAAGAGAAATGAAGGAAGAATGCAGTTGTTTGAGATTTGTGCTAATAATGCTTAATAATATTTTACTGTTGCATCCGAAGTTAGCCAAAGGCTCAGTTCAGACATCACACCAAACCATATATTGTGGTAACCAAAATGATGGCTCAAATTTCCAAGTCATGCAAACCATAATTTAGAGTTCCTGTTTTCCTTCTGCACAACACTCCCATATCTAGTGTAGCAGATCATGCAGATGGAGCAACTGTTGTAACTAAGGTTTGACAATTCAGACATCATACCAGACCATGGTTTGTAATCACCACAGGTTGCAAACCTACTTCAAACCATGTTTCTTGTGGCAAATTCTAAAGATCTGAGGGCAGACTGCAGGGTGGCTTCCTAGGTCTAAGAAACACTCTCTGCAGCCCATGCTGGGCCTCAAACTGAGGGCAGGGTTCACACATTCATGCATATCACTTGATGACTGCAACATCAAATGACCACTTTTTTTGTGAATGGTCACCATAGATATTAATAGCACCAGTAGGAATTTAATATGACCTAAGATGCCAAATTTTTATGACATAAGTTCATACAGCTGCCTGTATGATTCTTCAAACATCACCTAAAAGAGTTTGTGTGTGTGTGTGTGTGTGTGTAGCACATCTTGCTGATCCTCACTCCATGTGTGTTTATCAGTATCTGTGAAGATAACCACTGTACACACAACCAAGGGGTCTACATTGGAAAGGTCCCGAAGTTGTGCACACAAGCAGAGATGGGGAACCTGTTTCAGTCTGAAGGCTACATACCCTTGTGAGACACCTCCAGGAGTGGGATGCATGCCAGTAGTGGGCTGGGCCAGAGGCAAAAGTGGGTGGTGCCAGAGACCAAAATGGATTGAGCAATGGATATGTCTTTGACTACTGAACCACAGGTTACATTTGAGCCACACACAGAGCTCTCCATCCCTTACACAGGCAGAGTTATTATCACAGTTCAAGGACACATTCCAGCCCGGCAAAAGCTTTTATGGATAGTGCAGGGGATTGCTAAGGGAGAGGGCATGTGGCTTGGGGATTTGTTGGGACTTGGAAAGTGGTCTGACAGAAAGGCTAACAGATGCTGAGATTTCACCACCTTGGTATAAAGCCCATGAGTGAATGCTTTGGTACAAACATAGGCTTTTTTTTCATAAGGAGCATTCCCACCTTGCATTCAACAAGTGAACCCAAGAACACAGATTTTTGAGCTGTACTGTTATATTCCACTATTCACATGTAATGTTCAATGAGTATACAGTCTGTGTACTTGTGCACACAATAGCAGAGCAGCAGGTATGTCAGCACGTACACTTTCCCCACACAAACACTAATACATGTGTAGAGACAGCGTGTGCCTGTGTTCAGGGTAACGTATGGACAAGCCTATAGATTGCAGCAGATGCATGACAGGTAAGTGGTTCTGCCTTTCTCTCTGCACACCTTCCATGGAATATGTGAAACTTCCTCAGGGGCAGAATTATCAAGTACAGAGAAATCAAGAGATGCATGTTTGTTAATGTGTGTGTGTGTGTGTGTGTGTGTGTGTGTGTGTGAACCAGACCTAGGATGCACACCACTGAAAAATTAGACAGGCTCCCCTATCCTGCCTCGGTAACGGATATGTGGTTACAGGCTAAATTTGGAGACAGGCATCCATTTACTTGATGTTACAGGGAACGAAACCAACACCGTGATCTCACTGAGTGGTTACAGATAACCCTTTGAAAAATGTCTTCTCTTTACTATAGGATTTCAAGTCGTAAATATCAAGTACACTGTGGTCTAGGATTTCTGTTTGCATTACACTAACAAGGAGGAACAATGCACTTAATTGGGCCAAACAGGCCAGTCAAAATCAACTGGCAAGGACCTAATGAAGAGGGTGAGAAACTCTGGTTACCTTCGCCCTTTCATAACTTTATTATCAGGGACGGCCCAAGATGTTTCGCCACTTAAGACAAAACAGAAAATGCCGCCGCCCTCACTGCTGTCGCTGCCTGAGGCAATGTGGGGAAGCCCTGGCATGCTGAAGGTGATGCAGGGGAATGAAGGAGACCACAGAGGAGCAAGCAGCAGCTGTGGTCCCCTCTTCCCAGGCGACACACAGATGACAAGCGAAGGTGGTGCCAATCAGGATGTTCCTGGGGCTCCAGGATCTGCTGATCCTCCCAGCTGCCCCCCACACTGCCATCTTAGGCAACTGCCTCATCGAGTCTCATGGGTGTGCCTGCCGGCCTTGCTTTATACAACAACAAAAATGTCTCTTTGTTCAGAAAATAACAATCACCTTTATAGGTACAACTTGCTCTTGATTCTGTGATTCCGAAGTCAGATTGCTGATCTCCTTATAGAACACAGATAAGCTGGCTAGTGCACCATCGTAGGGCAAACTGGCCCCAATCTAGAGATGCATATAGGCTTCAGTTTATTGTGAAGCCCCTGATGGTTGGCAAGAGAAGGGGTTTCCTGCACTGAGTTCACCCTCCTCCATTATAGGGTAGGAGGAATGGGTGGGGGGCGGGAGGAAGCACAAACACAGCAGATGATCTCTGGATCAGAGCTGGAAACAAAAAACAATGTATGGAGGTGCAGAGTCCTCTTTCAAGCTGTAGCCTCAGAATAGTGGAAGGGGAACTATCTGTGGGTACCAGTTTTTGCACACAGAATGACACTTGCTGGGTTTGGATATTGATGTTCTCTGTTCCTTAGACTCATCCAACATTGTGCAGTATTTATTTCCCAATTGTGGGATCAGTTATGTGGTTTTACACAGCAGAAATGCTCTGTTATGTGGATTTTTAAAAGCCCCTATTAACAGATGTCAATATAACGTTTTGAAAATAATAACGTAAATCAGGTTTAGAACTTGATCTGGGATAATATTAAGAATGTTCTTATCACACTTATGCAAGGCTTGTTTTCAAATCCTAGCCATGTAAGCCTAGTTACCAAGCAGTAGAGGATATTATAGGATTATATAAGAGAATGTAGCTGCAATTAACTGTCCTCTTAATTATCTAATACATATGGAAACTTATTCCAGAGAGATGTCACAGAATGATATTTACATCAACATGGGATCAGTGAATTGTAAAATTTACAGTTAAAGTCATGAGGACTGCAGCGGAATGCAATACAGTTTATTAATTAGTATAACAAATTAGTTCTCTTTTGATGAGCCACACTATTTGAAAAAAATAATAACTTGATTAAAATCAATGTTGAAAAAGAGTGGAAATGAATTATTTAGGGGATGATAATTTTATTTATATTTTTATTATTTAATTTTAAAACCCTCAAGGCAGTTAACAAAAAATTAAATTATGTTACTTTGTTCTGAAGTGATATGGAACACATTGGTCCAAATTTGTGACACTTGTGAGCCCTGTTTAATTTGTGGACAAAGATTTAACATCGGTCTGTCTGGAAAAAGTCACCCTCTGAACTTGAAACCCTCTTCCCTCTACTCCATGTGTATGTATGAATCTCTGTAGTTATCTACTAGTAAAGGAAGAACATTCTGCAGGTACCCAGGAGAAATTCAGTTCTTCTTACTGCTTATTTCCCAGTCTATAGCTCTGGTACTGAAAACAGATGCTAGGGTGGCGAGCTGGCAAGTAGATGAGGAGGTTTGCTGAGCATGGCATCACAGTGAGCCAGCCCACTAGCCTTAGAAGCCAGTATCAAGATAGGCCGTAGAAGCTGGACAATTAGGATTGAAAGGGAAACTGCTCCATGAACCTCAATCTGTCCTTGACCAACTCCCACTTGCCTCCCTTCTTACTTTTAGCCAGTTCCTGGGATGGGAATTGTCTGTCAATGCTTCTGGCTCTGTCCCTGTACCTCCCTACCAGTCCTCATGGGCACCAGCCACCACTGCAGAGAGCAATGATGTCATCATGCTTGTCTCTAAAGGCTTGCATGTAAGCCTATCACGGTGGAACCCATACATTCCACTGGTCCCCTTCTCCATAACCTTGTCCCAGCAGCAGCCCAAAGTATGCACTCATATCGATCCTTGGTCATCCTATAGGCTGGTGGAGAAATAAATGGCTCAGGTAGGAAGCCATACATCCAGTTCCTCCCAGACGCCCCCCCTCTCCAATTCATGGTATCTAGATAAGCCATACAGGCAGCCAGATACCCTTCAGTTCAAAATATAATTGCATAGTCTAAAATGGATGTTAAACCTGCATCGTGTTGCAATGTTAAAATTTCAAATCAAGTAAACATAATTGCTTGGGCATTAATAGAAATATCTCCCTAAGCCCATTGTGATCTTATTGTGTGTGTGTGTGTGTGTGTGTGTGTGTGTGTGTGTGTAACTCTGTATAAGGCATTTCATGTTTTGGTTCTTGAGGATTGATTTTAGCAATGACTTTTGGCCGAAAACTGGAACCAGGACTAAACTGAACAGCTCTCAGTCTGCATCCAAAGGGAAATACTGAATTGCATGGGTTGAACTGCTACACGTTTATTTTTGTTTAGATTCAAGACATTTTCACAAAAATGTATATATCTTCAACAAAGTGCAATACTGCAGGGAACTGCCCATTCCATAAAGCACGTTATGGAAGGCAAGAGTGGCAGAATTCAAGAGATGCAAGGCAAAAATAATAATAAAAAAGAGGAAGAATCCATACTGATTAAACCAGAACAAACAAATACCCTGCTCAGCATCTATATTTTCAATTTATAGTGAATTCCACTTCTAACAGATAATTTTGTTTTGTTTTAAAGAAGGCAAAAAAGGCAAAAAAGAAAAAAATCTCTATGAATACAGTCCCAGAAAAGAGTGGCTTTCCATCGGTGATCACCTGTGTGCCGGTGGAGGTAACAGGATGGAGCTGTGATGGACAGGATGGCAGTGACTACGACAAGTGTGCTTCAATGCGAAGCCAATGGAGTCCTTGCCGAACGTAACGGACCAGGTGGGTCATACTGCTGTGTTGCGATAATGGAGCTATCACCAAGTCCAGCTCTGTGAAGAACTCTGCAAAATAAAAACAAAAATAAGGAAGTGGACTCCTATCTTGGATAACTGAACAAATGCATTCACAAAGTATTATGATTATTTATTAAATCTGTATACTACCCTTCCTCCAAAGATCACAGGGCAGTTTACAACATAATACAGAAGGAGAATACAAAATCCATAACAAAACAAAACAACAACAACAACACACACACCAATGTTAGCTGTGTCCATTAACTTTAATGGGTCTTCTCTGTGTAGGCTAGTATCAATGCTTTTTTCCAGTGTATCAGTCATGATTTGCAGAACTGAGTGGGCTACACTTTTAAGGAGTCAAAAGATGGGGCTTATTAGAGTAACAAAGGTGGCTTGTTACAAAATATGCAATTTGGGATTTTCAGCAGCTTATTATTTCTGCACTTACTTTAGGAATAATAATAGCTGGTTATGGTTTCTCTCTACTGGCTAAGCACCTGAGCTGCTTTGACCCAATTCCAAGCAAAATTGCTTGTGGGGGAAGAGAACCTGGTGATCTTTTAACATTCAGAGCATGAGGTAGAAAACAAAAACGTATGTACAACCAATATATAACAACAACAACAAATAAATAAATAAATACATACATACATAAATAATAGTACCAAGGGAACAAATAAAAGGTAAAACAAGTTATGCAGTTGACTAGGAAGTTGTGATTCTCACATTCCTCCCCTCATTTCTGACTTGCCATTCGAATCACCACGTGTAAGCATATATGCAATCTCATGTTGCTTTACTTAGCACAGTGGGAGGGTGTGGCTGCTCTTTGCTTGCCTCTTGGTTCAGCCACTACAGACTGGTGCAAATGCACCAGTGGAACCAAGCCAGCTCTGTTGTCTGTGCGTTTATTCTGTGCCAATCTCCTGTCACCTCTCCCTCCAGGTAAGCTGCTGTGATGCCTTTGGCAGGAGACCAGGTAAGCGCTTGCCCCTCTTCCCCAGCCGCTGCCCCTCTTAGCATGTCAGCCTTCCTCAACCAGATGCCTTTCAGATGCTTTGGAATGCTGTTCCCATCAGCCCCAGTCAAAATATCTTGAGGGAACCAAGTTGAGGAACACTAGCACAGATGCACTGGGAATCTACATTAGTTTACTGGCACAAATAAATTCTATCGGTTTTTAGGGAGTCTCAAAAATGCAGAACTACCCATCGTGATTTGTTATCATTCCAAAGTTGTCTGAACCATTTCCAACCTGGTTTGAATGACACAACATGGTAAACCACAGCCAATGTATGAATGGTTACAAGGTGTAACCTGGGTTGACTCCCACCTTTTGCCACACACAGACGCACGCACGCATGCACGCACGCACGCGCACACACACACACACACACACACACACACAGAGCTTGCAAAAATATGTGCCCTGAAATGCAGGTGAATTGCAGCAATGACTTTAAAAAATAAATATATTGCAAGCTGCTGTGGAAATGTGGCAGACCAAATACTAAAATTAGAAAAAACGAGAAGCTGAAATTGGCTGATCCACCTTCCCTATAAGAGAGTGAACCTGGGACCTTCTTTAGGCAAAGGTTGTGCTCTATCACTGAGTTACAGTTGGTTGCTGCTTTCCAAGTCCAAACATCAGTCATGCTCCTGCAGCTCCCTTCAAAGAAGCACCAGCCATCCATTTCCCCCCCTCACCTACGCTTGTCAGTGTCAACAACGGTGAAGAGTCTGCTTTAATCTGAATCCACTAGATGAGTCATGGACTCAAGGCAAACAGAACGACCTGGCTTTCAGCAAATTTGTCATAAGAGGCAGCTCCACATGAACACCATTAGTGTTGTAGATGCAATGTATGTCCGCCCCCCCCCCCCAATTGACTTTTAAGCAAGCTGGAAAAGGCCAAAGCTGAGATATCATTCACAGTCTCAAATGTGGACCTCATTTGCTCAGCTCCCACTTGTCGGTACTTGGAACTCAGCATTCACACAGCTCAGCTGTGCCTAATTATGTTTGTCAGAAGAGTCCTTCAAATGTCACTCTTGCATTTTGTTCCCTACTACAAAATAAATGTATAGAGCACCAATTATGGTTAACCAACTTTAGTCATACTCAGTCTGTTGAAATCAATGGACTTACTCAGTGTTATTTTTATGGAAAAAGGTGCCAGAGCTCACCACAAATGTTCCCCTTGTTCTCTTATAATGTCAATGGTGCCCACCTGAGAGGTGCTCAGTTCTGGCTGATAGAAAGCCCTGGGCTTACTTAAGTCCATTTCTTTCAGTGGGTCTACTTTGAGTATGGTCACCTGCACAACATTCTTGAAAGGTGGTACAGGCAACTCTTAGCTTAAGTAGGGGTTATGTTCTGGATACAGCGAGTAAAGTCAAGATTGTGTATAGTCAAAACACACTGGATTCAATGGTGCGTGAGAGTGCCAAAGTCTCTCCCCCCTCCGACATCCACCCCCTTTTAATTTTTTAAGATTTTTTTTGCTGTGTGTAAAGCTGAACGTGAGCAGGTTACCTGTGCATAAGTTGCAAGCTACCTTTACAGAAACATATTAAATAGAAATAGGTAGGGAGCCCACCAGATGGTTCCTTTTCTACAGCCCCCCCAAACTTGGAACTGGTTCTCGTGAGGACTAGAAATATCCTTTCATTTAAACAATAGAAAGGGAAGTGGACTTTCTGTGGTTCCTGCATATAGGGCCTTGGGAAAGAATGTAATAAGCAACTACCACCAGAGACATTCACATTCTTTAGATCAGAGAAAGCATGGAAACAGTGTGAGGCACCTTTGTTTTCTCTTGCCAGCTTGTCAGCCATGTCCCAGTGCTCATAGCTTCGCAGGATGTTGTTGGTGATGTTGACGTGGCTGGCTGCCATTTGGTGGATGCGCTGGGGAATGCTTACGTTCCCTGACGAGGAGGATCCTGAAGCACCCGTGGCATTCCCAACTGAGCCAATGGGTGATGGGCTCAGAGACACGGGAGATGGTGTTCCTGTGCTCCTGGGAAAAGGGAAAGAGAATGAGGTTCCACCTTATGGGAAATTTCCTAGATGTTGACTTGGGCAGAGTTTGCTGAAACGCTTTGTGTTAGGTAGTGCAAGCTGGTCTTTTGAAACAAATGAGGCACCTCTGTCCCATCAGTCTGCCTTCAGCCACTTGAAACTTGCCTGCCTTCTTCCTTGAAAAGGGAGTGGCCTTGGCTATCAGCTTCCCCCTCCTTAGTTTTCAGTGCTGCCCCTTGTAGAACTCAGCAGGAAGGAGGATGTGGACATAATTACTGGCTCTGGCACTACCTACTGTTAGGCTCCCACCCTTCTGTCCCCATCAGTCTCAGGAGAGAACCAGCCACCACTGGAATTAAGAAGTGGAGGAGAATCAAACATTCACCAGAGAGGTATATTGGATCACACCTGTAAGAAGCTTTATGAAAGGGGCTGGAGGTGAATGGATGCGCCTCCAGCCCTTTGAAGGAAACATATGCCAAGGCCCTCGCAGGATGCCGGCCAGCCAGCTGAACAAGGCAATTCACAGCACAGATCAAGGAATATGTGCCACCAGCGATGGTCTGTACAATCTCTGTGACCAAATATGAATTTGCCTTGTTGCCATGGGAACCTCAGGGAAGAAGATTTCTTCCTCCCCCGCCCCAATGAAAGCAGTGGGGGCTTCCCCACTTTTTGCTTAGCACTCTAGCATGAAACCAACAGCAAAGGAAAGGCAGAATGCAAAAAAGCCTTTAGCTGCAGATTCTTCCTGTTGTAAGGAATGGAAGCTGGACTCTTTCAACTCAGCTGGGCTATGGTCTTAACACCCATTCCCTCCCCTGCTTGTTTGTAACAGAGAATGCTAAGCACCTCACCAGACTACAATTTCAAGCATTCATTGGGATAAGACATGGCAGAAGCTGACATAAGACTAAATTTGTCCATCTTGCCCAGCTATTGCAAGGACAGGGAACTTTTGACCCTTCCTATGTTGTGGGACTCCAAGTCCCTTCAGCCTCAGCCGACATGGCTGATGGTCAGGGATGATGGGTGTTGTAGTCAGACAACTTCTGGAGGGCTGAAGGATTTCAGGCAAAGTTCCAAGGAGAGAATTTTGGTAACTGGGGTTGACTGAAAACAACAATATACATACATTTACTTTTTAAAAAACCCTATTCATGCTATGAACACTATTTTTCAGATTGCTCAGTTAAGAAAGAAGCAAGTTAATCAAGCCATACAACTCCCAAGATTCCCAACATAAACTCATCATGAGCTGTAAGACTGTGGCTAATTTGCATATCTTATTAACATCATTACAACGTTTGACAATTAATCTGCTGGTTCCCCCACCCGCAACACCACTGTTAGTATTTGTCTATTCGTAATATTAAAAAAATAGTGCATCTCCCCAAAGCCACAGCTTACCTCTCAAAGCTGCTGTATAAGCTGATAGTATTATTAGTATTATATTTTTAGAAATTATCCTAGCAATGCACTAACATTATTGTATAATGTTGCAAATGGACAGTTCTAAAGTTATTTATACACAATGAGAAACAATTTTGCTTCATTTTTGTAGGGACGGTACCCCAGTTGCAACTTTAGCTTACCTAGAATTAAACAAACTGGGTATAGATTTTGCATTAAGGTTGCAGGAAAAATGTGTGTGTGTTGTGGGGTGTGTGTGTGTGTGTGTTGGGGGAGTAGGTAGTAACTGCCGCCATTTTGCAGGGAACAGCAGAAATAAATATATTTCCTAGCTGCAATGATTTTCCAACCTGCTGTTAGAAAACACTCAATGTGCATTATTGGCTTACTATCAAAGTATTTGGTGGAATGAACTAGGACTATTTGCTACAAAATCCAGCCCCTCTGCATAGTAAACAATGCACCATTTTGGAAAGCTCCCTATACAGGAAGGGCCATAGCTCGGTGGAAGAGCATCTGCTTTGCAAACCTAAGTTCCCAAGTTCAGTCCCCTGTATTTCCAGATAGTGCTGGGAGAGTCTCTTGCCCAAAATCCTGCAGAGCAAATGCCAGTCAGTATATAGACAATACTGAGCTGGAAGAACCATGGTCTGACTCAGCATAAGGCAGCTTCCTATGTCCCTAAAGAGCACTGGGGTAAGCACAACTAAAAATACTTCTATAGATGCCCTTAAGAACTTCTGTGGCGGCTTGTTTCTATTTGGCACCGATTCATCTGGGCAGTGTTTTACAAGAAGCTGTGCTTTAAGTTACCTACTTAGAGCTAAGCTAATGCTCTCATATGGATTTTCTTCTAATTCTAACACCAGCAATTAGGAAACATCTGCCAGCTGAAAGCCCCACTGTGGGGCCTGCCCTTGCAGTGTTGTGCACTCAAAGAGAGCTCAATAAATTCTGGTTTCTGGGAATACAATTAACACCCTAAACGTAAACATTTTGGGGCATATGCAAAATCCCAAACACCTGTGCAACACAGCCATGACTTCAATACTGTCTACTGTTTATTGTTTGCTTTGATTTAGATATAGTAGGTTTTATTGTCATGGTTTTCCCCAAAATGACTTGGAATTTGGTGCAGATATTGAGAATTTCTGGTTAGAATTCTTTACCGCTCCCCCTTCATAGAATTACAATCCCCACATTTCTCTTTGACAGGTGTGGAGAACCTTTCCAGCATAGGGACCACATTCCCTAAGAATCATAGAAACCTTGAGTAGAAAGGGACCCCAAGGGACATCTAGTCCAATTCCCTCCAATGCAGGAATCCTTTTGCCCAATGCGGGACCCACAACCCTGAGATAAACAGTCTCATGTGCTATCAAATGAGCTAAGCAACCTTCTGGGGAATCATCTGCAAACAAAGCATATGTGCTAACACTTAGCTGCAGTTGTCTAGTGCATGGGCGTAGCCAAGGGCAGGGGGCAGCTGCCACCCCAACAATAGGAATACTTAACTGACCAACCACGTTGGTTCTGCCCCCCAAAAAGTCTTGCCGTCCCCAACAAAAATCCTGGCTACACCCATGGTCTAGTGGCAAATTCAGAAGTTCAGGGTCATGTCATTACAGTTACAGCCACACTCCTTTTAGATTAGACAACTTTCTAAGATTATTCAATTATATATATATATATATATATATATATATATATATATATATGGGTTACATTGCAACCATCAATGCAGATCTCAGTGTGTTGCCTTTCAGGTAGGTCTGTTATTTTCTGTGCACGTACATGGGCAAATTATTTGGAGTGCTCCAATATCTTGAGTGATTTAAATTGTGTGTTCCGTAAAGTTGCATTCTACGTAACAGAACTTGCACACCATTCTCTTGAAATGGAAGCCCCCCTGTGTTTTAAATGTTCCTAAATGCTTAGCTTTGGAGCATGCAGGGTCTAAACAACACCCCTTTGATGTCAAATGCAGAAATAATAATGGGTCTTCAACCCTCTGTGGCCCCAGACCACTTAGCTGTGGTCCTTCTCTACTGTGTCTTCTGCTACACCCCTAGTTGGATGCTACTCTGCTTAACTAGGAACAAGGAAAATCTTTCATATCAGAAGACCAGCCCATCAATGACTGAAAAATAACAACCAATTCACATCATATATTAGTTCTCCTTTCTGTTCACAAGCATCACCTGCCCTGAGCAACCTGTGACTCACGAAATCAAATGGCAAGGAATCAACAAGGCTGGTTAGTGACAACTCTTCCCGTTTCCGTCGCAGCTGGACAACAGAAAAGAAGGTTTTATTGAGCTCCTGGTTGGCAACACCTGATGGGCTATTGGTTCAGTTCAGTTTGGTGGGTCTCAAGGTACACAGGCCTGGTCCACAGCATGTGCATGAGTTAGAAATGCAAGCCTGATTGATACTATATTGGTTGCAGATTTGTTACCACACAAAGTTCAGTCGGCTACTGTTGGTATATAAAGCCCTTAACAAGTTTGAGACCACTTTACTTGTAGGATCACCTTACTCTGCATGTGCCCACCCAGCCAATTTGCTGAAAGAAATAATTTGTTTAGTGTGGCAGCACTGACACTTTGGAACTTGCCACCTATTGATATCAGGTGGGCGCCATCACTGTACTCCTTCTGGTACCTGCTAAAACCATTTCTGTTTAGACAGGTCTACCCAGTTATTTAGAATGTTGATGCAAGTTTTAATCTGTTTTTACGTCTACTGTTACTTTAACTTTTAAAAAATCTTAAATTATTGTTGTCTTTTAAAAATTGTTTTATCTTTTTGGTAAACCACTTTGTTAAAAAAACAAAACAAACCACCCTCAATTTAGATGTGTATAAATTTTATTAAATAAAATAAAGCTGCTTTAGTGTTAATATAAGGGTCCAGTTAATCAGTTGAATAAGTGCATTCATGTATTCACCACTATTATGCTTCCAGTTTTATTAAACAGCACTTACCATTTATCAATGAAATATTCATTGGCCTTTCATTACTGAACAAATCTTTTTTTGGGGGGGGAGGGGCCGGGGCTGGAATCATTGCCCTGGAGATTAACTATTTTGGCATCCTGGAACACCATGATACTTCCTACTCGATTAACAGCTCTTTTTATGTTCCTCATTTGGCTTTAAAAACCGCGCTGATGAAGAGAGTGGGATCGATCAATCCACACAAGGTTTCTCCTTGTTCTGCATGCCAAACTAACTCATGCAACATTTCATCGTAATATAACTAATTATCTTCATCATTGAATAAAACCCTCACCCCTCTATCCCATTTAAATGGTCATTTCCACAAAGAGAGAATACTCACTTTCCATTGCCTCCCCAGGGAGAAGGGGCCTGTGAAACTTTGGAACAATTCTGTAAGAAAAACAAGTTTGGGGGAAAAAGAGAGAAAGAAACAGGTCTTTGTTCACTCAGTAGCAGACACAAAGGGAGATTTACATTGCATTAATATTGATCAGCGCAAAGGAAGGCATTACCTACTTCAGTAGCAAAGCAGAAGGTTATATATATATATCTAACCATACCAGCATAATAATCCCTTTTAAACTAAAAATAAAGGGTGAGGGGGAAACCCGCAGGTTGGATAATTAGTGGGCTCTAACTAGGATGATAAAAGTCAACGAAAGATGCTATATACCACAACTCCAGAATAAATCAAGCACCTTTTGTGAAGGTGGTTTAATTATCTTTATCTAAAATTCCTTCTGCAAAGGATGTTTTTCACCTTGCAAGGGAAATCAGCAAACTTTACATCAGGACACAAAAGCTCAGGATGATAACTTGAAATGAGGAGAAATTGCATCTCATAATTGAAAAATATTCGTAAACTTGCACTGAAGACTGTGGTCCTGCTTATATTGGTAGGCCTGGCCTTTTTTGGTTCAAGCTGCCAATATCTGTGCATGTGTCCATGTTACAGCGAATACTCTGTATTTAATTAGCATTAAAAAATCCATATAAATCTGTGAATGCCCAGATATATTATGTCAGCAGTGGTTGCTTACACACTAGGAAGCTTTAGCATTGCCAAGAGATTGCTATTCTACAGGGAGGCTGGAAATGACATTTAAATGATGTTTCCACATAGCATCAAATTTAGCATATATTTCTCATAGGCCCATGCTTACAATATCTAACTTCAATAATATTTAGTCAGAAGGAAGTCCCATTAACAAAGGACTTGCAACTAATTAAAGGTGGAAGAATCAAAGTAAAGCCACTTTAAGTAAAAGAAAGAAGGGCAAGGAAGAAGCTGAAAACTGATGGGCCAATTGCAGGAAGCAGCCTCAATGCTAATCTATGATGAGCTTCGGTGTGTGTGAGGGAAATTCACTACACCTTGGGGCTGAAAAAAAACATGGTTTAATCCTACTACACGAATGAGAAGAAGTTACTCTCAGGCTTGCCTGCTCCACTCCCCCCGCCCCGGTGTAGCCTGGAGGATGAAATAATAAGCATTCACTTCCAGAATTTATTGTAACAAGTCAAGAAGAAGATGTGGTTTATGACCCTGGCTTGTTAAAACCAGAGTATCTCCAGTTCAGTTTAAAGCAGGCATCCAACCTCTCCTCATAGCAATGCTAGTGTAGGAGAGGGGAGTGGGAACTGCAAAACCCAAAGTCTCACTGTTGTTTATGCTCTGAAAGCCAAAACTTCAAAGCAGGCTAGTGTTCAAAAACACCATAAGAATTAAGTGGATGAAAATTTTCATTCCAAATAAAGCAGGCAATGTGGATGCAACCACATGTCTTAATTGGCCCATTAGCAATATGTCCTACAACGGGGAGGGGACATAAACCAGTAAATGCTGCAATTCACAAAATTCATATGGGATTGTCAATGTACAAACATAAATATCAATACTGAGGATATTAAATGTAACATGCACAGGTGCTGCAATTGCCCCTCATACTGTTATGGGCTGACATTTACCACATGGGGCTTTTCACATGCTTACAGAAACACCATGGTCAGCTTACATAAGCAGTTGCCGTGTGCAAACCAGTTGCCCATCTAGAGTCAACCATGGCTCAACCTGTGGTTTTCTGTGTGGCACTCAGAGTAAGAGAAACAAACTGATACTTACCTTAAAGTATTCCATAAGAGATCTGGAGTACTTCATAGCATTCTCCCTCTTTAGTTTAAACATTCTCTGGTAGAGAAGGGATAAGCATCGGTAGCTGTGTCCAAGTTTTTTTTTTGGGAAAAACACATTTCTTCTGTTTAATGAAATTGCAAACTAAACACAATCCAGTCCAAATTAAGCAGACCCAGAATCATATGTCCTCATTCCCCATCAGACTGTCAGTTGCCCCTACCATGGTGAAGCTGCAATTATCTCACAATAATTTTAATGAGCTTCAAATCTGTAAAACCAAGAAAAATACATGTGCATCGGTCTGAAGTGCAACTGATACAAGTGGGAGAGACTGAGGTTGCAATCCTAATTCCATTAACTTGAGAGTAAGTCCCACTCAATTCAACAGCACTTGCTCTTGAATAGACATGTTGGAATTGTGCTGTTAAGTGCACGCGTAATTCTCATTTCAATAAATGGGGATTCATAGAACAATAGAATTGTAGAGTGGGAAGGGACTCAGGGTCATCTGGTGCAACTCCCTGCAATGCAGGAATCTCAACACACAGTTTCTCATCCAATGTGAAGCCATACTTAGCTTTGCGAATGTGTAAGCAGTTTTATTGCTGCGTAAGTGCATGGGTTTGGCTGGATCGTTTGCTCTACATATCGTTTGCTCTACATATTGTCCTTTCTCTCCTACAAGGAGTTCGGGAGTGCAAATGGCCTTTTGTGACTATCCTCACAACAAGCCTGTGAAGAGTATGTGTGTGTGTGTGGGGGCACAACAGGTCTACTAATTGAGCTTCATGGCTGAGTAAGGATTTGAACCTAGGTCTCTCCCCAAGCATAGCTCAGCACTCTAGTCACTTCACCACCATTTTGTTGCCTCTTTCCCTTTGGGTCCAGTCTTCAACCTCCCTTAGAGTGGGAACCTTGTTCCCTATGAAGGACTGTTGACTCAAGGCGGGGGGGGGGGGGGGAAGCAACAGCTCAATATTCTCAGTGAAAAGGTTACGTTAAGTAATATGTTTGAATGTTGAATGTGTAAGTGTATGTCTATTGTCAATGGATAAAACAAACACCATTAGATGTACTATTGGATAAGTGATGGTTATTGTATTTGTATTTGTTTAAAAACCACATACACACAGAGAGAATGAAATTGTGTAAGAGGCCACATGAGAAACAAGTTGAGGGCCACATGCAACCCTTGGGCCACAGGTCCCTCTCCCCATGGCCACAGGGAGGGAGGGGAGGGAGAGCAAGTTGAGTGGAGGTTGCCTTTCTTTGAACCTGGGCACTGCTCACGTGCCTTGTTCACGTTCCTAAACAAGGAGAAGGACCACGGACTCTCCCATTGGGTGAGGACCCTCGGCAGCTGCCCAACAATATCTACCCTGCTGTTATATCTAAGTTGTCTAAACCAGGGCTGAGGAAGACAACTCACCATAGAACTGCCAGTTTCTTGTCTCCATCTGTGGCTGTAGAGCAAGTGAAGTTCTTCAGTCTCAAGGCATACCTTTAGTGGAGAGAGATTTAAGGGGGGAGAGGGGGGAGGAGAAAAAGGAGAAGAGGGATGAAATATTGAGTGTCAGCAAGGATGCTTCGAGAAAAATGAGTCAAGCCATTGGTCCACCTAGACCTGGAGTATTCTAATCCCCTTAGGAATTCAAAGGCAGAGATCTTTCCAGGTCTAGGCTCCTCAAGTGCTTTCAAACTTAGGGAGACTAGCATGTGGGCAATGCACTCTCAAACAAAACAACTGTGTGGAGTGCATCACCTGTGACACTGAACTGCAGGAGGGGGGCCCTTGCTGCTCAACCGTTTCCTGTCCTGGCTTGCGAATATTAAAGTTGGGCAATTTCCTTTCCTTCTCCCCCTCCCCTCCTTCCCTGATGAAAGTGTTCCTCACCACCCGCAACATTCCGCACACTTAAGCCTTCTGAAAATCAAATCATCATAGAAAAACCATTGTTCTGAGCCTTAATACAATTTCACAGGTACTTGTGTTAGAGTAAGTAATAGAGTTCAGTGTTGCGTAAGGAGGTTTTAAGGTATCCGGGCGGTCTCATTTACAAGGGAGTAATGGAGTGCAGGAGAAATGCACTGCTTTTACCGCACTGGATCACTGCCGCCCCTGTCGTCATCACCATTATGTGCTTCATATATAAAGGACCCTTTTAGTTCAGCACTTTCTTTCTTCATTTTCTTCCTCCCCTGCCCCTTCTTGTGCTTTACGACAGCTTCTGTCATACTTGGTGGCTCAGGACAAATTAAGGTTTCGTATCCTTTGAGGATGTGCACGCTTAAAAAGGAAGGGATTTAAAGATACAATTAGTCTAAACAGCCTTGGCAGCCGTATTTCTGGCATCCTGAGTCACTGTGATGTGTTGCTCATTCTCACAAATCAATGTCATCTGCGTGCATCTGAGCCTTTGAATAGCTATAATTAGCAAAATGGATTAAAAAAAGAACCCCCAAAGGTCTGCTGGGAGGGAAGACAGCAGGAAGAGACAAGGGACATCACTTGCTTACACTGTATCTTCCAGCTCTGAACAAATACCCCCTGCTCTCTCTCTCCAGGGTAAAATTGTATGTGAGGGCAACAGACCCATGGCTTTAAAATGTTATGTGCACCAATCATATGAACATAAGGAGAGCCCTGCTGGATCAGGCCAATGGCCCATCTATTCCAGCATCTTGTTCTCATGGTGGCGAGCTAGATGCCTATGTGAAGCCTGAGCACAACAGTACTCTCCCCACTTGTGATTCCCACCACCTGGCATTCAGAGTGCCACTGCCTTTAATAGTGCAGGTAGGAGACAGCCTATGTGGCTCCCTCCCACAGTGGAGAAAAAGGGCAGGTTTACATATCAGAAAAGGTGCACAAGTGGTGCTTGATGCCTCTCTACTCACAGATTACCTCCCCACACCTGTTTCTCTGAACACTTCCAACAGCTAGGATAGCACCTGGCATTGGAGCTCAGATAATGAAATGCAACATGAAGCAAGGGGGGAAGCTGTGAACAGGGGTGAGGTTCAGCCCATCCAATGGATAGGTCTGGTTTAGTTCTGTTTTAGCATGTGATCATTCTGCTGCCCTGAAACCTCCTTTGTGATCTCCCCTTTCTGTTTAAACCAGAGCTGCACGCAAATACACATTCTGAAATATTTACAAGGCATATTATTTCCCCAAAGATAACAGCTTCTTTTCAAATCCGGTACATTTCTGCTATGTAAACAAATACTCATTCATAATGCAAAGCATGTACTATTTCCTCACTGATGCTTCCCTGACACTGAATTCTTTCATGTTATAAATATACCTTTCTAAGGGGAAATCCCACAACTGCTAGGGAAAGTTGGTTCATATTCTGCGTGCACAATGCTTGGTCCTGTACATTTGGGTTGACACCTGACTTTTTAATGGCTTGCATGTGCAGATGAATGGCCGTTGCACACACTTCTCCACAGATATCACCTCAAACACAATATATTTCAGTGGAATCAATTCAGATGCCAGCTAGCTTGTCAGGAAGCAACTCTGTTCCCTTAGTCCTTCACATGCATTGCAGGGGATTCACAAAATCAAAGAATTGTAGAGTTGGTTATGCTGCACAACCCTTGTGGTCCCTTTCCAACTCTACAACTCTGATTCTATGGTCAAACCATGGTTTGCCCATTGCAAACTACTGCAAACCTCTTCTACTGGTTCAAGTTAATCATGCCTGATATTCCCTTATAGGGCAAGATATAGTGGCTGCAAACCATAGTTCGCCTCCACATCAGCACTGTAGTTCAAAACCAGTCCAAGGTCCTTGATGCAGAATCTACTTGAAATTCAACAGGGAAAATAAAATAATTTCAATCCAGAGAATGGTTATGATCCTCCCTCCTTTGATTTTGGTGCCTATATAAGGCCCAATCTGTAGGGTTGGATTGCTCAGTCTATTTCCGGTTTGTGTCAATTTCAAAACTGTTCACCCATCAGTCCATGTTTGCATTAGTATGCATTTTTTAAAATCCATGTGAAAATTCTTAAATAAACATTTTACTACAAAATGCATATTTAAATAGCAGTTTGTCTCAGTGCACACATTTCTAAACTTTTACACACTTTTATCTTTTACACATTTTGATATGGCTTTAGAGATGAAGGCTGGATTGCATAATCTGGAGAAGTGTGAAATCCAAAGGGTAACTGCATTCCAATCTGCACATTGGTGTGGGAGGTGCAAATCAGATCTGTTCACATAAAAAAGTGAACTGAACGAAGATTCTCCTCCATCCTTATCTATCCCCTGAGGCCTTTGGATCTGGCCAAACTTTGCCAGCCTGGAGCTTTACGGCTACTGTTGCTTATTTTTATATAGATAAAGATCCATAGCTATTTTAAAGTTACACTCTGAGCTGCCTTAAGCATTATGGAAAAGCAGGCTAGCCATATTTCCCATAAAACAAGTAAATAAATAAATGGCAACAGTTTTAATACCTGCCATGTTTCAGCTGCTATTAAAAAGTGTTCCCATATTAAGTGAGAGTTGTTGCAGCAAAGGAAATTGAATTGAAAACTGCTCTGGGGCAGAACCTATTAATAACTACAGGATCTTCAAGGAAATCTCATATTTACCAGCCCATAAATAGAGCTGGTTTAACTGATCAATAGATCTATCTTTATCTCTGTCAAGTTGAATTTAGCCAAAGACTGCTGATCACAACCACTACATGGGAAAGATCCTGCAAACTCCTTTTGAAATGAAGGCATATAGTCTTTGAAATTTAGCATGCACATAAGATAAGACCCTCTTGGTTGGATTCAGACTAAGGGCTCACCCGTGCTTCTGTTTGTACTGTGGTTTCTAGACGTCATCCTATTCACTCTGATCACGGATTGCCTTTTTGTAAAGAAGGAATGTCTCCCTCCCCTGCCAAACCCGTTTGACTTCCATGAAACAGCAACCACTGGAAACTGAAGCTAACAAAATTTTGGCATGCTTCTCTCAGCCAGTAATACACATCTATGCAAGTAAAAAAAAAAAATTGTGTATGTGTGCATATACATGCAAAACAGGGGCTGAAAAGCTGAAACGAACTGACAAATTTCATTCTGGAACAATTTTTAACAGCCAAATTACAAACCTCTGGAAAACAGGGTTTATAACAGAGATCCCAGTGGGCTCCCTTTAATGTCTGGAATGATAAAACTATCCCTTTTAAAAGACAAGTGTCACTGCCAAATGATGAAATTACTATGCTTTACTTCCACCCACTACATTTCAATTTTAATTTTATGAATATTGCAAATTATATAACACACACATTATAACCTCTAACGGGGCTAATTTATAAGAGCAGTGTCCATCAATTATAAATTTTCTGTGACATTAATAAAATGGCAAGAAGAACTAATTATGATGACTTCTGAGATGAAGATGCCTTGGACTAATCATTAATGAGGTCGAAATGATACTTTTAAAAAGCGTAGCAAGTTCTAATTATGAGTGAAATGAGATTATGAGAATGATCACAGGAAAGCCATTAACCTGATGAGTTCCACAGTCTCGGAGTACATAGTGTATGGAGATTTCGCCTCTAATGGATCGCGCTCCATAGCATTGCCGCACTCGATGAAGGAAAGGGCAGCGTCAGCATAATTCACCGCTTTGCCAAACTTTTCCACCTGAAAAGGGGGAAGAAGAAGCACATTCAAGATAATGACACAGGTTTGACTTCGGGATAGGCATACACGAGCCCAATGGTTCATACATTTTTGTCAAAACCAGAGATGGTGAGCTCTTGTAGTCTTTATAGTCCCACTCCAGCAAGGAAGAGCCACAGCCCTATATTTCAGCATCTGTAAGTGACTTAAATGAATGGTTCTAAAGCCATGAACTTCAAATGAAGGATCAAAGTCTTCATTCACAGGTATATCTGCATCAACTGTACACTTTTAAGCCTTGTCCATGCATTCGTAAGTGGCCAAAATGAGCACGATAGCTCTGTCATCCTCTTCCACATTGTCCAGTTGGAGGGAGACTGTTTGCAGCAGGAAAGCCTCCTCTATTCTTTAACTCCTCCTCCCAAATAAGAAGCAAACAGCAAACCATATCATTTTTAACCTCCCCCCCAAACCCCCACATTTAAAACATCTGAGAAAAATTTAAAAGTCACGTATCTTCATAGCTGATAATTTTAAGGTTGCCACGAATGGTATTATACCTATCTATGCATAGGTTTTTATTTCCACTGCTGAAGCAACAGTCAAGTCACAAACCAATGTGAAGCAAAGCCAGGTAAGTACACGAGACACCCAAGGAACACCTATAATGAGGTTGTACTATAGAAATCATTAATCTCCTTCAAGTTGGTGGCAGCATGTTTGGAAACTGCTATGAAATGGAAGACAGCCACAGGATAAGCCCCTGAAAAACAGTATCTTTCGGCCATCAAATGTTTCAGTGAACAGGACCTTTCTTGTTTTTAAAATGCCTGCTGAAAGTGAATGAGGGAGACAGCCATACTGATCTTTCAGGGTTCTAGAATGCGTGGGGAGCTTCTTTGTGTAGCAGAGGCTCCCTTTGAGTAAAACCCTTGAAGGGTAACTGGAACAGCAGCAGTGTGTGAAGCTAGCATGCATGCACTCCCTTCTCTCTGACATTTACGCCACTTATGAATGCCTGAAGACAGCTTCTGTGTGCAGCTGATGCGGATATACACATGAACAATCATTACTTAACCACCAAGAAAGACTTAATGTATATTTGAAGGGCGGTTTGTTGATTTTGAGCCTCACCTGTGCACCCGCCTCTTTCTACATTAGGATCAGTAAAGCCCTGAGGGGAACCCATCTTCTGAAGACCCCTCTTCTATAATCCTCTCCTCTCACATTGGGTGGAAATCCCTCACTGGTGCCAATGAAAAATAATGACGACGATCAACTGGCCCCGACTTGGTGGAACGCTCTGTCACAAGAGACTAGGGACCTGCGGAACTTGACATCTTTCCGCAGGGCCTGCAAGACAGTGCTGTTCCACCAGGCCTTTGGTTTGGACTCAGTCTGACCCTTATGTTTTTCCCTCCCCTTATGGTTTCAATCTATGGGCTACTTTTAAAATGAGGCTGCATTTTAAATTGCATTTTAACCTGTATTTTAAATTGTTTTACCCCCCCCATTATGTTTTTACTGTAATTTTATTGGAGTTAGCTGCCCTGAGCCTGACTCTGGCCAGGGAGGGTGGGGTATAAATTATTATTATAAATTATTATTATTATTATTATTATTATTATTATTATTATTATTATTATCATCATCATCATCACCATCATCATCATCATCATTATTAAATTTCCCTCAAGACGAGGGGAGGAAAGTGTTAAATTCCCTCTCTGTGCATGTTCTCCTCCCATTATTTATCAACCACCCAAAACTGATGCAATTTGCACTGATTTTTATATAAAAAAATACAACCCTCCCAACACTAAATGCAAAGATGACTCTAATGTCACACCTAGTTTGTCAGAAAGGTGACAGCTACTTGAGGCGACTTGATTGGACATGGAGATAACAAACTGTAGGCAAATCCAGGGGGGAAAAGTGGGGGCACATGATGAGGGCCCTGGCAAGAATAACAGGAGGCTCAGGGATGGGGTAAAAAAATAGGGTCAAATACAGGTTGTTCCTTAGCCATGATGGATACATGAGAGGTCTGTGATGGTCATGTGAGGCTGCTGTCAAGTTGTTAAATGGTGCTTGTCTCTGCATTCCAGTCAGAGCATAGGGGATATTCAGCAACGCCATGTGATGGGAAAGAGCTTCCTTCAGGCAGCAGCATGATGCACGGTGCCTTTTTGCATTAGTGCTGCATGAGAAACAGACTGAATTCTGCCAGACGCAGATAAAGGTAGCAAGATGAAAGGCTCATCAACATGCTGAGCAAATTGGGCAGTAGGGAGTAGAGCACAGGATTGGGTAGGGTGGGGTGAACAAACTGGCATGGTGTGCAGAAGCGGCCATGAGCCATTGCCTTCAACTGTTTGCTATTGGGCTCCAAGGGATAAACAAATGTTTGAGCTCCTTTAAAGGTCAACTGGCCACGGTAAGGTGCTTTTGGAAATATTCATCAATGGATAGCTATGTTTATGAGCATGCTCGCCATAGTCCGGCGTCAGCAAATCAGTTTGGGTCCCCATTGTGGAACAGGCCCTTCAAGAAGTATGAATATGGCTTCAGTGACGAGCACAGGGCACAGTCCAAATTCTGAATTACGCCAGGAGCAGATCAAGGGAGGGAATGCAGCCAAGTGCCTTCTTTGCATGCAGAGGAACCCTGTTTCCACCCAAGGCACCTCCTTCCCAAGCTACAAAGGCAGCAGAGGCCAAGACCCTGGACTACCAGCCAGAATAAATGCTGCGCAAACAGGCTACATCTTCAATGTCCTCTTAAAGTACTTTTATACCACTCTCAACAGTAATCATAGGTTCCCCCAAATAATCCTGGAACTGTAGGTGCAGATGCTTGCTAGCAGAACCCCATTCCCCTTGCAGAGTTCCCTGGGAAGAGGGACTGATGTTAAGTCATGCCCATATCTCATCCACTGTACAGGGCTCAGTAACAGGACAGATGGAACAATGGGGTGCAACCTTCTACTTTCCCACAAGCCTTCCAATATTTCCAGCTCTTTCAACAAGCTTTCCAAGTGAATATTGTTATCCCAGTTGGTATCGGTTCTGGATAGGAGGGTCTGGTCCCTTGGTCATAGTTTTCCTCACTATGGTTAGATATACTGTCTTATTTAAATTATCGTAATTATTTCCAAATCTGCATCTATATGCATACATTAGCTTATTCAACAAGGACGAATCTGTGTCCTTGTTAGTGCTCTAGCTTTGGAGAAAGATGCATTTTCCATGGGGGGTGGGCACCGTCTAAATGGCCGCCCTGCAATTGATTGGTAAATCCAACTTTAAATGGCCTGACTGCTGCCACTTGGCCAGAAGACATTATCTGGGAACACCCTGTGTTACTGCAGATGATGTGCAGATTCTGCTAATTAATGGTGCTCTGCGCCAATAATTAGAGTAATTAATTGCACACTTTAATACACCATGCAAATCTGAAGCAGCCCTCTGGCTTATCACGATACCTTTGCAGTTCTGAGCAAACTGCCTTACAGGGGGAGGGGGGAGTAGAATGTGGAGACCTACCAGGGCATCTGCTTTGTGCTTCAGCTTCTTGGCCTCTTGCATGTAGTGATCTGCGTTGCGAAGCCTGAGAAAACAAGGAGAAGAAGAGTAAGCAGCAGCAGCAACAATAGCAAATGAGGCTCCAGTGTCACCATCTGTTTAGTTAATGGGCACAGCAGGGTGCTGGCGAGCTTGGGACCATGTGGGCACACTGGGAGGAGTGTTGGATGGGCAATATTGGTGCCCTGGTCTGGCTCCAAGCTTGCCGCTGCCCCTTCCCCACACTGTCCGGGTTAGTGATGGTGATAAAGGTGTTGGCAGGCTGGCTTCTTGGTGACATCCCTCTGTGTTAGCTGCTTCTGTTTCATTGGCCTGGTTTAGACTTGGTTTTTACACCTGGTTAACACTTGTTTAGTTTATCATACAGAATCGCAGCGAGCTTGATCACATATGTTTTATGTGGTGAAAAACAAAATCCTCACAAATATCCTTACGTATTTATACCCTGCCTTTTTCTTTGACAGGGACACCAGACAGCTTACGGACAAAACAAGAGCAGCTAAAAACATAGGAAAAATAAATAAAACAATTAAACATTAACAGAATTAAAACTATATATAAAAGATATATTTAAAAAAACAACAGGCAGATCGTTAAAAAAACAACAACAGCAACACTGCACCAGGGCTTTCATGAAAAGCAGCCAGTTTCCCAAAGCCTGTTGGAATGAGAAAGTCTTCACCTGCTGGCAGAAGGACAGCAAGGAGGGAGCCAGTCCAGTTTCTCTAGGGAGGGAGTTCCAGAGTCTAGGAGCAGCCACAGAGAAGGCCCTCTCCTGCATCTCCACCAAGTATGCCTGCGAGAGTGGCAGGACTAAGAGAAGGGCCTCCCTGAAAGTTCTCAAAACCCAGACAGGTTTCTATGAGGGAATATGGTTTTTCAAAGAGCTTGGACCTTTGTAGGGCTTTATAGGTCATAACCAGCACTTTGAATCGTGCCCAGAAACAAACAGACTGGGAGCTTAGTGTGGCATAAAAAGAAAAAGGAAAGGAAACAAATTGTTCATCGATACACATGGCTGTATTATGCTCTAGGGAAAGCTTAAGTGGTTTTTAGCTGATGTCTGAAGCTTAATACCGATAGGACTTGTTGCCCTGATCAGTTTTTTAAAAATTATTCCAAGAAACTATTGCCCTCGTACATGGCTTTCCAGTCCTGTTTTATCCTTGTCACCTTATCATGAAGCAGGCTAGGCTGAGAGTGTGACTGGCCCAAGGGCACTTGATGAGCTTTCTGGCTGAGCTGGGTCCCCTTTGTTCTTCTCGCCTGACAGTGTGCCCACTATCTGATACTGAATCTCCCTTGATTAAGATCCAAAACATATAGTCAAACAATGTTTACTGTCATGATCTAAGCCCAGCCCCCTGGAGGGAGACACTGATGAGACCTAGAGATGCCAGAGAGCCTTGAGGCATGAGGGAATTATTGCAACCATGGCTTGTTCAGTGCAGATGTAATGCTTAACCGCGGTTAAAACAAATAATATTTAAAAACTCATGCCTCCACAAATAAGCTCTCTTCCTGGCTTGCAGCCAATTATTAACCACTGTTTAGGTATTTAGATACAACGCTTCACTGCAGTTAAGTGGAAGCCATGGCTAAGCCTTATGCTTGTAGAATGCTCTTGTATGTCAAATATCTGATAAAAAGCGCTGACTGGTTTCCAGGAGCAGAAGCGCCCATTTATTTTTGCTTCTTTCAGTCTTATCAGTGCTAAGCTGCTGGATGCAAAGAAGTGATTGATGAGGAGGCTGCAAAATGGCTAACTATGGAAACCAGGAGCCCAAAGGGGCCTATTAAACTTTGCTGAACAGAAGGAAAAGAGAAACAATTCAAAGTGATTAACCGTAACAAGGTTCCATTAGAAAAGCTAAAATGTAAAATTATGCAACAGGAAAAAGAGAAGACGTATATAGTTCTAACATGATGGTCAAGCTAAAATTCCACACAAATACCTAAATGAGGATAGTGGCAATAGTGGTAATGCAAAAGGGTATATGTTCAATCCCTGGAATCTCCAGTTAAAAGAGGCACAGGGAGAGAAGATGAGACATAGCCTTAAGGGCAAAACTAGTCATGATGCTAGCTGCAGGAATACTCTGAGCGTGCCTAGTTTTTGTAGTTTAAATAGTCATTGTGGTGGTCATGGGGAAGATTGAGGCCATGGACCACATGGAGGGGTTTGATCAGGTATAAGGAAGTCTTGACCCTGCAGATTTTGCTTAACTTCAACTCACCATCTTCCTTGGCCATTAGCCATGCTGGCTGGGGCACCAAGTCCTAATGAATTCAGTGGGGCTTAATTCAGTGGGGCTTACTTTCAGTTAAGTGCACATATAGGATTGCCATCCTAATCCACTAAGGTTCTAATTATGTCAGGTTCTTATACTCAAACATAGGAGATCTCTAATGTTTTGCCTCCATCAATATTTCCCAGCTACTACCTATACATCAGCTCTTTGGAAATACAGATGTTCCAAACATCTCAAGAACTGGAACTGAATTCTTGCAACATGTGCAGTAAGAATTCCCCATGCATGAAAATATTTCTTAATTTATAAAGTGCAGCAAGGAAAATCAAGGTGGTGCCCTCTGGATGTTGTTGGACTACAAATCCCATTAGCACCAGCCAGCATAGCCAATGGATTCAGGGATGCTTAGATTTGGGAAGGGCCATACTTTGCATGTAGGAGGTCCCTAGTTCAATCCCTGGCATCTCCAGGTATGGCTGGGACAGACTCCCTGTCTGAAACCCTGTAGAGCTGCTGCCAGTCAGGGTCTGATTCAGTGTAAGGCAGATTCCTATATTCCTAAGAGCTGGAGTCCAGCAACAAATCCAGAGGGTTCCATGTCAGATGCTGCTGCAGTTACAGGCAACTCCCACATTTTCTTAGAGTCTGTGCCTCAAATCTAGGCAATTGCAGGGCTCTGCCAATTTAAAGCATGAACAAGAAATGGCTGCGTAGGTTTGCTCTAACTACTTACGTATCATCAAATGTTATTTTAGGTCTCCTTGGATCACGATTCCCATTGGTGAAGGCAGGAGTGGCAGGCCAGATGCTACTCTCTGGGTGGCTGGTGTCGGGCAGAGCATTTGAGGACCTGCTGTGGGAATCTTCCTCCTGCAGAAAGTGATTTTTAATTAGCGGCTTTGGTTTTCGTGCTAATAATATCTCTAGATGTCATGTTAAGCAAGTTTGTGTGTCTCAAAATTAAAACCAAGGCACATATTTTGCATCTCGCAGCCCTTATGTCACAAGTCAAGCTCAATAGATTAATTAAGAACAAGCAGCTACATATTGCTCACACGCACGGTATCATTAACACCCACTTCTAGGAAGGTGTAATGTCAGCATGGACGCCTTGTAGCATCGCTTGCTTATTAAAATAAAGTGGAAAGAAGATGAATGGCAAGTGAAAGACTCACAGGATCCGATGATTAGGGCTGGAACTGGGGATAAGCAGTGGGACGGCCGCTGAAAAATAATTCACAAACTTCCTCCCCTACACATTTAAATCAACATCCATTAAAATAATGACTTGATTCTATTAAATTGCTATAGGACATTACAAAAAAGTATGCCCAGCCCAAGGCATTTTGCTTCCTGGGGTGAAGGACAATCTTCCCCTTGCAATTTTCCACATATAAATGCTGACCCGGGTTTTTTCTTTCTTTCCATTTTTGCAAAACTGAGCAAAGGGTGAACTTACTGGTGGTGACCCTTTCCCCCCTTGTGGATGCCAAATGGCGGTTAATACTTCCCCCCACTGCCCCTCTCCCCAGACAACATCACACCATGATATAGTGCTGCTCTAATGGGGAGGGGAGTCAGTGGGGAAATGGTAGCAGCTGGTGGAGGTCAGTAATTTCCCCTCCCACCTTGGAATGATCACTGTTGCAAAACAGGCATAGTAATAAAGGGAAGTCAATTCTGCACTTCCCCCCCTTGCACCCCTTTGCCAAAAAGTCCCCCCAAATTTGCCCCCAAGTTTCCCCTGGAACACTTTCAGCCCATCATTGACTCTGTTTGGCCAACCTGCAGCAAACAGTATAGATCCTATTTGGACATCCCCCCAACTCCCATCAGCCACACAGCCATCATGGCCCACAGTGAGGGATTACGGGAGCTGGAATCCATCAACATCGGGAGAACGCCACATTGGCTACTCTGGGGACAGGGCATGGCGGAGCAACAGTTTGCTCTGGTACAAGGGAATCCCTGTTCTCTAGTGTCCCTGAGTGACTTACACAGCTCCCCTTTGTGCTAGAAGCAGATTTGTTCTCATTTTTCCGGTGTTTGGAGGAGGTGCTGGCCTGCAAGGGATTTGAGAGGTTGTTCTCTTGGCCAAAGGAGCTGCCACTGCTGCTGCTCCGCCGGGCTGCCGTCTCATTGAGCAGAGGAGACAACGGGGGTGGAAACAGCTTCTCTTCCCTTTTCTTTGTTGCCTTTTTCGCTGAGCTGGTGCTGCCAAGCGAGAAAGAAGGACCTGTTGTTATAACCTGGGATGCGTTGACACCGGCAAATTCCAGCCAGATTCTTTCGTGCCTCCTGTTGAGTCAACAGGAGCTCCCACTGGTCAGGTTCTGGGCCCTGGGTTTCCAAGAGTTTCCTGAAGCTGCTGCTGCTGCTACTGCAGCAGCAGCAGCTGCTGCATTCAGAGGGCACATGTGTACCTTCCCTGCGAATGTCAGGTGACAGTGCTGTGTGTAAGTGCTTGCTCTGCATAGCTGAGGCACTCCAAAAGTATGCCCTGCAACTTGGGTCCATCCAAAATGGCTAATATAGTAATTGCTCCTCACAGGCTCCAGTTGGTGCAAAACACTGCAGCTAGACTGCTGATGGGGGACAGATGATTGCCAGCACATTAGTCCAGTGCTCGAAATCTTGCACTGAATGCCCATCCACTACCAGCCCAGGTTTAAGATTCTTGTATTAATTTACAAGGCCCTTAACAACTTGAGTCCAGGTTACCTCAGGGGCTGTCTTAACCCTTATCTCCCTGCCTATTTTGGGAGGGGGGGGAGTCATTGTTAGCAATTCTCCATGGCTCAGACACACAGTTTGTACCCAACAGGAACAATTTGCTCAATATTATGGGTCCAATTTTATAAAACTTTATTCCAGTTGAGGTTAGAAAGGCCCCCTTCTCTGTTGAACTCCTGGCACTTACTGAATACTTTTTTGTTTTTTTCATTCTAACGGGCATTTTAATTGATGTTTGAATTTATAGTTTTAACTGTTGTTTTTTGGTATTGCGTTTTTGTAAGCTTCTTAGAGGCTATTGTGGTTAAGCAGCATAAAAATTGTTTCAGTAAAAGAATAAATGATCTAGTGCCTTGGAAATGTTTTCCCACCACCCTTAGGGGGAAAAAAGACTGACATTTAAACCTTAGCTGTTTTTTAAAAAAAGGAGAGGCAAATATACCCAGCTGATTTCTTAACATGTTAATTTGACCATGGATTTTATTATATTATTATTATTATTTTAGTTACTGCCCTAGTCCAGTCAATGAAGATTACTTGAATTTTAATTTTTCCTTAGACAACTCATATTGCATTCTGCAGCCATTTACTTTTCATGATTATTGACTCAAATTTTCAATAGCAAATTAAGTCAACAAGAATTTATGTCTCCCTCTTAGTCAATTTAAGTCAGTGTCAGGCAGTTATAGATTTACAATACCTCAAAGCAACAAATCAAAGAGGAACAAGGAAAGCAAAGCAGCTTGATTTCTCGATTGGGGGAAATTCAATGGCCTCAGCTGGCAGTATGCTTCCCTAGCTTTCGCGATAGTAGCATCTATTCCAGTTATTCCCTAATTGTGGCCATTAGCAAATTAAAAACCAGTTTCATCAAAATGGGCATTTAATTGCCCTTCTTCCTCACATGTTTTATCTATCTATCCATCTATCCGATTCTTAGCTAAGAATACATATTCAAGAGAACTGAGTGCAAAATAATTTGGTATGGCAGGGGCAACAGCGTGGTGGTAGAGCCCATCCTCTGCATGCAGAAGATTGCAGTCTCAACCCCTGGCATCTCCAGGGAAAGGTCACTGCATGAAAACATGGAGAGCGGCATCTGGTTGGTGTAAAAATGCTGACCTGGATGGATCAAGAGTCTGACTGGGTGAAATGTAACTTCCCACGTTCAACTTGCTTTAACCAGACCTTTGTAAGAGGGGGTTGAATGTGTGGCAAAGAATAGATTTCATTTAACCTTTCCAAGTATGTCTGTAGATGAGGGAAGGGCTTCTAATTTGTGTGAGAAACTCCTTAGCCCTTATTCTCATGTTGTCCCACAGTCATTTGGGTGGATCCCAAGCCACTGCAGTAGCATCTGAATAATGGAATCAAAGTGTAGGAAGCTCCTATACACCATTAGCATTATATCTCTCTGGGGATGGTAAGTTCAGAATCAAAGAATCATGGAGTTGGAAGGGACTATCACTGTCATCTAGTCCAACCCTTCTGCACTGCAGGAATCTCTTGCCCAATGTGGGGCTCGAATCCATGACAAGGAGATCAAGACTCTCAAGCCTGTTGCACCTGCTGAGCTATCTAGCTTGGACATGAGCAGCCTTTAGATTTTTCCACTCCCTGTGATTCTACTATTCAAATATCACTTGAGCAGCATGGGAGCAGAGGGTGCATTTAGGGCAGTACGGCTGGTTCTGCTGCACTGGGGACCAAGTCTAGGGGGCACCACAGGGTGTCTGATGAATTGAACTGAGCAGAATGGAAGGTGAGAGGCAGGGAGGACACCAAATCTGGACCTGGCACAGGGTGCTGCTGGAATTTGAAAGACCAAAGTCTGCCCCTGATGGGAGACATCTATGAATAATTATTAATTCATATTTTATTGGTGGAGTCTCTGCTATATTTCATTGCATTTTTGGTTATAAAATGTGTGTGTGCGCACACAAACTTTCTTTTATAATGATCTCATTGTGTTTTATATAGAGCGTTTAGGGATTTCACATATTATTGGCATATAAGTATTAATAATAATAAAAAAACTGCAACAGTAATTAAAAAGAAGAGATAACTACATTGGATTGGTTCCTTAGCATGGGAGTAAAAGATGAGTAAATAAGTCTGATTTGGTTTGCCCAGAGATAACGTTAATCCAGTTAGGAATTGAATCCTTGCAAAGTGTAGGGCTGTGCAGAGAGCTAGAAACTGTGGTTCTGAGACTAAGAAATAACAGTAAAAAAAGAAGAACCTGAAGATGAATATTGGTGAAGTCCATGAGCATGGAGAGTAAGCACTTCACGTTGCTGACAATGTCCAGCAATTGCTTTAGAAGTGTCCACCTATTAATTTACTCTGCATTCCTGCTCTCAATTTGAATTGATTTTATTTGCCCACAATGACACCATCGTATAGCACTGTGATGGGAGCACATTCACTACATCCTCCCAATTGGCTGAGGACACCCATCTGACTTGTCTACGAAGGGAAAAGTAATTGTGAACCCTCCTCCCCAACAATTGTACTGAAGCTGCAGCAACCAGTGAAAAGAGTGGTTATTTTCACAATTATATATATTGGAGAAATAGCTCAGCCTACTCTGAAATGGCTATTATTTGTTCGAAAATAAAAGTGGGGGAATAGTCAGTGTAGCCCATTATAATAACCTCAGCAAAGTCACTTTGCTGCCAGATATTCCATATATTCTTTTTGGTGGATATTCTCGATTCCTTGCTTTAAACTTTTGTATTTGTGTGCTTCTCTGGAACTAAGTTATCGGAGTGGATTGGGTTAAATATTAACTTGGAGGAGATCAATAATAAACTGCAATGTGATTGTGGTCTTAGTTAAATATATGAGTTAAGAAAGTTGAAAAATTTTGCTTGGCAACTAGGAGCATCTGGGATCAGGGGAATGGAAAGCTAGCATAGGGGAAATAACTATTGATGATCACAATTATATTTTAACAGAAGATACCAATGGTTTCAGAGCTCTAAGGAATCAAATTAATGACCTAGAAAACAAGCTCAAATTAAGAAACATCAGGTTGGGGGTAGATCCCTAAGGCTTGGAGGCAGGAAATAAAAGATTCATAAAAAATAATGTAAGTGTTAGAGAAAGATAAACTTATGTGTTTGAAGAAATGCCACGGAGAAAATTTGTATCATTTTAAAATACATCTAACACCATGCAAACTATCAGTGTCTTTTTCAGACTTGAGAAATGGGGGATTTAAATATTGTAACTCTGCACTGTTGTCATTAAGTGGAAATAGTAATTACATAGACGTAAGTGAGTTTGGGAACTGGTTGATTTGGTTCACAGTGGGTTTAGAGGAGATGATTTACCTGTTAATTGTGGGATTACTTAATAACATAAATATCTTTGCTATAATAAGTCCAAAGTAAGGGCTTTAAAATTAATAAAAGGATAAAGCTGGGCACACGAGGTGGGGGATATTGATCCCTCCCACATGATGCTTGTAGTAATAGTTATGTATAGTATTAAGAATTGCCTCAACGAAGAGAGATATGGGAAAGAAGGGTCAACGTGACTGGTAATGAGCTATATTGGTTTTGAGCCACTTTTAACTGGGACATCAACTGAAGGTTCAAAAAGGTATTCATTCTCTTAAGTATTTTGATACTTAACAAATTTTAAGTGTGTTCTTCCTTGTGCATGCTACAAACAGGGAACATGAACAACGCGACTGAAATGTTGCACCCATATTGTATATACACTATTCAGAATATTTGCAAAACTGTTGCTGACTCAGGGATTGGGAACCTCTGGATGTCTGGATGTTTTGGACGATAACTCCGAGCGTCCCTGACCATTAGCCATGCTAGCTGGGGCTGATGGGACCAAGTCCAAAAAGATTAACCCAATTAACATGAACAGTTTCAAATAGTTTCTAAGGAATTCCCACAATCCTCTCCTTAGCATTCTGGTTAGAAAGACAGGCAGCTCAAGAAATTCTTGTCACCTATAAAAGTATGCAAATTGCATTCCATTAGTGTAAGACAGAAAAGTCCACTGCGGCCATAAAGAGATGATGTTATAAGATTCTTTTGTATAACAGGAATATTTAGGGCTGGCCCAACACTTCCTGCAGCTGAGGATGAACAGCAATCCACACCCACCCACCCACCACACACACACACACACAGTCATAGTGCAAAGGTATCCAAGGCTGGCCATGAGACAGACAATCACACAAGTACCTCTATTATTATTTTTGGCCATTTCATGACACACAAAACCAGCTGATTGAGACAGCAACTTAATTCAGCCTAATGGTAAAGCTGGCCCTATTGTTAAATGGTAAGGAGAGGCTTCCCTATGACAACTGGATCTGAACAACCATGCTGTAAAGGACCATCTTAATATTAGGAATAACTTACTCTTTAGTACTTGGTACTCTGTGGTTGGGTATTGGGGAGATGCAGGGTGGAAGCGAACACATTGCAGCAGCCTCCTCCAGACGCTGTTTCTTGTTTTCACCAAGCGTGTCTTGGTTTTCAGACTGCTTCAACCACAAAAACAAAAACCAGTCAATTATGACTTTATATACACAAAATCTCATAACACCAACATTACCAACCATTGCAGAATGAAAGAAATCACAATGAATCTCTCAAGTAATTTTAAGCAAGGTTGCATCCAGACAGGCAGTTTTGGATTGGTCAAAAAATACTTTTTTAAAAAAAATGCAATTTCCTCCTACACTGGTGAGAAATTACCAAGCCACACTTCTCAAACCAATGTACAAGCCAAAACTCAACGAAGTTATGAATTTCTGCATGTCTCTGAGATTTGTGATGCAGTTCTCTAAAGAGTCTGCACAAAATTGCATATATTAGTGTATATAAAAATGCACCATATTTGGGTAAACTGTATATTATTCTTGCACCACCACTTTGTTTTTGTTTATTAAGCTTGTTATATCAATCAATAAAAATGTGTATATTAGTTATAACTGCATACAAAATGTGTATCTTAGGAGAAATTTGTAGTGATGCTGATGAATTTTCATGATATAAAAATTACAGATGATTTGTTCCTGCCTACATCTCTTTCTTGACAAAGAGTCAGCATTTTGTGACTCAAATGCATATATTGAAGAGGAGGGCTCACAGGCAAGTGGCACCTTTATTAAAGAGGAAGGGGCTCAAAGAGAGCAAGCTCTGCAGCCAAAATTCTGCTTGAACCAAACATGCCAAGCGCCTGAGAGTTGAACTCAAGCACTTCCTTGTTTGTCAAGCCAGGAAGACCAAGCTGCAACACAGGCTTCAGAGATGGATGCAACCAACACTATCAGCACCACATCACTCCCATATTATTCTGTGAAACAGACCAGGGAGATGGTGGTTTGCAAACTCATTTCACTGCTAGCACAGGGTTGAAGGCATGCCTTTTGCTTGGATTTCTTCTCCTTTACACAGTTCTGAAGCTGGCATTCTCAGAAGACAAATGGTAGTGATGGCTGATATCACATTTCTGGGGATTTACACCCCCGCCCCCCGTTTTAAACACATGAAGCTGTTTGGACTCTGATACCAGAAATAGAGATGTTTCAGGCAAAGGGGGTGGGAGGGGATGGAGATCCTTCAGACTCTGCAAATACTCATTTTTTTGATATAAAACCCCTGCTTCCTTTCTAACAAACAAATTTCAGTTTGAAGCATGCTGTCATATCCCACACAACAGGATGCCCCTGGGCAAAAATAACATAGAACACATGATAAAGCATTGTCGTTCGAATCACAATAGATTCCACTTTACAGGTAGTTGTTGCAGAAAGGGAGGACTGCGAGTTAAGTGAATAGAATTTTGATAAATCACAGCTGTTTATGTAGGAAAACCCACATACTCTCAAGGCATAATTTGGCAACTGTACCCACATACTCTCAAGGCATAATTCAGCAACTGTCACAGCAAAACAGCAAAATCTCTGCTGGTTTTAATGGAGGCATTGCCCATTTAATTTGGAGCCAAATCTGGCCTCGATTCTTTGGGCACTTAAAATATATTGGCATCGGGCAAATCCCAGAATAGACATTTTACAGTCTTTTCTACAGTTCACCTCTCACCTAGAAAGCTAAGGAGAGCCCTGTTGTATTGGACCAAAGACTTATCAAGTCCACCATAGACACAAGGTCCATGACTAGTAGCCACTGATAGACTAACTCTCCATGAATTTGTCAATTTCCATTTTAAAGTTGGTCGCCGTCACCATCAGTCATTTCGCCTGCTTGATGGACCATAATTCCTAAATTCCCATATTTTATTTTTTTAAAAAAGTAACTTTCTAGCAGTTGCAGAACCTGACATTTGAAGTCTTTCCTTCTGCCTGCTCTGAAGCTCTGAGCATTCAGCTTCATTGGATGACTAGGGGATCTAGGAACGTATGAAAGGGAGAAAGACCTCTTTCTATTCACTTCCTCCACATCATGAATACAGTAATTTTCTCATGTCCCCTGCCCCCCAAACATACATCTACTCTAAGCCAGTGGTTCTCAGAGGGTGTGATGCACCATCCTGGTGTGGAACGGGATGGAAAGTGTGATGGGAAGATTCAAGGACAATCAAACTGTGTGTCACAACACGTTAGTGTGTTGGGTGCAAGGTGTAGGTGTGTTGCTTGAATGCTCTTATAAGGGGTTAGTTTAACTTCTGGTTTGCTAGTAAAACTGAATTCTGCGTTGCAAAATGATGCATGTCTAAAAAGTGTGTCACCAACATGAAAAGTTTGAAAACTTCTGCTTTAAACTTTTCAGGGTAGTATAGTATAGCATAGTATCAAAACAATTTTCTTTTTATTTGCAGAATATGGTTGGATATCTTTTCAAAATGAGAGAAAGTGTCAAGCTCTCACCTCTCACTGAGTTTGTATACATACTTAAGCTACGTATATAAGAGGCTCATTTATAATTATATTTCGGGAACGATCCATAATTAATTGAGCTGCATTGTTTCATACTTTCAGGAAGTCCCCATGAAGATATTACATAGTAGTTGTGTTATATGCTTTAAATCAAGCACTGCTAGGAGTTGTTTCTTTTTGTTTTCCAGTGCATCTCTTATCAGCTAAAAAAAATAATTGGTGAGGAATGAGCAAATTTTTATTCTGAAGGTGTGGCCCAGAGAAAATGCTAAACCAAAAGGGAAAAAAAGGGGGACACACACTCAAACATTGCAACCTTTACTATTTGACTGCCATCCTTCCTGCATGACAGCAGATACTTTGGGATGGTGGTGGTGATATTGGGGTAGCTGAGTGAGACACTTACCTGCAGAACACTATGTCATGTATGGATTGTGCTCCTCCCCCCCCTTTTTACTGTACTGATTACTTTGAGTCTGACTGATGTTTTAATGTATTTTTAAATATTTTGTTGGAAGCCGCCCAGAGTGGCTAGGAAAACTCAGCCAGATGGGCGGGGTATAAATAATAAATTATTATTATTACAGTCACCTCACTATTTATCTGGGAACTGAAGTGGCAAATAACTGCAAGCCTGGAGAGAGAGAGAGAGAGAGAGAGAGAGAGAGAGAGAGAGAGAGAGAGAGACAGTGTTTGTGTTTGGTTTACCTTGTGCTTCCTCTTCAACTTAGGGTTGGGCTTTTCGGGCGCTGGTGTTGGGGACTCTCGGGACTGTCGCCTGTGCTTCGTGTTGGCCTCCCAGGGATCCATTTTCCTGGGTATGGCCTCGAAGACACTTTGATTGGAGGCCTGAGAGATAAGATCCAGGTCTATCTTCACCCAGAGGTGCCTGCGCCCTTCAAACTCTCTTAGGGGAGAAATGGGTTCACTCTGCAGAAGTTGTATTGGGGATAGAAGCTCCTCCAAGTCATTGCTTTGGTCGACAGACACATTGCTGCTGTTGCTCGTTAGGCTGCTGACACTGAGAACGTTGCTGCTGGAGTTCTTGGCTTTGGTGCCACTGCTGGGGCCACTGCAAGATGGCAGGTTCTTGCCTTGTAAGCTTTCTTCCTGGTCAGTGTTGGAGTCGGATGTGGAGGAATCTGTTTCCACAAATTCCCGAGACTTGGGAACTGTTTTGCCAGGGCCTCTATACTTTTTCTTCTCGGGCGCTGGCCCTGTGGTCATTCTTGGCTCTTTACGTGGAGCAGTCTTTCCGGCAGTTATTTTTGGGCGGACTTTTGGCTGCTCTTGGGCTTCTTGTGTTTCCTTCTCTTTGGGTGTGCTGGTAATATTTGGTTTGGTCCAATTGTAGTCTTCTACACTGGAAGTCCTTTCTATCTTTTTGGGTTGCTTTTTCCCGGTAGTCCTTTGGGTGGTGGGTTCATTGTGAGCTGGTGATTTCTGCTTGGAACTCTTCACCTCTGGTGGAGCTTTCTGGGCAACACGGGGTTTGGCTTTCTCTGAAACGGGGTTACGGAGCGCCCTGTCTTTGGAATCAGTCAGAGGCAGGGTGCTAGCTGCTTTCCCTTTGTTTTGTCCTTCAGCCTGTGAGTTGCTCTGAGACTGAGAGCTGCTCTCACCATGACTCTCATGCTGCTTGCTGATGATCATTTTGTTGTGGGGATTGACTTTATTTAACCACTTCACCAACTGCCATTTGTTTGCTGAGGGAGGTTCAGGCTGCAGAAGGATGAAAGAAGGAGAAGTCTTGTTTCTGAAAAGTTACCAGCTTTTCTGGTAGCAAGTCTGAACCTGAGCAACATTCCTCACCCTGCCCCATCAACTGGCAACCCCAAGTGAATTGCATTATTGCTCTAAAAGCTTAAGAGCTTTAAACATTTGCAAAGAGATGTGAATATTTATTTGCAAAGACCATGTCTGATCATCATAGTCACCATATATACTAGGAGCCAACTCATTTCTCTGGCCTGGTTCACATGTAACACTAAGCCATGATTGATAAACGAAGGTTTACTGAACCATAGTTTAAACTGATCAGCTGAAGCCACCCCAACTATTTACACTGACCATAGCTTAACATTACATGCGGGCCGAGACTCCAGAAGTAGCCAAAGTGGGGAGAGGAGAAAAGGGGTGGGGGTTGAGGTGGAAATTATCAGCAGGTTTGGGGGGAATTTCTGAATTTGAAGAAATACAAAAAAACTTTGATAAAAAAATAATCTTAAGAGGGAGCACCTCAAAACAGCCTCAAAACATGGTTGAACATGCTCAGTGGTCGTGGAATGCTTACAGGAGAGAAGGAAAATCAGAAGGCAGAGAGTGTATCATTTTGCTGCAATGTTTCATTTCAGGTCGCAGATGTATAAATGAATGAAATGAAATATAAATGAATTTTGGAGGGGAAGGGTGTCAGACCTTTGGTTTTTACTTCAGGCATTCAACTGCATGATTAAGTTTTTACCTCTGGCATTCCTTTGTGGGCATGGAACGCTTTCTGACTGTTCGGGGAGAAAGGACAGCCAGAAGGCAGAGGGAATGCCGTGGAACATTACTTTGCTGCAATTTTTTGTTGTAGATCCCATATATAGAGAGATTTTGAAGGGTCACACTTTTGGACCTTGGGTTTTTGGTTTGTTTGTTTTACCTTTGGTGTTTCATTGCGTGGTTCTTTGTTGCATTCGCTGTCGCTGGAGCTGGTTTCACTGTCTGAATCAGACTCCGAGCTGCTTTCAGATTCACTGGAGCTCCCAGAACCTCCACTGGAATGTATTAAGACTGGGTTGTGTGCTGCTGGCGACACAAGGCCACTGCAAATAGAAAAAGACACATACCGGCTGTTAACGTTTCTGAGGAGACACCAGGTTGTCACTACTTCTGCTCTGGTTGATTTTAAAGGTACGTGAATTTCTCATTCAGCTCTGACTCCCAGTTGACTCGGAAAAGAGAGTTTCAACAGAAATGATTCCAGGAAGTCAACTTTGCCTTTATCCAACTAGCTCACCGACCCATATTTATTTACTTTGCTTTTGAATTGCTTCCCATGAAACAATAAGCAATTAAAAAGAACCCCCCCAATAAAAATATAAACAATAAGAACTAAACATGTATGCAAGCTGATTACATCCAACAATGAAAATGAGTTGGACGACTTAACATTCAATGCAGATAGAATCTGGGATAAGAAGGTGCACTAAGTTCTCCCGCCTCCTCAATCCCCACAACCCAGTGAAGTAGTGTTAGGCTGAGAGGCACTGACCGGCCCCTCAAGGTCACCCAGTAAGTTTCACGGCTGAGTGGAGATTTGAACCTAGGTCTCCCAGGTCCAAATCTGACACTCTAACCCAGGCTTCCTCAAACTCGACCCTCCAGATGTTTTTGGCTTACAACTCCCATGATCCCTAGCTAGCAGGACCAGTAGTCAGGGATGATGGGAATTGTAGTCTCAAAACACCTGGAGGGCTGAGTTTCAGGAAGCCTTCTCTAACCACTACACCACACTGGATCATTCCATGTGATTTCATGTTGCTAAAAAAATATGGGGGAAAGCCATGGAGAAACCATAACTCTGTCATTCTGTTCAAGCAATGATGGGCCCAAACCCATTCTTGGCCTATTCTATAAACCTAGAAGATTAGACTTTCAATCATCAATCTCCATCTCCTGCGTACTCCCATTCAAATAAAAGGAGGCTACTACAGAATCAATGGGGATGAGTATTTGCATGCTGTAATTTTTCAATTGGTCTCTGAGGTTTTTAAGCTAAGTAGGATGCAGGGATTATGAGCAAGTAGCCCAATAAAATGTAATTTATTGTCACATGTCCAAACCTGTTAGAATGCGGCTTCCAGAAACAAACAGCAATTGTTTAAATAATTTACCAACAGAAATGTACAGTCCTCGGTTTTTTTTTTTTTTTGAGCCACACATTCATAATTTATGCTCAGAAGGACATTAGGCAGCTCTAATATTTGCATGTAAACATTGTAAAAAATTATTTTAACTAATGCTATGGTTTATTCCACCCCAACCCCCGTCTCCCCCACACTGCAGCCAGGGTTGTATAGAAAGAGCAATAGGTGCATTGCAATTCTGTAGAGATGCCCTGGGGAGTCTTCATCTGAAGCTAGTTATTCACTTGTGCCTTTGTAAAACACAGTACTAAAATAAAACATTTTTAGGGCCTCTCTGTTCCAAATTGCAACACTTATCCCATGTTTCTTTCCCCACCCTGTGCTACAAGTTATAGATTCAGGGTAAAGATCTGGATTTCCAGTGCAACAGATTTTGCTTTCTGCAGTGGTTGAGAAAGCAGTGCCTGTCTGCCATCACACTATGCAAGAATTTTGAATGCCTGACATACCTTAGTGTCCTTTGTTTTCCTCCCAAATCTTACTTTACTTTCTTGGTGCCATAAATGCTCATTCTTCCTGGACTTTGCTTTACACAAATGCTATCATTATTTTCTTGCAACATATGCTACACACTATTATTGCCCTTATATGCATTGCCTATATTTTTGGGTGGGCTATTGGTTCCTCCCACCTGTAATAGGATGGGATCACTGTATTCCAATTTGATGTGTGTTAGATTTTTTGAGAACAATGAAATTTGTTTACAACAGAAAGAGAATTATGTAGTACCATCAGGGATTGAACCTGGGACCATCTATCTACAAAGATGTCCTTCCTCAAATAGAAAAGATGCACTTGTTGCTTGCTTGTGGGTGTGGTGCCTATAGAAGTTTCCCCAGTTGTCACAAATGTTCTGACAGGCCCCCAAAGTTTGGAAACCCCTGTGATTTCCAAGGCCCAAAACAAATAAATGGCTTGGTCCCATTGAATCGAAGAAGCCACCTCCATTTTTATGACCCAACCTGATTATTTTTTTTACGACTGAAGGTGCAGCATTCTCTTAAGGGAGATATCCATGCACCAAGCCAGGAGAAACTACAGATGCATGAGCCAGAACTCATGCATCTTCTGGAAGAAGAACAAAACATTTTTATCTGCACAGGCTTTTGTTGGCTACTAGCTATTAGGTAGAATATTATTATGTGACCCGTCCTCCTAAGATGAGAACAGCTTTGAGTCCAAGGACATAACTGGTTGATAAATAAATAAGGAGCCTCTTTCATTAAGCACAAGCAAAATACTCATTAAAATGCAAGAGATACCTCTAGAGGGACATACCATTTTCCATTGTAATGATGAACATGACCCACATGTGGAGCATGAAAAAGTTTGTGTGCTTGGCACTCTAGTAAAACTGACTTTAGCCTTATAAAAGCACACAAATAGAATTTCTGACTTTCACAAGAGGTAATAATTCACACTTCTATATCCATCTGCCTGAATGAGAGGGAAGGAGAGAGTGCCTGATGGTTGATTTTAAGTTTGCGAAGCTGAACAAGCAAGTGAGGTCAGAGAAGTGAGGTCATTTGATATTATTCCTTTACACCTATTCAGCATATCTCATGGGAAACACATGTCCCCAATATCAAATTATCACCAAAAATAATTTGGAAGTCTTTTTTAAAAAAGAGTTAGGCTCCATTGCTCCCTTCCCCACCACTAATCCCTTTCCCATTATCCTTGACCATTGGCCATGTTGGCTGGGTGCTGATGGAGTTCAAGTCCAGCAACATCTGGAAGGTCTAAGGTCTCCCATCTCTGTCATATAAGATCTGCATTCTCATCATTAAGTCCAATTTAGAAACAGTTATCTGTATGTTCCACCCACCTATGATCCCAGCATCTGCTTGGCGATATTCCCTGCAGTGGGCTGAAATCTGAGTAATGCTGTTGTGGTTTTAACTTGACTGCCTGGATGTGAAAGCTTTATCATGGTCTGCTCATCTCTAAACTTGAAGGGGAAGAGGACCTACATATGAACATAAGAAGAGCCTACTGGATCAGGCCAGTGGCCCACCCTGTGGCCAATGGCTGACTACATGCCTATGGGATACCTATAAGCAGGACAACAAGTGCATCAGCACTGTCCAGCAAATGAAACAATGCCACCAGCTGTGAAGAAAGAACAGTCACCAGGATTAGTAGTGACTTATAGCCTTATATTCTATAAATTTAAAGCCATCAAGATGGTGACCACTATTCCCTCTTGTGGGAGTGAACTGTGCAGTTTAACTACTGTATCTGCTTTGTGAAGCAGTGCTTTTTGTTCATTTGTCCTGAGTCTTCCAACACTCAGCTTAACTGGGTCTTCCAACACTGAAGCAAACATAACACTGTTCACCATATACACCCTGAATGGGCTGTGAGTGCAGCAGCCTTGTAGTCCACCTTAAAGTACTTCCGATAGAATATATAGACAACATTTTTTATATTCATAGTGGGATGGCTGCCACAGGGGCTCCCATTAGGAACACAGGAAGCTGTCATACAACAAGCCATGCGTTCTTTGCTCCTAGATATAAGGCATTGAACACCTGAGGGCTGGGGGCCAAATGCAATCCTCCAAGCCCCCACTCTAAAAGGCCCTTGGGACTTTCCCCTTGCCACATCCTCCTTGGGTGTTTTCCCCCTGGCTGGAATGTGTCATTGGAACTCTGATAAGGACTTGCTTGCAAAGGTGGAGGATAGAGATCGAGTGTGTGAAGAAAGTAGATTACTGTGCAAAGATAAAATCAACATGATTTGCTCCACCCTATTTGGCTTTTGGGCTTGCCCTCCATTAACATGTGAACCCCCCAGAAGGGAATGCAGCCTGAATGCAGGGCTGAAAAGGGTTCTCCACACCTGCATTAAAGGATGCTCTTGGCTTACTCTGCATTCAAAACAGGGTTCATACTGAACAGGGTTGGAGGAGAAGTTTTCTTGTTTTTAAGAAAACCAATCTACCTGCGCATCTCAGACTATTGCAAGGTTCTCCACAGGCTTGTTTCATCTTTACAGACTGACAACAGCTCTACAGGACAGCTCAGATATTCAGGTGGGCTTTTTGGCAGAGGGCTTCCCCAACGCTACACGGAGGTGAAACCAGTCCAGAATTCTGCTTATGCAGTTTGGTTTCCTGGCATGTTTACAGCCACACGTGGATCTATGGAAGATCTGTTTATTGTGAGGTTGTTAAAAACGACAATGAAAAGCTAAACCTTGTGTCAGTAGCCACAGCACATTCCTGGACTAGGGCAGCACCAATTGCCAAGGCAGAAGCAAGCATGCTAGGAAATGTATGTATAGAGCGGCCTAAGCCTTTAATCGCCTGACAAAAAAAAAAGAGCAAAATAATAGAAACAGACCCAGCGTGGCCTTAATTTCTTTCCAATCCAAAAATAATTCCAAGAAAACTACTTATATGCCAAATAGCATTGAAAAATCAACTTCTGAAAGATTACTGGTTTGCTCAAAATACCCCCCTTTTGTCCATACAAAATACAATGGGGTCCTGTTTGCTTTTTCGTCTTGGGTAACAAAACTGACTTGATATATCTTGCAGTTCTGCACTGAAGAACTCTTAGCCCTTAAATGGTCCACTTTTCCCCCTTTTTGTCACTTAGGTTCAACGTAAGAGTAGCTCCTGCTTTATCACCAGGCAAGATGAGAAAACCCTTTTATCTGCAATGTTCGTGCAAAATGAAAGATAAAGGGCATCTTGCATACGGACAGATGCATGACTGATTCCAGGAAAAGCAGAAATAAACAGAATGAGGTACTGGTGCAAGGAGAAGGGGATCCTTATTTTGAAAGATGAACTGAAATGGAGAGATTACAGGTTAAAAAGAAAGAAAGAAAAAGAACAGGTTAGGTTGAACCTTCACCTGGACACTAGGGTTTGGCCATGTGCTTGAAATGGTTTCCTACAAAGATCAAGGGACAGAAGATTGACTGATGGAAGTGCTGTTCTCTCTTTAACAGAGTCATGTGCACCCCAATCTCCAAGCAGTGAGAGACTCCAGAGATGTCTGAGCCTAACTAGAGTTTCGTTTCCTTGTAATGAAGGTAAATGGAGACTTTAGGATATATAGTTTCATTTACCTTTACAATTTGAGCATGGGAAGCAAGGGCTCACAACACTCCACAGAGCTTGCCGTTAGACTGCGACTCCCCTTATCCCTGACCATTGATCGCACTGCCTGGGGCTGCTGGGAGCCCAACATCTGAAGGACACCACAGTGGCGACCCCTGACCTCTCATATCACTTTCTGTCAACGCATCTCAAAAAGCGATATTGTAGATCCGGAAAAGATATAGGAAAAGGCATCCAAAATGATCAAGGGGGTGTAGCAACTCCTATGAGGAAAGGTTAAAATAGTTAGGGATTTATAGTTTGGGGGGGGGAAATGTCAAGCAGGGGGAAACATGACAGAGGTGTATAAAACCAAGGCTGGTGTTTAGAAAGGGGACAAAGTAAAGTTTGAACCCTAGATCTTGGGTTCATCTGATGAAGCTTAATGGCAATTCAGGAATGAATCCTTCACATATTGCACAGTTAAAACTATCTATTTGTTTCCAAAAGATTTGGTGATGGCCACTATCTTGGACAGCTTTAAATTAATATTGGATAAGGCTATCGGTGACAACCAGCCATGATGTCTGCATTACCTCTGGTATCAGAGACGACATGGCTCTGAATAGCAGCTGCTGGGGATTGTGACTCGGAGAAGGCTGTTGGGTGGTCATGCCCTGCTTGTGGGGTTGCAGATCCTCCAAGGGTCCCTATTTTCCAGGGACGTCCCTGATTTAGAGAAGCCATCCCTGTTTCCAATTTGATCCCGTAACATCCTACTTTTCCTTAAAGGTAAAGGGACCCCTGACCATTAGGTCCAGTCATGGCCGACTCTGGGGTTGCGGCGCTCATCTCGCTTTATTGGCCGAGGAAGCCGGCGTACAGCTTCCAGGTCATGTGGCCAGCATGACTAAGCCGCTTCTGGCGAACCAGAGCAGCGCACGGAAATGCCGTTTACCTTCCTGCCAGAGCGGTACCTATTTATCTACTTGCGCTTTGACGTGCTTTTGAACTGCTAGGTTGGCAGGAGCAGGGACTGAGCAACGGGAGCTAGCTCACCCCATCACAGGGATTCGAACCACCGACCTTCTGATCAGAAAGCCCTAGGCTCTGTGGTTTAACCCACAGCGCCACCCGTGTCCACTTTTCCTTAGGACGTCCCTATTTTCATTGAAGAAATGCTGGAGGGAATGGAGTTATCTGACCCCCTGAGCTGTCTGAAGGCAATCCTGTATAGGGAAGGTTTTTTAAATGTTTTATTATGTTTTTATGTGTGTTGGAAGCTGCCCAGAGTGGCTGGGGCAACCTAGTAAGAAGTGTGGGGTATAAATAGTAAAATTATCATTATAGAATGGGATGTCCCTATTTTAAATGGAGAAATGTTGGAGGATATGGGGTTGTTATAGGCATCTAGTTGGCAACCAAGGGTACAGAGGGGCCAATGAACTGTTCCAGCAGGACTCTTCTTACGTTCCTACTAGAGTCTGGATAGTGGGGACAAGGGATGGGGAAGAAAATTAAAATACTTCTCAATTAAAAGTGGATCAACACCAGTCATCCTTCAAAAATTGCACCTTTCTTAATTTTGCAATGCAGTTCTGCATCCAAGTAATGTGTACAAAAATGGATATACAGTAGGGCAAAATATGCATGTGTATTGTGTGTATTAGTGAAAATAGCAATGTATAAGGGGAATTGCATACAAAAATGAGTTTGTTTTGTGAAATGCACACTGAAATTGCTGGTGAATTTTCATGAGAACTTTACTTTTTATTTAATCACAAATGGATGTGGAAATGCTGGAGAGGTGAACGTGAGACTGGAAAGAAACCAAAGCTGATACCCATCGCTAGTGATGACTTCAGGCCTTGGAGACCATGTCCATAGAAAGGCCTGCTTTCCCCTCATTTCATGTGCACCTTAAGTCAATCAGATATAAACAAGTAAAGCTGCCTTATAGGAGTCAGAGCACTGGCCCATCTAGCCCACTGTTGTTTCCTTGGATCAGCAGGAGCTCGTCAAGGTTTCACCGATAGGCCCTTTCCAGCATTGCTAGCAAAAATGGATCGTGGACATGTGGCCTTCTCCACTCCACAAAATCTCCTGTTGCACTAGGGCTATCTGCTTCTTTGTGCTAGATCTTTTATTTGCTGTTGGATCAAACACTCCATAGCTACCAAGAGCACTCCCTCCCCCAGTTCAGTGTAGTTTGAGGAAACAAGCCATCTGCTTTCCACGTTCAAGCCTCCACTTTTGCTTCATGTACAGTGGTACCTCGGGTTAAGAACTTAATTAGTTCTGGAGGTCTGTTCTTAACCTGAAACTGTTCTTAACCTGAAGCACCACTTTAGCTAATGGGGCCTCCCGCTGCTGCTGTGCCGCTGCATGATTTCTGTTCTCATCCTGAAGCATAGTTCTTAACCTGAGGTACAATTTCTCGGTTAGTGGAGTCTGTAACCTGAAGCGTATGTAACCTGAAGCATATGTAACCCGAGGTACCACTGTATTTCTTAAAGTTACAGATTCATTTCCAGACATTTCTTAAATGATTACAGAGCTGTCATGAGCATGGCTTATTTTTCTGCACCATAAATGATGAACAAATGTGCAATTCATGCATTGGTTGTGTGTCCCCCCCCCGCTCACTGCTGAGACTGTTATTACATTATTTTCAACACATCATTTACCCTTAATATTTTAATAAACCACTTTAAAGGTGAAGCAGAGTAGTTACAATAAATAACTACTGTATTACTGGCAATTATTAATTTTGAGAACGAACGGTGCTGGATCTTCACATTGCAAATATATTCACAGCACAAAGGTAGGCATTGCCTACTCAGAAGGAAGCACTGTTTAGTTCAGCAGGACTTACTCTCAGGTAAGTATGTAAAGGACTACTGCTGCAATGATCAAGAATGTCACTTGGCACTGGGGCTACCAACCAAGTAAAGAATGTTCAGTTTTTTATTGGATAAATGGCAGATAATTAATTCATTAATGTATTTAAAGTAAATATACTTATTATACAAAGCAAACATTGGGTTGGATCCAGAGTCAAGATAAGCAGAGACAGGCAGCACTGAATAATATCCCAGCACTCAGACCTGTTTGGTGACATTGGGAAGTAGATGGGCTGTTTGATATCTGGACCCTTACCTGATGCAACACCAAACCCTGTGATGCTGCAATCAACAAACTGTGGCCATTTAAAACCCATCTCAGCCTATGTGCAATTATTTGCTTCCACATGCTGCATCCCTGTTGTGTGTGGGCACACTACCTACTGATTAAACTGATCTAGCTTTGACACCCTGGTTGATAAAAATGTGACAAGTCTTTTCCGAAAGGACAAAAACTGTCTGACGTCACTCCATGCAGGCTGAGAAAAATTTATCTTCCAAGCTGAGTTTTATGTAGAAGGTGCCAAGTATCCAAAGATTTCATCCATATCTTTTGGACTTGCCCCCCATATCTATCTCTCTATCTGGAATGAAGTTTCCATCATACAATGTATCACAGGCTACTAACTTCTTGCAAACTCCTATTTAAAAACAGAAACTGAATAGGATGATTTAATGAAGGTGATAAGCTTGCTCATAACAGCTAGGTTGCAAGTAGGGCAAAACAGGAAATCTCCAGAACCCCCTATTATTACAGAATAGCTAAGGAAAACCTGGGAAGCTGTCATATTACCCCAAACTCACTTATAATTCAAGTTCCAAGCAAAACACACAAAACTCCAAGATAATAATTTCATTGACTAATAGTCTTTAAATATAAACTATTGGAATGATAAAATTCATAATATGCAACCGCATGTCTTTTTTTAAAAAAAAATCAAAACAAAAACTTGTCTCTTAAGAGCCACTGAGTTAAAAATCTACATGAGAGTTGAACTGATAAAGATAATTGCTGCATCTGTCTTATTCGTTGCTTTGTCTTTATTTTAATATGCTGCTTGTTTGCACTGCTTATTCATCTTCATTAATGCTTCTATTTTTAACAAAAAAACCCACCTCCCATTCTTCCTGTACATTCTGAGTTATTGAAAATATTTTAAAGAATGTTTTTAAAAGAGAAGGCCACAAAGACAGAAACCTTCAACTTTCTCAGCTGCTGGACTGAACTTCACTACCCAAGTCAGAGACGGCCAAATTTTGCAAACCAGGGGCTGCATTGGGCCACATGCCATATGTAGGTGGGGCCAGAGGCAGAAGTGGGCAGAGCAATGCATGCAAATTTTAATTTTGCACAGGAAGTTTATACACACACACACACACACACACACACACACACACCCTGCATCCAGGCAAGCAAGACTCATTATCAGAATCTAACTACACCTTCCAGCCAGGTCAAAACATTTATGGAGGATCCAAAGCAGGACCAGTCATGGGGGTGGTCTGGGGAGATTTCTGAGGACCAGAAAAGGAAGATTAAAGGGCTGCACTTGAAATTCCCCACCCCTGATCAAAGTAAATGCAACAGTAGGATTCAACAGGGCATTTCCCTCTTTTTATGTGTTTTTTTATTACACATGTACCTCACCTTTCCTCCAAAGGAGTTCAAGGCAGCATTCATAGTTTCACAATGATAATATGTCAGGGTAAGATAAAATGGCTATCCAGATATCCCCAATGAGCTTTGCCACTGACTGGGGACTGGAACCGGAGTGTCCCAAATCCTAGTTCAACAATTTAACCCAGTGGTAACCAACTACAGCCCTTCAGCAGTTGGGACTGCCATCACCTCTGACTTCAGTGGCCGTATTGGATGAGACTGATGTGAGTCCTGCAATGTCCGCAGGACACCACCATACTGGTAGCTCTAACCACCATATTTTAACCTCCATGTCCTACTGGCTCAGGTGAGTGAGTGGTAAAGGGAACCAGTGGAACAAGTGTCATTCGTAAGCATTTTGTAACAAGCATTTTGGTACAGAAAGGCAAGATGAAAAGATAATCTAAGTAAATGGACAAACAGTGTCCCAAGCTATGAAAACAATGCAACTGTCCAACACAAAAAACTCCCTTCCACTAACTCCTCATTTTGGGGAAAATAAATAAATTCCCATATGGGAAACTTAGCATGTTCTCTCTGCATTACAATACAGTGGTGCCTCGCAAGACGAAATTAATTCGTTCCGCGAGTCTTTTCGTCTTGCGATGTTTTTCGTCTTGCGAAGCATGGTCCGTCGCAACTGCGCCTCTTCAAGCGGCTTTAAGAAAAAAGCGAAGCAAGCCCATAGGGAAAATCGTCTAGCGAAGCAACGCAAAAACCGAAAAACCCTTTCGTCTTGTGCGTTTTTCGTTTTGCGAGGCATTCGTATTGCGGGGCACCACTGTAATGGCTTCTGTTCATTATTACACTATGTGCTAGTTTGAAAAGAGGTGGCCTTCCACGGGTACAAGAGACTACCTGACCAACAGAAATAGCTTTTAATCCATTTTGGATTAAACATTGCCTCAAAGGTTTTTACGCAAGAGGCAGAGTCAACCCCTCATCCCAACTTCAAATTTCTTGCTAATTATGACATTCAAAACACAAGAGGGTGTTTCTGCTGAAGATAAATGGATTTCAGAATCCCTCTCAGCATTCACGATAAATCAGAAAATGACTATTAATAAACAGCTGTGTTGGAGTGGAGAGGAAATGACAGATTTTACAAAGATCTGCTCCCATCGCTTGCCTGATGTTATCAGTGTCATGTATAAGGCTGACATCTTAAATCTTTGCCATCAGAATCCTGGAAGTCAAAAGGCTCGGCTCTTTAAAACCAAATTCACAATGTCTGCTGCTCTGAATGACAGTAAAAGAAATAGTGTAAATCTATCTGATTGATGACCTTGCCTTCTAGCCAGTTTCCCTTCACCCTGCCATTGCTGTCAACCATTGCCATAGCAAGTCCCCAGTTGGCGGGGGGGGGGGGGGAGCAGGCTGCCTGCTGAAAATCCGCAGATTGGGCATTGCATAGTTAGATGTTATGGCTGCTTATGTCCCACAGAATGAGAGTCATACAAAAAAAAGCTTTTTTGTGTGCTTCCAGGAACTCACTCATGCTTAATTTTATTTCTGTTTTGATCTGGCCTCTTGTGATAAAATGAACTAAATCTGATCTCTTTTTAATTGTTGCTGAGAACAGGAAGTTTCACAAGGCTTCTGTCCCAACCTCCTAAAATGCATTTATATCCCACCTTTATTCCAAGGATATCAAGGCGCTGTAAATTTTTTACCCTCACAGGTAAAGGTAAAAAGGTAAAGGACCCCTGGACGGTTAAGTCCAGTCAAAGGCGACTATCGGGTACAGCGCTCATCTCACTTTCAGGCCGAGGGAGCCAGTGTTTGTTCACAGGCAGCTTTCCGGGTCATGTAGCCAGCAGGACTAAACCGCTTCTGGTGCAACGGAACACCGTGACGGAAACCAGAGCACACAGAAACGCCGTTTACCTTCCTGCCAGAGTGGTACCTATTTATCTACTTGCACTGGCTGCTTTCGAACTGCTAGATGGGCAGGAGCTGGGGCAGAGCAACGGGAGATAGGGGGATTCAAACTGCTGACCTTCTGATCAGCAAGCCCAAGAGGCTCAGTGGTTTAGACCACAGCACCACCCGTGTTCTCTTTTCTCACAACCACCTTGTGAAGTAGCTTAGGCTAAGAGGCGGTAACAGGCCCAAAGTCACCCAATGAGCTTCATACCTAAGCGGGAACTTGAACCCTGGTTTCTCAGGTCAATGTTTAACACTCTAAGCGCTACACCATGGTAGTAAAACTCTCTGAAGTGTCAGCTGCCCCAACTCCACACAGGTGTCAGCCAATTCTGTCAAGTGGTGGGTGGTTATCAGGAAACTCACAACATGGTGATGGGTCTTTATGGGGAAAGTAGGTATGGGGCTGCATGCCTGCAATTTTTTTAATTTTTTTTAATGGGTCAACAAGCTCTGTGCTTACCGAAAAATGGTCTACACACAGCAGCAACCAGTTTTCACCTTCTTTTCACAGTAAGCTACTCAAAAGTTAGGTCTCCATAAACACTCACCTCTCCCTAGCCTGGCAAGCAAGATGGGCATCTCACAGTCAAAGGACATATTCCACCCAGGGAAAAGCACAAGATGTGGGTGCAGAGCAGACTTGGTAGGTCTGGCTTAAAGAGTGGGGTCAGCCTAGGGAGAGTCCCAAGGGCCAAATAGATATCACAACTGGCCCTTGGGCCTTAGGTTCCCCAAACCTACTCTACACTTATAGCAGAATCACACTAAGTTGGGATACAACCCTTTGGCCCCCCCTGGATGCTGTTAGACAACTCCCAACTTGAAGTTCAACAACACCTGGAGGGCCACAGACTGTGGGAGGGACTAACCTTGGCCTATTTATTTATCTAGGAAAGTGACCCACAAACAAAAAGGCCTAGCCATGTTGCTTTGTTTCATTTTTTTGCTTCCTGGTTGGGTGGTTGGTAGGCAACCCTTACTTTGCACAGATATTTTTATTTCCATTTTTATAGCTGTTTTCTTGGTTTATTGTAGCCTGCTGTCAAGAAGTATTTGCAAAAGAGCACAGTGCGTGACTCATCTAAATCCTCCGTATGACTCATTTGTATGGGATAGAGCTCCTGAGGAGTTTTAACATAAAAGAAAGAAAAGGAAGGAGGGAGGGAAGAAAGAAAACACTAGCTCTATGGGATAACAACTTGTTCCTATGGCAGGCATAATTACCAGGGCCATATAAGATTAAAGTGGAAACTCAATGGGCTTTTTCAGCATGTTGCTGCACCATGACCATGTTGACAAATTCTGAATACGAAGTTGGCTGCACTCCTCACGACAAAGCTCCCTCCCTCCCTCCCTCTTATGGACTCCAGCAGCTCTCTATCAGGAGTCAAAACCATGTGAAAACAGTTAGTTACTTGGAGTAAAAGATGTCAACCAAGTTAGCCCTGTTCCTTGCTTTGTGCAGTTCTATCCCAAGAATATTCATTTAGATGCAAGGCAACCACTTACCCCAAAGAGCACACAGCCTTGTGTAAAATGTCCATATGCTATTTTATGGGGATCATTGCAGACTGAGAAATGTTTACCATCATGAGCATCTTTGCTATGGTGGGGATGGCTGGGACCAGGCGACCTTTCCGCCTGCTCAGTCTGCTGCCCAGGAACTAACTACCAATGGGCAACTTTGGTGGAGGCTGTTTGGTTACGATAAATGTGACACTGCTCCATCAACGCTCCTTCAACATATTTGCACCAGCAAGAGTGACAGAGAGATCATCTTTTTCTAACCATCCCAGGGTCAATGACAGTCACATTTACTAGTGCCAGCATCTACGCCTTAATTTTGAGGCCCAGACTGTTGAATTTGTGTGCTTATCTCCATGAAAACTTGCCTGAGTAAGTTGGATAAAAAGTACTGGATAAAAAAGTACTGGATAAAAAGTAGGGTGGGGGTGGTTTGGAGACCACTAGGTGGAAGCTCACCCCCCATGACATCATCAGGAGATTGAGAAAGGACAACTGAAACTGAGTTTCCAAATGTTTGCCAACACCTTAATAATAATAATAATAATAATAATAATAATAATAATAATTTATTTTACTTGAATCCAGCCCGAATCTGACTGGAGGTGAAGCAGTGTTGACACACCATTTGCAAATAAAGTTTTGTTTGTTGATTTTATTTATTTCTCACCCACCCCACTTATTCATTCTGGCTTATTAATTTGTTGGTCTGGTGGTTTTTATAATTCTAAATTCATCGCAGGTCTCCCTCCAGTATCCCTCCCCCTTTTTTTACTATGCGATATGCAAGGAAATACAGTAAATACACCAACAACCTGAAAGCTGCTTAGCGAAATGATTTTTAATATACTAGGCAGTGTGAGAATGTGAAAAAAGAATCCATAATGACAACAAAGATTAGCCATTTGCTCTCTAACCTTATTTACAGAAGCAATCAGAGGTATTCAGGTCGAGTTAATGACCCTGTCTCCAATTAATTCAATTGTCTACACACAACATTGATGCAGCAGCTGTATCAGGGACAATTGCAAAGGGAATACACACAACTCCATTAAAAGTGACAGTAATAATGCATTTATTACCAAGGAAAAAAGCACACTATTGTATCATAAATTCAGGATGTTAAATTATACCCCATGCTTTAACAGAAATTCAATTAGTGAAATAATAATAACTATAGCAAAGACTAGGGAGCGCGAGAGCAAAAGGAGGGAAGCTGGCTGTGCCTAAATTCCTCAGATTAAAAATTTGGCTGCTTAGTTACCAGCAGTTGGCTGGTTCTGCAGTTTCTCTGGTGCGAAGTCGTTCTTTTGAATCAGTGCCAGACACCCCCCTCGTTTTATGAACAAGTTGCAAAATGAAATCTGAAGCTTTTGAATCCAATTATGAAAGGCGCACTGGAATCTATCATTGGTTTAAAAAGTGCCTTTTTTTCCTGCTGCTGTGTTCAGATTTGTATAGTAATTGAGGTAAGCACAGGTGCTGTTCATTATGGGCCATTGTGCACCATCTGAATTCTGGGAATGGCAGAATTAAGGCTGTTTAAAACTCTGTGTGAATAACAAACAAGCATGATTTGGAGGTTGTTTGTACAAGCCTGGACACAGCTCATCTGGGGCTCCTAAGACACCTGCTCACCCTTTTCGCAACCAAAACACTCTCATTGACATTCTGGCTATTTTTCCCAAGGATAATTTTGCAGGAACCCTACATTTCCTCCCTCCCCTCAGGCTGTTATCGATGGCAGAACTACTGACAAAAGAAAAACAAGGATATGACAATTATCCAATGTAACGGGGAATGTTGAAAGCTTTAAAGCCACATTTTTGCTTGAGAGGATTGAGCCGCAGGCTGCCTTACGAGTGAAGTAAGAAATTGCTTCTCACTCAGGTTGTTATTTCCATCTGGGAATCTGTTCTGGATGAGGACTATTGTGCAAAGGAGCTAACAACTGCTCCCCCCACCACCTTCCCTGACCTTCACGTCTACACTGCATGTACACAGAACTAAACCCCACTTACAGTACTGTATATCGCCAGGGATATTTGAATCTGTATCGCCAGGGATATTAGGCAAAGGGATGAAGTTCAGTGGCAGAGCATCTGCCTTGTACACAGAAAGTGCCAGGTTCAGGCTTCAATGGCGCCTCCAAGTAGGGCTGTGAGACTCCAGCCTGAAACCTTTGAGAGTCACTGCCATTCTGCATTATCTGTACAGAACTAGGTGGACCAATGGTCTGACTCTCTATAAGCCAGATTCCTTCATTCATTCCTATGTTGTGTAAGCATCTGGAGAAAATGCTACCTGTGGACCAGTTCCAGTGATCTGACAGATTTCACAAAGATCAACAGATTTCTTCTCTTCACAAAGTGGTCCACATGTATAAAAATGACCACCAAAACACAAGCGCATGTTAAAAACTTTTTTAAAAAAAGCCACCTAGGAATCAATAATCTTATAAAAACATTTTAGAAAGCCAGCCAGCAAAATCAAGACACACCAGACACACCTAAACATGCTATAGATTAAACAGCAATTATATTTTTGTAGCCCATAGCCATAGCCAAATAACACAACTCACAATTTTTTGTGTGGCAGACCCAGTGGAAGCCTGTTGGATCAGACTAAGGATTCACTCTCCACAACAACCAGCTTCTGATGATGGTCAGTCAGGGGCCTCCTAGAGGCCCACTAGCAGAGCTTGAAAGCAGCAACCTTTCACCACTGCTTCACTCTAGCAACTGCTGAGATACAATCCACACCATCCATTTAAAGCATATGACTCCCTCCAAAGAATTCTGGGAATTGCATCTCAATCTGGGATCACACCTGCTATTCATATCAGAGGAACTGAATGAGAGGTGGTGTTTCACCTGCAGTGGCAATATATCTCAGGCTGGACCTGGTTTCAGGAGTCAGAGGGGAAGGCCTGTTGCTTGTGGGCTTCAAGGAGGAATCTGACTGGCCATTGTCAGATGTAGGTTGCTGAGCAAAGGTCCACTTTAACAAAAATAACAACTCCCAGATGGTTTTTGTGTGTGACAGTCACCATGTGCTTTAAATATGTGGTGTGGACTTCCAGCTTTCCTGCTGTGGGAAATGGCTGCCTCCCACACGAACGGACCCCAGCCGTGCCAGTAATTCGGGGCTGATATGGGGGTAATTAGCCCTGGTAGACTCCCCAGGGTGGGGGAGGACTGTCTCACAGACCTGTGGATCGTCCGTGATCTGTCGGCTTGCATCAAGGTGAGAGCGGCGGGGGGACTGGGTCTAAGAGCAAGGTACAGCTGGCACTCTCCAGAGCCACTCCTACACGCAGGGGCACTTGTTTCTTAAAAATTAATAAGATTCGGCGTAAAACAGGTGTATTCTGGACTGAAGGAAAAAAAGGAAACAATCTGCGGAACTGCACAGTCGCTGGTGTTTAAGTTTGGACTTCAAAGAGATTCTCATCATTGGTGTTTTGATTTACGGAGGCAATTGGTACGTACTTTATATCTACATTTCCTTTTAATTATTCAGCTGTGCAGTTTTAATTGGACTTGACAAAAGGTAAAGGAGCAGCTAAGATGGCGTTTGCTAGCTCTGACGCAGGACAAAAAAAGAGCAAATTCCTCCCTTTTTTGAGGGAGTGGGAAACATTTGTTGGCTGATTCTACAACAATCTGAGACAATAATTTGGGAAATATCCCACAATATACAGTGCATCTGTTTGCATGCTTTTCTTCATTATGGATGAGAGCGCGCAAAGCGGGTGTCTAGCAGCCTCCCTCCAGGGCCCGGAGGGCAGGGTTTGAGTGATCCCCGGGAAAGCTGATCAATCGCCAAATGATTTATATCTTCATTGCTACATATATTCAAACTGTACTCAGCAGATCAAAGGCTGTTTAACATGATGAGAACAGATGAACCAGGGACGAAGAATTTTGAGAGTTTAAGAAAATACGAGAACAAGAAAAAGGCAGAAAACATAATTGTGTGAGATGATTCCTGCAGAGGTCCAGAATATGGGAAGTCCGTTTGAAATTTAATAATTAATAATTCGGATTGTAATCCGCCCCCCTTGACTCTTGGGTTGGGGTATGGTATTGTTTAGGGGGTTTTGTTGGGTGGGGGATATATTTTTTTTGTATCTGTATTTTAGATCTTATTATGATTTATGTGGAAATTGTTCAGTTTGGTCATGTATTTTATTTTATTTTGATGTTTTATTCATTATGTATGGCTACTTATGTTGTAATTACGTATTTTTTCATGTTGTAAGCTCCCATGAGCATGGCCTGAACTATGAAGTGCCATACAAATAAAATGAGATGCTTACATATGTATGTGCTTCTGAGTTGGCAAGATGTTGTATCCAACTAGGGCCATGTTTGCACCATATATTTAAAGCACTATGACACCACTTTAAACAGCAGTGGTTTTCCCCAAAGGATTCTGGGAGCCAGAGTTTGTAAAGGAATTGAGAATTGTTAGGTGTTGTTATGCGTACTCTGAGCAGAACCTAGGTGTCCTTCACACTGCTCCCATCCACATCCTTCTTGGGAAAAAGGAATATTTCAACTCAGAATTTTCTGCTGGAACTTTACTTTAAGGGCAACATGATTTTGTACAAAGCTATGTGTCTAACTAGGGATGCGGGTGGCATTGAGGGTTAAACCACAGAGCCTAGGACTTGCCAATCAGAATGTCGTGGTTCGAATCCCCGCGACGGGGTGAGCTCCCGTTGCTCGGTCCCTGCTCCTGCCAACCTAGCAGTTTGAAAGCACGTCATGTGCAAGTAGATAAATAGGAACTGCTCTGGCGGGAAGGTAAAGGGTGTTTCCGTGTGTTGCTCTGGTTTGCCAGAAGCGGCTTAGTCATGCTGGCCACATGACCCAGAAGCTGTACGCCGGCTCCCTCGGCCAATAAAGCGAGATGAGCGCCGCAACCCCAGAGTTGGCCACGACTGGACCTAATGGTCAGGGGTCCCTTTACTTTTATGTATCTAACTGTGTTGTCCATACAGCTCTGATAGTATCTCTGTCCAGCAGCAACAGATGGCCAGATGCACTTTTCCAATGCCAGAACTGAAGACGCCTATAGAAATTGAAGGCGTTTATGGAAACCAACCCTTTGGGATTCCACTGGAAGGAAAGACCACTGGACCCAGCTCAAACAATAAACTACCAAAGCTTAACATTCCTCAAGCTAGTGAAGTAAGTCTTCTTTATTTGTTCAGTTGTTTGCTTATCTATTTTGCCTCCAGGGTTTCAGTCCACTACACTTCCTCAGTTTCCTGTTAAACTGTTGCTCTCTTAGGCCACATTTACACCAAACATTTAAGGCAGCTGAGAGTTGTTAAGGGACCCAAATTTCTCTCCCAGACCTACAGTTCACAGAGTGGTTTAATAATCAATCCCTCTGCACAGGAAACTCTGAGAATTGTAGCCCTGGGAGGGGAATGGGTTTTTTTCCTAATAGCACTCAGCACTCTTAATAAACTACAGCTCCCAGAAGCCTTTTAGGGAAGCCATATTTCTTTAAAGTGGTGTCACAGTGCTTTAAATGTATGGTGTGAATGTGGTCTAAGCTTTACTCAGAGTCGACCCACTGAAATTAATCAACCTTGTCCACACTTCCACTCAGTGCTATTTTTCTGGAAAAAGTGGTACTGGAACTCATCATGAATGCCTTCCTTGTTTTCTTAGAATGGCAATGGTGCCCTTCTGAGAGATGCTGGAACTGAGTTCTGGTGAGTTCTGGCTGAAAAAAGAAGAAGCACTGCTCCTGCTTGTCCTGTGCCTCAAAAGAATGGGTCTGTGTAGTTTTCTGTTTGCTGTCCACTGAATTGGAGCAAACATCAAATCAGCAGAAAAGCCGATTGACTTTTGCTCTAATTACCCATCGCATTCCCCCAGAGAAACTTGGCAAGTGGAAGTCTAGATACAACCCATGGTTAGGACTGTAATTCAGTGGTAATCGACATGTCTTATGGAAGTGAGTTTCAGAAGTTAACTTTGCTAGAAGGGCAATACTTGTACAACATGCTGAACAGGTTGAATACTGAAAGACATATGTGACTCTTTCTCTCTATTTCTGATATACAGAGCTAAGCATCAGTATTTATGCAGCCAAATGCATTATTCATTTACAAGAGGGAGGTACAGGTAGGCTTTTGTGAGCCCCCAAGGTTTGAAGAGTTAATTATATATATATATATTTTGCCAACCAGTTTCTGGGCCCAATTCAAAGTGCTGGCTTTGACCCACAGAGCCTTGAAATGGCTCAGGACTGCAATACCTCGGGACCACCTCTCCCCATGTGAACTGACCTGGACACTGCAGTCATCATCTGAGACCCTTCTTCACATGCCTCCTCCATGAGAGGTCTATAAGGTGGAAACATAAGAATGGGCCTTTTCTGTGGTAGCTCCCTGCTTGTGGAATGCTTTCCCCTGGGAAGCTCACCTAGCACCTCTGTTACATATCTTTAGACACCAGGCAAAAACAGTCCTCTTCTCACAGGCATTTGGACAATTAAAGGTTCTATGGCCTTTTAAACTCTCTCTCTCTCTCTCTCTCTCTCTCTCTCTCTCTCTCTCTCTCTGTGTGTGTGGTGGGGTATTGTTTTTGTTTGTTACTATGCTGTGTATTTTTGTGTTTTTTATACTGCAAACTGCCCTGAGATCCTTGGATGTAGGACGGTATATAAACTTAATATAACAAATTCAATACAAACTAACGGGGAAACCATAGCCTTCGGGTTTAATAGCAATTGATAGCCTTTTTCTCCAATATACTACGTTCTAATAAAGAAGCATATTGAACAATGGAACGCCTAATTATTAAGAGCACTTCTATACAAGTGGAAAACGGAAAGTTACCCAACATGACAACCGCTAATAAAGCCGATGAAAACGGAAATCGGTCAGAGTTAAGTTCCTCTATGTCTCATGCATTAAATAAGACTAACGTTGTTTGACAGGGCTCTGTGGAAGGTACATTGGACTCTCTCTTCCTCCACATCATTATCACAGTCAGAAAAAGGTAAAACACTGCAGGAATATAAATAAATTGAAAAGGCTCAGAAGACAATATTCTACTGTGGGCCTCATTTGCACTTTAAAAAAGATGCCCTACAGACCTTATGTACTTTTAAGATTCATCTGAAAGATACATGAAGAAGTCTTCCAGTCAAAAAATGTACATATTTAATGGAATTAGATCTCTAGGCTAGAAAAATGTCAGAAGAAAAGGAGAAATATTAAAGTGAATGCAGGGCACACCTTTCTAGTGCTTTCTTGCTTTGATAAATATCTTTTGGGATGTCATTTGCTAGAAAGTCATGATTTAATGAAACACCCCCTCCCCCCGCACACAGTATATAACACAATCGGCTTATCTCCAGAGCAAGTTGATGTTTTCATATTTGGTATTGGTCTTATTTTGCCAACATGAGCCCCTGAAATTTCGCCTTGTATGCGGCAACCTCCCTATCCCAAATAAAAACATAATGATTCATGGAAGAAGGTATGTGAATAGTGGAAATATTTTTATTGGGGAGGGGGGAATGGGAGATCTGCTGCTTTGTTTCCCAATGAATTTCCACCACTCATTTCCAGACTCCAGCTTTACAGTAGTTTGCAGAAGACTTGGGGTCCCATACAGGGGTGGCAGAATCTGCTATTTTTGGTTTCTTACAGGTTCTCATGTATCTAGTCTTAAGTTTGGTTCTTCACATTTCCACATCAATTTGCTTAAAAAAGAAATGAAAATCCAAAATCATTTTAGTGTGAACTTCTCATAATACATATAATTGTAGAGATATGCTTACAAAGTGATTTTCTCTTATATAATGCATTTCTGTATGCTATTTTCAGTAATATATGCATTTTATGGATGATTTACCCCAGTATATATGTTTTTGTACATGTTACTTGGCTGCAAAACTGCACTGCAAAATTTGGAGCAGTGTGAACTTCAAAAGGATACCTATGTTTTGGCTCATGTATTGTTTTGGAAAGTGTAAAATTAGGTGATTCTGCCTTTCGATGCAAACTGAATCAAATTTCTCCTTCTTCCCTGCTCCTAAACCCAGAGCTCATTGCTGGGTGTGTAGTTCCAGTCACAAAGCCATGTTTTATATCTGTGAATCAGAAACTGAGGTGCCCACTTGCAACTTGCTTCCCTCAGCTTATTCTGCAGCATCCATGGAACTGGAGGGGAAAATAGTAAAGGAAAAAGGAAGGTGAATCTGCACAGCAATTCTCCCAAGTGGGTCACAGTGCATTAGCTCTCTGCTTCCTGCATCCATAACACATTGTGGCAGTGTCGCTCCTGTGGCGTGACTACATTGACGCTGCAGAAGGATACCGCCACATCAAGTCTGCAGCCTCGCTGCTATGCTGCGACCTTAAAAGGAGCCCACAATATCAGGTCTCCTAATGGCATTAAAGCCAGCGGTATTACTTTTCATCTGCCCAGAGTCAATTGATTGAGTGTAACATTGCCAGAATTTCATTTCCTAGATCTTTAATAAAGCAACACGGTTCTTTGAAGAGAAATAGGAGCAGAAGAGAAACCAGAAACTTTTTTTTTATTGCCTACATTAAGAAAGAAAGGAAGGAAGGAAAGAAAGAGAAAGGAAGAAAGGAGACTGACTTCATATTAGCCCCAAATCAACCATTTATCCCAAAGCCGCTATGCAAAGGAGTCCCAGATGCAAACATTGGCAAGATCTAACCAACCCTAATGGGGGCATGATATACTATGGAGAAGCAGATGTTCAAATTTCAGCGGCGATAAGTAAACAAAGCTTCCATGTATTGGGTCAGTATTGTTCCCTCTATTTCCAGTTCAAGTCTTTACAGGCTTGTGGGGGCAAAGCCAAAATTGCCCCACTCATGCACTACAGGGCTTTAGTGATGTGGCGTAGTGCCCCTTCCCTGCTTAGAACCCAGAACTTGAGCCAGCTCTTACCTGGTTGGAATCCCTATCACTGTGTCTAAGAGAGAGGTGAATGGAAGCAAACATGTAGTTTGCTTAGAAGTAAGTCCCACTAAGGAGGATGGGGATAGTTACTTGGCTCCACCTAAGATAGGTACTCTTCCCTCTGCCCAATCAGTCCCCAAGGGCACCAGCCTCTACTGTACCAACAGACTCATGATAATAACCCTGGGGGAGAGGACTCAAATTCCTGACTGCTGGGGATCAGGAAATGGAATACTAGGGAAGGGAGAGGGGATTGGACTGCAGTGGCTGGAATCTTGAGCAGAAGCCCTGCACATCACTTTGTTGCAGGACCCCACATGTATCTCTGAATAGCTGTTCATAGGGCAATGTCCTGATTAGGAGTGCCCAAGTCACATCTCACATTGTACACTTAGTGCACATTTAACAAACATTTAAAGCGTATGGCTTCCTCCAAAGATTCCTGGGGAATGTAGTTAGCCCCATAGCAGAACAACAATTCCCAGTTTCCTTAACAAACTGTGGTTCCCATAATTCTTTGGGGAAGGCCATGTGCCACTCTAGGTTCCTTTGGAGGGAATGGCAGAATATAAATTTAATAACAGGTGTGTTTTAAATGCATCCATACCACCCCCCGCAAGTGTCCTGGAAAAACTGGGGCATGCTGGCCATGATTTCATGCTGAGATCTAGCCCTGAAAAAAACTTTTTCAGAGGTGTGTTTTGGAGTCCTGTGAGATCATGGTCCCCGCAAAACCATGTTGTTGGGCTTAGTGATCCCACGTGAGTCACATGACTCATGCGGAGAGCATGGACAGGAAGATGTGCATCCTGGTTTTGGGACTCGGCATGTTGGAGGATATGTGTATGGCGTGGATGTGACCCTTGAGGCATTTGGCTGGTCAGTTTTAGGTTAGAGCAGGCATAGGCAAACTCGGCCTTCCAGATATTTTTGGGACTACAACTCCCATCATCCCTGACCACTGGTCCTGTTAGCTAGGGATGATGGGAGTTGTAGTCCCAAAACATCGGGAGGGCCGAGTTTGCCTATGCCTGGGTTAGACAGATCGTGTTGTGAACACCTGTAACACCTCTGAGAGCTGTAACACCTCTGAGAGCTGATCTATGCATTCAGAATAGTCAGGAGGAGGAGTTTATTTCAAGGCATATTATGGGCTGGCAAGCAGGAGAAAAGGCTGGCACCTTTCTTCCAGAAGTACAAGCTTTATAAGTAGAGGAAGCTTTTTCATGGGGGAAGATTTGAACTTTGGACTGGAGGCAATCTGGGTTCAAATCCCTATTCAGTCATTAAGTTCCGTGGGTATACTTGGGCCAGTCACTCACTACCTCCCAGGGCTGTTGTGAGAATTAATTGGGATGACTCCATTTACACTGTCCTGAAATGCTTGGAGGCAGTAGAGAAATGCCATGAATGAGAAAATAAAACGCAGACTTGAATCCTCTTTCATAAAAATAGGTTAGCAAGTGGCACTAAATGTTCCCTAAGCAGTCTTTGGATTATTGCTAACTCACGTTATTGCCAAGACACCTTTCTGTTTGGTAATAAATGACCTTGCAAAGTACTAATTGTTTTGGAGGTACTTTTATTGACTTCCAATAGCTAGCATTTCTTCTGCTACTCTGACGATAGCTATCACCTGCTAGTTGAGGAATGCAAGATGGCAGAAGTTCCTACCTTTAACAAGTTTTAAATCCCAGCAGAATTGTCGGCAACAGCCATAACCACAAATTGGTTTGCAATTTTCGTCTCTCTCTTTCGCTCTCCCTTTGAGGCAAGTCCTGTATGGTTACGTGATGAACCTTGCTTCAAACAAACTGCTTCTGACTTTTATGATCCTTTTGTGATCTAAATGGCTATCTCGTAAGTTATTCCATTGTAGCTGCTCCCCCTCCCCTCCCCAATTGCTCTTGCCGTGAAATAGAATTCTGAAGATTTCTGGGGACCATTTCACAGCCTTACTGTATTGATTTGCTAAACCTGATGAGAGCTTTCTACTTAATATACAGTCAGCTATAGGAACAGAGGCAAACACTTAGGCTTTTTCTTTTTTAAAAAAGTCAGATCTAGTATTTTCCAGAAGCTAGGATGTCAGAGAATTGCAACAAAAACAGAAATGGGAGTAGAAATTGCCATTGTTCACTTATTCATCCCATATCCAGAATGGAAATCAATCCAGCGAATATGACTGGTATTTGCTGTTCTTTTCTTTTTAGTCTGCAAACTGTAATTGATTATGTGGGACACCCGCCTTTGCGTTGTGTTTCCTTTGCACTGAATTGAATGAGGTGTAATAACTAAACAACAATGCAACACATATAATTGACGTAATTTCTTAAGTTATGCAATTTTGCTGTGCTGGACAGTGAGACAAATGTAGTTTTTTTGGTGGAAGACAAACTGTAGCAGAATGAAAACCTTGCTGCTTGAAGGCACTTAAGTATATTTACAAATTTATTTATTTGTTGCATCTTTAATCCACCTTTTGTGGTAAATGATCCTCCCGAGATGGTTTGCAAAGAGTCACTGACACAGTATAGCAACCCCCATCTACGCAGGGGTTACATTCCAAGCCATTGTCCACATCAGTGAAATGGCCTGACAACACTCCATTCCGCACGTTTTCCCCAAAATACCGAACATGTGTAAATGGGGGGGGGGAGTTGCCTGTATGGTAATATAGCAAGTTACTAAACAACAGAAATGGCAAAGCAACAATGTTTAAGAAAAGTAAATAGCGGTGTGCATAGGGACACCCTGATAAAAATAGCAGCAGGGGATAAAACAGAGATTAAAACACAACACCATACAAACCATCCAGATTGCAACTGGGCATCCCTAAGGCAATCAGGAAAGGGGTGGGCATTCTCCTGGAGGATTTTCCAAAGAAGAGGTTCATTCCTGGCACCTGTAAGTCTCATACTGTGCACCAGAAAGCAGAAATGCTCAGATGCTAGCCGTAATGTTACCGTATTGTTACTTGAAGGCTAGGATTGCGTTATTCCAGAGACCCCTGAAAATCCAATAGTCCAATCTCCTCTTTCCCATCAAAATGCTTAAAATTTAAGTAGATCAAACCAGCTGCATAATAATAATAATAATAATAATAATAATAATAATAATAACAACAACAATAATAATTCCTCTATATTAATCTCCATTATCCCAATGCAGGGTTTGAGTTTGAGACTCACAAATGGCCCACTGCATTCATAACAATGGCAGTTCTGCATCCATCCATGCAAAGACAAGTGTGAAATTGTCCCCCTTCCCTCCTGATTGTCTGACAGCCATGCCTCTCCTCTCTAATCCCGACAAAATGCCAAGATAATCTCTTTTAGCTGTTGATTTGATAACGTCACTTCACCTCCACTCATCCCTATTTCAGCGACTCCAGAGTTCAAGCTCTGTGTCACTGCAGCGACACTGTGGGAGTCTTTCACCCTGGACTTGTGTTGTTCAAGCTCCTCTTAAGAAGGGCAATTTTATTCCTCCAGATCTGTACAAATACCCCCCCCCTCTATGGGCACTCTCCAAGTCCGTACTCTGAACTTTTAAACACACAAGTCCTTAATGGAACAGAAACTGCCACAAAACACTGTTAGTTATCAATATCTGAGCAAGTATCTCATTAGGCCATGTTGAATGCACATAACAACCTATGTGTCTGTCTGTCTATCCCTGTAGTGATTTCTTATTAAAGTTTGCAAACACCAGTGCTAAAACAAAATGTTAAAAAGAGGAGGTTAACACTCCACTCTCAATCCACAGGCAGATGTTAGCAATGCATTCTATGTATGATGCATATTGTGGTAGCCCCATCTCGCAGCAGTCTCAACTTGGGATCTTCCATCACAGCTGCTATTTGCATCAGAGGGAGAGAAAACATCTCCAATGAGAGACAATGGGAGCTTTCTCCCCCTGCCCTTTCCACTTGTGCAGCCATGGATAGGAGATTGGAAGTGTCAACTTCCATTTTAGAATTTCATCTAAATCTTAAACTGTGGCTAATCTTAATAAGCCAGCTTATATAAACCATGGATGGGTTTGTTTTCGTGAACCATTGTTAAGATTAACCCACCATTTGTCCTAGCTTGGATAGCACGGCAAACTGTCGTCAATCTGAAATGTAACAACAAGCTTTTGAACTTTTCCCTCTTGTATTTATTTATACACATAAATGTGTATAAATTTGACTCAACTGCTTGTTTTTTTGTTTTGTTTTAATTTAGGGGCATAGTAAATGCTCAGAATTAGTGGAGTTAAGCACTACTTCAGATGATAGTCCACCCATTTTCAAAATCCTCCCTCAGCTGTTTTTCCTCATTGTGAGAGAAAAGTTATACGAGGATGTAATGCTGCTTCAATTTGAAGATGGGCTGCAGTTCAGTGGGACAGTCTGCTCTGTGTTTGATTCCACATTTGACCCCCAGCACCTCAACATAGGGCTGGAAATGTCCTCATCTAAAATCCTGGAGAGCCACTGCCTGTCAGTGTAGACAATATGAAGTTAGATGGCCTGATTCCATAAAAAGCAGCTGCCTATGTTCCACTTCAATATTATGGGCCAAGTGGGATCGTTCATCTTAGTTTATTCGTTCATTAATGAAGACTTCTTGCCAGTTTAAAATTGACAATGTGGTCCCCACACCATGCAAGGTTCCCCACGCCTAGTTTAGGCAAATAGAGTAGTGGGAGATGGGGCCATCCAAAACATACCAGGTCTTGTTTTTCTGTGGCTATTCTGGATCAACATGAGGCACACAATGAAGCTACTTTTTAATGCTGGTATCAGTATCAAAAGCCTGGAAACTCTTTAAAAGCTGCCGGACCATCTGTGTCTTTAAGCAGCTGCCAGATTCCAGACTGTGGTTCCTTCCCTTCTAATTCCACGTTTTCACGATAGATTAATGAACGCCTTTCTTCCAGAATAAATAAATGTGCTACGCCATCTCTCCATTCCCTCCAAGTCCATTCCTTAAGATTTCCACCTTACGAATGAACACATTAATTCAGGAATGAGTTCAGCGGTGATCCAATTTGATGGAGAAGGACTGCCTGGATATGCCAATTTTCTCCTCTGTACTAAAAGCCCTCGAAATTTTTTTTTCTTAAGTGAGAGAATTCTAAAGTGCAAACAGCCTATATAAATCTTAAAAGCTTAAAGGGCTTTTCTTGCACCTTCCTTGATTTATACATAACCTGCATGGAGAAATGTATGTTGATATTTTATCCACCCCAGTCATTCGTCACAGTGTGTATTCATCTGCTTATTTCCTTTGAGAGTCGCTTTAGGTGCATATTTAGATTTTTCACCTTGCTAATTTATGCCATCTGACGTTTAAATTACAGGCTTTGGAAGAGAGCTGAAGAAGCAAATGTTTACATAGTGCTTGTGGCGCAAATGCCAAATGTAAGTAGCCAGGTTTTTGCCACTTCCTCCTGCGTGTTAATCTGGACACTTTGGAATTATGCAGACACAATGCAATACTGATAAGAAGCAGGAAGGTGGAAATACAAATATTTAGAGCTCTATTTAGCTGCTATCACCTCTATTTGTGTAGGGAGGAGTGCAGGCAACTATGCTAGTCCTGCACCCCATGTCCCCACTAGGGTATTAGAGAACACTCCTCTGAAAATAACAAATTGAATATGCCCCTCCTCTTTTACATTCAGGTGGCGCTGTGGGTTAAACCACAGAGCTTAAGACTTCCAGATCAGAAGGTCGGCGGTTCGAATCCCCGCGACGGGGTGAGCTCCCGTTGCTCGGTCCCTGCTCCTGCCAACCTAGCAGTTCGAAAGCACGTCAAAGTGCAAGTAGATAAATAGGTACCGCTCCGGCGGGAAGGTAAACGGCATTTCCGTGCGCTGCTCTGGTTTGCCAGAAGCAGCTTAGTTTGACCTGGAAGCTGTACGCCGGCTCCCTCGGCCAGTAAAGCGAGATGAGCGCTGCAACCCCAGAGTCGGCCATGACTGGACCTAATGGTCAGGGGTCCCTTTACCTTTTTACCTTTGCTTGGAATAAATGGGATGGACTTGGAGCCACCAACTTGTGCCCAAGATTGAGGGGGATGGATCATGTGTGTGACACACAATGTCACATTTCAGGAGAAGTCAGGGTACAGAGCTGAACGTATTGGCTGGGAGCTCCTCCTCTCTCATGCTCAGCAGACTTCCAGGGCAGGAGGAGGAGGAGGAGCTGGCTACTGAAGCCATGCTTGGCTTCACACTTGGCCTCCTCCACCCCCTGATGGTAGGGAACAATGGGGGAGCCCTGCTCTCCAAGCAAATTATTACTGGGGCGGGGGGAGCTCGGTCATCCAGAGTTGGCCCCCCTGGATGGAATAATGTAATGACAACATAATTACAGTGGTACCTTGGTACTCGAACGGCTTGGCTCCCAAACAAATTGACTCCCAAGTGCCACAAACCCGGAAGTGAATGTTCTGGTTTGTGAACTTTTTCAGAAACTGAACATCCGACACAACTTCTTCTTGAGTGCAGGAAGCTCCTGCAGTCAATCGGAAGCCGAGCCTTGGTTTTCTAACCATTTCGGGAGTCAAACGGATTCCCCGAACAGATTAAGTTCGAGAACCAAGGTACCACTGTACATAATTTATGTAATGGATTACATAAGCTATGCAAGTTACATAATTTTGGTAGAGGGCAAACTGCAGTGAAATGGAAACATGATGCATTCTTACATCCTAGTTCCCTCACTCCCAGTGACTCTACCCTTGACCTTTCTACACTGAGTTAGCAGGTATGAAGAAGGCTTCCAAGCATGCCTAAATAACCACAGATTCCTCAATGCAAACAGTCTCTTCTCCATCTACAACACCCAAGGAAGGTGTTGAGGGTTGCCACATAAGAACATGCTCTCTCCGTGGTGCTTCCACACCCACAGAATGCTGTCCCCAGGAAGATGTGCCTGGTGTCATCCTCATCAGTCTTCAGGTGCCAGACTAAAACCTTTTTCTTTACACTGGTCTTTGGGCCTGGTACTTTGCATGTTTACTCAAAGGTAAAGTTTGCACACATTTTAATATGTGAGATTTGTTTTATAGTAAATTTTAACTGCTGATTCATTTATATTTTGAACTTTTTAAGGCTGACTTGTTTTGAACTTTTTTATATATTTTATGGAAACTGCTTACAGGTTTTACAGTTACAATTTTGTTAAGTAATTAAAAAGTAAGCTCTGTCTGCCTTCAATGGGCTTCACTCGTAGCTAGCTATGAGTAGGATTGAACCTTATTCTTTCTATGTGGGGAACTTTAAGCTCTCCAGATTGTGTGGTACTACAACTCCCATCATCCCCTAGCAGGTGGGAGTTTCCAGTTCAGTAACATTTGCAGGGCCAAAGGTTCCTACTATGGCCATAGATCAAAACAAATGTATGTGCTGTATATGTGTTTAGGTAGATAGATAGAAAGAAATGAAGGCAGAATCTCACAGAAATAACATTTCTTTTTTTAAAAAAAAAGCATACAAAAAAAAGTTAGAGCTTGCCAATGACACTTAATCCAAGATTTCACACTGGAAAGTATTTTGACTTCTTTGAGCCAACACGTTTATAGTTGCTGCAATGAAATTTTAATTTTGTGCTCTAATGAACACAAATCGATCCATATTCCATGTTGGCAAAACTTATGATGGCTGCATAATTGAAAGAACTCTGTTGCATTAAAAAAAAGAAAAAGAAGCAGCAGCCCCACAAAATTGTAGCCAACTGCCGAAACATTAACGTGCAGGATGGACAGCCAATGCAGAAAGCGGAGGCAGCAGCTACGCTTGGTTAAGAGGAGGCTTTGAATGATCTCATGTACAAGTTTGCCATTATTCTTTCCACCAGTTTTGGTAATTGCAGGACTACAGATAGCTGGTGGTTGGGAAGAGTTCATCAACTTAATTAAAAAAAACACAACTATGTTGAAAATAACATTCTTGTTGCTACAGTTTTCTTAAGAGAGAAGGACAGTTTTTTTTATTTCTGGTCTACTTTCTCATAAGATTAATTGTATATAGTAGGGATCCCTCTATCAAGCCCCTAAGACTCTCCCTAGACAATACATGCTAGCCCCTGGTCACATTCTCACTGGCTCTGCTCTGCTTTGCATGCAGAAGGTCCAAGGTTCAATCCCTGGCATCTTTGGGTAGTGCTGGGAGAGACCCCTGCCTAAAACCTTGGGGAGACAACACTGAGCTAGATGAACCAATGTATAAGGCAATTCTTTGTGTGGGTCTGTGAAGGTATAGACAACATAGCGCTCTCCAAGTGATTCTGGCTACGGCTGATAAGAGTCTAACAGCATCTGCAGGGCACCACATTACCGAACTGTGGTCTACTATAGATACTCAACCATTAGCACAGGAGCAGCTTGGGCAACACAAATATCAAGACTGTTTTATCTATGGACACAATGCCCTCCTAGAAACCCTTATTGAAATAGGATGATGAAGCGCCTCCTATCACAATGTAGCTGCTAAAACTACATCTTCCACTGCTTTTTATTTTTAAGCTATGAACCAAGTGCCTGGAATACAGCTGCTATTTATTGATTTAAAAGCATTTGCATACCACTTAAGGTTTCAAAACTCTGAGCAGTGCACAGATTTGAAAACAAACATTATATTAACAACCCAAAACTAGTAAAACAGCAATATGAAAATGCACAGAGACATATGAAAGCAGATAAAACAGAAATCTTGAGGTTTTAAACTCATAAAACACGGTCCTATCTTATGGGTCAGGGAAGGTCTGGGCAGAAAAATTAGCTCTTCACAAGATGTCTGTAGCAATGGATGTTTGCTGCTTTCCATATGGCATTCCTCAGAATGGGGGCAACAGCAAAAAATGCCAATTGTTGGATCAATGCCCTATGATATTCTGTTGAGTGCAGTGCAAAGAGTAGATGACCTAAGTGACCTCTCTTTTCTATAAGGGACAGCAGGTCTTTCAGGGAAGCTGTCCCCAAGTTGTTCAAGACTTTATACGTTAACAACAAGGCTTTGGACACAGCCGAAATCCGTACAGAAACATGACGAACTGGACTTCAAGACTGGAAAGCTGAGAAATGGAGAGAAACTAAAGTTGACATTTTTATCCAACCCAACTTCAGCATGGGAAAGACAAGGTGGGGCTGAAACATGCAAGGAACTTGGGGATATAGGTAGGATGCATGACTCTGTGGCCTTAACGCGGATATATATTTCCTGCTTGGACATAACAGATGAACAGGATCTTTCCCTTCCTTTTTGTTTTTTATTAACTTGGAAGGCAAACCTGACTCTTACTGTGGAGGAGCTGCTACACGTCATGGCACTGGTTACAGGAAACTGAAACGAAGGGAGTGTGGTCCACGTTAATTTTGTGTGAGATTCAGCTGCCTTTGACTGACACAGGGAGCTTGATATATATATAATCACCTCATTGACATTCCCTGGGAACTGAGCTGTGACTGCTCTGCAGTACAAAGCACAACAAGCTTATTACAGGGCCCCAAAGCATTTTCGAGAACATCCAAGTTATTTGTGTATCTAAAGAGGTAGGTGTGTGTGTGTCTGTTTAAGAAGGTAGGTGTCTTTTCCTCTGGCTTATATGCATGGTAAATTGTATCCACTTGAGCTGTACTTAAGGAGTGGTACCCATTTAAGTTAATAGTTGGCCATGTTCATTATTTTCATTGGGTCTACTCTGAGGAAGACTAGCACTGGATACAATTCATTACATTTCTCCTCACCTTCTAGAATTTAGATTGGAGTAAACTGCTTCTATACTTTGTAGGAAACGAGCTCCATCTCCAATAAAACAACTACTTATTTCCAATTCATGAACAAATCAATGAATTGCACCAATGAATTGCAGTCTTAGAATTCAAAGTGACAGATAATGAGATAGAGAAAGTTGTTATTATATTTTTATTTTGTTGTTATCCTTGATGATTTACATGTGGGATGATGTATTTGTTATCCTTTATGGGTTTTCAAGGAAAATTAGAAATCCTTTTTCAGCCCTCTTTGTAGGAAAAGAAAAGTATAGTTGAAAGTGGCTCTCCTAGCCTTCTGACATTTTTATTATAGCTGACTCTGAGAGGGTAAGGATTATCAGAGATCTCCCTTGCTTGAAAAAATAGCTCTGATTTTCTGCTGTCTTCAGCCTCATCTGCCTGAATCAGCCCTTTTAGACCTCATCATTAGCCCTTCCATTCCATGGTCAGCAAAGGCACAGACACAAGATCCAGGTCTGCTTTCTATCTGGCTTCAGGGACATAAGGCACTCTATTTGCAGCATGCTTACTTTTCCCCCTGCATGGTCTGGGTAATCTGTGTATGTACCTGAATGTAGGTCCCTTAGTCAATGCACAGTGCTGTCCAGGCAGCCAACTCCTATAATTAAAAAGACTCACCAGCTGGCAGGACCTGATGGATGAGCCAATACCTGAATAAGGAAAGTGTGAATTACATGACTCTACAAAGACTTTGATGCCCAATAGGGAAAGACAGAAAGTGAAAGAGAAGAGAAGAAGGAGAACAACACAACAATGGAGGAATTTACAAATTCCTCTGCTCCTAAACTGTAATACTGTCTTTATTTGTTCTTCTTCATAGGGCCTTTAATCATTATCTAACATTATTGACAAGAGTTGTTGACACTTGAACTGAGTATGTGTGTGTGTCCGAATCTGTTTCTTTCTGCTTGCCTCTTGGGGTGGGCTACTCAGTCAACAGATTGAGAAGTTCCTAATGTCCCAAGGTTGTGATGTTCTCGCAGGTTCCAGGGTAACTCCCCTTTGCCCATGTATCCCATTGGTTTCTTCTGACTTGGTACTGTTACAAAAGCCTCCAGGTTAGGACTTTACGAGAGCAACAGGTGCCCTTGACAGCTGTGTCAATTGTAACAGGGTGTCCTGCTCCTGTCAAAAAATATGACAGGGGCTCTTACTTGTGAGGCAGAGATCCTTGTTAAAGCAGAACAACGATACAACTTCAGCAGTAAGCACCGAGCTATTCGAGTTCCAGAACTTGTATAAAGCCACAAGGAGCAGAAAATAGCCCAGTCTAAAAGCCAGGACCAAGGTTGAAGAGTCACAGACAAGGTGGTTAGTGTTGTATGGAAGCTGCAGAGTTTTGCAATGCTTGTCTTGCCCAATTGTCAAGCTTTTAAACCTAGGTGAGGTGCGTTAACTTGTGAGGAGTGCAATTTCTGCAGCTATGTCTTACTTGAGGGTGTGTGCTATGTCTAAGTTGCTGTGTCTCTTCTCTTCTTGCCCTCTGAATCCTGTCCAGCTATCCTAGGCTGTGTATCAACACCCTGATTCTGGCAACACTATCTCCTCCACCAGAGGGAAAAGAGCAGCTGGAACTCCTGCCTCACCATCAAAGCCCACCTGGAGCAAGGAGGGATTCCATCTGCCAGATTCTGCTCGGCTGTTCCTCATCCACCACCACCCCTTCCACCAGCATGTGCCTGCCCTGTGGGACTCATGACCCACATGTTTTCTCCCTTGCCTGCTAGATTCTCCTTAGCCCAGATCCTGGGGCCACATAACTCCTGCACCCAAACCCAGCCCATTCCCTGGACTGCCCATAACCAAGCATTATGAGAAGCATTCCCCACATTTCTCAATCTACCCTTCCCCCAGTGAGCCAGGGTTGTGGGCCAGAAGGGCAACTCTTACTCTACCCTCCCAACAACCCTGAGAAGCAGGAAAGGAGGAGTGTGTGTGGATAGCACAAAGTGCCCCAAAGAGTGTCATGGCGAGCTGGGATTTGGACGCAGCCCTCATGGGACCAGCTCCAACATTCAAAGCTAGGCGTTGCCAACGTGGCTTCTATGGATGCTACTGTAGCCATCAGCATCCCCTCCCAGGTCCACAAAAGGTCACAGGTAATATTCCCTCAATAGTCCACATTGCAAGGGGAAAGTGGTTGTACTTCCTCTCACTTCCGGTTTGCTTTGCCTGAGCTTCTCCTGTACTGACCACACACCCTTAAACATGCCAACATTTTATTGGGTGGTGGGACTGGACCTGTTCCGTCCCGTCACTTCTTAACAGAGATGTATAAAGAGTTTCTCACTGTGAGCAAGCATGGCAGTGACTGGTGTATATAACCTTTCCTCCATTGTTGGAGTAACTTGACTGGTGATGGTGGGCACATCTGCACCTTTCTTGATCCTGCCTTTTTCTGCTCCTTCAAGATTTGGCTACTATTTTATGTTCTGCCATGCTCCTCCTCCAGAGCAGCCATTTTGTGACTGGCACCCAAAGAACTACTATTTAAATGTGTCCACTAGCACTCTTCCTAAAGGTTGCCATTCTCTGCTCCAGTATATTTTCTGGTACAAGCTGCCTAAAAGGGTGCCCTCAGACTCAGATCAGGAGGGGAAGCCTTGTTGGTGATGCCCCCAGCAAAGGCTGTCTGGTTGGTGAACCAATCCACGGCAGGGCCTTTTCGGTGTTGGGTCCCTGGGTTGTGGAATGTGAACCTGTCACCATCATTATCAACTTGCAGGAGGAATTCATAAACATTCCTGCTTACCCAGGCATTTGTTGGCTGAAGAACAGTGTTTTAATCTATTTTTGCTTTTCATGTTTTAACTGCCTATCTCTTTGCCACCCTAGGCTCCTTGTAGAGGAAGGGCAAGATATAAACATAATAATAAATCAATAAATTAATATTATCTGCAACTTCCTGACCAGAATCAACACATTATTATTATTTTAAAAAAAGAAGCAATATTATGAAGAAGCTGAGTTTGTTCACTTATCTGACAACTTCTGGAGGGGGGGAAAATAAATAAAAACAATTCAAAAGCAAACATTTCAAATATGGCGAGTCTTCCACCCCACCAGAAGGGTTGTTAATGAATTTGTTGCATGAACGCACAGACAGATTGGGAGCTAGAGCTCTGCTGGCCAGCCCAACATGGCCCTGGCACCAGAAAGCCAATTTGTTCCCATGCATTGTTTCCTCTAGAGTATGTTTCTCATCCAGAGGTGATTTTCCAATAAAATCAGCCTCAATTATTGCTAGCGCAGGAGCGACCCTGGAGGGAGGATAAGAGGCAATTCAATTGTTGGAAATGCTGCACGAAGCAAAATTAACCTTGCTGTGCTATTATCCTTTGAAACATTTAGCTAGTTTCTCCTCTTTCTTTTGTATTAGTTGACCCTAAATGGAAGTGGGGAGGAGATGAGAGGAGGGGAAGGAAATCTACATATATTTCTAACCCTACTTATTCATTATAATGTAAGGAAACACAATATAATGTTCATTCACTTTTTCATGCAAATATAAAAGTTGTTGACATAGAATTGCTAGACTTTTAAGGCATAGGTGAAAGCTTCTTGTTGAGATACACATGCAAGCAGATTTCACTGAGTAAGGCGGTGTACACACCATACATTTCAAGAGCATTTAAAGCACATGTCTTCTCCCCAGTGCTCCCCCCCCAAAAATGTTTAGGGGTACTCTCATTTTGACTCAAGAAAATCACCATTTTATAGTTCAAATCGGGAAAAATAAATACAGCAAATGGACAAAAGTACAAAGATTCACAAAATGTTTAGGGATATGTGTACCACTACGTACCCCCAGAAAAGAAATCACTGCTTCTCCCAAAGAATCCTGGGAATTTTAGCTTGCTTAAGAGTGCTGAGCACTGTAGATCTGTGAAGGGCAAACTGCAGTTCCCATGAGTCTCTGTGTTTTATGTGTGCTTTAAATGTATGGTATGTACACAATCTCGGTGTATGTGTGTGTTTGTGTGGAATAGTATTGCAATTTCAGGTGTGATTCAATGTTTCCACAAGGAAAGTCTGAGGGGGCAATCGCCTAGCAAGATCCAGCTCAGCTGGTGGCTTGCAGGATCAATTGAAGTTAAGTCCCCAACCCTGGCTCAGCAAAAGTTACGCCACTGCAAACTTGCTCATCCCAGTTTAGATGGAGCTCAGCTACCTGAGCTGAGGCCCATGAATGTCAACCAAAACAGCTGTGGCAGGGCTGGGACTGGGTGTGTGAAATTAGGCTAGATCCTAAGCCCATTCAATTTGGCCATGTGATGTCCTGAGTGAGGCCAAAATTTGATATCCAGCCCTCATGCTGCCTTCCCAAAGCTGGGTAAGGGAGTCACTGGGCTTTGAGAAGATGTGAGGTTCTAGCAGGGTCCTAGAGCTCTCATGTCTCAGCGCTTACAAATTTGGGGAAGCTGCTCCCTTTCCCTGTGCGGTAGAACTGGTCACAGTGCCCTAAATCCTTCTCTGTATGAATTAACAACCTGGCAAAAAGCACTCTTTTAAAGGATTGTTTTGCACTGCTTGGACAAAGCAGTATCCCTGCTGTTGAATGGGGTTTGGATCTGGTGCAACTTCATGTTTGCTTTACATCTGTTTCTTGTGTAACTAGTGAAGACAAACTCTTCCCTTTACTATGGGTTGTATCTAACTACGTTCTGCACAGTGTAGACCCACTGAAGTGAATGAACCCAAGTTATACATCTCCATTAATTTCAGTGGATCTACTCTGAGTAGAACTAACATGAGCTGCAACTCCATAAACTGATGGATAAACTAAATATTATGCAAAACATGTTGCAGAATATTCTGCATTTGTGAAACTATGTGCGTTAAAATGCATATATATTAGTGAAAATAGCATTGCATTATATTCAGGAATGTATTAAATTTGCGAAAAGTGCTTGCAAAAATCTGCATATGGGGCAAATTCACATACAAAAATGAGTATACTAGGAGTGAAATGAACCTAAGACTGGGAAAATGAGAAATAGGGAGAAACAGAAGTCGCTTCTTTGAGGTCTTGCAGCCTTGCCCCAACATTCTATTGTCATTGCTTTGGTCCACTTAACCCAGTTAAACACCCTTAGTGCCATTTGCTTTGCAAAACATCCTTCAAAAAACAACAGCCACCCAACTGTAGTGTAAATCAATGTCAAATTGACTAAAGCTAAGACCAAATTATCTCAGACAACCATGGCTATATTGGCCTCTGAAGCTGAGCTGGGTGGGGTGGAGAAACAATATTCAATTGATTAACTCTATTGACCATTCTTATATCTCTACTGGGAATCTTCTGATAGAAGAATGTTTTGCCTACAGTCACAAAAAGACTTGATGATCTGCTTTCTCTCCCCCCGCCTTTCTTTCTAAAATCTCTTTGCAGGAATAACAAGCGGTAAAGAAAAATAAAAAAGCTGCTGTTTCAAGAACCAAAGAAGATCCCTGCTGGATCAAGCCAAAGGCCCATCTAGTCCAACATCCTCTTCTCATAGTGGCCACCCAGGTAGCTGTGCGAAATCTGCAAGCGCAAGAGCACTCTCCCCTCCTTCGGATTCAGAGCATACTCATCATGGCTAGTAGCCATTGATAGATTTATCCTTCATAAAAACAAATTAAAGAAATACAGCAAACACAGCTTACAGTAGCAGCCAGCTTGTGCTATTGCAGTTCCAGCCAAAAAGGGGTGGTTATTTTTACCCTTAACCTTCATTACCTTGTCACAAAGAAATGGACAAGAGGTAAGGATGGCTCTCTAGTATCCTAAGTGCTCCCTGGTTAGCAAAATAATGTTGCCTATCCACGTTGCCTAGTTCCAGAGGGATACAAAGACCTATCTATATTAACAGGATTTTTATTTTAAAAAAACCCACACAACACATAGAAATATATATTAAATTAATTGGTCTGCTTGATTGTCCTGTAGAGGTTATCAAATCATTTGGAAGTACTACCAGCTTTGCAAAGTCCCCTGAGGCCTTGGGCTTTCTGTAGAAGGATCTAGCAAGGTTGAGACATGCCTGGTCATTTTTTACTGCATGAGAAGGAGCTATATGAGTGTATCCTACTATTGGATCAGAACATTTACTTGCCTACAAGACCCTAAGATTGAAGCAACTCAATGGCAAACCAAGGAGTTGTCGCAGTGCAAGAAAGCCCGGGATTCGGACTCAGAAAAAGGCAAATTCCTATGTTCCCCATACTCATTCAAACAATAGGTAAAGGTAAAAGGACCCCCTGACCCTTAGGTCCAGTCGTGACTGACTCTGGGGTTGTGGCGCTCATCTCGCTTTACTGGCCGAGGGAGCCGGCGTACAGCTTCCGGGTCATGTGGCCAGCATGACTAAGCCGCTTCTGGCGAACCAGAGCAGCGCATGGAAACGCCATTTACCTTCCCGCCAGAGTGGTACCTATTTATCTACTTGCACTTTGACGTGCTTTCGAACTCCTAGGTTGGCAGGAGCAGGGACCAAACAGCAGGAGCTCACCCCGTCGTGGGGATTCAAACTGCCGACCTTCTGATTGGCAAGTCCTAGGCTCTGTGGTTTAACTCACAGCACCACCCACGTCCCCTCATTCAAACAATAAGCCACCATAAAAACTAATTATAGAAATAGCCAATAAGTCAGCCAGCCATAAAAGCAGCAGATACTTGAAAATGAGGGATGAGATAAAGTGGCTTACTGAAATTCTCCACCATAACATAAGAGAATAAGAACAGTCTGCTCTTTCTGTCAGCAGTTGGCATTCAGAGGCATACTGCCTCCAGCATGGGAGGTAGAACATAGTCATCGGTGCTGCAGCCACTGATGTTACATCTTTCAAAAGCACAGTTTATGCTAGTTGCATACCCTCCAACATTTCTCTGATGAAAATAGGGACGTCTCATTCCATAATGATAATTTTACTATTTATACCCCACACATCTGACTGGGTTGCCCCAACTACTCTGGGCAGCTTCCAACACATATAAAAACATAATAAAACATTAAACATTTTTTTAAAAACTTCCTTATATAGGATTGTCTTCAGACAGCTCTGGGGTCAGATAACTCCATACCTTTCAACATTTCTCCAATGAAAAGTGGGACATTCCAGGATCAAATCAGAAACTGGGATGGCTTCTCTAAAAAAGGGGTGCCCCTGGAAAATAGGGACACTTGGAGGGTCTGTAGTTGAGGCTGAAGGGAATTGTAGTCCCTTTGGAGGGCACCAGGTTGGCAAGGGCTGGTTTACAGCTTTGCATGGCATGTGAAAGTGGCCAAAGAATGAAGAGGTTAACTGACTCATTTGCAGTGAAGTATTGCCCTGTTTGGGTGCCACTACCAAAAAGTCCCTGTTCCTTGCAGTGGTAGACACAGCAGCCCCCAATGCCTGAACATCCTGATCAAAGTATGTGGCCAGGTTCGAACACTACTCTAAGGAAGTCGGAGAAGTGCTTAATTTTCACATCAATCCTGATGCCGCCCCTTCAAAGAACTTCCTTTGTACTTCTGCAAAGCTTCAAAACCCAAAACCAGTGTTAAACGATTCCTTAACATTGAATGAAATCTGATTCTAGCAGACAGCCATGATGTCAGCAACATGTAAGTGCAGAGAATATTTTTTACACTAATGACAACTGAGAACCTTTCTTTCATCCACCCCCCTCCCTTTCATATTGTAGCAGATGTCAACTGTAGTTAGATTCAATTCAACTTATTAGTGCGTGGCTTTAAGCCAACAGCCATTCACATTTCCAGGAGTATACTATCACATATGTCTTAATAAGTGAACCCTGTTTTTAAAAATGTATGTGATAAGTCACATATGCTAGAAGGAATATGGGCATCTTTCACTTGTGGTGACAATGGAAGCGACTAAACACTGCTGAGCGCAGCTGAAGAAGATTAACATTCAAGGGGAATTTTTGATGATGTTTGAAAATACAACAGAAGTGACAGCATGGGGGGGGAGGGAAAGCCTTCTTCCCGCACACAAGCTGAGCCTTCATTTCTTTGTCTCATTTATACACACACACACACACACACACACACACACAAAAGGCGTGTCTTCTAGCATAGCATTTTCCTACTGCTACACTGAAGTAGTTATTATTACCAACAACAACAATCATCATCATCTTAGGGAAACCTTTGCATGTGCTTTCCAGAATGAAACTCAAGAAACTGGCCAGGTATTCTGTGGCACATTCTGGAGTGCACAATTAGTTGTCATGGGATGCTTGGACATCCTGGGCTTGGAATGCCCTCTTCTGAAAAACTCTGGAGAGTCGCTGCCAGTCAGTGTGAACAACACTGAACTAGGAACACTGAATTAGATGGACCAATGGTCTGTGAAGCAGCTCCCCATGTTTCAATGGGTTGTATTCAACCCAGTTAGAGTAGACCTGCTGAAATCAATGAACGTAAGCCAGTTATGCCCATTGGCCACACCTGCCAATGCTTTTGACCAGTCTGTCTATGCTAACAGACAGTGTGGAGGGAGGTCAGTAAAGGAAACAGAGCAGACCAATCCTTTTGTTGCCTCAGAATGCAGCAGTACAGTCAAGGGGTGGAAATGGCAAGGAGCAAGATTTCAGGTAAACATTTAGGGAAACTTCCAAGTACTGGAAAGATTTTCAACAGCAAAGGTGATGGGCTCTCTTTCATTGGAGGTATTTAAGCAGAGAGTGGGGGTCCATATATCAGAGATGCTGTAGTTGCAATCTGCATCATAAACCAGGTATGGTCCTTCAGGAATTGCTGGCTTCCATCCTTGTTGTATACCCTGAACTAGGAAGGAGTTGGACTAAATCTGGTGTCCTTAATGTTACATCCATGGGCACCTCAGACAACCCCCTGTGTCCCTCAAGGTCCCTAGCTCTCTCAATTTTAATTTTTTTTTTTAATGGGAAGGGGTCCTGAGCATCACCTTTCCCCCCTCAGAATATTTTGTGGCAACTACAACAGTTTCTTAGATTTCTAAATGTGCCTCTGAATTCAAAAACCCTGGAACAGATGACCCCCAAACACTATAGTCCTATGAATTTAATGTGCTTCACTATATCATGAAAATGTCTCCAAAGTATAAGGGTTGAAGGTTGTATTCAATGTTAACCATAGAGCAGACCCACTGAAATCAATGCATAATTAAAGTTGGTGCATCAATTCATTTGGTCTACTCTAAGTATAGTTTGGTTCGGCACAGCCTAGGTAGCTAAGTTGGTTACAGCATGATGCTGATAATGCCAGGATTGCAGGTTCAATTTCCATATGGGATGGCTGCATATTTCTGCATTGTAGGGGGTTCCTACTCTACAATTCTAAGATTCTATGAACCCAAAGTAAGGATGCACAATTCAACAAGTGACAACTCTTAGTTTTGGATACAGAAAACACTGTTTTAAATCTGATTTAAACTGACGTTTGGGATAAGTGGGGAAGCAAACAACACACATACACAACCTACTGAGAAGCTGACACACATAATTTCAGTGGTGCGTGCCCACTGAAAACTAGGGGGTTTCCCCAGCACCAACTCAATCCTGACAAAAAGCAGGAAGACTCAGGCAGCAAACTTTCCTCCAAAGAATCATGGGAACTGTAGTTTGCTAAGGATGCTGGGAAAGGTAGCTCTGTGAGGGATTAAACTGCAGTTCTTAGGATTCTTTGGGGGAAACCATGTGCTTTAAATGTATGGTGTGTAGGCAGCCACAATGAAGAGCTGTGTGTAAGCCAGGCTAGGAGAGAGAGGCATTTAGACCCCCTGGTAGAAAAAGCCTCATTAAAGAGGCTTACATTGCACTGTGAGAACTGCAGCTTTAATGGGAAAATAGTAACTTTGCACAGGTGGGTAAACTAATAAAACATATCAAAAATACCAAGCAGAATGTAATTAATATGCCTAATTTGCTCCCATGGGAACTAATTGAAGCAAAACCCAAGGATGCATTCAGAAAATATTTCAAATAGAAAGGCAACAGAGCATAAATAATACATGGAGTTGGGGAGATCTAGTCTGGCTGGTTGGCTGTCCACCTGAATCTTACTCCCTACCCCACCACCTTAAGTCTCACACTTCTGCTGGGTCCATTCGCATGATCCAAACCCCACAGAAACCATGACTACTGTGCACCACCCACTCCTTAAGACACTTCTAGGTACAGTTTGGGAGTAGATGATGCTCAAAGCACCTTCCCTTCTGTGGCTGACAGTATGTTGAAGGTGTGGGGTGGCAGTGGTAATTTTTTATCAGGACAGTGATATGTGGAGAAATTGCTCATTGCCTTTCCCTGCACACCATGGCTCTTGTCAGACCTCTCTGCAGGTGCTATTTAAAAACCACAGCAGAAATACTGCTATGAACTGAAGTAAGGTGTAGTTTGGCTCCTGCAAATCCTCTGGGAAAAGGATCTTGCTGCCGGGCTTGCATAAACTTACCCTGAGAGGCACCACAGACTTTGTGGGCTCTACATCATTATCAACAACATTAAACTATGGGGCCTCCAAAGCAATGGAGTAAATACAATCTGAGATGCCTTTGAAGCCAATGTCTGGCAGACTGCTTATCTCATCTTGCAGAGCTCTTTTCATGCACATGGGAGCATTTTCCATATGTATAAGCAACAGGCTAGGAAGGGCCCAGGCACATAGGTGCAAAATGTTATTCCCATGTGTCCTACATACTCTGTGTTATTTCCCCTCTGTCAGACCTTCCCAGAGATTGCAATTAAAAATCATAATCTTTTTAGCGTGGGCACACTCCCCCTCAAGGCTAGGAGATCTCTGCACTGAATGTGATTATAATATCATTTAGCAGCTATTCATAGATGACACATATTAATTTATGTAAACCAGGGACAACTTGGAGCCTGTAGCCATTAGTGAGCCATGGAAAATGTAAAACCTGTCCTTGTTGATCAGGGACTTTAATAAAAGAGAAAAGGCTATGACTACAGAGTAACCTGAGTCACTATGTTTTTATTGCCCAGGTGTGGGGTTTCCTTTTTTTTTTTTTTTTTTGCTTGAAGTTCATTAAACCTGATTTTTTTCTCTCAAAGGGATATTAAAAATAACTTACTTTACAGGAATGTTTCGAGGCTTTGTCTTCTCTGCAGTCTATAAAAATAGGAAAGTGAAAGAGCAGTTAGTTAATCTTAGCAAGAGCAGGTAAACCCAAGATATTTTCTTAAGACACACACACACACACACACACACCAGCATATTTCTGAGAACTGCAAATGAATATGCACAATATTGTACTGGAAGCCTCCATAATTAAGCAGGAAGCACAGCAAGAGAAACAACTGTTTATCGCTTTTAATGGGTTAGTGGTGCTGAAGACTGGTAGAAAAATTGCAACACCACAGAACTTCAGAGAGGCAGATGGTAAAGCGATGGCATGAATGCTGGGGATCTCACAGTGGCATCCATTACACGTGCAGTCGCCACTGGGGAGCAGCTTCTGTGGTGTAACCTTAATGTGGCCACAAGGACAGAGTGGATTGTGGAGCCCTTTCCAATGCTATTTGTACCCCACTGGGAGGAATGGCACTAGCTGGGTAACAGAGACGTCTGTAATCACCTTTGCTCCTGTGACCATGGTAATGAATGCAGGACCATAGAGTGCGGTGCTCACCAGAAGCATCTCCCATACAAGCTTGGATTACTTGTGAATTGAGTCTCTCTCAAGATCCTGGCTAATCTGTGTCTGCCAGTCAAACAATGCACATATTTTAACCAGAAGCTGGGGCAAAGTACACATAGCACTGAACTTCTGGAGCTCTGTTATCTGAAAATGGGTCAAACTGACATACGGTTCAGAAGGTTGCATGCATGTGCAGCAGCTGCCAGCACCTTAACACATTTGTTGAAATGGCTAAACCATGTGAAGACATATAGATTTCTTTGTGCCTAGGCCTGAGAATATGTTTAGGCATTATGTCAAATATAATGAGGTGAGGTGGGCTCAAAACCCCCAGGAATGTGACTTTGCTGTCCTGCTGAGTAGGGGCAGACTTGAATGCAAAGGACTTGGACAAAGGGGTGTTAAATTCTGTAGAGTGAAGGAAAAAGTCAAAACCAAGACACTTCAAGGCATAGCTATCAACGTTTCCCTTTTTGTAAGGGAAATTCCCTTATTCCAAACAGGATTCCTCGCAAGAAAAGGGAAAAGTTGACAGCTATGCTTCAAGGGGCTTGATTGATACCATGGCAATTAGGGGTTTGCTTGTTTTTAAATCATCCCAAATCCACAGCTTCTCCTTGAGTTCCTTTACATGGCTAAAATTTGCACAACAAATAGTCAGCCTAGGGGAGCTCATTCCCACTGGAGGCCACCAACCTGGATGGCTTTAAAAGATGATTGAACAAGTTAATGGAGGATAAGACTATCGGTGGGTACTAGCCATAATAGGTATGCTCTGCCTGCAGCTGTGGAGGCAGTAATGCTTCTGAATGCTAGTTGCTGGAAACCACAGGAGGGGGAAATGCTCTTGTGCTAAGGTCCTGTGAGAGTTTCCTCTGGGCATTTGGGTGGCCCCTGTGAAAGCAGGGTAGTGGACGGGTCATTGGCCATTCTTATGTTCTTATTTCGTATCAAGAATCTAAACATAATAAAACTTTTTAAATCTGGGTCAAAATGGTGTCCACATCTCCATTCACCTTTGGCTGTGATGGATTTCATGCCTGCATGAGAGAACGGGATTGTGGACTTGTGCTTGTATGAGTTTGACTGTGAACAGACTGACTTAATCATCCTCTCCCTCCTGATTAAATGTTTTTGAAAAATCTTTCAGCAAAAATTCCAGTCATCAATACTCTAGAAATTCAGATAAACAGACACACAGTTTAATAGTCTGAAGTTACATATTATTAGCCAACAACACTATATGTGTGTGGGGGGGGGGGGGCTAACTGAAAGCCAGTGGGACTCACTTTCAAATAGAAATGCATAGAATTGCACTCTTCAAGTTTTTTAATGCTTTTTAAAAATTAGATTTTATGGTCATCACAAATTGGCACAGATCTAACAAACCAGGAAGTAAATTTGTTTAGAATTATTACAGCAACTGAGAAATTAACTTCATCTTAGCTACTGTCAGTCTTAAACAATGAGATCAGAAGAATTATATCTATCATGGCAGAATAGATTCTTTCTCCAAAGCTATTTTTTATTAGCCATCAACAGAAAAAGGCAAGATGGGATGACCAAATGTTCAGATCAATTTCCTCCTGTGAAACCTTTAAGAAAACACACTCCAAATCTTCTAAATGAGTAACTATCCAGGCCTCTTGGCCTGCACTGTCTCAGATTCAGAGGCTGGTTCCAGTTTATTGCTGAATCCATTGATCTGTATACAGTCCATTTATCATTCATGAAAAGAGCTGGTGATCTTCACAGTATATTAGAAGAAACAACTCAGATCATCTGTCAACGGCCCTCTTATTTCTGTTTCCCTCTCCGCAGGGATTTCATCTCCATCCATTCTTCTTGAATTAAAATGTTGCTAAGCAACACAGCTGGGGGCACGGATGGCAGAATGGCTAGAGTCTATCAAGCTGTTTAAGCTGTTGGAGATTTTAGTGGTAATGTCGTTCATATGTGTGTGAGATATATATATATATATATATATGTGTGTGTGTGTGTGTGTGTGTGTGTGTATACACACACACACACACACACACATACATATTTTGATGGCATAATCTGCTGCTTCTGAATTTTCTACCTATATAATGTGCCATATGTCTGTGGGCTTCTCAATGTCCCTCTTCTCGTCAACTGCTTTCTCAGTGGAGATGGGAAAAAGCTATCAGGAAGTTGACAGTAGTGATGGGTGTGGGGATGTTTAGGGAGGCAGGAGAGGATATATTATTTTATTATATCCTTCCTAACTTGCGTCAGAAAGTTCTATAACTTAGCAGAGTTGTTAAACAACTCCCCTTTTAAATTACACAGTGGTTTGCTAGCTGCAGGCTCATCTAAGCATCACTATTTAGGATTCCTGGTGAGATCCCTTTTTATATCCCTCCTCAAAGAATAGACACGACCATCTGATTAAAGTTAACATAAAACTAGTTTGCTTACAACCATCCAGTTGCCCTGAAGGCAGACTTAATTTACAGAACAACATATAACTATGTGAACTATCCCATAAGGGAAATACTCTCAAGTGACTGTGACTCAGCAGTCACTTCTCCTAACTCTTAGGAACACAAAAATGGAGAACAAGAAGAGCAGAACATGGAGGCTGTGTGCTCCTGTCCAAGAACAGGCCACACCCACATTAAATCACATGCAAAGGAAGTCTGTCCCAGCTCAGGAGGAACTAGCAAGTTTTCTCCTGAGTGATACAAAGCATTCGCCAGCATATGCATTGTAGGAATGTTGTATTTGACTGCAATACGTTTTTACATCCCACATACCCCTTCTCAGGCAATACAACATTTACAAAAGTAAACAACTTTAATCAACCACCCAGAGTCCCAGCTTGACACTTAGATTCTGGAAACTCTCTCTTGGCAGGGGCTTTGTCAGGATATCAGCAGTCAACTCTTTGGTGTTGCAATAAGAGAGTTCCACAAGTCCACTCTGAATCATTTTGCGAATGTAGTGGTACTTTAGGCCAATGTATTTCATTCTTGTGTGGAACTTCTCACTCAGAGATAGCTTCATGCCACTCTGATTGTCCTCTAGCAGCTTAACAGGTACCTTGCTCACCAACCCAAAGTCCTTAATGAGTTGATCCAGCCAGGAAACCTCTCTGCACGCTTCTGTAGCTGCAACATAATCTGCTTCTATGGAACATAATGCTACACAGTTCTGTTTATAACTACCCCATGCAACAAGTCCATTCCCTACACACCACAACAGAACTCCATAGCTGAGGGAAAGTTTAGATCCATCATGGAGATGGCAAGATGCACGTTAAAGGATGCATCCCTGTCACAGAAGCTGTGGCCAGATGCAGCAAACACAGCCGTGTATCTCCAGAACCAAGGGAGCTAAATGCACACCTTTCAAACTTTGGCATGGGAGAGTTCCCAACCTGTCACACATACGTGTGTTTGGAAGTCTATGTTACTACCATGTCCCCAAAGAACATAGATACAAGCTTGACTCCAGGGCACAAGCAGGTATCCTTGTGGGGTACACCTCTGGAGGCAAGGGATAAATAATTTTGGACTTACAAACTGGTAAGACAAGTGTGCACCATGCAGTTTATTTTGATGAACTCAGCAAAGCTGACACTAAAAATAGTGTTGTGGACTTTTCTGAGCAGCCAGAAAAGGTTCAAGAACGAGAAAGCAATCATTTGAGTTTGTGGAATCTTGTGGCCTCAAGGTGTGTCCACCAAGGGTAAGCACCTCTGATCCCAATGCCAGCAGCCAGTTGACAAGTCCCTTTCCCTCTGCCAAAATGTCTAGGGTCGGCTCAAGACATTTTGCAGTCTGAAGTGAAGGACGTTCCCTACCGTACGTGAAAAAGTTGGCTGAATCAACATTGGCAAGGGGATGGTATCCTCTGCTGCATCTGAGGCCAGGCCAGGTGGCACAGCTCTGTTCTCCAGCAGACTGGAAGCCTTAGGCACATGAAGAGGGGCTACTATTGTTGCTTCCTTCCTGCACAGTATGTACTACCTGAGGTGGCCATCTCTGCCTAATGGTAGGGCTGGCTCTGACATGATTGCTTATCCCAGACAAACTTGAACAAAACCAAAGGGATGATATAAAAGAGGCAGCAGGTGTAGGCAACGTGGCCACAGATAGGCGGAATGAAGGGAGCACTACCAGAGGGAAGCTAAGACAAGGCTAGTTGGCAAATGGGAGCCATTTTGAGATGCGAAGGAAAAAAAATGTGCTGATGTTTAAGGCCATGCATACACATACACCCCAGTTTGGATTATTGCACAGCCTGATTAAAGTTCTGTGGAACTCAAAAGTGTACCCCATATTTTGTGATAGGAACATAGGAAGTTGCCTCCTACTGGGTCACACTGTTAGGGTCCATCTGGCTCATGCTGCCTGCATTTACTGGCAGAAACTCTCCAGCATTTCACGTATAAGGTATCCTCCCCAGCCCTGGAGATGCTGGGCATTGTGAAAAGCAGATATTCTGCCACTGAGCTACAACTCTGCCCAACTCTGGTTTAATCTGTTGGTTAGTTTAATAAATATATTGCCTTAATAAGGGTTTTTGGAGTCTCTCTTAGGGTCCAAAAGATCTCCCTTTCCCTTTTTGTGTCTATTCTCTTCAGTTTTGCTATGCAGTTTCTTATTGTTACTAGGATAGATTTCATTATTTCTGCTGCTCCTTTATAGAGTCTGGCGTTTTATGGTTTATTGAAATGCTGATGTCATGTTCATTGAAATGAAATGTTACAGGATTGTTTATTAAAACACTGCTATTAAAAATGCAGATATGGATATCATGAAGTGGACTCTAGCACACAAATGCGTATTATATCATAATAGTCTTTAAGGTTGCACAGGACTCTTTGTTGCTGATTTGGGGCTTATTGAAAGCTTTCTGGAAATGCTGACATTACATTTTGGAATAAAATTGTCACTATTGTTTTGCTGCATTTTTATTTTCTGAGCATTGCAAAGATGCCATTTTTTTGTGACAAGGCAGCACACAAGTTTAAAATAGTAACAGCTAGTGGGAAGTGCCCAGCACTGCCCAGAAATTCAAATAACAAAATAACAACAAGAAAAATTGTTTGGTGATTTTATTTCAAGAGTTGTCTAAATGCATAGAGAAGAAATAGACAAGCGATTTCCTAAAATATATAGTAGAGGAGTGCCTGGAGCTGGCCATGCTTTTTTTTTAATTAAAGAAACTCTCAAATTTTGTGATTTTTAAATGGATAGTGTAATTTGTGAGTTCAGATCTTTCACGCCAAAAACTGGGAAAAGTCATTCTAAAGTAACAGTTTAGTCTACCAGCTTGATTTAAAATGGAGTCCAGCATGAAAACATCAATGTTGACGCGCACCGACACTACAGGAATCCTTGTGCCAAGTTTGGTGACAACATATCAAGACATTGTTAAACCTATTCCAAGCTCCAAAACTACACTGTCCACTTTAAAATTACAATTTTTTTTGCTTCCTGAAAGTACTTAGGCAGTGCTGGGACTCCCCACTAGTAAAGAAACAAATAGAAAATCTGGCAACTATGAGGAATACTGAAATCAAAGCACCATTCATTGATGCTTCATTGAGTACACGTTGCATTTGAATGCAAAAATACCGTACACTGTATGAAAACATGTTGTATGCAGCAGGTTTGTCAATTAGAGATAATTATTATTCTCTGATCAGGGGAAAAATGCGTTATTTTCTTAATCTCTCTTTTTGTAGCCAACATCCTTTGAAATATGCATCTTTGCTGTAACATCATTATAAGAAAATACTGTCTCCAAATTAGTCCCTTCTCTCACCCAGTTCTCTTTCTTGGGATAGCTAGCTATTGACACAAATTGTCTGCATTGAGTAGTTCTCTCTGCTTTGATAATTAACTTTTGATCATTACTGACTTTAATGGTTCTAGTCTAATATTGTCATAGTTATCCTCCTCAATTACTTTAGCACTCATCACCTTTAATCTTTGAACAAAATGATCTCACTGAACCTCCATCAGCTTGACTACAGAGTTAATAATTTCTGCTTCTCGTCTTCCTGGCTAAGTTTGATTTGTCTGAGACGTGATGTGAACTTTTGATTATTAATTTAAAGGATTTCAGATGCCTTGCTTGCTCTTTCTCTCAGTTGGGATATTTGTTCAACCTACATAAATGTAGACTTAGCAAGGGTTCCACCCCCCCGGCAATTAATAATGATTTCTGTGCTTCTGTTTTTATTTAAATGAAGCTGGAAGGAGGTTTCTAAACACTCCCAAGTACTCAAAGGCCCAGTTGTCACTGAAGACATATAGCTCTATCTGGGCAGCACCACCTTAAGAAGCAGGTGGGAGTTATATCTATCTACCATTACGATGGCAGAGTCTCTTATCACGCAAGCTGTTTCACTGTACTCTTTTTGGTACCTGCTAAAAACATTTTTGTTTAAGCAAGCCATTCCAGGTATGTACAACAATGACATACATTCTAATCTATTTTTTTTAACTTATTGAAGATTTATTTATTTTTAAATGTTTTAAATAGCTGTTTTGAACTGTTCTTTTTTACTGGTAATTTTATTATTTCATTCTTTTTGTAATCCCTTTGAAGTTTCATTACAATCCGGGGTAAATTTCTCTCTCTCTCTCTCTCTAGCATCTGGTGAGTTTGGGCAGTGCCATGCCATTGTCCTTCCAACAGTAGAGTTACTGCCATTTACTATGATGGTACCAAGATGGTGGAAAGCAGGAACAGGCAGTGGTGCACCAGCAATGGGTGCACCAGCAGAACCAGCATGAAGCCAGCTCCAAGTTTGTTATCACCCTACCCTGCCCCTGTGCCATCATGGTACCAACCCAGTACAGTGGTACCTCAGGTTACATACGCTTCAGGTTACAGACTCCACTAACCCAGAAATATTACCTTGGGTTAAGAACTTTGCTTCAGGATGAGAACAGAAATCGTGCTCCGGCGGCGCAGCAGCAGCGGGAGGCCCCATTAGCCAAAGTGGTGCTTCAGGTTAAGAACAGTTTCAGGTTAAAAACGGACCTCCGGAACGAATTATGTACTTAACCCGAGATACCACTGTAACTGGAATTCAGTTCCGGCACCTCTCTGGTGGGCACCATTGCCATTATACGCAAACAAGGGGAGGCGTTCATGGTTCCAACACCTCTTTTTCCTAGAAAAATAGCACTGCCCATTCATGCTGACACCTTGCTTCCTTCATGTCTGCCTGCCTCCCAGATTGATACTGGGCCACATTCAAGGTTCTTGTGTTAATGCACAAAGCCTTAAACACCTCGGGAACGCTAAACAACTGATCCCTTCTGCTTTACTTTGATCATTGAGATCTCCTCTGATGAGGCACTTCTGGTGTTTCCCCACATCTCTGAGTTTCGGATGCCCTTTGCTGGGGACTGAGCCCTGCCTCTGTGGTGGGCCCTGCCCTGAGGAACTCCTTTCCAGTACGGCTGGGAAGAAATCAGACAGAATCCTGAAAATGGTGTTATTCAGACAGGCTTTTGAAGCACAATTTCCTTTTTCCTGACCAGTATTTATTGATGTTCTTATTGATCTTACTGCAATTTTGAATGTTATACACGGCCTCGCTGTAATATTATGAAAACACAGCCTATAAATATCTAAATAAATATCTGCAGCCCTGGCATGACAGGGAGAAGACGTACGCCAAATCCCTTCACCATGGGGCATCTAATTTCCCATGTGCTGTTAATTGTTTTGGAACAGAGGCCTATTCCGTGATGGCAGAGACTTCCTGTAGCCTGAAGTGGCACAGCTCAGTCATGGTTTCACAGCCTCAGGAAGAACAAGGTCTGAGAGGGGAGATCATACTGTGAAGGACAGAAATGGAATTGAAAGAGCCTAAAGTGGACCCTTAGGACATTAAGAGGGTTACATCATGTGGCTGCCGCTAATTTTGAGTCTGAAAATGTACATTAAGATAATTAAAGGTAATTGGAAAATGGAGAGCAGATTGAGGCGGACAATTTCACCACTTCACTTTGTAATTTCCTTATGATTTTTATACTCATGGCTATATCCCCTAGAATGTGCCATGTGATTGAAATGTCACATGTATCATCAGTATGTCAGGGTAGGATTTGCTGCGATGCTGCAGTCATTTTGTAACATAGCATGTGCTTCCTGGAGATAGATATATATATATATATATATATATATATATATATATATATATATATATATAAAATTTTGTCCAGTTTGTCAGCAAGGAGTTCAAAGCAACATATGCAGTTCTTCTGCTCCCCTGTTATCCTCCCCTGTTATCCTATGAGGTAGCTTAGGCTGAGAGACTATGACAAGTGCTGGCAATACGATAATCTCTCTCCATTTTTGATCCTGTCTTTACGGAGATCTGTGAAATTACTGGCCAACACCTACAAGAGACAAGTGAGCTAGCCAGGCTGAATTTATTTCATGGTGAAAACTTGAATGTTTGCTTTAAATCATTAATTGAATATTTACAGGTGGTGGCCAAGGTTGGTGACTGCCACATTCTGGAAGGGATTGGAAGGGGCAACTCTTATGACATAGTGTCAAATGGTGTGGCAGATTGCTTTAAACCTTACAAAAAAAAACCTTACAAACAGCAGAATGACACTGTTTTGTTATGAATATGAACAACATGGATAATTGACACTATCCTACAGCATATTAAATCTTTTGACTGGTTTGATTTCTGATACTGTTTTTTTTATTGCATTGGATTCTTCCTTTTCTTTGATTGGTTATATAATATGGCTATATTCTGTGCAGCAGCATAGTTATTAAAGCAGTAGGAGTTTTTGTTGTTGCATATGTGTTGTTGTTTAAACATTAAGAAGAAAAGCTTTCTATATCTATATAAAATGCTAGTATTTGTGCCCCAGTTTCTAGCATTCTTCTTACACAGCAATACTTCCTGCATCATGGAACTCTTTAAAAAAACAAACAAACCATGTCATACTAAATTACATTCAAACTAGTGGACATGGGGTGGCAACTGCATCCTTCTGTTCCCACATGATTTACCCATGAAAATGGCGAGAGAGAACTGTATGCCACAATGCAGCCCTGAATTCCATCCCATCATTTTCGAGTCTAACCAGGTTGATTCCCCCCCTGTCCCTGAAAGCAATTCACACAGAAATGAGCACTAAACTTCCACTAGGTTTTCCTAGGATTGCAGAAATGGTTTTATTCTGAGTGAGAGATATCATTAACTGCAAATAAATAACAGGCAAGGGAAGATCTGGAAAATGAAAGAATGTGCTGCCCGAATGCAGTCTAAGTGTCCTAGCTATACCATTCCAACCAACCAATCCTTCTTTCCCATAAAACTATATTTATAAAGGGCAGTTCAAGACTGATGATTGCCATCACGATTGTATCCTGCCCTTCCACAATGAAGGTCAAGGTGGCATATACAGGGGCATTATTTCACTTGATCCTCACAATAAATCTTGTGATCTATGTTAGGCCAACAGATGGATGTACAGAATCACAGATGAGTAGAATCTGAACCCAGATCTCTGTGCGCCAAGTCCCAACAGCTTTTCCACTGTTACATTGGTTCTTGAGTCAGGTAGGTAGCCGTGTTGGTCTGACACAGTAACTGAAGAAGTGTGCATGCACACAAAAGCTTATTCCCAGAACAAACGTAGTTGGTCTCAAAGGTGCTACTGGACAATGTGTTTTTTGTTTTTTTAAAATTGGATTTTGAGGATAGTTTCAGTGACCCAGCTGTGCTGACTTTATGGGAATTCTGGAAGGCCCTTTGCAGTCAAAGCAATGAGAAAATGACCCTCACGCCCTTTGGCATTCAGGGAAACTGGTACAGTGCAGTGACTGAGAGTTGCTCCTGCAAGATGGTGCCCCCAGCTCAGTGCATTGTCTCCCGAGGAAAATATCAGCCCTTACCCTAATCTCCTGTGACAAGAAGCTGGCAACTTTGCATCTGGGAGTCTGAGTGTCACGGTTTAGGTCAGCCTTTCCCTGAGGGTGATGCAAAGGCTGTTTATCAAAAGACTGCATTTGTAACAATGGCTCTCGTCTCCTGTGTCTCATATATTCAACATTCTCCCCATGCCTACATCTTCCATACAGAAAAATCGTTATTTAGGACATGTGTTTTCTAGAGAAAATACACACATCTCTAGCTGAGAAGCTGGTACCTGATTAATTTAACACTCATCTTGCTGTTAATTATAAGGTTGTTAAGGACTGCGGGATTGGATCTGACCAGGACCCATCTATACCAGCATTCTGTCAAATAAGATGCCTCTCAGTTGCTCTAGAAAAGGTCTACTCTCTTTATTTGTCTGAAGCATTCTGTAGTCAGACTGCCTATGAAGGTTCATATTCTATATAATGATTTGGAACTTTTTTCAGTCCAGGAGCCAAATTTACTTCTGGGATTTACATGTCAGTGGTAGGTAGGAACAGAGAAAAGAATTGATTCAGTTTGCTTT